>NC_137786.1:133971715-135171715 GCF_963383645.1 Muscardinus avellanarius
CAAAATCAACGGAGATGATTGATAATGGACTGGAACCTTCAAAGCTGTGAGCCAAAATAAAACTTTCATCTTTATTTATTCATTTATTTATTTATTTTGCAGCACTGGAACCCAGGGGACTTCTACCTCCAAGCTGCATCCTCAGCCCTACTTTTTTTCTTTATTTTGAAACTGGGTCTCAGTGAGTTGCAAAGGGCCTCACTAAGTAGCTGAGGCTGTCTGTGAACCGCAATCCTCCGGTCTGAGTCTCCCGAATGCTGGGATTATAAGTGTGCACCACCATGTCTGGCCATTTCCTCTTTAAAAGTTGGTTATCTCAGGTATTTATGACCACAGAAAAGTGATTAACATAACTACTCTTGAGGATTTAATAAACATATACTTACTAAGCATATTCCATGTACCTGGCACTGTGCTAGGTACTAGGAATAAATGGTGAAGAAAAGTTGACAAGATCTTTATGGGGCTTATGTTCTAGTGAGAGAGGTTAATTATTATCAAGATATCACCCATGTAAGTTGACATGTGGTCAGAGACTGCCTCCTTGACCAATGTCAGCCAGGTTTCTCAGAACCTTCTTCTACCCACGAGGCTTCATTTTGGGGTCCATTTTAGAAATGAATCTGTTACGCTTAGTTCATCACAAATCATGGCCACACACACACACTTGATAGTCTGTCAAGCCCTTTTTCCTTTACCCTTGATGCATAACCAAGTTCTCATTAGAAATTTTCCATATACTCCTTTCTCTTGCCCACTGCTAGAAATCTCTGCTTGTCTGTTATATCCACAATTGAGCTCAATTGCTTTCCACTATTACAATATTTTTCTCCCTCATTGCAAGAGATTCAAATAAAGACTTCCTCCCCCTTTTTAACCAATAACTTTCATTTTTTTTATCTTTAGCAAAATCTAAAATCATAATGGTGTTACTACTGGGAAGAAATCTCTGGAGCCATGACATGGGATGACAGGAAAACATAAGAGAAAGGGCCCTGAAGTCAGAGGAGATAGGATAGAAAAATACCCTCCATGTTAAGTCCAAAGGACAATAGAAGTTTAATGTTGTCTAGTCAAGGGAAACAAAGCTGTAGGTGAATTGGAACCTTATTTCACAACCACCTCAAGCTTAACATATGCAAATAGAAATGATTCAACATCTTTCCACCTTAAATCTGCTTCTTCTCTTCCATTGTGTGTTCCATGTATCTCATGATTGAGATAGTTCTTCAGTATCACTCGTGACTTTCTTTCACTGAAATCTGCCTGGCCAGGAGGCCTTTATTATTTCTGTCTCACTACTATTTATGGACTTATTTTTCTTTCTGGTTCAGACTATTTTGCCTAGGTTGCTTGTATCTTCCCCTCCATAATATCAAAACTAATTTTTTTCTAAATAGTAATATGATAATATAATTCCCCTAACTAAAATACTTAAATGGATCTCACTATCTGTGTTACATCATCCATCCCTTTATAAAAGTAATTTCAAACTGTATACCATACAGTACTTTTTAGGAAAAGATGCCTTAGTTTCTATTAAAGCTAAGAGGATGCTCTGAGTAGCCCTAATAAACCACCATGCATTTCCAAAAACTTCAGCTTCTCCCTGGTTTCTATATTTTTGCATGGATTATTTTCCACCAATGCCTCCTACTTAGACAGGTATGTGTGTGTACCCCTATGTTCCCACACTCCATGTCTTTCAATATTCAGCTTACTTCTCACAAAAGTCCCAACTCTCCTTCTCCTCCTATCCTCCAGAGCAGTTGGGTGGCCCTCTGTCTATATTTTTCTTTTCTGTCTATACTTTTCTTGAATATAAATCTCAACACACTAATTTGTAACTCTATGATTGTCTGTCTCACTGGAGCTTAAATAATTTAAGGGTAGAGATTTCTTGGTCTTTATAGGCTCAGATTCTATAGTAATTTTAGTGAATAATCTTTGATACACTTGATCTGATAATGATCCTTTTCTTTCTGGGATCGATTTCCAATATCAGCTTTGATTCCATGTGTATGGTATATGACTCTATTACCCTGTCAGCAGTTAATCAGTTGTAATGGTCTGAATGTCTCCCAAATTTCAGTGTTGAAACTTAACTGTAAGTGTGATATAATTCAGAGTTTGGAGGCTTTACGAGGTGATTAAGTCATAAGCAGAGCCACAAATAATAGAATTAGTGAAATCAGAAGAGGACTTAAAGAGAAAATGTGCCTCTACCATCTCTCTTTCCATGTAAGAACTCAGCATGTTTGTCTCCTCTGCAAAATGTAGCAACAAGACATCATATAGGAAGCAGAAAGCGGTCATCAACACATACTAACCTGTCTACATCTCGAATGAGAATTTCTAGCCTTCAGATCTTGAGAAATAATTAAAATAACCTAATTAATCTGTATTATTTTCCTATAGTTGCACAGATTAAGATAAAAATTGGTGCCAGGTACATGGGGTGCTGCTGTAAAAACAATACTTAAAAGGGAGGACATGCCTTTGAAAGTGAATAAAGGTAGCTGGGCGTGGTAGCGCATGCTTGTAATCCCCGCGCTTAGAAGGCTGAGACAGAAGGAGCACACGGGTTCCAAGCCAGTGCCAGCTACTTAGTGAGGCTTTCAGGAACTCAGTGAGACCCTGTTTACAAATAAAATATAAAAAAGGTCTGGGAGTATAGCCCGGAGGTAGAAAGCCTCTGGGTTCCACCCCCAGTACCACCAAAAAAAAAAAAAAAAAAAAAAAAAAAAAAACCCAAACACACACACACAAAATAAAAAAACAATAAAAAATTCAAACAAAAAAAATGAATAAAGGTAAAGGTAGAGACTGAGAGAGTTTTGAGCTACATACTAGAAAAATCTAGATGACCGTGAGCCAAGCATTAAGGCAGATTCAGTGAGGACTGAGAAGAAGAAAGATGTGCGTAGAGCTTAAATCTTTGTTGAGATTGTCTAAGTGGTAATAGACAGGATCTTGGCAGGAATATAGATAGTAAAGGCCATTTTGATGAAGACATAGAGGGAAATGAAGAATAACTTATTGAAAACTGAAGGAAAAGTCATCCTTGTTACAAAATAGCAATGAACTTGGTTGAATCCTGTCCATGTCCTAGTGCTTTGTAGAAAGCAGGCCTTAAGAGTGATGGACTAGGATATTTGGTGGAGGGAGTATCTAGGCAAAGTGCTCAGGATGCTGTATGGCTTCTCTTGATGGTTTAGAGTAAAATGCAGGAAGAGGGAAATGACAGAATTCATCATTAAGAGGGAAGCAGAATTTAACGATTTGGAAAGTTTTCAACCTTGCAATATTGTCAAGAATAAAAGTGTGCATTTAAGAAAAATACCAGTAATATATTAGCCAAGCCACTATGGAGATTAGAATGGATAAGGAAACCAGGTGCTATTTAGTGATGTATGTATGTATGCCTCTACCATCTTGTACTCCATTAAGAGGTATGACTACAATGGACCAATACAACAACAACAACAACAACAACAACAACAACAACAACAACACAATTTCCATAACAGTAAAAAAAGACAATGGATGAGTGACTCGGAAGACATTCCGAGATTGTCCTTGCTGATACTCAACAACACATGCCCAAAGTACTACAGTTTTAAGGGTGAAACAGTTTCAAATAAAAGGGCTGGAATGTCTATAAGACCTACCTCAATGCTCACTGCTCAGGGCTGTCCCCTTTCTCTGCTCCTCATATTCTGGCCTGATGCATCGTGGTCAATGGAGCTGCAGCTTAAGTTGACCTTGGTGCATCTTGGGTTTTCACTCCTGAAGGCACAAGATGCAATGGTGCTACCCCTGCAGGTATGTGAGGTATATAATCATGGCTGCCTCCATCTGGACTCATCTGGGGCCCAAGGAAAGTATTATCACAGAGAGTTCCTAACAGGGTAATCTCTAGTGGAGCCAAGGGAATGAAGATACCCCAGACACATCATAAATTAAATACAGAGCCACCAGCATGTAGGGCCAGCCTAGAAAAGCCACAGAAATGCAGCTTCAATGCAAGCAAACTAAAGCAAGGGCTCTAGCCAGTAAAACCATGGGGATGTATATCCTGAGGTCCTGGGGGCCCAACCCCTGATTCAGTGTGTCTACAAGGTGAGGATTTAAAAAATAATTATTCTCAAACTATAAGATTTAAAATGTTTTTACTAATGGATTTTAGAGTTTCTTGAAACTCATTAATAAATTAATGGAAGGGGAATGTCTATCTGTGGCCAGACTATCAATATATTTTGGAAATATATAATGTGTTTGATTTCATAAAGGCAGGATTTCACCCATTTCAGCTGGATGGGAGAAGGTTGCCTCAAGATAACTTATACCTGGAGTTTCACTCACATCAGATTTAGAAGATGTTTACATGGGACTTTAGACTTTGAAATATTGAATTGATGCTAGAACAAATTAAGGCTTTCAAGGCTATTTGGATGGAATGGATGCATTTTGCATATGGAAAGAACGTGAATTTTGAAGTCCAGGGTGATTGTTATAATCTGAAAGTTCTCTTAAAGCCATGTGTCAAACCCTAATTGCCAATGTATTACAACTAAGAATTGAGGCTTCGGGGGGGATGCTTAAGTCATGAGAGTAGAACTCTGATGAATGGAATTAGCAAGGTTATAAAAGAGCTTGGAGGATAAGTTTGTCCTTCCATCTTTTTCAACACAGGAAAAAGTAGCACTTGTCTGCTCTGGAAGACACAGGGACCAGATGCCATCCTGAAAGTAGAGGGCAGCCCTCATCAGACTCTGATCCTGTCAGTGCCATGGCTTTGGACTTCCCAGACTTCAGAACTGTGAGAAATAAATTCTGTTCTTTTTAAATTACTCAGCGTGTGGTATTTTCTTAAAGTAGCACAAACAATAATTGGTAAAGACATGAACAATTTACAAGGTAAACAAAACAGAAGTCTTTCTAGATACTTTTGGACTGGAAACCACAGATAATGTGAGTCTATCAATCACAGAAGAGAAGTTCTGGTAACACCATTTGAGTACCTAGTCCTACTTATTCCTAAAAAAAAAATTGCACCCAGTCCCATCTCATAGTTTGGTTATAAAAGAGACCCAGTATTAATATAATAAACTTTTACTATTTTCCTAGACTAGTTTGAGTTGTATTTCATAATTTGCAGCA
The DNA here is from genome assembly GCF_963383645.1 of Muscardinus avellanarius. Lineage (NCBI taxonomy): Eukaryota > Metazoa > Chordata > Mammalia > Rodentia > Gliridae > Muscardinus > Muscardinus avellanarius. The sequence goes on from NC_137786.1 coordinate 133,976,879, forward strand.
AAAATCCTTGATAAATACCCAGTAATTGTAATTATAATTTGTTAAGCACCTATTGTGTCCAGCACAAACATAGATTATTTACCATTAGAATCTCACTTAATTCTCATGCTGATTTATGACATTGGTATTTCCTTCAGCAAATGGAGCTCAAATTCAAACCCAGTTCTGTCTGCATCAAAACTCAGTAGCAGGTGAGTAAGAGGCAATCATTAAAAGTAGTTTTAAAAAATACAGGCTTATTTTATTTCCAGGTATGTGGAAGATTGAATCTGAAGGCAGATTTGTGGGATTTCATGCTAAAGTTAGGAGTCTGCATTATTTTTCTTTGTTTTGTCATTTTGCAGTTAATTTTTCAGTAAGAGACATCACTTTTTTAAAATAGTGGCAAAAGAAGAAACCATAACACAAATGCTGCCTCTGCATTAGTATCATTCAGTTCAATTCACAAGAAAACCCAGGATAAATAGATCTAAATTTCCATCTTATAGGAAGTAAAATAATCAAGCCAACATAAAATATAAGTGGATGAATATATTTGGCATCTGTGTGGGCCAGGTAGTCTTTATTTCTGGTAACTGATGTGAATATGAAACTTAGAATTCCTGGTGTGTCTAAATATCAGCCTTATTTCAGTAACACTATTCCACTTGTCTGAATATGGAACAAAATATCACTCTAAAAAAATAAATGTATAGGTGCAGCCATAGTTACCTAACTGTACTGGATGATATTAGAATAGCTGGTAATTAATCTGACTTTAAAGCTTTCATATCAAAGTTTCTTTAAATGAAAAAGTGGTATTTGAGTCAAGAAGGCGAGTCACAGCAATGTGTTTAACATGAAGTGCATTTGGCTGAAGTCAGTTTGCTTAAAGGCCAAATATACCATGCCAGGTATATGATTCTGACAACTTCATAATAAAATCCACAATACTTGGGGAAATGCTGATTTTTTTCCAAGTCTATGATCAATGATGATTGCCTTAAATAGCCATAGTCGATATTTCCACTCACCTTGCCAGTCACTCCAGTTTGTGAGTCCCTGCAGTGTTGCCTTATCAGTTACTTAAAGCAGGTGCTACTGATACAAGATGTCATTGATGATTTTACAACTGATTGTTACACAGAAGCATTTTGTTGTTTTTTTATCTTGTCAGTAGGCTAGATTTTGCTATTTCTACCTTGTTGCAAGAGTCTAAAAGCATGATTAACTCACTAGAACTGAGGACAAATCCTTATATTTTTTCAAATAGCAGGAGAGAGTAAGGGGGTACCCAATAACAACTTATTAGGAAACCAGTGTTTAGAATGAAGTTTTGCTCACACATTTAAACACCTGCCTTAAAGTTCTCTTAAGATACTGAAAATGAGTTAGCGACAGCAGTGTCTTGAAGCATGTATCTAACAGATGTTTGAGCTTGGAAAGTAAAAGTCAAGATAACATGAATGTAAAGAGGGTATTGGGTTGTAGCATTCAACTTTTTTCCCTAGTGATGCAGGACATTTAGGTACCAGCATGTTTGAGCAAATAGGCTTTATCTTTCTACTACTATTTAATACAAAAAGTTCATTTATGATTTACTAAAATTAAGTTAGCATGTCATATAGGGTAATTTTCCATAGGGAAATCAACAGTGTCATTATATACCAGAGATGAATATACTATGATTATGCACATAGCACACTGCTGATTTAGCTATCTATTGGTGTTAGTACTGCATTGAATAAATACAAAGGAACTTGTATGCACTTACTCATTATTTTTTATATTTTATTTTTTGTGGTACTGGAGATGGAATCCAAGGGCATTGTACCTCCAAACTACACCCCCAGCCCTATCATTTATTCTTTTAATTTTTGAAGCTGTATCTCACTGAGTTGTGAAGGGCCACCCTAAGTACCTGAGGCTGTTCATGTACCGTGATTCTCCTGTCTCAGCCTCCTGAATGCTGAGATTACAAGCATGTGCCACTACGCCCAGCTACTTACTCATTTAATAGGTGAGATGTTTACTAGTTATATCTTCTAATAAAATAGTTTTCTTGGCTCAATTTTCTGAGAGTGGTATGACCTCAGTGTAAATGCTTTTCAGAATGTGTGCCTTTCTGTTTCCAGGTAGTATGAACAAAACCAAATAATGATCATGAGACTAAAAAGCCAGAAGGAAGAAATGAGATCATATCAGAACTGTGTTATGGGGATGAACTAAGAGGAAATTGTGCTATTTAAATTAATGTCTTGCACTAATGATCACAACTAATGACTCACATTAGTGAAAGACACTAATGATTTAAATACTATAATTTAATATCTAATAGTTGATATTTTTCAGAAGGGTTAGTAAATTTTAAACATTGAAAATATGGGTTTAATTGCTTTAATGGAAAATTCAAAAAGCTTATCTATTTATAGATCTAGATGTAGGTCTAGATTTAGATAAGTATATGTTTCCTTTTTAGATCAAAGGGAGAAGAGAAAATTTATCTGGCATGCTAATAAAGAAAATATTATTAGAAGCAACTGATGAAGTAGCCAAAAATTATGCTAAAAGTCTAAAATTTATAATTAAATTTTATATATCAAAGACAATAAAATAATCTTGAAAAATCTAGAGGGAGAAAACAAAGAATTACATCTAACTTCTTCCTGGATACAAAGGAAGAATGAAGAGAGTGGAATTACATTTGCAAAGTGTAGAGAGAAAAGGTAAAGCAACTAACATGTTTTTACCTTGCTAAACAATCACTCGAAAACGAAGAAAGAATTAAGACCTCACACAAACAAAAAGTGAAGTGATTTGTTGCCATTAGACCTAACTTACAATAAACGTTAAAATGAAATTTCAGACAGAATAAAAATTATACAGGCAGAAAATAGGATCTACATGAAAAAATAAAGTATTAAAAAATGAACAAATGGTATTAAAACAAGAATTTTTAGTTTTCTCATTCTTTTTCTTGGTATCTGGAATGGAACCCAGGGGCAGTCTACCTCTGAGCTATACCCCCAGTGCTATTTTTTATTCTTTTTTTGGGGGCAGGTCTGGGGATGGAACCCAGGGGCATTTGACCTCCGAACCACATCCCCTGCCCCATTTTTATTCTTTAGTTTGAAACAGGGTCTCCCTAAGTTGTGGAGGGCCTCTCTAAGTAGATGAGGCTGTCCGCGAACCACGATTCTCCGGTTTCAGCCTCCCGAATGCTGGGATTACAAGTGTGCACTACCACGCCTGGCTTTTATTCTTTATTTTGAAACAGGGTCTCACTGAGCTGCAAAGAGCCTCACTAAGTAGTAACTGAGCCTGTCCTTGAATCGCAGTCCTTCTTCTCAGCCTCCCAAATGCCGGGATTACAAGCATGTGCCACCACGCCTGGTTTCTTATTCTTAATTTATCTAAAACACAAGTTTTTTTTTCAAAGTAATAATAGCAACAATGTGTGTGATGTTATGAATCTGTGAAATGAATGACAGTAATGACACAAGAAACAAAGGAAAGTATTAGACATACTCTGTGAGAAGATACACTACCCCTGAGCTGCATTGTGTTAGTTGAAAGTGCATTTAAATTATTTATTAATGTACAGTGCAAACTTGAGAGAAACCTCTCAAAGAGAAATCACTATTTTCACAAAAAGTGTTGACATATTAAAAATGCTGAGAGCCAGGCATGGTGGTGGGACTTGCAATCCCAGTACTTGGGAGGCTGAGACAGGAGGCCTTAGTGAGATCTTACTTAAAAATAAAGAATAAAAAAATAGGGCTGGGGTAGAGCTTGGAGTTAGAATGCCCCAGGGTTCAATACCCAGTACCCAAAAAAAAAAAAAAAAAAAGATTTCTGAGAGAAATTATAAAATGCTAAATTAAAGTCACAGGGAGGAAAAGGTATAGAAGACAAAATTGAAACAAAAATAAAGACAACAAAATAAAAAAGCAACAAAATAGTTAAAATTAATTCAACTTTATCAATAATCACTATACATATATCAATATTCTAAATATACCCATAAAAGACAGTTGTTAGAGAGGTTCAAAAAACAGGACTCAACTCTATGTGGTCTTTGGAAACCGACTATAACCATAAAGATGCATATAGATTAAAAGCAAAGTGATAGAGAAATATATATACTAACACTAGTTTTAAAAAAGTGAGAGTAGCTATGTTAATTTGAGAAAGCAGACTTCAGAGCAAGGTGAGCTATTAGAAATGAAGAAGAATACATAATCATAAAGGGATCAGTATTCAAGAACACATAACAATCATTAATATGTAAGTCACAAGAAACAATAACTGAGATAGACCACATTCTGGGACATAAAATACACCATAAATTTTTTTTTTTAAAGTAGAACATCTACTTTCAGACCATAATTAAACTTAAAATCAATAATAAAAAGTTACATGTACAATCTCAAGACACTTGTAGATTATACAATACACTTCTAAATAACACATGGGTCAAAGAAGAATTCTCAAGAGAAACTTAAAATGTTTTAAATAAATAAAAATACAACTTATGAGAATTACTTAAGATATAGCCAAAGCATGCTCAGAGGGAGATGTATAGCATTGAGTGCATATATTGCAAAACAATAAAGATCAATAACATGTTTTCATCTTAGGAAAGTAGGAAATGGTGAGAGAATTACATTTTAAAGAAATATAAAGCAGAATATAATAAGTAATTTAATTTGAGCCGGAATCAGTGAAATTTAAAAGAAGTAAACAGAAAACAATCAATGGAACTAAAAACTGGTTCTTAAAAAGATCAATAAAATAAATAAACTCTTATCCAGGCTGACTAAGAGAAAAGATGGAAAACACAACTTACTATCAGAAATAAAAGCAGCTATAAATAGAGACCCTAATGGAAATTTAAAAAAAATTAAAAACAATTATAAACAAACTTTATGCCCACAAGTCTGATAACCTAGATGAAACAAACCAGTTCATTAAAAGCCAAAATTGGTTAAAACTTACAGAATAAATAGACATTATGAATGGCCAATATATATTAAATAAATTTAATTAATAATTTTAAAACTTCCCAAACAGAAAGTATGGTTTCATGAGTGAATTCTACCAAATATTTGAGAAGAAACTATGTCAGTTCTTTAGAATCTTTTTTCAGAGATCAAAGCAAAGGGAATTTTTTCAGATTCATTATATGTGGACAGCAGTACTATACTATCAAAACCAAAAAAAAAAGATATCATGAGAAAAAGTTACAGATCATTGGCTTCTATGAACATAGACACAAAATCATCAACAAAATGATACCACAATGAGTCCAACAATGTACAAAAGTAAGACAACCTGAGAGGTATGGGAGGGGAAAGAGGGAACTTCCCTAATGTGGGTGGTGTATATTCACAAGCATATCAAAATCAATCACTAAGCCAAACATGAGAAGGAGGGAAAAGGAGTGGGTGGGGTGGGGAATGAGGAAGGGCTAAATGGCTACCATCTTGTACTCTGTTAAGATGTATGACTACAATGCACCAAAAAAAAAAAAAAAAGAAAGAAACAATATTCGTCTGACACAAAAATAAAATAAAATAACATAAAATTCAAAAGTGCATATAATTACTGAGTGGGATTCATAACAGGTATTTAGATTGATTATTTGAAAAACAATGTAATCCATCACATCAACATGTTAAGGGAGAAAATTACGTAATAATATCGATAGATGCAGAATAAATATCTTACACAATTCCATAACCATGAATGATAAAAGTTCTCAGCAAGGTAGGGACAGAATAACTTCCTCAACATGATAATAAAAGCTACAGATAACATCATACATAATGCTGAGAAACTAGATTTTCTGCTAAAGTTGTTAATAAAGCAAAGATGCTTCCTCTCAACACTGCTTTTCAACATCATACTGGATGTCCTAGCTAATGCTGTAGGACAAGAAAATTAAATGAGATATGCAGATTGAAAATAAAAAATAAAATTGTCTTTGTTTACAGCTGACATGTCCATCTATGTGGAAAATAATAATAACAACAACAAAAGTAAAAAAAAAAAAGAAAAAATATCTGAAACTTTAATTACAGCAAAGCTGCAGGATACTTTTCTATATACCAGCAATAAACACATGGGATTTGGAATTTAAAAAATTAGCAATTCCAAATGAAATAGTTGCTCTATACTAGTAATATACATACAAGTAATATACAGGAAAACTACCAAATGGTATACAAGAAAAACTATAAATATATCCAAGAATAAATAAATAAACATAAATAAATAAATGGAGCTTCATTTTAATATCTAAGAGGTTTATATTTTATAGTTCTAAGGGGTCTCTATATATTACAGATAAACAATTTATAAACAGTTTATCTGTAATATATAGAGACCTCTTAAACTCAATAATAGGAAGATTCAATATTGTCAAGATATTAGTTCTTTCTAAATTGGTGGTATAGAATCAGCACAAAGTCTATAAAAACTCAGCACATTAATTTGTAGATATTAGTGAACTGACTAAGTTTATATGAGGAGGCAAAATACAAAAGTAGCCAACTTAATACTGAGGAAGAAGAACAAATTTGAGGTATTGTCAGTACCTGACTCTAAGACTTACTATAAAGCTACTGTACTACTACTGTGATATCAACAAAATAATAGGTAAGTAGATCAGTGGAACAGAATAGAGAATCTAGAAATAGGCTCACACAAATAGAGTCAAATAGTGTCTTTCAAAGGAGTAAAGGAGACCAGCCTCTGCTACTTAGTGAGGCTACCCTCTGCAACTTAGTGAGACTCTGTTTCAAAATAAGAATAAAAAATAGGGCTGGGAGTGGAGCTCAGAGGTAGAATGTCCCTGTGTTCAATCCCCAGAACCTAAAAAAAAAAAAAAAAAAAAAAAAAAAAAGAAAAGAAAAAAAAGGAGTAAAGACAATTTGGAAAAGATTGTCCTCAACAAATGGTATTTGAACAACTGGACATCCACACATTAAAAAGAAAAGACTCTGCTGGGCAGGGTGGCACATGCTTGTAATCAAAGCATTTGGGAGGCTGAGACAGGAAGGATTGCAGTTCGTGGACAGCCTCAGCTACTACTTAGTGAGGCCCTTTGTAACTCAGTGAGACCCTGTTTCAAAAAAAGAATAAAAAATAGGATTGGGGTTGTTGCTCGGAGGTAGAAAGCCCCTGGTTTCCAACTCTAGTACCACAAAAAAGAGAAAATAATCTAGATTCAAACCTTACACTTTTTATATGAATTTACTCAAAGTGAATCATAAACCTAAATGTAAAATGTAAAACTATAGAGCTGGATATGTTGCATGCTTGTAATCCCAGCATTTGGGATTACAGGAGGATAGCAGGCTCATGGCCAGTCTCAGCTACTTACTGAGGCCCTCTGCAACTTTGAAACCCTGTTTCAAAATAAATAATAAAAAATTAGGGCTGGGAGTGTATCTTGGTGGTAGAAGGCCCCTGGGTTCCATCTCCAGTTCCACAAAATAAATAAATAAAATGAAAAATAAAATGTAAAACTATAAAATGCTTAGGTGATCACACTGGAGAATACCTAGATGACCTTGGGACTGACAATAATGTTTTACACATAATATCAAAAACATAATCCATGAAAGAAATAATTGATCAGCTAGATTTTATTAACATTAAAAAATTATGCTCTGTGAAAGATACTGCCAAGACAATGAGAAATTAAACCACAAACTGGGAAAAATAGTTATCTGTAATATATAGAGACCCCTTCCAACTCAATAATACGAAAGTAAACAAATCACTTAAAAATGAGCAAAAAAAACCTGAAAAGTTACCTCAGCAAAAAATATTTACAGATGGCATGGATGTGTATGGTAAGATGTTTATCATCATATGTCAATAGGGAGCTGCAATTTAAATAATTAGATATTACTGCACACCTATTATAATGCTAAAATTTGAAACACTGACAATACCAAAAGCTGGTGAGGATATGGAGTAATAGAAACTAAGCATTAACGGTGAGAATGCGAAATTGCATATCTACTTTAGAAAACAGTTTGCCAATTTTTTTATAAAACTAAATATACTCTATCCTTACTATCCAACAATCATACTTCTCGACATTTGACATAAATTTGACAATTAATGTCAACACAAAAATCTGTGCATAAAAACTTATAGCAGCTTTATTCATAATTTCCCAAACTTGGGTTAAAAACTAAGATATCCTTTAGTAGGAGAGTAGATAAATAATCTGTGATACTTCTAAACTTTGAATATTCAATAAATGACCCATTAAGTCAAGAAAAAAAACATGGAGGAAACTTAAATAAATATTGCCAAGTGAAAGAAGCCAGTCCTAAAAGACTACAAAGTTATGAATTCTAAGTATATGACATTCTGAAAAATACAAAATTATAGATCTAATAAGATGAGAGACTGAATGTCAAAAATTTGGAAAGAGGAAGGAATAATTAGGCAGACTTTTAGGGCAATAAAATATCCTTTATGATATTATCTTGGTGGATACATGGCATTATACATTAAACTTAAAAATCCATAGAATGTATACACCATGAGTGGACCCAAATGCAAACCATGAACTTTGGATACTGATGACATGCCAATGAAGATTCATTAATTAAAAGAAAACTATCACTGGTTTGGGGTGTTGATAAAGAAATAAACTCTGCATGTACAAGGACAAAGGATATGAGGAAATCACTGCAATTTCTGCTTAATTTTTACTATGGACTTAAATTTTCCTAAAAAAGAAAAAGCAGCTATAGGACTCCATCAAGGCTAAGAGAATTGTTCAGGGGATCAAACATTCTCTTAATCATACAGTATTCTGAGAAATTACTGCTTGAGTACTAAGTCAGGTTTGATATTGACTACTTAAGTTGGTGTGTCTGTGAAGATGAAAACTGTTATATTTTCCCACATGATATAATTCATGGTCATAGGCTCTGGATCAGGAAAGTAGAGCCCCATATACCATATTAAGCTCTCAGCACATAGCCAGGATCCCCCCTCTGGGAAGCAGAAGAAAGACCAGTCAGTAGCTTTGGGGGAAATTACTCTTGTGGCCCTTGTCATCAAATTCTTACACTTGAATCCAAATGTAAGGTCTTAATAAAAATTATTTATACATCTGAAGTTAATAACACCATAACACTATTGTAGTAGGGATTTGGGAGTTTCTAATTGGAAACAGACATTTTTAATGTATGCATTTGTCAAGAATTTTATTAGATCTTTATGAAACTATAGTGTTACAACTTATTCCACATTGATTAACCTTTACACATCCAGGATTTTTTGCATGTAGTACTTAGGAAACTTAAAGTATCTTCTTTTTATAGAAGGAAAAACTGCGTCACCAAAATCCACCTTGCATTTTGGGATTAGACAAGAATAAAATCTAAAATATTTCTTCATCTTAAAAAATTGCCCTCTCTATTCCAGGAAACCTGAAGACTAATAGCTTTAACAATACTTTGCATTCAACCTCCCCATTTGCAGCAGATTTTGTGAGAATTGGGATCAAAGGAGGAGGGCCAGGCATGGAGGTGTGGATTAGAATAAAACAAAATGTGACAGGGAAAAATTACAAGGTAAAAAGCCTTTTGTTCATACAATGGAACATAATTTTTGTAGTAGACACTTTTTAAGCTTGTATTGTATCACACAGTGTTCCTTTGCAAGATTTCATGTGTTGTTGTGTTAAAATGAATTTCATTTTGTCCCAATCAATGAATCTCCCCACTTGCTATTACCTACAGGCCTGCCTAGAAGCCAGAGTTCTGGCTATGCTCCAACACCAGACTGGCATTAAAGTAAGTAAAGTTTCTGGTGTCTGTCCAAATGTTCAATCGAGGTAGCTGGAAAATGTCACCTACACCCGGATAATTTTTAAATTCCTTTCTCTCTCTCTCTCTTTCTCCCCATGCTCTGAAATTACCTTCAGCTTATTTGTCTGGCTAGAGGTTAATGGAACACTAATGATGTTAATGAGCCTTTCACAGTGCAAGTTTTTTCAAGAAAGAGATATAATAGCTGTTTTCCTTCCCTTTTAATCTTTTACATCATTCAAGAGTTACAGACTGAGACAATTAGCAACTTGTACGGCTCTGTCTCTCTGCTCAGTCACAGCCCAGTGGGGCAAAAAGCAGGAGCCCATTAGACAACTTTGCATGTCCACAGGTGAGATCTCATGGATAGATTCAACACACTGCTTCTTGCCAGAAGGCATAATGCTATTCAGGGAGAAAGGAGGGAAATTAACAATCTGTTGATGAAGGTTTTCCAAGGCAGGCAGGCTGCAGGAGCTGTCCAGGGTACTGAGAAATCATCACAAATTCCTCCTCTTTCCCTTCACTGGAGGAGTGCGTGTGTGAGCAACAAACCTTAAGATCTCAGAGTCTAGTTCAGTGAAGCATCCAAATGTTTAGCTATTTAAAGCAAACTCACCTTAAACTCCAGGGGTTCTGGAAAAAGATGGGCATTTTTATAAGACAAATTATATAGCAATACTTTCCAATTCCTTGGGTGTTTCTCCATTTGGTGGCATTTTGGCCATCTTCCCCTCTTTCTATGATTTGAAAGTATATATCTTAGATACATATGGTAATTAAAACATAAACTCATAGTGCCACTAAAATGGAAAAACACTGAAAGTATAACATGTCCAAGATTTGAACCAATCTTGATTCTGACTCAGCCGGTGCTAGGTTTTATTTCTGGTAAAAAGGGTCTATAAATGACTTCAGCAAATGCTTCAAGAAGAAATTTAGAGCACTCAAGGGAGAGGGCTGGAAAATGTGACATTTCACTTTTTTTCAGATTGTTGATTTCTTTTGTCTCTAAAAGTAGATTTTAATTAAACGGATCATGGTTCACAACCAAGCTATAGAGAAAAATTTTAAAGGTCCAAGTCAAAATCAGGAACTGTGAGCATAATTTTCCTATAAAAGGTCACTCTCAGTCAGAATTCAGCCATTAATGCTAGCTAACTCAAGATATAATATAAAGCAAAATATTAATGGGCCAAAATAATTTTTAACAAATTATATGCTATATATGTACAATGGATTGTTAGGTACATTAAGAATTTTCTAGGCATCTCCATACTTTATGGTTTTGAGATACCCCTGGGAAAACACAGGTTGTTGCCTACATACCACATGTGTTTGACCTACCCTCAGAAAGGCAGTAGCCAAAAATGGGATGTGAGGCATACAGCTAAGAAATGCAGGGATAAATGAAGATATAAAACAATTAAGACAACTAGTAATTATGTAACTGTGGTGCTGATAAAAGCACAGAATTCAAGGAACAGAAAGTTTTATTTAGATTAAGCATAATTGCTAAGGACTTCATGGAAGAGGTTATGAGGTGTAAATAAGGTTTATATAACTATACAAAGAACGGGTGTCTAGGTATAGGAAATAAATTAAAGAGGTAAGTCCTTAAAATCACTAATGATTCATACAGGTCAGAACCATTGTTAAGTACCAGCAGATGGAACGAAGTGAGAAGAAATCAAAGGTCAGGAGATCACCTTGGAGACAGTTTCCCAAACTTAGAAATAGGCTTGAAATAAAGATGACAATAATATGAATGTTGAGATAATAAGAATGAAAATCTTCAGAATCTTGAAGGCAGAATTGATTTAGCAAGAAGGTGAGGAAGAAAGCTCAGAAAGGATTTGAAGATTTTAGCCAGGGCAATTAGAATTACCAGGTCACAAATAGGAAAGGAACAGTTGTGTAGAAAAATCAGGATGTTCAATGGTATCATTTTAAAATAATTTAATTCTTACCTGGATCTATTACGAGTATAGCCAAACTGAGCTATTTTAATGTTTTAAAATCCATATTCCCCATTTGGTAGTTACTCCAATTGCTCAATAGCACACATATATTCACACATCAATTTAACAATAATTTTTATCAATTTACTCCTGTCAAAAACCCTTTGAAGTAAAGGATGCTTTGAGGACTGTGTAGTTGGATGTCATTATCAATGTGTCCATTTGGGTTTACAGGTTTCTAGAAGGAAAGCATTGCACCCATTTAGCACACGCTGCTGCCTTGTAGAGCACCATGCAAATACACAACACAGACTTTCTGCAAGAAATGATGATGGCAACTAGAAATAGTCCCAAAGAATTTATCAAGTGCCTGAGATGGTAAAATCAGCACTAAAGCTTTTATGCACATCGCATGCTTGTTTTCTAAAGAAATAACGAACCCCCCAGCAGTGTAAGGAACTGCATAATTGTGTATATGGGGCTGCAGTGCTAACAGCAATGTGCTACATCCAGATGGCAAATGGGATGATGGTGAAGCCAGGATGAGGAAGCAACTAATGATACTTCAAATAGCAAACCGCAAAGCAAATGTAAGCACAAATGACATATCCAGGACCAGACAATGAAGCACATGTCAAAGTCAGCTGCTTAGGCTGGGGAAGGAAGAGATGAAAATAAGAAGTAAATATACACTACATAAACATAAATATGAATGCATGATACTACTTCTGAAGCTTTCGGTGCTTTGCAGATTGCCTTCACTCCCGCTCCCTCTGCCTTCTCTCATCCCCTCCTGGCTCAACCCCACTCAACATAAAATCAACTACAGGCTTCACCCTCCACCAGGGCTAGCCGTGGGCTGAGGAGAAAACACCAAAGAACAGTTTCCTTTAACTCAATAAGTAGTAAAAATCTGTTGTGATATATTCTATCTCAGGAACTCCCATTTGCAAATCAGGGCAAACAAAGCCAAGGGCCTCTTGGTGAATTATGCCAGGATCAAGACACAGAACTTTCTCTAGCTTCAGACCTGCTTCTCTCTCTGCTGCCGAGGAGGCTTTCCAGGGCATATGTACAGTAGTGGAGCCATGGCCTCTTTGGGAATGTCAGTGGTGAACACATGGCTCCTTATTTAGATAGGAATATTAAGGAATCTATAAGTCAATTATTAACTGCAATGCATAAGGACCGAAGACTTGTGATCCTGTTTTCATTAGAGGGTATCTGTCTACATTTAAAGCTGCTGCACTCTGATAAGGGAAAGAGAGAAAGCTCTTCAGAACTACCCGATGGACAAATGCTGAGATAATGCTTTTCAAGCAGACGAAATGCCCTCGCTGATTTATAGAGCCATTGCCATCCTTGTCAGTGCTTCTGTAGCTCCTGATACAGGCTGTATGGAGAAGCTTCCATCACAAATGAACATTGCTGGTGCGATTTTATTTTTCTTGACAACCTGTCAGCCCACTAGAGCCAAATTTTCCATTGACATGAACAAGACAGCAAGACAATAGCCAGGACTTTTTTTTTTTCATTGTTACTGTTTACCTTTCCCTCCTCAAAAGTCATAAATGATTTGTTTAAGCCATGATAAAGACCACTGGTTATGACTCAGTTTCCATATTCATGCTATGGTTGCTTTTTCAGGCTGCTTGCCTGCCGCCAAGTACTTTCTTGTAAAGATAATATTATAGCGGAATGAACTGAGGCTCCTTTGATATTAAAGGTTAGAATCCACACAAATGTTCTGTAACAACTCATTTTAATGTTTGCCTACTTGTCCTAATTTATTTTTTGTTTCTGATTCTCAGTATGCCTGAGATGGAGGGAGGTTTGCTGCATCTCAGGGAGTTATGTCACAAATCTAGCCATAACCACAGATGGTGTGGGTTGGGATGACGACCTCTTTTTCAGGCTTGGAGTGGCTATTTTTTGCAGCACATTACCGATGTGCACATCAAGATTGCTGAAGGAAAGGGTTCAGGATGCACGAAAGCAGAGCAGCCAAAGTAGTGTTGTTTACGGTAGGAGAATTTACTTTAGATCAAGATAGAAGTGTATTAACAAAGAAATAAGCCTTAGAAAATACTTCCCTTTTAATTTTAGAAAATTTCACCTTACTTGTGCCAATCAGAGACAAGGTATACTTTTAGGTAGGACCCAAAAATGAATTTACTGTGAATTAACATGAAAGATTATTTTTAGCTTTTGTCCTTAGGAGATTGTTTTCCTTCTAGTGACCATCTACTACTAAATGGCAGGATTAAAAGTATGAAAAGCCCTCGCTGCACATTTACCTGGGCTGTTGTCAGACTTTTGATGTAAGGACACATAATATAAATTTAATCATTTCTACTGAGATTATAATAAACAATCTATCATATCTCAAGGAGGAAAGGAGTTGTATAAAATATTTTGGATTATCTTAACACTTGGGCAAAACAGGAGCTTTGGGGTTGTAATGAAGAAGCCATTTTATACATGTGAGTGGCTATAAGGAGTCTACACTGAGAATCTTCTGACCCTTTCTTGGGCCCCCACTGTTTCTCATCTATTGTTTAAATCCAAATAGATTGCACATGCTAGATTTTAAGCCCCGCTGAGACAAATATTTCTTTTTTTTGTGTGTGTGGTACTGGTGATAGATCCCAGGGCTATTCTACCTCTAAGCTACACTCCCAGCCCTCTATTTTATTCTTTATTTTGATACAGGGTCTCACTGAGTTGCAAAGGGCCCCACTAAGTAGTTGAGGCTATCTGCGAGCTGTGATCCTCCTGTGCTGGCATTACAAGCATGTGCCACCGTGCCCTGCTCAAATATTTCATTTAACTAATCCTCACATCTCCAAAGACAGTACTTTACAAACTATAGGTGATCAAAAATATGTGTTAAATGCATAACAAAATGTGCTCTATAAAGCACACCAGAGAGGAAAAAACTTTTACCAAGTGTTTCCTACATATATATCTCTGTCTGCAGGAGGCCTTGTGATCACTTTGCTTAAGGCTTTTTGCCAACCTCAAGACATCATCAAAACTTGCCCCCAAGCTGATCCTTCAATGACTCACCTTTCTTACCTCTTCTACTCCCTTGGTCCTCTCTATTCTAGGTTAATTGGTTTATCTAGCTCACAAAATTTCCCCCTGTGTTCTATAGTTTGTACTCTTTGGCATCAACTCTCATACCTCTAAAGGGTAAACTGACCTCCTTGGCATTGCCCCAAGACTTATCCATGAATTTACCCTGTCAGGAAGCATTGTCCAACCTTTGGAGATCAGACACAGGAAGAGAGAAATGAATCATTGCATTTGAGAATGGAAAGTTAGAGTTTATCTCATCCAATCTTGTATTTTACAGGTGAAAAGAATGAGGCAGCAACCAAAAGCAAATAGAATGCCTGGTACTTCAACTTAGGAAGCCCCTATCCTGGTGTTTCTCATCCAAGGGCAATTTCACTCTCCATGGGTATTTGGCAATGTCTGGAGATAGTTTTATTCAACATCATTTGGGTGGAGGATTCTTCTGGAATCTAGTCAGTAGAGGCCAGGAAACTAAATATCTTAGGATGCACAGAGCATCCCTGTACACAGAAATAATTTTTGGTTCAAAGATTCAGTGCACTAAGGTTGAAAAGCTCCATTCTAATCCATTAAGGCGACATAGAGCCAATACACAGGGGTAGAATAAGAAAAGTTGAACTTTGCATTTTGGTTTCTGGAGCATACACTCTCCACAGAGCAGGCACCTCAGGATAATGGAGTCCCTTAATAGTGATGACTGTGTGACAATGTTTAAATATTAATGAGAACATGGGATGCAAGCAAAGACTTACATTCATCAAGTCTAGAGAGAGCAAGGCCTGAGTCAGACCATTTCCTGTAGGATGCGCCTGGCAAGGGCATTGCTAAGTGATTGACTCTGAGCATGTAACAGAGTCCAGAGACCCCTCCAGGTGGTCTAAAATTTATCCTGACCCATAATCTGGATGTCCATACTATAGAAGAGTGTGTACTGTTTTGAGAAGACCCTTGACCTAAAAGTCAAGAGATCAGACTTTTAATTCCAGCTCAGATGCAGATTTTTTTTTTTTTTTTTTTTTTTTTTTTGTGTGTGTGTGTGTGTGTCTGTGTGTGTGGGTCTGGGGATGGAACCCAGTGGCATTCGACCTCTGAGCTACACCCCCTGCCCAATTTTTTATTCTTTATTATGAAACAGGGTTTCACTGAGTTGTGGAGGGCCTCAATAGCTGAGGCTGTCCGCAAAGCGCGATTTTCCGGTCTCAGCCTCCCAAATGCTGGGATTACAATCTTGCGCCCCCATGCCTGGCTTGCAGATTTATTATTATTATTTTTTTTTACAGGACCTGAACCAAATTGTTATTTCTCTATTCTGGCGACAGAATCCTCTTCATCTGTCAAATTCTATGGTCACATTGACCTTGAAGGTCATAGCTTCCAGCTCCAGGAACAAGAATTCTTGTTCCTGTGTCCACACCTCTCTCCTATCTCCAGAGTCAAGTGACAAACACATTATGTAACAATGTTTACCTTTATGGCTAGCAGTATTATTAAGAATAACAAGAAGATACAGAGGTGTGTGGGACACAGATGCTACCCAGGAAAAAATGTGGTATGCAGGTTAAGGTCATGCATCTTTGAGACCTGTGGGGTTAGAATTCTGACCTTGGTCATTTATTGGTTCCATGTTTCTGGGAAGGTATTTAACCTTCTTAATCCTCAGTTTTCTCATCTGTAACATGGGAATGATAATAATAATACCCATCCATCTACTTGTTGGTGCAAAGGAAAGATAATAGACTCACAGTGATTAGGCCAGCCCCAAAGTAAAAAGCTAAGTAAATGAGATGAGATAATATAATTTTGCTTCTGAGTCAAAGGTTAAAAACATTCTCCTCCCCTAAGTGGGCTGTTCTTCACAGAAAATAGAATTCTGAACATTGTTTTGAGTAATATTTTTAAATCTGTGCAAGTGAAAAAATTCACAAATACTCTAATCCCAGTAGAATCCTCTTGTGCCAATTACAAAACAAGAGTAAAAGACAATCATTTATCTGCTGGCACTGTAGCTGGTTTCTATGTCTATTTTGGTTCCATATGTCCTTTCACTGTGATTTAGATTAAAACTTGAGTGTCCCTGGGCAAACCCTGCACCCTTTCTTTTACTCATGGTTGGAGAGACAGGCTTTCCAAGATCATAGTCCCTATGTCCCTGTCTTCTGAGAGGTCACTTGGCTCTTTCTTTTGGCACATTTCCTCAATGTTAGTTAGTGCAAATCTTTTTTCAGATACCAGCTCTCTCATTAGTCCTATTGGTTTAAACAGATCCATAGACACAGTGAATGTAATATTTAACACCCGGGAGAAAACTGTTTCACTCGGATGATTCTTTCATCATCTCTGCCCATCTGGAGCTCCCTTTAAACTCATGGAGCACCACCTGCCTAGGAAAACAATGAACTTAGGTGACTTTTCTTTTCCCAAGCAGAATAGTGCTCCCATAAAAGAGAGTCAGTGCCAGGAATGTTTTTTGTTTCTGTTGTTGTTTTGAGGGGGGGATACTACCCTTTATAGATTATATTGGTTCTATAATTTCCTAGGGAATTGCACTGAGATTTGATTAGATTTCTACCTTTGATTGGCACCTGTTAATAACCTGCAATGTGGGTGGAGGATGCTAATATTGTCAGCCGAGTTATCTATGACTTTATTTTTCATCAGTTTTGTCACTCAGGGGCAGCAGTGAAGGATATTATTTTTTTCTTAAAATGTTGTTATGGATTCACAGACACTGGACTGGGGAAATTGCCCTGTACATCTCCTTTCACACTGGTTCTTAGGAAATATATTGCCAGGATCCTATGTGATATTCAAATAATGCATTTATGCACCTTTATTACCCTAGTTTTGATATGGTGATAGACAGCTGGGTGACAAAGCTATTTATTTCCTATATTAATCCTGAGAGTATGGTTTTATAGGAGTTTTTAGAATCAGATTTCGTACTTAAAAATTTTTAAATGAGATTTCGACCTTCTGAAGTTCAAGTTCATTGACTCTGGGTCAAGAAAGGGGACAAAAAGATATGCTAAAATAAACAAAATACATCATACTCATTTGAAAACCCCCAATGATGTAAGTGCACAAAAATGAAGATTGATATTAAAATCAGCTGAATATATAATCGCTAAAAATGAGCAAAAATTAATAAAACTTAGGAGAAAATAGAAAGTACAATTGGATTATTTTTGATCTCTTCCAAGTCACAAAATCTTTAAACAATTTTCTAGATATGATAAAAAAAATGGGGCTGCTATGAGATATTTTCTCTTCACAAATGAAAACATAAGATTGGAATGGTTTAGAATAAAAGGGGCCAGAGCTGAGTGAGCCAACAGAAGACTAGAGTTGAGGGGGGTTTGTCCCTTCTTTTGTGAAGAGATCAATGTTTCCAGGTCCAGTAAGTCATAATCTAAAGAATTAAGGTATAGCATTATGTTCCCATGCTGCAAGGCAGCAACACTACCTCCAGCTGTTCTTAGTAAAATGTCACCAGCACTTGCAGAGCAACATTTGGGGGAGGCAAAGGCAAGCAAGTTAGAGGACACAAAAGATGTTTCATCACAGGAGGCTCAAGGAAGAAAGGGCCACCCTCTGCCCTGTGGGAGATTTCACTGTCTGCCTTTCAAGAAGACTGTGTGGAAAGACTCTAAGACACACATTCCCTTGCTCCATCTACACATGGTATTCACAATTTCTACCTGCAATTGATCTGCAATTAAAGAATATAAATGCCCCTTTCATCTTATGAAACTCTCATTTAAATTACTCATCTAAGCCTAGTGACAGTGCAGAGTTTTAGATATGATAAAAAGAAGCCATTTTAATTCTCTCTCTTCCCAGAGTTAAACGAATGGGTATAAATTTTTTTCAACATTTTACATCTGCTTTTCTTTTTTTATTGTACTGGGGATACGATCTAGGGGCATTCTACCTCTGAGCTACATGCCCAGCTTTATTTTATCTTTTTATTTTGAAACAAGGTCTCACTAAGTCATAGAGGGCCTAGCTAAGTTGCACAGGCGGATCATGAACTTGTGATCCTCCTGTCTTAGCCTCTCAAGTACTGGGATTACAAGAGTGTGTCATCACACCCAGTCTTATTTTGGATCTGTTTTGACATTTGCCTTCCTCCTTTTCCTCTTCCATCTTCTCCTTCTCCTTCTTCTTCCTCTTCTTCTTTGAGACTCTTCCAAGACTGAATTATATAGGACCCAGTTAAATTCTGCCTACAAATCATTTGTGTCTGATGTGGGAGATCTTATTAAAAGGCACACTAAAGCCGGGCGTGGTGGCACATGCTTGTAATCCCCGTGCTTGGGAGGCGGAAACAGGAGGATCACACAGGTTTGAAGCCAGCCACACTGGCGTAAGAGACCCTGTTTCAAAAATATAAAATAGGTCTGGGAGTGTAGCCTGGAGGTAGAAGGGCTTCCGGGAACCCCAGTACCACCAAAAAGATTAAAAAATAAAAATAAAACTAAATAAAAGCCACACTAGCATTTGTCTATATATCAGTCATCCATTGTTTTGCAATGGTTCCATCTACATTTATTTTGGGACTACCCAGCAAAAATATTTGTCCTAACACCACTCACAAGGGGAACTTACTCTCTTGGTCTAAGAGGACTGTTGTCATGATCCATGTGCCTCTGGGCACCCTTGCCTGCCTTCCAGCCATACCTATAGTATGTTCACTTTATGCCCTTTGCAAATTGATCACATGCATCTGTCTAGCCTCCATAATAAGAGGTGATGAAGCAAATGAGAACACTTTACTTGGAGGAGACCTTCATTGTCTAGAATTTCCACTGGGCAGCCATCCTGAGAAGAGAGCAATCTATCTGAGATTTTACCTGGTTACAAACAGGTACTCCTGAAATATCCACAGGAGTCCTAGAAATATTTAAAACATCTTTCTCTGCATCACTCTTGGAAATACTCCATAACCATTAAAAACCAACGATGATACCAGTTTTTTTAAATGGGTTGGAATCTAAGGGACTCCAAATTGACAAATTTGTCAAATTTGTCAGTGTTTCAAGCCTGCTTTCAACTACTTATAAAATTATAAGATTATTTTGTGGAATTTTAAAGTTAGAGGAAAATAAGTTACAAAATCCACCATATGACTTTACCCAGGTTCTCCAATGTTTAGCATCTTACCTAATTTTCCTTAAAATTTGTGCTCACATACATGCTTTATTTTATTCTCCTTAATAATTGAGAATTAATTTTAGTTATCATGCCCATTTGTCTCCTAAAATACTTGAGTGTTTATTTCCTAAAAAATGATCATTATATGACCATCATATAATTCTCAAAATCAGGAAATTTTAGCCTCAATACAGTATTACTATTTAATTCATAACTTATATGTAAACATAATTCATTTTTCTTTCTTCCTATTTATTGCTACTCTCTTCCTATATCTTTACTGGGTAAACCCAGTAAAGTGATGAACTTTAATATGCATCAAAAAAGCATGTTTGAGTTAGGGAGATAAAGCAGTCAACTGATGTATAGTATACCCCTCTCCTCATCCACGGTTGTTTTCTGCACCTTTAATTAGTCATGGTCAGTGATGGTCTGAAAATATTAAATGGAAAATTCCATTTCTTCAGTATTATGCTTCAAAGTGTCCTATCCTAGTTCAGGAACCAACCCAGAGTCAAGGGCTACATTTAGTTGTCAAGTAGCTTTAGACTCCTACAGTCTGGACCCATACTCAATGGCATAGCTGCTGAGCTTAGGAACATGAAGCTCTTGGGAGAGACTGCTCCTGAGCTACCCTAGCCTCTTCTCTTGTGGTCTCCTGGCCAGTAGGACTGTCCTAGCTTGGCTGAGGGATGAGCCATTTCCAGAGCCTGGGGCATCATGGCAATTGAAGTTGCCTGAGTTGATGCTGATAAAAACTTGCCAAGCCCTGGCGTGGTATGATATTTATGTGCACAGTTGGCCTCTAAAAAAAAAGTGATTATCTAAAGGAAGTAATTGTTTAGAGCCTCACATTGAATTCCAGTCCTTCTTTGGCCTGTGGGACTTACACTGCTAAACAGTGCCAAATTACTGCTATTTTAATTCTTGAATTAAAAACCAGACCGGCCATTTGCTCAGCGGAGGGTCCTCACTGGCCCACATCCATGCCTGAGTCTGTGTGGGAGGACACTTTGCTACACTCCTGGCTGCCAGAGAGCACTTTGTGGATGAAAGCAGGCAAGACCAGGAGTGCTTAGCTGTCAGTCAGACCCTTCCTCCCCGCTACACAGAAGAACTGCAGAGCCATTTGCAAGTGTGAGTGAGCATTCTGTGCTCAGAAACTGGCAGTGAACTGGGGAAGAAGAATTGTACCAAGCCTCAAAATGGGCACTGGTACACTCAGTAAAGTGATGAACTTTAATATATATTAAAAAAGCATGTTTGAATTAGGGAGATAAAGCAGTCAACTGATGTATAGTATACCCCTCTCCTCATGCACGGTTTTGTTTTCTGTGCCTTTAATTAGTCATGGTCAGTGATGGTCTGAGAATATTAAATGGAAAATTTCATTTAATAAGTTTTAAACTGGGTACCATTTTGAATACTCTTATGAAATCCCATGCCATCCTGATTTGTCCTGCACAGGACATGAGTTACTTCTTTGTCTAGTGAATTCATGCTGTATAGTCTGCCTGTACATTAGACACTAGAACTGTCTTGGTTATCAGCTTGACTGTCTTAGTGCCACATGTGTTCAATAAACTCTTATTTAGCCTGGCATGGTAGCACATTCCCACAATCTCAGTACTTGAAAAGCTGAGACAGAAGAATCACAAGTTCAAGACCAGCCTCAGCACCTTAGATAGACTCTCAGTAACCTAGCAAGATCCTGTTTCATAAATAAATAAATAAATAAATAAATAAATAAATAAATAAGGCTGGAGGTGTAGCTTGGAGATAAAAATGCCCCTAGATTTAATCCCCAATATCACACAAAGATACACATATGCACATACACATACACACAAAGAACCCCTTATTTTATCTAACAGTGGTCCCAAAAATGCAAGAGTAATAATGCATACAATTTTATTACATTATATTGTTATGATCTCTATATTTTGTTATCAGTTATTGTTGTTACTCTCTTCCTATATCTGATATACAAATTAAACTTTATCATAGGTTATACATGTAGGAAAAAGTATAGTCCATATAAATTTTCATGCTATCCATAATTTTGGGCATTCATTGGAGAATTTATCACCTGCAGATACAAGAGGAGGACTTAGTTCAAAATAGCATAAAGCATGCTAAAGGTGTAGTCTGAGTCTTATGGGACACTTTCATAGAGTAAAATTTATGCTGGGGAGGGGAGAAGAGGACATGACTGGGTCAATTATGAGTGATGAGAAGCCTTCTAGTCACATAACAGAAAGAAAGAAAAAGAAAAAAAGAAAAAGGGCAGGAGTCAGATTTGGGACAGCTGAGTTCCACTCCCATGGATGGGCATCAGGGATCTTTGAAAAGGCAAGGAGAACTAGAGGGAAAGAGAGTGGGTACTAATAGTGAACTAGAACAATTGTGAGAATATATTGCAATAAAAGTAATGTGAATGTGATCTTTCTTTCTCAAATAGTTAACTATTAATGTTTTTGAGCTGTGGGTGACCAAAAGTAACTGAACCTGAAGCAAACAAAACCATGGACATTTGTGTTTATGGGTACGAAACATGCATAAAATTTACTGAGCAAAGTGCTTTTCATTCAGCCTCTGTAAGTATCATCTTCTTTTCAAAGACCAGTTCAGTTAATAAATAATATTTATTAAGCAGCTCCTATGAGCCAAGTACTGTTCTCTGCATTGAGAATATAGAAAAATCTATGCCCTCCTAGAGTATAAATTTGAATGGAAAAATGCAGGAGCTAGGTCCTCTTGAGCATCTGCCATGTGCTGTATGCTGTTTCAGGTGTTTTACATGAACAATTAATTTGATCTTCACAATTCCACAAGGCAGGTATTATTGCCCCCAGGGCACTTGCTACCTGAAATACAGACATGTTAAAGATGTCGCCCAAGGCCATCCTCCTTGTAAACACCAGCTAGTGATTAAATTCAAGAAATCTGAAGTGGAGTGATTCTGTCCCTGAAAAGATGAAGTCACAGTTCAGAGACCTTAAATAATTTCTTGAATGTCACTCAAGAATTCTGATCTGGCCAGTTTACTATAATTGCACACCTCCTAGAAGTTTTTTCAGTTGTCAATAAATAGTCTATTCCCAGAACCACAGCTTTCAATGACAAGGAGATACTAAACTTTATCACTTATTCTGATAACCGACTATAGTTCCACTTATTTACTGTAATTCACAAACACCCTATTTTATCCATCTAGATATTGAATTTATGTACCAAACTGTAGCATTTCATTTCATCTAAAACTGCAAGGAATAATTTTCTGACTACTATAAACTTTCTAGAAAGAATCTCTACTTTCTCAAATCATCAACCTCTGGGCTCACTACTTATGGGTCTCTTGCACTGAGTGCCGAGCAGACATATAACATTCGAATATATTAAAGATGTCCTTGGGGTGTCCTGAAACACCTGGATGTGGGAGTGACAGAGATCTGGGCCAGGGGTCAGCAAAATAAGTTCAAGATTTATATTTGCTTATTGCAATTCACACAATTCTTTCTCTCTTTTTAATTTCATTTTTCTTCTTTCCTCTCTCTTCCCTTCTTTCCTCCCTTTTCCTCCTTCCTTCTTTCTTTCTTTCTTTCTTTCTTTCTTTCTTTCTTTCTTTCTTTCTTTCTTTCTTCCTTTCTCTCTTTCTTTCTTTCCTTCCTTCTTTCTTTCTTCTTTACACTGGGGATTGAACCCACCGAGTTTTTTAACCCTTTTTAACAACCCTTTTTAAACAGAGTCTCTGAATTATCCAGGCTGGCCTCAAACTTTCAGTCCTTCTGCCACTTCTTCCCAAGTAGCTGAGATTACAAGTGTGTGTCATGATTCCAAACTAAAATTCTTTTTGTAAAAATATATAATCTATTCATTACTTTTTATTTGATAAGAGTAAAGTTTGTTTTCTGTCTACCCATCTAAATTTTTTGAAATATGCCATTATATTTTTCACATGAATACTATTTCATTTCTTGACAATTTTTAAAACTTAAAATTTTTTGTAATCTCAGCATTTGGGAGATTGAGACAGGAGGATCACGCAGGTTCGAAGCCAGCCTCAGATACTTAATGAGACCCTTTGCAACGCAGTGAGACCCTGTTTCAAAAAATAAAAAATAGGGCTAAGGGTGTTGCTCATACATTGAATGCCCCCGGGTTCCATCCCCAGTACTGCAAAAAAAAATTCTTTATATGAGCACAAATATTTAATATAATTTATCTCAAAAAATGCCCTATGCAACTTTCAATGCTAACATTTCTGTCCCAAGTAAAGTAATCATCTATAATGATGTTTTACTTTTTACCCATAGATATTAAAAATGCTACCTTTTGACATTTCCTTATGATCATTTCAAAGATGCCTATCTTTGATGTGTGTGTCTCCAGCTTTACATGTTTACTTATTTATTTAACTTTATTTTTTTATTTTTTATTTTTTATTTTTGGTGGTACTGGGGTTCCTGGAAGCCCTTCTACCTCCGGGCTATACTCCCAGACCTATTTTATATTTTTGAAACAGGGTCTCTTATGCCAGTGCAGCTGGCTTTGAACCTGTGCGATCCTCCTGTCTCTGCCTCCCAAGAGCGGGGATTACAAGCGTGCGCCACCACGCCCGGCTATTTAACTTTATTTTAAGACAGGGTCTCACTAAGTTTCTTAGACTGACCTTGAACTTGCCATCATCCTGTCTCAGCCTCTCAAGTACTGGGATTACAGGTGTGTGTCACCATGCCCAGCTTAAAGATATACATCTTGATATAGAAACTTATCAAACCCATATTTTCAAGGCTCCCCATTATCTATATTTATCCATGTGATATCAGAAATTAAAATTTGGGGTAACAAACTTGTTCTGGTAATACAGAAATAATCATAGTGGGTTTTAGGAAGTTTACCTTGTTCAGTGTGATGCATTTCTGAAAAGATCTTGTTTGCTAGTGAAAGTGTAGGGATGAATGGACCTCACTATTATTTGCTTATAGCCTCAGTTTTTCTACTGGCACTGGGACTGATTTAGGAGTGAGGCTGGGGGAGCAGTGATTAGTTTTCCTGACACTTCAATATTCTTCCCACAGTGGTAGGGTGAAATTATCTTTAAAGCAATGGGATTTGCAATGCCATTCTTCTGGCTAGTAAAGGACCTGGCAGTAGGGAAGAGGTGTCCTCACATTTTTTTCATGACTTCCTTGTTGCTTAGGTGTTTTACATTCCTGTGCATTTGCATAATTTGCCGATGGTTCTTCCTAGAGAGAGGTGTCAGAGAGTACCAAAACCTCATCAAATTTTCTTGGGGACCTTCTAGTGGAAATACATCTGTCCTCGTCTCCTCCTTTCTTTTTCTCTTCTGAATAGCTCAGCTTTGATATACCTGGCTAGTCACCTATTAATTTCCAGATTATTCTGACACGCATCTCCCAATCCCATCCTAAAAAAAAAAAACCTCAACTAGGACATACAACACATCTGAGGTAAGTCGGAAACCTAGAGCCTTTTCCAATAAACATTTGGCAAAACTCATCAATACTGCTACAACATTTTATTCCATGACTGGCAAGTCCTTCTTCCATTCTCCAGCTGCTTTCTTCCCTGGAAGGCATTTGAATCTCCTTCTTATTTGCAAATCATTCACAACTGCTTTCAAAATACCATGAAGAAGATGTTGTACAATTTTCTAAGATGTTTCTTAAAGCCAAAATTATATTTCTCCATGACTTCTTCTCAAATAGAAGTCTTCTTGGCAGAATCAACTCCTCAGATCAGTGGTATGCCCAGTTCACCTCAAGGACGTAGATTTTAAGGAGAACTTTATCCTATGACATCATTCAGCAAGAAATTTCATCCATTCCAGACACTTTTTATTATATGGTTTTGGATCATATAATGACCAGCCAGTTCGTTTGGGTGACAGATGATTTTCATTTATTCCCCTTGCATTTTTCAGGCTTTAAAAGATTGGGGAAGGATCATGAATATTAAACATACAGAGACCCTGGGTGG
The DNA here is from genome assembly GCF_963383645.1 of Muscardinus avellanarius. Classification (NCBI taxonomy): domain Eukaryota; kingdom Metazoa; phylum Chordata; class Mammalia; order Rodentia; family Gliridae; genus Muscardinus; species Muscardinus avellanarius. The sequence goes on from NC_137786.1 coordinate 134,002,902, forward strand.
AGAAATATTCATGCTAGACTTTATATCCTTGTTTATTGAAGTCTGTTTGTGCTTTGCTCAGACATGTATTTGCTGGGCAGTCTTTTTGTTGTTTGCCCTGGTGGAAACGACAACACATGCACATGCACAAAACTTTGCTTTAAAAATTTAAACAAGGGATATGCTGGAGCCAGGGGCAGCATGCCTCTGAGAGTGAAAAGCTATTCTGGATGGGTTCCCTGCCTCCCTCCTCTGAAGCTGCTTTATCCAGGGCCATCTGGTCAGCTCGGCATGCTTGGAGGAGCGATGCAGGGGTCCAGATGGATGGGTTCTTGGAGAGTTCTTTAAAAATCCTGCATCCAACCCCTGAGTCACCATATGCCAAAAGGTCACCTCATCCTGAGTGGCATCCTTCCTGGGTCTTTCTCTGTGGTTTTTCACGTGGAGTCGGCACCCTGGTGCTTTCAGGGGTTGTGGGGTTTTAATTAATGCATCATCATAATTACTCTAACTACTAGCTAGCATCATTGATCTCAACTTCCCCATCTCATCTGAGGCTTCAGAAAATAAAACTGAAAAGAGGCGGTAGAGCATGCTGAGTGGCCTCTGTGCCAGGTGAAATCTGAGTGGCTTGACCTAAGTCAGCAGCATGGGTGGAAGGTTCTTAATTTGGTGACTCTCCTTCAACAAAAATGCCAGTAATTGTTGCCACACCTTCAAGGAAAAGAAAAGGGTCTTATCTCTGCTCTGCAGGTGGCTACCCAAAGGCTTAAACAACTCAGAGGTAAGGAAATGTAAAAGAAGACTCCAAATGAGAGGGGAATTAGTCTATTTCTCCCCAATACTTAAGTCATGCCCTCAAGGAATAAAAAAGGCATTTTAAGACAGTGCATTTGTTCTCTGATTCTCTGAAAGTGCAGCTTTTCCTGTAGGTAAAAGGTTAAGCAGTATGACATTTACAGTTCTCTCTCAGCCCCAGGATTCCCCTCATCCTGGGCTCTTTGAAAAGCATTCAGCAAATCCAGGGGACAGGCTAATATGAAAACGTAGGGCCAGACATCTCCTCTGCCCAGGAGGCCCAGGGCCCCTCTGCATGGCTTATCTGCCTCATCACAGATTAGTGGCCCTTTCCCAGAGTGGCAGGTCGATGCAGCCTCAAGCTGGTGACTTGCTGTGAATGGCACACACTTCACAAGAGTCCCTCGATAGTGCGGGGAATCTCATTAAAGCCTGACATTTGCTGAGCATCCCCAGAGGGCAAAGGTGCCCGTTCCAATCACAGGGCCCCACTCCAGGGCCCAGCAGGCAGTGTGGTGCAATGAGATGAAGCTGTCATCTTCAGTATCTCTTGTCCCCAGCCTCCACCACCTCCCACAGCCATGAAGGGCATGTGTACCTTCTGATTGGGAGCCTGAAAAGTTCTCCTCAACTCTGTCCACCTCTCTCTTCAACACCCCTTCATAGAGTCTTGACTTGCCCACAGTTTGTTTGTAACCAGCATGGAATTTGAATAATCCTCTCAACTAGAGCCTTTGGAGCTGGCCTCAAGTAGGAGACCTTAGAGTCTTGAGGAAGCAAGGTGCGTCCCATGGACACTAAGTGAGAAGCTATTTATTCCTGGGTACACCTGGATGTACTGGGAAGGTGTCCATGTGTAAACCTTGAGGGGCCAAGAATTAATGCTACATAGGGACAAAATCCCAGTATTCTGGGTTCCCTGTTGTCCAAGCTCTTAAAATGATTCTATAACCACTGAAGATAATTGGATTAGTTACCCTCCCAGTTTCAAGAAATCCCATATAGGGGGCAGCTCTTTTCTTTATCATTTGGATATGTATAGAGAATATCCCACATCTACCACTACACTGAGTTTTTGTTTAGACATTTTTAAGCATTTTATACTCATTTATTTAAATAAGGTTTACTCTTTTTTATTGGTGCACTGTAGCCATACATTTCAATCTGGTACAAGACGGTATAGGCATACAAGCACACATCAGTCATTTAGCCCTTTCTCAATTCCCATCCCAATTCCCACCCCATTCCCTCCCACTCCCTCCTTCTCATGTTTGGCTCAGTGACTGACTTTGATATGTTTGTGTATCATGTATACTAGGAATTTCCTTCTTCTCCCCTTCTATCCTCCTCAGCTCATCTTAATATCTAGGATATATCTAGTTTTCTTAAGTGAAATACAGCAGTTACACATCACATAACATTCAGACAACATGTAAGGCAGGGGTCTCATAAAATTCTAATGGGGCTGAAAAATTTCTATCACTGAGTGACATCATAGATATCATAATGTATGATAGCGAGTCACAGCATAGTGCATGACTCATGATTGTCATGACTGTGGTACTGGGTGCATAAAATACAGCAATACAATTATGTATAGTAGATAATGCTCGATATTGATAATGCATGATTGTTATTGGCTTATATATTTACACTAATATACTTTTTATAATGTAGAGTATATTTTTATTTTTATACTTTGGTGCATTTTAATTATACATCAGAGTGAGATTCAAAGATATATCCATGCATACACACATTGCTTGATGTATTACCCTCCACCATCCTACTCCACACCCCTTCCTCCTGTATATGTTAGTGAGATTGGTAGTAACACCTTTGTATATTGAAATAACATTATTTGAATGATTTCCTTCTATATTCCTTTTTCCTCTACCTTCCTCCCTCTTCCACTTCCCTCCCATTATTCTACTGCTTTCTTTTCCCCACTTCTCTGAATTCCTTTTTGTTTCCTGTTTTCTCTCTAGCTTCCTCATGGGAGAGAAAACTTATGACCCTTAAATTTATGGAACTGGCTGGTCTCATTTAGTATATAATATTCTCTAGCCTCATCTATTTTCCTGCAAATAACATTATTTTGCTCTTCTTTAAGCTGAGAAAAAATAAAACTGTTTGTATATACACCACATTTCATTTTTCTATTCATCTGTTGATGGGCACCTAGGTCGGTTCTTTAATTTCACAATTATGAATTGTGCTGCTATGAACGTGGGTGTGCATGTATCACTATAGAATTCACTTTAACTATTTTGTAAAAACACCAATGAATATACCTTGGTACTAATAAAAAAAAACTGTCACTGTCAACATGATTTACATTATGATGTAAGACCATAGTGCACTAATAAAATCATTTAAAAATAAAAGTAAATAAACAAAAAAACTTATTGCAGAGCTGGGCATGATGGCACACTCTTGTAATCCCAGCACTTTGGAGGCTGAGACAGGAGGATTACACAGGTTCAAAGCCAGCCTCTGCTACTGAGTGAGGCTCTCAGCAACTTAGTGAGACCCTGTTTCCAAATGAAGTATACAGTAGGTCCCGGAGTATAGCCCAGAGGTAGAAAAGCACCTGGGCTCCACCCCCAGTAACACACACACACACACACACACACACAGAGAAAAAAAAAAACTTATTGCAAAAGAGTTTGTGGTGTTTACCAGCAGCAACATTTTACCTCTCCTATTTACTTCTTGATGAATCAAGAGATAATGTGAAATATTTGATCTATCCCACCCAGGTTACTGTACACATACTCTATGAGATTCGAACAAAGACAAAATACCCTAAAGATAAATTTCTCAGAAAATGTTCCCAATTGGTAAATCACAATAATTCCTTCCCCTGGTTAATTTGTGCTTAATGCATCAAAGCCATTTCCAGTATCTATATTTGAGCTCCACTGACGTGAGCTTTGTGTAACTAAATCTCTTTTAATGCTGCATAAATACTTGTACCCACGGTGTCAGCTATATATTCATGTTTTACATACAGAATCCCTATTTTTGTCAAACTTGGAAATATATTTATTATAACATATTATCCTTCCCTAATGTTTGTATATGAACTTGTTTTAGAATTCTCCAGAGACACAGAACCAACAGGAGCATGATCATCATCTCCTCCTCCTCCTCCTCCTCCTCCTCCTCCTTCTTCTTCTTCTTCTTCTTCTTCTTCTTCTTCTTCTTCTTCTTCTTCTTTCTCTCTCTCTCTCTCTCTCTCTCTCTCTCTCTCTCTCTCTCTCTCTCTCTCTCCCCTCTCTCTCTCTCTCTCTGTGTGTCTCATACATGATACAACATACATACATGGAGAGAGACTAATTATATAAATTGATTCATAGGATTACAGAGGCCAAGATGTTCCATATTCTGCAAGCTGGAGAACCAGGAAATCTTACAGTGTAATTTACTCAAGGACCAGGAGTATCAATATCCCAGGTCAGGAAAAGATAAATGTCCCAGCTCAAACTGAAGAAAATCTTCCCTTTCTCTGCCCTTGTGTTCTATTTAGGTCGGCAATGGACTGGATGATGCCCACTCCCATTGAGAGAAAGGACGAACCTTCCCTAGTCAGTCTACCAGTTTCAGTGATACTGTCTTCCAAAAATGCCCTCACAGACATCCAGAAAGAGTTTCACCAACTACCTGAACATTCCTTAATCCAGTCACGTTGACACATAAAATTAGTCATCCAAAATTTCATAGACAAAAGCAGAGAGGACAATCCACTCATCACATAGATTTAGTGTTATGTTCTGTCACATTTATTTCAGAACTTTTGAAGAAAAAATGAAAATCTTACAGATAGAATTGGTCTGTCTGAATTCCACCTCTTCCAATCCTGTCAAGGCAGCCATTCTCATAAAGTTGGTGTGTATACTTCCAGTCCATATTTTGATTATTATTTTTAGGGGAACCATGAGACTATAAGATACTAATTAACTTGTCTAAGTCTACGCAGCTACATAAAGGACCTGGGACTAAAATGCCAGCTCCCTTCTTAAATTCTGATTAAGGGCCTGCATGTGAACATTTAGTAGATTGGCAAAGGGTTATGTATGGTAAAGATGCAAAAACCATCATCAAAATAGATGGCCTGGGACTTCCGGGAAGATGGCGACCGAGAAAAGCGGGGCTTAAGAGCCCCGCTAACAACTAATCTCCATTACCACAAAATCAGTGCCTTTCATAGCCAGAAAACACCATCACCAGAGAAACAAAAAAATCACCAGGCTCCAGAGAGAAAGCGGACTGAGAACAAAGCTCAGAGCCACAGAGGAGATACACTGGCCTCACGCCCGAGGCCGCAGCAGCAGTGCCATACTGCTGGCGGCAGCGGCGACTTCACCGGACGGCTACAGCAAGCCGAGGTAGCCGCTGCGGAATAGCCAAGCGGGATTACTCGCCGCAGGTAAAATCTAAAGTTCCCAGTGGCTGAGCTCAGCACACGCTGCAGAGATTCAGAGTGGAAATCAAAACCAAGAAGAAATACGCCAGCCTCACGGCCGAGGGTATAGCAGCGGCGCCATATTGCCACCGGTGGCAGCAGCAGAGAATTCACCGAATCCAGTACAGCTACATCTGCGTACTCAAGAACAGTGAGTCAAATTGCGGGCCACAGAGGAGAAATCCCAGTACTGTACTCCCTGGGATTTGACCCAGTGGGGGAGGGGCGGTGGCAGAGATATCACACCATAGGAGAACGTGCAACCTGGCACCCCCCACAGTCTAAAGCAGCCTCTATAGACTCTCTGGGTCGGAGACTCTGTGATACAACCCAGTAAAGGAGTAGTGGGGTCTGAGATACTACTGACTCGAGATCCAGAGCACCTTAAGCGAAGTCATAGTGACCCAAGGGAAGAACCCAGAGAAAGCACAAACTTCCGAAATCATGGGAAAGAGGAATAACACTGGAGCAATGAATGCCCATAACCCCACAACATCAGAACCCGATAAAACAGAAAATCAAAGATTTCTAGAAGATCAAATCAGGAAAATAACTGTAGAAATAATAGAGGTGCTTCGAAAAGAACTCAGAGAGAGCCAAAAAGAGATAAAGGATTCAATTAATGAAGTAAAGGCCTCAATTCAAAGCACAAACAACTGATTAGACCACATGGAGAACAGAATCTCGCTCTTAGAAGATGATCATTCCAAAAATGAACGTATAGTTTCTAATCTAGAAAAAAATATCCGACAGCAGGAATCTGATATTGAAGAAATATGGGCCCATTTTAAGAGAGCTAACCTAAGAATAATTGGAATAGAGGAGGGAAAAGAAAGTGAAACCAAAGGGATCAACAATCTCTTCAATGAAGTAATAGCAGAAAATTTTCCAAACGTAGAGCAAGAGGTTGATACACAGGTCCAGGAAACTTATAGAACTCCCTTTAGACAGGATCGGAGAAGAGAATCCCCACGCCACATAATTGTCAAAATGACCAATGTGGAAGCCAAGCAGAGAATTTTAAAGGCAACAAAAACAAAGGGCCAAGTGACATTCAGAGGCAAGCCAATTAGAATCACTCCAGACTTCCCAAACCAAGTCATGAGAGCCAGAAGGGCTTGGAGTAACATATTCCAAACTCTGAAAGAAAACAACTTCCAGCCAAAAATTTCCTACCCAGCAAAACTTTCTATCAAATTAGATGGAGAAATAAGAAGCTTCCATGACAAACAGAACCTGAAGGAATTTATGTCTTCAAAACCAGCGCTAGAGAAAATACTCAAAGAGATTAACTACAAAGAAGAAATAGGTAACACACACCAGAACCAGAGAAACAAGAGTTTCCATCCAACAGACAACTAAGATTGGTTATCTGTGGAGATTCATTATTTATGTTAGTCTTTTACCTATCTCTAAATGGTATTGTTTGCCTTTATTGTTGTTAATTTTTAGGAAATCTAGTTGGAATATTAATATACCTTCAGATATAGCATTTGGAAATATTTTATCCCATTCTATTAGTAACTGTTAACTCTGTTTACATTGTCTTTGGATATACAATATTCTTTTTTATTTTTTAGGGAGTTTGTATACTCTTCTGTTGCCTGTGCCATTGAAATCATATCCAAGAAATCACTGCCAATTTCAATGTTGTGAGGTTTTATGACCCAGATTTTCTCCTAAAAGTTTATAGTCTTAAGATTTATATTAAGTCTTTTATCTATTTTGAGTTAATATTTGTATATGGGATTAGGTAAGGGTCCAACTTTATTCTTTTCCATGTAATTATTATGTTTCAACAATATTTAGTTAAAAGATTATTATTTCCACCACCAAATGTTTGTGGAAACCTTGTCAAAAATAACTTGACAATATAGGGAAGAATTTAGCTCTAGGCTTTTATTTAACTCCAAGGGTTTATATATCTGCCTTTACAATAGTACTACACTGTTTCAATTACTGTAGCTTTATATGGTTTGAAATCAGAAAATATATATCTTCTAGCTTTGTTCTTTTTCAAGATCGTTTTGGGTATCTAGAGTCCATTTTCCATATTAGGATAAATTTTTTTTCTGAAAAATAAATATATAAATATATGATAGTTTCACCTAAAAAAAAGAAAAAAAAATATTCTCTGGTAAGAAAGAAAGTAAAAAGAAATATTGAAATGTTATCTTTAAGTCATCAAAAGCTTGGTATCAGACAAATGAAACTGTTATGTGAGATTATCATTTTTAATTTTGGATAAATTGCTATAATACTAGATGTCAACCACTAAGCCAAGCATGGGAGGGAGGGATGGGGAGAGAATGGGGTGGGGATCGGGTGGGGGCTGACTGGGCAATGTGTGCATGTATGTCTACAAAAGTTTGTATCCCACTATGATGTATGAATACAGTGCACCAATAAAAAATAAATTAAAAAAAATAGACGGCCTGGAGGAGTGGCAGGTGCAGAAAGACACAGTTCTTTGAATTTCAATTTCTGGTAGATAAGTGACTGGACAGTATTTGGATGGCTTCCACAGGTTTGCCCAAATCTATTGGCACTTCCTCTTTTATTTTTGTCTTCAAACTTTCAGAATTATGATAGTGTCTGAGTGTAAGAATGTAACCATGAGCTCAGCTTAGCTCTGACTCCTTTCTCTCTCTCCACTTCTACCATCTTATGATTCCAAACTCAAATGGTCCTTCTGTGATCATTCTGAAAAAATTGTTTGAAGTAAATTTTTCTCAGGTTTGAAGATTCAACCATCCTGAGCCTACTTTGCATATCTATCTAACAAAGATCTCTCTCACACAGGTCGCTTGAAGGATAAAAGGAATCAAAAGTAAGTTATTTAATAAAGATTCACTAAATATCTACAACTTATTCAGGCTTATGATAGTTACTGGGATAAAACTGTGAGCCAAAAAACCCTCTTTAGTTCATAAAACTTAAAATCTATTTGAAAAGAAAATTGTCAAACACTAAACTATATTTACTACAGAAAAATATAATTTATATGGCAACATCAAGGAGGGGTACCTAATGGAGACATATGAGATAGAAGAATCTTTCAGAGTGTGTTTTGAGAGACTTATCTGCTTTACCAAGAGAAGAAATGGATGACTATTTCTTTGAGTTGCCCACAGAGGGCAATGTAATTTTCAGGACATTATGATTCTATGGCATAATTAATCATTGTTCTATATCAGCAAGGAATTACTCTTGGATTTTTCCTGTAACCCATAAGCACTCATTTCTCCACCATCTGCCCTTAGCCCTGATCTTTACTTTTACACCTAGTTTCCTCATCTATTTATCTGCAGCATCTCAGAGTGACTGCTGAGTATGAGCACGTGATACAGAGTGATGGAGTGAAGAAGCTAGTGGAGAACACCAAGTGACATTGGCAGCCCCTCCTCAGAGATAAGGGATCCCCAGGTAGGGGGAATCCAGGTTCACTGCTACTTTTTTTTTTCTTTTTTTTGGTGGTACTGGGTTCTTGATAACCCTTCTACCTCCGGGCTACACTCCCAGATCAATTTTACATTTTATTTGGAAACAGGGTCTATTAAACCAGAGAGGCTGGCTTCAAACCAGCATGATCCTTCTATCTCTGCCTCCCAAGCGCAGGGATTACAAGCGTGCACTACCACGCCGGGCTCATTGCTACTCTTAAAGTTGCTCTGACTTGCAAAATCAGTCTGTAGAATCTGGCAAATACCTCTCTTGATCCCTCTACTCCTTTTAAATGTTAAAAAAAAGAGGGCGGGGGAGAAATAAATGGTTACCTTCTGCCACATTTATCTCAGAATTTTATTCCTTTTGAGTCAATTTTCTATATATCTCTTTAAGCTGACCTCTCTACAGCACAAAATAACCCCCCCTACATAGTGGTCATAGCTCAGGCTTTCAAATGGTAGAGTTCCTGGCAGTAAATGGAACCCCTAGAGGTATCTCAGAAGAGTAAGTCAGAGAAAGAGCCTCAGTTGCCACCTGGTGTTGAAAGGAGGCACCACATGAGTAGAAGCTATTTGCCCATGGCCCCAGAAATCTAAGGTGAATAAAAGGCAAATGGCCACGCTTACCACATAGCTCCTGAGACAATTTGGATTTTTGTATCATCTTTCCACTGATACCAAGAAGGAGGAAAGCTTTTGCTAAAGCCAAGAGAATAAACAAACAAATGCAAATCAAACTAAACAGCTCATGCCATCTTTATCATTAAACCTAGGAAGTTATCATTTTATCAAGGGAGTTCTGCTTCTGACCACACTGGAGTAACAGGACCAGTTTTGAACTTTTACCTGAAACAACCAAAAAACAGATGGAGTATATGAAACAATGATCTTCAATTCCCTGAATATTAGAATATTAGACAATGAGACACAATGTTCCACAAGATATGGAAAATGATGTATGCATTTGCCATGGTAGCTGTGACTTATTGCCACAAGAGCCTACCAACAGTAGTGCAGGAAGAAAAAAATAGTTGAAACTTGAAGGACTGAGCTAGACTTAGGAGTCTGAAGAAACCAAGGCAGCTAGAGTCTACAGATTAGCAGTAGAGAGGAGAGGGTGAGCTAGCTACTCCAAAAGAGAATTCTGGAGATCTGTAAAGAGTCCACTCAAGTATTCAGCTGAGCGCTGATCAATTCATGCATGCAAGGAAACTGTCCATGGCAGGGGAAAGAGTCGCCTAAACAGATGAGCAGTAACAGCACACAGGATGAGGAGAAATGCCTGTTCTTACCTTTAAAAGAGGAAAATACATGATTCACAGGATATCAGGTAGCGTACACAGAAAGATTGTCAGTAGCAGACTAATTAATGCTAGAGTGAGCATGACTCTGGTTCAGTCTAACAAATTTTAAAGGCAAAACACAAAAGCATCAATTTTTGCACACAACTCAAATTAATCTAAGACAAAGGTCAAGAATATTTGTGGATAAACAAAAATATCCAGTGCACAACAAGATAAAACTCACAATGGCTGACATTTAAAGAAAAAGGTATCAGGCATGTAAAGGAGCAGAAAAATATGACCCATATTGAGAATAAAAATCAGCCAATTGAAAAAAATCTAGGACTGACACAGATATTATAATTAGTAGCCCAAAATATCATAAGTTATTCTGTATCTTCAAATAGATTCATATGTATGCATAGATGTTATATTAAAACATTTTCTATATGTTAAATGGAGACATAGAAAAATGGGAAAGAACTAATTAAAATTTGAGAGATTACAACTATACTGTGTATGATGGAAAAAGAAAACACTGTTTTGGGATAATGGCAGATTAGAAAAATTAGCAAAGAAATTATAGACAGAACAATAAGTAACAATTGGAAATAAAGCATATAATAAAATAACTTTAAAAAGTATATGACATTAATGATCTATGGAACAATTTTATGTATCCAAATGTGTATGCATAAAAATGAAATCTCTGAAGGAAAGAAAAAATGTCAAAACATTCAGAAATACTGGAAAACTATTTTTCTACTTACATTAGCCACAAAATATAAAATATTTAGGTAGCAATCTAACACCATGTGTATAATATTTAAATAAAAATTACAAAATGTTGGTAAATCGAATCAAAGTAGACCTAAAAAACGAGAGACAGAGAGATATCTCATGTTCATGGATAGAAAGTTGTATTAGCTTTTCATCACGGTGGCAATGTACTTGAGATAAATAAATTATAAGAAAAAAAGTTTATTTTGGTTAAGAGTTTTGGTGGTTTTGGTCTATGGTCAATTAACCGTATTGTTCTGGGACCATAATGAGGCAACACATCATGGCAGAAGTATGTTGTAGAGAAAACTGTTCACTTCATGGTAACCAAGAGGGAGGGAGGGAGGGAGGGAGGGAGGGAGGGAGAGAGAGAGAGAGAGACGCCAGGGTCCTTGTATTCCCTTCAAAGCCATGTCCCCAACCTAACTTCCTTCCTCTAGGCCCTGCCCTCTCAAGGTTTCATTATCTCCCAATAGCACCACAGGATGGCAACTAACCATTTAACACATGAGTCTTTGGGGGACACTTACTTAAACCATAGCTGAAATCAATCTTACTAAAGTGTCACTTCTTCCCAACTTTATTGGAAAGAAGTGCATAATCTCAGTTAAAATTCTAGTAAAATCATTTTGTGGTTATTGACAAGTTAATTCTAAAGCTTTTGTGAAAACACAAAAGACTTCCAAAACCAAGATAATATGTAAGAGGAAGAATAACATTAAGAGGATTGGCACTCCCTAAGTTCAAGACTCACTAGAAAGCCAGAGCTATCAAACCAGTGCTTGATAAAGGAATAAACATTCTTTATGGCTTTGTCCCCCCTGCCTACCCTAATCCCCCTCAGTTAATCCCCTGTAATCTCTGCTCATCTACCCAATGTTGTCCTTATTTCTGAATATCTCTTTAGCTTCCACATATAAGAGAAAATATTCATCTAGTAGTTTCTTGAGACTGGCTATACTCACTTAGTATAATATTGTCTAGTATATTCTTGATAATGGTATGAAAATTATAATGCATCAAACTAAAAAAATAAGAAATAAACAAAGAGATAAAAGGAACAGAATAGACAGCTTGGAAATAGACCCACACAGAGACAACTAATTTCTGACAAATGAGCAAAGAACATTTAATGAAGAAAGGATAGACTCTTTACCAAGTACTCCTAGAACATATTAAAACCTAATGCCTGAAATGATGGTATTTGGAAGTAGAGCCTCTGGGAGTTATTGGCTCACAAGTGCCCACAAGATTGGGACTAGTGCTTGCATGATGGGAACAAGGTGAGTCATTTGTCCCTTCCGCCATGTAAAGACACAGCACATTTAAACAAGAACTGTGCCTTCATCAGACACTCGGTATGTTGGGATCTTAATTTCAGACTTCTAAGACTATAGAACTATAGAAAATAAATGTTTGTTATCTATAACCCACCCTACGTGTTAAAGAGATTGAGGGAAGAAAGAATAGTTCTTGCAAGAATAGCACTGGACAAATTGCGAAATATATGCCAAAAACTGGGCTTCAATCCATAGCTCATACTACACACAAAAAAATTAACTTAAAAGGGATCATAGATCTAAATGTAAAACCTGAAAATATAAAACTTTTAGAAGGATTCATGAAAAAACACATTGGTAATTGACCTTTATCAGAACTAAAACCTGTTAATTGGAAGATACTGTTTAGAGAATGAAAATACAAATAAAAACTTAGATAAAATGTTTGAAAATAAAGTTGTTAATAAAAGATTTGTAATCAGAATACATTAAAATCATAATTCAATAATAATAAAACAAAAACTCAATTTAAAAATTGGCAAAAGATTTTACAAACATTTTACCAAAGAAGATACACTACTGGCAAAAAGAAAGACCATGAACAGATGCCCGAAATCATTAGTCATTAGGGAAAATGTAATTTAAAAACACAATGAGAAACCATTACACTCTTATTCAAATGGCTAAAATTAAAACAAAGATTGACTGCCTGGCACTGGTAAAAATACAAAGGATCGGGGCCTTTAGTATACTGCTTGTGGGGATATAAATTAACAAAACCACTCTGGAAAAGAGGTTGAGAGTTTCATAAAAAGTTCTACACATACCTATCCAATGATCCAGGCCTTGCTTCCCTAAGAATTTACTCCAGAGGATAAAGCCTTATGTTCATAAAGCCTCGTATACAAATGTTCATATCATCTTAGTTTTTAAAAGCTCCAAACTGGAAGAAAAAAAATCTAATGTTGATCAACAGGCAAGTGTAATCCCAAGTAGTGGCATGCCTATGCAATGGAATACTATTCAAAAATAAAAAAGGAATGGAAGACTGATACACACTTTTGGCTGAATCTCCAAATTATGTTGTACACAGAACATCATTTATGTGAAAGAAGCCAGGCCCCAAAAGAAAGTACATTATCCTGATTCTATTTATTTGAACATATTCGAAATATAAACACATAGACTGTAATAAAAAGTAGAGTAGTGGCTGCCTGGGTCTAAAAGGAGGATTACAAAGAGAAATGAAAAACTGGGCAAATGGTAGATATGCTCTATGTTCATTATGTCAAAGGTCATGGTTTTGTTGTTTGTGTGTGTCTGTGCATTTTAACTTATTAAACTGCATACTTTAAATATGTGCAGTTTTTTTTACAAGTCAGTTAGACCTTAATAAAACTGTAAAAACAACTGCAAAAACATGAAACAATTCAGTGGATTTTGTATTGCTAGGTTATGTGTCGAGGTTGGAAAAGGACAAAAGTCCACGAATCTACTCAGGATTCCCAGATATGGGTGTGCTAGCGGGTGGTTACAGGGGCTCTAAAGCTAGCATGACTGAAGTACTCACATGTTGGAGGAAGCTCTGTGAGTGAGGGTTTAGAACAACTCTAGATGAAGAAGGAGATCCTATAGTGCAGCAAATAAGGTGACCTAATTGAGGGGATGGGAGAGGGGAAGAGGGAAACTCTCTAAAGCACAGGATGTACTTAAGCATATCAAAGTCAATCATTAAGCCAACCACGGGAAGGAGGGACGAGGAGGGAAGGGGGTGGGGATCAGGTAAGGGCTAATTGGGTGATGTGTGCATGTATGTCTCCACAAGTCTTTTATCTCATTAAGATATATGACTACAATGCACCAATAAAATAATTTATAAAAAGAATAGCAAAAGTCAAAGAAATCAGTAAGTGTAGTTTAGGTTGCTGGGTGGCTAATAATACTCACAAGTTGAAATCCTACTAGTAAAGTAAGCCCCGCACTGCCAAGAAACTGATTTGTTAGGACTCAGAAGGCGTGGCCCCAAATGTGGCCTGATGACAATCAGAGCAGGTCCATGGACCAGATGGAACAGCTCCTGGGATCTGATGTCATCCTGGCGGCCCAGGTCCCTGGGTGGAGGCGGGCTGCAGTCTGGTTCTGGAGTCCTGTCCTGATTGTGCAATCAGAGATAATTGGTTTCTAACTCTGATCCCGTTTGTCCTTCCTGTCTCCGGCCAGGAAAAGCTGCTGCAGCGGCTTTGTTTTTAGTCTCTGCATTTTCTTACTGTCAGCAACACACCATTTTGGGGTTTAGCTCCCTCTGTCCTCCTATGTCTTCCCTCCCACCCTGTTGACACAGGTAGCTCTTCCCTCAACATTTCTTTCTCCTCCCTGCCCTCGGTTGTGGTGGGCACAGTATGTTCCCACACTTCTCCTTTTGAAAAAGGCCACCCATCACCCTTGAAAATACTGCCCCCTTTATGCTGTCTCTGGGAAGTGCAGACTCCTCTTTGGCTTGCCTTGAGTACCAGCCACAGAACCTTCCCCCACACGAGTAATAAATCCCCAATCTGCTTGCTACTTCTTTAAAACTACACTTATCCCTTTTTCTTTTAAACCAAACTGTCAGGTTCCTGATGTCCCGCCTTGCCAGCTCCTACCCCTCCACAAGATCCTCTGAAAATGTCACTAGGTTTTCCACAGAAGCCTGAATAAAGCAGAGCTTATTCATTGGGGGTGGGGAGTAGAATAAAAAAAAAAGAGAGAGGAAGAAAGAAAAGAATAACCTAAGTTGCAATGACTTTACACATCAATGAGACATATGTATGAAGCTGTTCAAGTTGTTAATGATTCACCATGAAACATCCACTACCACTGGGACAAAGCACCTTACTAACCATTAATGAATACGCATACACAGAATATGAGATAGCTCCCTACTCCTTTCAGCTGCTTTGATAATGCAGGCTCCTGTATCATCCCTGCCTTATAATGAAAGCCTCCGCCTGAATTGTACCGATGCAAATCGCAGGAGCTGCTGGCAAGTTTGTGTATTATGACTTATCGGTGGGCCAAATAGAAAGATATCCCATTATCAGCCTTGTCCACTTAACTATTAATAAGGCTCCTTCAGCCTCTCATCCCATGCCCTTCTACAGCTTGCTTGCTAGCACCAGGGCCTGCTCACCACCCTGTGTGACTTTCCAGGGACTCAGGGCCCACAACAGCCTGAGTCTACAAAAATAAATATGTATTAAATAGTAAGAGCTCTTAGACACTGTGCATTCTTTCCTCTCATGCGCTGGAGGTCTCAGATCTGGCACATGCTTATCCCTGCCATAACCCTTCAGATAGGCCTCCCTCCCTGGGATCTTGCATGGGGGGGGCTGCCTGTGCTTCCTGGGTCTCTTTCCTGGGGACATTGAGGACAGGAGGGCAGGGCCTTCACTCCTGAGGACTAGCTCTTGGGACTGCCCTCCCTACTCTGTGTCCTCCTCCTGACACCTTCTGCTCTGCCTTCTTGCTCTCCTACAGCCTCTGGTGAAGTTCACCAAGGCAGACAGGTCCAGCCCAGAGGAGACAACATCTACAAACACCAGGTGGTGCTCTGCCCCTAAACCCAATGTCATCACTTAGAGGAGAAAGCAGAGAGCCCCTCTGGGGTAGGAGGCCGCAGGGAACACCAGTAAGCTCGTCTTTTCTGCATAATCATAGTAGCTGTCCTCTGTATTTTCTAGAATAGTTCCTGGTTCCCAGATCCTTCCCATTTTTATTTTTTTGTGTATTATTTGACTGTATATTTTCCCAATTTTTAATCCCTTATCTTTCTTAAATAACCTCACATTCATTTTAAAATCAAGTGAAGTACCAAGAACTGTACAATGACTATAAAAAAATTCTGGAAGAAAAGCTTTAAAGGCACTTTTCTTACTAGTTAACCCAACTTACTATCTACTCTGATTAGTTAACAAAACATGGGAGTCCTATTTGATGGTGTTCACATGCCTGAACTGTCTCTCAAGACCATCACAACAATATTCCTAACATTAAATTACAGCTGAAGTGTTATTTATCCTTAGTGATTACTGGAGCATCAAAGACAGGAAGGCTCACTCTGGGATTCCCACGTGGTTGGCTGGTCAGCTGCTGAGACCTGACCAGAGTCAAGGTGTTTGACTTCCATTTCCATTCAGTCTTTTTTTTTTTCATTCACCGGTGCTGCCTCTTTCTTTGTTCAAGAGACATTCCTGGGAACTATTTCCTTCACAATCCGTCCTTCCTTCCTTCCTTCCTTCCTTCCTTCCTTCCTTCCTTCCTTCCTCTCTCTTTTCTCTCTCTCTCTCTCTCCTTCCTTATTTCCTGTAACAGTTGCTCTAGACTTATCTTTGTTTTTAAGACAGAAGAGGAGTTCCTTTCTTATAAAATGCTCCACTAAACATGTTCCTACCCAAAGATTTTATGTGGTTGACCATGAATATTTAGAGTTTTTTAAAGTCCTTTCACTTGCAATATTCTGTGTAATTCTGCAACAATGGAGGGAATGAGATTCCCAAAATACAGGTGCAAAACTGAGGCTTTGTGTAGGTATTATCCCTAATAGAATAGATAGGAGGGTCCATGTCCAGAACTTCTAGAGTAGGATTCTTTTTTTAACTCTTCAAAATTTTCTCCAACACATTGTCTATGCAAATAGCAAAACTAAAAGAAGGCTTCTTTGTTTTATTTAGGAAAGGACATGAAGAGTAAGTTATCTTTGAACCACAGGAGAGACAAGAAGTAGGCAGAATGTAATTACCCAAGTTGGAAAGTTGCCATAGACAACAGCTGCAGAATTCCACTGTGGGACAAAAAAGCAATATTGACCAAGAAATAGCATATTACTCTTCACAAACCCATTCAGATAGTTTGTTCCTCACCTATATTTATTCAAAAGACCTCAGAATCCATCTATTTAGTATGTGAAACTCATTACTGGCATTTGCAGGTGCTTGGGGATATAGCCTCTGAGATTGAGAGTAGAAGACAGGCAAGAAAAATTAATAATGCATACAGTGAAACCCATTCAGTTTTCTACCTGTGAAGAAGGGCTCTTGTGAGTCAAGACAGAGCAGTAAGAGTTTGGGATGACATGCATGGAAAGAAATCAGGAGATGGCAAAATGGGAATAAAATATTTGACTGTGATGTTCAAGACGCTTCTGCCAAACTCAGAATCATCCTCAAACAAGACAGGCCAAGCTCTAGGTGCAGAGCAGTGCCTTCAGCTCTCTCCTTTCTTCCTTGAAAATGGAGTTTATGAGCACCGAGAAGCCTGTTTGGTGTACAGCCTCACAAAACGGGCTTTCAGATTGAAAGCAAAGAATTTGCAGAACACCAAGATTGTACAGCAGCTTGGAAACTTCTACCACTAAAAATAGAGCTGTTTTTTTGGTGGGTTGGGGAAGCTTTCAAGAGGCAGAGGTGGGAGGAAGGGTGTTCTAGGAAGAGGGACTCCTTGAATCAGACTCGCAGGCTGAAGAGACTAGAAGAGGAGAAAGGAGGGGCCAGGGAAAGAGAAAATAAAGGGTTCAGGGAATCAAATGGGGATGTGGTTCAGTGGGAAATAAATTGGAGATTTAAACTGTATCTGGATTTTGAGGGCTTGGAATGTGGGGGGTTTGTCTGTGAAAAAAAGCTTCTTTAGTATGAGGTGCATGTGGTAAGAAATAATTATTTGGTATGCTTTGGTATGGATATTTTCAGAGAGATTATTTTTCAGCAGAAAAGAGTGGTCATCAGAAATCAGCCTTAAAATTAATTTTAGGGGAAAACAATTATGACAGATTCACCCAGAAACATTTGCATACTTCCAGGACCAAAAAGGCCTAAAGTATCATTAATGTGAAGGATGATTTTGTCCTCAATAGTGTAGCTGCCATTTAACAACAGGAAGCTCTCAGTACTTGCAGAAAGGCTCCATGATGGGGGCTAGATTTTTATAGAACATTTGGCTGAGCATCCCTAAAAAAAACTTCTAATTCTTGCTTTTCCTAATGAGTTTAGGTCTGAGCAACTACTATGCCTTATAAAAATCTTTACTCTTTTCAATAGGTGTGTGAAAACTGTATTCATAAATTTGTTTCTTCATTTATTTGTTTTTAACTCTCTTTAAAATAGGTTTATATTTTTTGGAAATTTTACATAGACATTAAGTGGAACAATATAGATTTAGCACTTTTACTCTTAAATAAGATGATGTTACTTGCTGTTTTATGTTTCCTTTAGATGGAAGGGTGATGGATGCACAGCTCAGAAGGAAAGTCAAAGCATCCCAGATGCCTCTCACCTATTAGGCACTTCAGGAGAAGGCCATGTCATGCTGGTCATATTGCTTCTGATGTTTGTAGGTATCATAAAATTGAGTTTCAGGTATCATTCTGCTATCCTGTTCTGTTAGCTTCTTGCCACTGTAATAAAATATCTGAGAAAAACCAACTTAAAGAAAAAATGTATTTTGGCTCATGTTTTTAGACAATTCAGCCTGTGGTCAGCTGGCCTCATTGCTATGGGCTTGTAGTGAGGCTTAACATCATGGTGAGGAGGGTGCCCTGGAGAATACTGCTCACCTCACCATGGCCAGGAAGCAGAGGGAGCTAGGCAGGGACAAGATGGGGTCCCCAGGGGCATGCACCCACTCCCTTGAATTGTGTCCTGCCTCCTATGGATTCCACGGATTAACCTATTTATATGTTTGGACCCTCATGATCCACTTACTTCCCCAAATCCCTACCTCTGAATCTTGCTGCACTGAGAACCAAGACTTCAATGTATAAAACTCTGGGGGACATTCCAGATCAGAACACTAAGACCTAGCATACTGGTCCTCCAAACCCACTCTGAATATCAAGGTTGTGGGAACCACGCACAGCAGTGGTCTAGAAGGAGGCTTGCTTTTACTTAGAATTCTGGGAAAAAAGACCCTAAATGGTGCAGTTGTTTTATATTCCTTCCCTTTCCATTTAGGGTGAAGTTTCACACTTTAGCAGCAAATTGCACTTTGTAGCAACATCAGGGCTCTTAAGCATGTCAGGAAAAATCGACCTCTGGCTAAAGTGGGAACAGGCTAGAGAGGTTTACCAACAGCAAATTACATGCCCCAGGAAGCTAAAACACAGGTTATCTTAAGGGTAGATTTTAGGAAAGTAGGGGTGCTTCTGTTCAATTGAGGAAGTGATATGGGGGAAACAAAGTTTTTGGAAGTCCATTCCTCCGTTGCCACCGCCTCCTCCTCTTCCTCCTCCTCCTCCTCCTCCTCCTCCTCCTCCATGTGCACAGATCCTCTATGGTAGACAGCCAGCAAGGATGGTCTTTTGATTTGGAATTCGTTTCTTAACCTCGCAAAATCATATTTCTTCATCTGAAAACTGGGATCCAACTCATTTTTGTGTTTGTAACTTCATAGTACACAATTCATCTTCATGAGTTATTGTTAAATATAGAGCGCCCCCTGAAGATCTCATTTATTGATGTTCAGGGTTGATATGGTTGTTATGGTGGTTATAATCTCATTAATAGATAAATTCATTGCAAGAGATTTATGTGAGTGATAACCTGCACTGCTGAGGAGTGGATGGAGAAGGCAGGTCCTAGGAAGTGTAGCCTCAGAGACTATGATTTTTTCTTGGAATCCCTTTTCTTGTGTTCTTTCTGCATCCAGGCTCTGTGTTCTCCCTGTTTCTGTTTCCTGCCACTGTACCCTGAGCTCCAGCTCCACAACCTGGCTTCACATGACCTGAACTTAAAAGATCTCCAAACTGTGAGAACAAATAAATAATCCTCCTCCTAAGTTGTGAAGTCAGTTGTTTTGGATTATAGAAGTGAGGATGCCGACAAGAGACGATAACCATTCTCTTTCTTCCCTTGGATTATCTAATCCCATTACATCTAAAAAGATCTTTTCCAACAGATGGAAGGGACATCTCCCACTGCACCCCTCTAGATGCTATATATTTTATAGGCTCCAAAACTGTATTTTAGACCAGACTCTCCCTTGAACTGCCAGGTGGCCTTACACAGGTCTTATCCAGACGAAATCTCTAGAGATACCCATATGTAATAAATTTTACCTTCCTAGGCTGCCAATAATGGATAGGGGTGCTCCAATGGTTGGTAAGTCTGTTCGAGTTCAAAATCTACAAAGAGTGTCTCACACTAACGTGAATTGCAAAAGCACAAACTAACAGCATGAAGTACAAAACATGTTCCCCAAATGACAATGTGACACATTTCAAAGATATTTGTCAATTGATTATATAGAGCAAGACATGCACTTTTCCAGATATGCCACAAAGGATTGTCAGGGTACTCTACTGTTTTATCAAAAATAATTTCAAAATGCAGGCATAGTGGTGCACAATGTAATCCCAGCATTTGAGAGGCTGAGTCAGGAAGATTGTGGTTCGCAGCCAGCCTCAGCTACTTAGTGAGGCTCTTTGCAATTCATTGAGACAGTGTTTCAAAGCAGTACTGCAAAAAATAAAAATAAAAAAATAGGGATGGAGGTATAGCTTGAAGGTAGAATGCTCCTGGGCTCCATCTCTAGTACCACACACACACACACACACACACACACACACACACACACACACAATTAACAGATAATGTTGTTGAAATACTCTCATAATTCTGCTACTATACTAATAATTGAGTAAAAATTGAGAACAATTAAACTAAATAAATAAGACTTCCTTCTTTGAGAGTTCATTGAGATAAAAACTGCATCCAATTTCTTTTTGTGTAGTGCAGCAATATTCAGGGGTTTCTCTACACCAGATGTAGTGCAGGTTTTTAAACACATTAAGTAATAGAATCTTTATGTCAATCTAATGAACTAGGCACTATTATTATACACATTTTGCAGGGGGAAACACTGAGGCCCAGAGAGATTGTACAACGCTGAATGGCTAGTAATGTTCAAACTGAACTCATTCTGTCTGCCTGTTGAACGTTGGCTCTTCCACAGAAAGAACTAAAGGGGCATTTATTTTTTCACATTTTAAAAATTCATTTCATTAAGGATTAAATGCAATGACCTGTAAAGTCACAAAATTAAGACTCTCTTATTAGGAAAGACCATTAATCTAAATGCCTAACAATTTCAATCTTCTTTCCAATAAAACAGTATAAATCTAAGAATCATCAATCATTTATAAACATGTCTAAGTGTTGCTTTAAATACTGTAGTAAACAAGATAATACTGTTGAATATAATATCGAAGTCACATTATAGCTTTGAGAATTAATATCAGGATTGACAAATTGCATCTTATTTTTTTCTAGGACTACATTTCCACATCGTCACAAGAGTCTTCACTGTTACATATCTGCATTTATTGAATGGACAGATATAATGAAATAGTTTTGGTTTTTGTGGGGCTCTAATAATTTGAAATAAGAATTACTAACTAGAAGAAGTGAGGTAGGAGATTGATTTTCCTTTTGTTGTTGTTTTTGAGACAGTTGTCACTATATTGCTCAGGCTTATTTTAAAGTCCTGGTGTTAAGCAATCCTCCTGCCTTGGCCTCCTGACCAGCTGGGATGTTAGAGGTGTTCCACTGTGCCTGGCAGTGGCATTGCCACTCTTTCATGGAAGCTGATGGCATTTTGGGACCATGAATGCAGCCTATGAGCAGCTCTGTTGTGTTTACTTTCAGAGGTGAACATGAGGCTTGAGCCTTCCTCTCTGCCTGTGTCACTAAACCTCTTCTCAACTGGATCAGCCATGATTAGTCTTTTATATTTCCTCCTCACAAATGGAAATAAGAAAGTGTGATTTTCCTGAGTTGATGGGGGAGTTGTTAGCAAGAACAAGAAAGGAAGAAAAAAATGACCCGAAAGTGAAAGTATATTAACTTGAGAGCGATTGTCTCCTGGGGGAGGGGACCATTCCTGAAGAAGGCGAAGGACACAGAGTCAAGGGAAGGATGCCCTTGGCTCTTCATCCCAGGTGAACTTCTCTCTAAGTCTCTAAGTCTCACCCATCTACTACACATTTATCTATGGGCGTCCTTTAATCTTGCTTCTGGATCTACCCCCAAATATACTGTTCTTTTTTCTCTCTCCTTCTTTGGTTCTCCCTTTCCCTTTAGTCTGTATCAATTGTATATACAGAACTGCTTTCAACAAGTACTCAATGTCACTGGACAAAACGTCCTTCATCTCTTTTGCATTCCTTAAATCCTTCCCTGACAAAGGTGCTACCTGATCTGTTTTTCACTCTTCTGAAGCCCTAATTCTCCCTTTCTCTCTTATTACTTGCAGATGGTTGCTTCATAAATTTTAAGTCTACAGCAAACCTCCCACATCAGTAATGAATCCCATCTTTCTGCTGCCTTTGGGTTCTTTACCTGGATGTTCCCAGCCAAACATTGAAATCTGCTTTCTCTTCTAGGAGAGGATAAATTATTTCACAAAACTATCGACACAAGCTACTATATCCATCCACTTCTACTTGATATCTGAAACTAAAATTACCATCTCCCTCCTCCTCAAATTTTTCCCTATAATTTCCTTAATGATCTGTTTCTTGTAGTCATTCAGGATAAAAATGAAGATGAACATTTTCTACTTTCTTTATCCTTTAAATTCTACCTATCAACAAATCTGACCCTTTCTTCCTTTATACGTTCTGACTAATCCATCTTTCTGTAGATTCTCATTACCACCACCTTGACTTTCAAGCTGTCCTCATAACTATGCCAAGTTTCTAGTATCTGAGGCCATGGGCTTGCTGGGTTAGAGCCCAAGCTCTGACTTTTATTACAGTGATTAGATAAAATAATGATAGCACATGCCTCATAGAGTGGTTGATATAATTAAATAAGTAGTCACATGTTGAGTAAGTTCTCAATATGTAACAATTATTAATATTCATGTTCCTCTATTCTCACTTGTGTTCCAATCACTTTGTCCTTTATCAACAAAAGAATTTTTATAATGCACAGTTCTGACAGTATGACTTCACTGATCCAAAATCACAAAAGGTTCCCAAGTGCCCAATAAATAAAATAAGCTTGTGTAGCCTGGCATGCACTTGTCCGCCCCAGTTGTCTCTGTTCTACTTTGGATCGAGTGATTGATGTCCTGTTCCCAAGGCCTGTGTCCCTACCACCTTCACTGTTTGAAAGTCTACATGACTTTAGATTTGAGCTTCAACTCCTTCAGCAGCCACTTCTTTAACTTCCTCTGATTCTATTTTACATTTCTGTCACTGTTTCTCACTCAATGATAACTCAGAGCTGTCATTATTATTATCATTATTATCGTTATTATTGTTTTGCAGTAGACTCTATAGCCAGAAAGGACTTATACATGATCTCATTACCTCTGCAGCCCTGGCAGTAAATGTGAACATAGTAGGCTCACAATGCTTGTGCTAATTAAAGCAATAAGTTGAAACATTGAGGGGTTGACAAATGAAGACCTGAAGGAAGAAAAAAAGAGATAGTAACACTAGGAGGCACTACAGTAGATGCCCAGTGTAGTGTAGGGGTAACAGCCTCAAGGTGGGGATTCTGAGGATTTCAGGCCAAGCTCCCAGCCCTTTTATTCCAGGGCGCCTGTACAACACAGTCTGGCAGTGACCACCAAGTGCTAGTCCATAGTCCTGTACTGTATATCTTTTAATCTGAATAGATTTGTGCAGGCCAGGATTGGGCAGTGATGCTGCCATTGTCCTCAGATTAAGTTGTATACCTGCAGTCTAATCTCTCTAGAGGCCCCATGCTTCACAGACAGTCCGTCCCACATAGGACAGTCTCTTCCATATGGGAATCCTTAGCAGGCTAGACTTACTCCAAAGTACATCTGAGCTTGAATGGATAGGAAAATGAAGTATCCCTCCCTTTCCCATTTGTTAGATAGAATAATGCATGCCATTGTGTGTATGGGGGTAGTACTGGGGATTGAACCCAGGGGTATTCTATACTATGATACATCCCCAGACCTTTTTATTTTCTAAAGTTTTTGAAATATGATATCTCTAAGTTTCTATAGGCATTGCTAAATTTTTTTAGGATGGCCTCAACCTGCAAGCCTCCTATTTCAGCCTCACAAGTACTGGAAAAACAGGCATACCCCCACAAAGCCCAGCTGATTCCCAATATTTTATTTACTTACACTGTCTGGGCCAGGGACTTGCTAGGTGCCAGATAAATTATTTCTTCTGCAACAAACATAAACTACATTTTATAGGTCCCATGCATTTAGGCAGAGTATTGTGATTAATTGTCCTGGATGGAAGGTGAGCGAGAGCTATGTGGTCACCAAGCTGAGATCCAGTGCTTTTTGTTTATCTCATTCTTTCTGGGAGTGATATAACCAGCATGACCTTGAAACACACTGTCCAACAATAGTCCTGCTGCAGCAGGAAGGAAATTGGGTCCCAAAAGGATGTCATGGAGCAGAGGCTCCTTGCTAACCCTTGTAGTACTTTGACATGAGAGAGAAAAGACAGCCATTTTTGTGTGCAGCTTTAATCTAGCTTGTTTGTCGTAACATTTAAAATTGTTTAGACTAACTAATATACTGCTCAAAGCAGTTCCCCAATTTTTTACCCCAGAGCAAGTCTCGATAAATGAGAGACCAATCTGATCCTGCCACTTTACTTATGAGATCATTAAAGATAGGAATGTATGTGGTCCTGCCCTTAATCTTTCAACTCAAAGCTAGAACTTTTGAGAAATTGCCTACTTAGTTTTCTACTGCGCCACACTTGCTCTCTCAAATATACAAAAGCAAATGCTTAATGAATACCGTAGTTGTTATTTTCTTCTACATCCCCACACATCCCACTGCGGCCGAACAAGCTGTAATCCAGGCTTATAAACCACATCATTCTTTTTAAGAGAGAGGAGAGAAGGAAGGCAGAGGGCTCTCGAGACACTGTTCCAGGAAGACAGAACAGTGCAAGCTGAGCTCCAGCACAAGCAGTGTGCCTGGTTCTCATTTTATCTCAGAAAGTGAAGAGATGCCACTTGGTCGGGGTCTGCCTGCCTCATTGTGTCTTGTCCTCTTCTCCCTCTGATGAGAGACTTTGAGGGGAAACTTCAAGAAAGGAGTGTGAAGAAGGAGCAACTCCCTTTCCCAGCACAATAGACACTTCAGTTTCTGGAAGAAAAGGGAAAGAAAGAGCAGTCCATCACAGCTTCCCTGTGCCTTTCTCTGTGGGCTGCTTCCCAGGGAGTCAGTGAGTATCTAACCCAGCCCTGCCTGTCATTCTTCCTGACACCTGCCTGCCTCGAATTCTGAGCAGAGGTGGGGACTCAGACCTCAAGGGAAAAACAGTCCAGACCATCTTTTGGGGGTATATCATTTGCCCCTTTTTAGCAATCATAATTTTTATCAGTGGCTGGTGTATCCACTCCAAATGCCTTCCTATTCGGATGTGATGGCACATAGCAAGAAACTTGATTCAAGTTGACCTACTAAGAGTATCTTTCCTGAGCTTGGGGAATACCAGCCATGTTACTCTATATACTAGTGACACTCAGCGTAGTGGCTGGAACACAGTCAAGGCTTCATAAATGTTTGCTGAGCGAATAAGCATTTGGGGGATTTGGATTATGATCTTACTTCCTATATGTGTATATTCATCACTTTCTTTAGGTCAATTTTATTTTTTATGGATTGGGAATATAGCTCAGTGGTAGAGTGCTTATCTCTCCTGCTGAAAAACACAGGTCTGATCCCCAGCACTGCAAAACAAACAAACAAACAAGCAAACAAACTAATGGATAGACTGGGATAAATGATCAAATCTCTATATTCTAATAAGTAGAGCTAGTTTTATGTATTATTTGGTAATATTAAGTAAGAGATCCTTCTATTATTTTTTCTAGTGAAAAGAGATGGGAACTATACATCAAAATGTGACCAATAAATCAAAAACAATACTCAGATATCTGGGTGACAAAGTGAAGTTAGGACAACAGAGTAGAGAATTAATTCAAGTTTCTACTTGAAGCAGGAAAGAGCAACTTCCAGGTAGAAAGTATCCTGGGATCTTAGCCACAATGTCGGACCAGATGGAAACCGAGTGGTCAAGTGGCTTTCGGAAACCAACAGAAAATAGCAGTGACACCATGTGAGAATTTTAACAAATATGCTTTTGCCTGAATCTTGAGGGAAAACAAAGAGTAATGATGACGCTTGATTTTGCACATCTATAGTCTCAGCAAGTGGGGTAGTGAGGTGGGAGGATCCTTTGAGCCTCCTGAGACCCTATTTTTTTTAAAATGTATAACTATGTTCACCAATTTCTGATGGGACAGAAAAGCTAGAAGTGTTTTCTACAAATTAATCTAAGGCTGACCATGATTAATGATGAGTGCTATGGCAGACATATAGACTTCTATGAGAATGATAGAGAAAGATGCATTTTGTCAAGGTGGGAGACAGTGGTGATACAATGGAATTTACTTAAGCTTTAAAAGGTAGACATGACCTAGACTGTTAATTATAGAAGATGGAGGAGATAGAAAATGTTATTATAGCACAAGGGGATGTCTTAAAAGAAGTAAAGAGTAAATTATTAAATTGATTAGCAGATAAACTATACATGGAAGGGAAGGTAGGAGTGGAGAAATGAATGTGCTAGGAAGAAGCCTGGAAAGTTGAGAACTTTCACTGTGAGGCTTAAGCATTTGTGCTTTCTTCTAAATGCAATGAAGTATCCAAAGTTTGTGAGCACAGGAGAAAAAAAAAATAGGAAGAGATGTCCAAAAGCAACATTACAAGATGCAGTGCATAAAGAAGATCTGGGATGAGGAGGATCAATTTGAAGTTAGAAGCATGGCCATGAGGCTTTGAGCTGGCTCAGTGCCTTTAGCATTGTTCAGAAGGGGTCTGCCTGAAAGGATAACCAGTTAGGCTGGCTGTGGTTGCTGAGTGAATGTGAGAAAGCAGAAAGAAAGGGCTAGAGGAAAATCCTGAAAGTTGTATCCAAGGTGACAAGAAAGAGGAGGACAAAAACATTAAGTGAGTCAGGGAGGAGAGAAAGGGAGTTTACATCGGATAGACTCCAATTTTGTTCTTACGGAGTAAGAGTAGGAGTTCTGAGTTGAGAAAAAGGGAGTTTAAGATAGACTTAGTGTGATATGACTATGCGTCATAGTGAGATTCACAGTGATAGTTTCATATATGCATATAATAGATTTTGGTGTGGTTCCCTCCTAACCCCATCTGCCTGCCCACTTTCTCCTTTCCAGTATACTTGATAGGAGAGTTTTAAGAAATGGAAAATGTGAAAGCAATTATTATAAGTTTGGTGTGGGGTTAATTATAAAAGAAAACAAGTAATATTCTGAATACCTGGTTGAGTTTGAATGTCATTAGTTAATAGTAACCTGCACTTGCTGATGGACCTTCCCTGTCATATGGCTGGTACCAGGTGAGGGATGCCCTATTCCACTGAAGATTATTGATTTCTGGTGATAGATCCCATATCTTCTAGCACTCACCCACACCATGACCCATTTCAGTTTTGACAATTGGATTAGGGATAAAGTTTTATTTGGTACCACCTCTCTGGATTTAAAAGCTATCTAGGTAACTCTATTTTGTGAAATTCAAGGTTAGAATGCAGGAGGTTAAAAAAAATGAAAGAAGTCCTGTGCTGAATACCTTCAGAAACATACTTTTCTGATAATTTCATATGCCCACATTGTGGTACTCTACAACCCTAAGATGTTACAATCTTTTGCATTAAACTTCAGATACAAGTTTCACAAAGATGAGCAAGATCACATGAACTTGGCAAATACCTTACCAGTTATTAAGGAGGTCATATAGGATTCTAACAATGGTAGCGCTGTAAGAATGTTTTATCGCTCCTATTATTTATTTATTTATTTATTTATTTATTCGTGGTACTGGGGTTCCTGGAAGCCCTTCTACCTCCGGGCTACACTCCCAGACCTATTTTATACTTTTGTATTTTTGGAAATAGGGTCTCTTAAGCCAGAGCGGCTGGCTTCGAACCTGCACGATCCTCCTGTCTCCACCTCTCAAGCACGGGGATTACAAGCGTGCGCCACCATGCCCAGCTATTCATTTATTTTTGGCGTGGAACCCAAGCTCATTCTACCTCCAAGTTGCATCTCCAGCCCTATTTTTTATTATTTATTTTGATACAGGATCTCACTAAACTGTAAAGGGCCTCACTAAGTAGCTTAAGCTGTCCTTGAACCTGTGATCTTCCTGTCTTAGACTCCCAAAAGCTAGGATTATAAGCATATGCCACTATGCTCGGCATCGCTTCCATTTTAAATCAGTAGCATGGATCTATGACTGGGGCAGAAGACTAAAATTTTTAGAGCTGAGAATTTTACTACTAGCTTTCCTCCTATTGGCTATGTGCTTTCAGGTAATCACTCGGCCTCTCTGGGACTCTGAGTACTTAACAGAGAAATGGGCCCATAATACCTGATAGTGGCCTGCTGGATAAGGACATGAAGATGAAGTATGAGATGGCACTCAGCTCTGCAAGGGAGAAGCCACAATCAATTAGAGTGCAGATTGTCCACCACAACTCTGTCTCCTTCCCTTGCCTGTCTTATGCAAAACCAGGGGACTGCCTCTGCAAATCTAACATGACAGGGCTACAGCTGGTGTTCACTGTAGACAGGGAGAGAAAAAAAAGAGTCATATGAGATTCAACTTCTGAAAGAGCTGTCCAATTTGTCAGCCACTCCCTTCCTGACCTTCTGTGAGTGCAGGGAAGGTGAGGTACCTCTGCTGTAGGTGCCTCCTTTGTAGCAAACTCCAATGATGGAGCACACTTAAATAAGTGTCTCCAAGTCAGCTCTATCAGAGAGTGAAAGTACAGAACTCCCTTAGTCAGTAGTGAGCTAAAGGACCCAACCCCCAAGAGACTGTGTTCCCTAATTTCTTGGAACATGTGAACCAGAGCTGCTTCCTGGGTCCCAATCCTTTGGCCTGACTTGCAGAGCCATTTTCTATATTCCAGATTTGGTCCCACCATCTGTAACAAGCACAGCCAAAAGAGCAAATATGCTGATCACTCAAAAAAGAAAGGCTGACAGGGCAGGGAGACAGTAGGACAGGGAAGACTGGAAGAATCATCACATTTGACAGGATGAAGGACTAGGTTGAGATAATATCATACTGGCTCAAGTAACACTGCTCAGAGCTGCATCTGGGAGGAGACAGATAACCTTCTGAGCAGACAGGTAGATGCAAAAGGCTCACCTGCTTTAAAAGAGAAAATGAGTGATGTTTGCATGTATGCCTCTACCATCTTGTACCCCATTAAGATGTATGACTACAATGTACTAATATAAAAAAATTAAAGGGAATAACCTATCACTTGTATGGGAGATAGGTGCTTGTAAACAGCACAGATGGAGACAGTGACAAATATTTGTGGACTTATAAAGTGGGGTGCTAGTGCTTTTTGGTGGGGATTTTACGTGGTAATGTATGCAAGAGGGCAGTGCCTGGCACTTGCTGGGAGTACAACTGATTATAATGTGTACCCTGAGCCCTATCCTTCCGTATTTTACCTCATGTATCTTTTCTCCCACAATCAAGAATTTATGTATGTGAAAATGCACCCTAAACAAAATTTGAAAGCAAAAAACTTGGAAAGTATTTTTGCAGCATTTTTGACAAATAAATAATATTATTCACAAAATTACAAACTGGTGATAATGATAAACATGCTGTTATGAAATAAATAGAAAACTGGCAATGAAAGAAGTACAAATGGTCAACAGGCCTATGAAAAAGAAATCAATTTCTACCAAGTGCCAGGTACCAGAGCAGGCAGGTCCTGGTTTGACAGTACTGCCTGGGATAAAGTGCCTGCCCTTGAGGAATTTGCCAGCTAACACTTTGTTATTTATCCATTGTGCATACTCAGCTGGTTCTTAACCTCTATTACTTCATTCGCAAAAATGGAATGATGATCACATTTGACTCAAAATTACCCAGCTTACTTCCTACCCTGCAGTAGTCACTCAGCAAATGCTTTCCTCTGCAGCTCTATCTCTTGTCCCCTTTTTTGTGACCTATATGATGTATGGGGTGGGGCATAGTGTTAGAGGTGAGACCAAACATTACTGAGATGATAGGATATGTTCAGGCAGCCTCAAAGGGTTTCACCCTGTGACTGCAGGGAGCCAAACTGCCAGCTTTGCTACTGTCTTCTCAAAGTCACTGCCTTTCAGAAGCACACTTAGGAGAGTCCTCCTAATTCTAAACCCATTTAGGACTCACAAGTCTCACTTCAGGACATTAACCAAGAGCTTCTATTCCCTCTGTGCTTGGCATGCTAAGCCTCTCTCCCGTGGTCCAGGTGCTGTGTTGATGGTTGCTTAGTACCCCTTTCTAACATTGACTGAGCCTTTTCCTCAGTGCCATTGATCAGAGAACTTAAGAGTGATGGGCTTGGCAGAGAGCAACCAGTATAATTCAGGATTTAGGATTCTGGCTAACCAAGCCCACTGAAGCATGGGGTCTCAGGAAAGAGAGAGAGAGAGAGAGGATAAAGCAAAGGTGGAGAGGGAAGAAGAAATTCCCTACCCCCGCTACCAGCCCTGGTTTTTCCCTTTTTCCTGGACTATCACAATTCACCTGCTCTCTGAACTGGGAAAAGCAATAGACCCAGACAACCACCTCAATTCTATTTAGCAGTTTTAAAATCTAAATTGATGGCTCTCCTCTTCTCCTCTGAAGGTCTTTTATTTAGGTTTTGTGATTTGTTCGACCTAACTTTGTTATGCACCATGATACTTCCAAATGGGCTGGCATAAATTAAGAATTGGTAATGATAACATTTGGAGCAGGTCCTATGGGAGACTCAGATGAATCTGGCCGGTGAATATGAGAAAAACTTTTCCAATTTGACATTGCAGTATACAACCCATATATTTTCCCCTGCAAATTCCATTTCCTACTCCTGGCAGCCCAACCTCTCTGAGCCAATGCAAAGAAAAGCTCCAGGCAACACCTAGGCCTCCCACTTCAAGTAAAGCAAAGTTAATTTACTTGCAAAAAAGATGCAAAATTTAAATCTCTTTTCTTTCATCTCCTCTACTATGCGGTGTGTTTCTGATAAGCCAGTTGCCCCCTCCAAATTCTCTCAGTTCCCATCCTCACATTTACTGTTGTGGTTGAGGGAGTAGCTACCAGTTTTTTGGGTAGTAATCAGCTATGGACACCTTGTCCTCTTAGTGATTACCACATTTGCAGCTGAGGTGCTGCTGTGCACGCTGAAGCCTGGCTTTAGTGTGGCTGCAAGAGTGACTTCCATCGCTGCTGTGAGCACACCCCATCAGCTCCATTATCTTCCTGTCTAAACAGCAGATACCCAATTTGGGTCCTCAAGCCTGATCACTTGAAAGATGACTGTCTGGGAGATCAAAGGAGAGCCATCTTTGGGGGCAGTAAGATGAGTATGCCTGGGGAGAGAAGACACAGGGGGTGATGAACTGTGGTTCAGAAAGAAGCCAGTTCACTTTCACTCAGAACTGGGAAGAGAAAACATATGACTCTGCCTTCCTACAGAGGATAGGCAGCCTCCAGGCAGGCTTCTTGTACTAATCCTGCTCCGATCTGTTCACTCCCTTCCCTCTGGGCAAGGCTCAAAGCAGAGAAGTCTTCTTTTATAATTTCATTTAAACCTTAAACAATGAAATAATAAACCTTAGGAAATAATCTCACACATTACAAATGAAGAAACAGAGCCTCCTAGATAGAAAGTGGCATGCCAGAAGCACACAACTAACATATAACAGCTAGCTAGCTGTTCTTTCTGAACTCTTTTTCCATGTCAGGGACCCTACTGGATCCTTTGTGTGGATGGTCTCACTTTATCCTCCAAAAACCCTCAGCAGCTTACATTACCATCTTCATTTGATAGGAGAGGAGATTGAGGCCTCTGAGGCTATGTTCTTTGCCTTTAGTTGACACCATTACTAAGTGGTACAGTTGAGATTTGAACTGAGGACTCGCAACCCCGTGCTTTTAGTTACCATTTCTGTAAAAATCAAAGTTGACTCAATTTGAACCTATTCCTGTAAACTTCAAGATCCAGCACTTCAATCTCCATCTTAATTTACTTTGCACTGCCTTCTTAGTATTCAGTTTAAAAGGTGAAACCAGGCCAGGCATGGTGGCGTACACTCGTAATCCCAGTACTTGGGATGCTGAGACAGGAGGATCCCACAGGTTCAAAGCCAGCCTCAGCTACTTAATGAGGCTCTCAGCAACTTAGTGAGATTCTGTTTCCAAATAAAATAGAAAATAGCTCTGGGAGTGTAGTCTGAAGGTAGAAAGCCCCTGGGTTCCATCTCTACCCCCCCCCACACACACACACAAAATAAATAAAAAAGGAGGAAAAGAAAAAGGAAAAGGAAAGAAAGAAAAAAAAAAGAAAAAGAAAAAGGTGAAACCATTCTCCTGAGTATTGGGATCACAGGCATCATGTACATATTTAAGAATACCATTGTCAATCTCAATACCCTGTATGGGGAAATGGGTGGGGAAATGGAGAGGGAGCTGGGCAGAAAGTCCATCAAGAGCTATATGCATGTATGTCCCAATCCCTATGAAATATATTATGGTGTGAAACTATAAGGCACCAATAAAAGAAAAAAACAGTAAAACCACATGTGGTTCGGGCACCTGATTCTCGGTGTTCCAGCAGCTCTTGACTGCAGGATCCAGGCTATCTTATGACACTGCAGTTATCCCCTACCACCCAAAAAGATTATTTTCAGGACTCCCACGATATCAAAGTAGTCAGATACTCAAATCCCTTTTATAAAATGGCACAGTATTTGCATGCAACCTATGTACATCCTCCTGAATACTTTACATCACCTCTAGATTACTTATAATTTCTAATACAATGTAAATGCCATGTAAGTTGTCTTTATACTGTATTATGTAGGGAATAATGACAAGGAAAAGATCTGTACATGTTCCATACAGATTTTTTCTCTTTTTCTTCAAATATCTTTGATCTGTGGCATTTGAATGTACAAATGCAAAATCTGCAGGTAGGGAAGGTTGGCGTACAATAAATGAGCCCCACCCTACCCCAGCACCCATTTTTCAAAGTGTACAAAATTGATTATATAAAGCCTTCCTCCTCTAACCTTTCTTTCCCTGGCTCTCCCCATAGCTGCAGAGCCTCTAATGGAGCCCATTTCTTGATCATAAGAATCAGTGTCCCTTCCATCCCCAGGATTGCAGAAGCCACCACTGTGTTATGTGGCAACAGAGCTGGGTGAATGGATGGAAGTGCTGCTGGTGGTGGAGAAGGACTGAAAGCTCCATCAAGAAGCCACACAGTCCCCTGCCACAGAACCGTTCTCAGGAGAGAGTGGCTTCTGAAACTATTTCAAAGACATTAATAATTCATCAGCCCCAGAGGGGAAAGGAAAAAAAATTTAAAAAGAGGAAAACAAAGATCTAATGGGCCTCAGAGACTCCCACACAATTGGCAAAGGTTGTTTTTATATTCTGCTGCTGGAGATACAGAAGGATGGGGGGGGTGTGAAGGAGGAGGGAGAAGACGTATTTGCTTAAAAAGCAAAAAAACAAAAATATTTTAAATTAAAAACAACCCTTAAAATAGGATCTTAAATTTGCACAGAATTTATTAAAGAGATTTTATACATAAATTTTGATCCTTAAAAATACTAAATAAGGAAAGTGCCGATATAATTAATTTAATTTTGATAAAGAAAATGGCATCTATAAGTGTCAGAGTTTGCTAAGGCTCAGACCTGGATATTATGGTTTGTATATTGAAAGGTCTGGATCTACAAAAGCTCATGTCCTAGCAATGTACAAATCAGTGTTTGGAGGTAAAATAATTTAATCATGATAGTTCTAACCTTATCAGTAAATCACTCCATTAATGGGTTGATAGTTTGAGTTAATAGTTTGAATAGATTTACTGGGTGGTATGGTAGGCAGCTAAGGCATGGTTGGAGGAGATGAGTTACTACAGGTGGTAGTGGTCTTGGGGACTATATATGTCCCTGGTCCCTCTGCTTCCTAGTAGATTTCTTCTTCCAAGCCCTGCCATCATCGATGTTCCTGCCTTGGAGCCAGATGACTAAGAGACTGAGCTTCCGAAACTGTGAGCAAAATAAACCTTTTCTTCTTTAAGTTATTCTTGTCAGGTATTTTGGTTATAGTGATGAAAAAAGTGGGCAAAAACACTGTCTTTTCTGCAGCTGAGTCCAGGTGGCCATGCTTCACACCCAGGACACTCTTTGTGGTTCCTATCTTTGTTCCAGCCTAAGAAATGCCAGTGCTTCTGGAGAGAAGAGCAAGGAGACCCAGGTGGGAAGTGGGTTTAGAGTTCTTGAGATTTCAGCAAAAATCTCAGCCATGATCCCCAGGGCTGTAAAGAGGCCCTGGGGTGACATAGACAATAACCCTTTTCTCTCAAGACACATGGAGGGAGGGCTTTCTTATTCCACTTGGGCAAGACTCCTAAGGAAGAGAATGCTGCTAATACTTGACATTCCACAGGGTTTTAGTGATTTTTGTATGAGTAAAACCAACATCTTTGTTCATAGTTATGAGAAAAAAAAGACAAAGATTTAAATTATAATCTACTATCAGTTGACTTGTTTGTTCCATATGTGATTTATACCTTGGAATCCAGGTGACCAGAGCTGTTAGATCTTACTTTTTGTTCTGGGTACTGGAGATTGAACCCAAGGGCATTCTGCTTACATTACTACACTCCCAATTCTATTTTATTTTTAAACAAGGTCTTACTAAGTTTCTGAGGGTTTTGCTGAGTTGCTGAGGCTGGCCTCGAATTCGTGATCCTCTTATGTCAGATATTTTTAACTGCCTTCAGGATCTAATGCCATTCTACAAAAATTAAGTAATTACAAACAAGAAATTTATAAGAGGTTCAGGTAACCCCTTGGGTTAGCTTTCCATCACTATAGTAAAATACCTGAGATTATTAACTTCTAAAGAAAAATGATTTGTTTCAGCTAATGATTTTAGAGGTTCCAGTCTGTGATCGTGGCCAGTGATTTCAAGCCTCTAGTGGGGATGCCAAAAGATGTCATGCAGGAAAGTGTGTGGTGGAGCAAAGCGCTCATCTCATGGCCAGGAAAGAAAAGAGAACAAGGAGGAGGGTAGGGTCTCACAATCCCCTTCAAGGGCCCAAGAACCTCCCACTAAGTCCCACCTTCATAGTACCCCAGGGACTAAGACCTTTGGGGGAGAGTCAACATATCCAAACCATAACACCATTCTAGCATTCTTCCTGCTTTTACTATGATTCCCTGGCTGATCAGCCGCCCCCCCCCCCGACAAAAAAAAGGAGGAACAGAATACATGCCTTTTATTTTGTGATACTATTGGCAGAAGGAGGACTCTATTATTATCTGCAGCTTTGCAGCATTACTTCATGTGAATGCCCACTTTACTACATTAGAATTCAGAGATTCTTTTGGAGGTTGCCTCAACAAAATATACCATTCACTACAGGATTTCATATCAATAAAAATCAGGAATAGTGTCAGCATCCTTTAACATCCCCAGAAATTCCCACCCTCCCAAGCCCTCTCCACTATCATCTTAAATTCAGGGTAACCCTTTCCCTCCTTATTCCCCCACAGAGTGGTCTGTTTTGACTTTCTTCATGGTAGAGCTATTTACCTGGTAATCTGGGAGTGTTAATGTGCTAATACAGGTAAATTGTAATTAATTTCTCTCTAATTGATGCGTGGGCCTAGCTAGGCCCCTCATTTTCCTCCCTTCATTTCTTTATAAATATATGATTTGACAGGTTAATTTGAAAGCAAAAGTTAGATTCTTTACAGCCATCTAAGCAGAAGCCCCAGCACGCAATTTGCTGTCTAGTTGTGTGAAGCATAATAAAAGGGTTGAAGTCAGGTTATCCTTTTTTTTATCATCGTTTTGCTAATTTAATCTTTTTCCCCTTCATAAGGTAATAAAATATTCATTTCACAGCCTGAACACCTTGGCAGCCACTGGCGAGGGAGCAGTATCCACAGAGCAGAACATGTTCTGCAGGGTGACCTTCTCTCTGGTGTACTCTGCAGCCCCAGCCGGAAGGGGCTCTGAAGGGTCCTGTGGGCGGTTCTGGGGGAGTTCCGCTTTGGCATCTGAATCAGGACTGAGTCAAGACTCCCACATTCTGCTTCAGCTCAGAGAAAAGCACTAGAAATTGCCAGAGTTTCTGGAATAGCAGGTGAGCCAGACCCACAGCCAGGTACCTACTACAGCAGTTCTCAAGAGAAGGGGTGGGCTGGGGCCATAAGAAGCCAGCAGTGGAAAAACAAAGAGGACTTCTCCACCGGAGAGCTAATCCTCTAGATGTGAGAAGACAACCTGGTGGCCTAAATGGTAGGCTCGGTACCCAGCTCTGCAATTACAGGGAAATGAAGGCCAGGGACCCCAAGGACATGTAGCCTATCCACGTAAGTGAATGTTCCTAGTGCTGACATTGCCTTCCACCTGTAGCAGCTCTCTCTTACAGATTACTGAAGAGCTCTCTACACCCAGGCCTGCTCACTTGAGAACTGGTCCTCCTGCCAAACCATTTGAATGCTCCAAGATTCCACCTGGCTCAGCTCTTCTTTCCAAAGACTTGACCTGATGGCTGAGGGGCAGAGGCATGATAGAAACATCTCTAGCTTCCATTTAGGGTAACTTTACCCCTGGGCTTCCATTTTCTCTTCTCCTTACTATCCAGGTTAAAAGCAGAATTAAGAAGGTAGACTGCTGGTTGTTCCCTGCAGGGTCCAGCAAGGTAAATGCCCCTGGGAAATATGACCTGTCAAATATCACATGCAGATTGAAGTTGGAGTTCTCTAATGAGATGCATGTACACATACACCAAAAAGATATGTTTTCACCAGCAGATGCTATTTGCTTCTCTATACAGAAAACAGGGAAGTACTTGCTCTTTGGTTAAAGGATCCTGGGGGAACATGCAAGTCATAGTTGGCAGGGGGCTGATTAGGGCCCATAGCGACCACAGTTGCCACACAGAGTTAATGAGAAGGAGTAGTTCCTTTAGAGAGTTCTGACCACAGGACAGATGCTCAACTTGGAACACTCAAAGGTCTCCTTCTGTGAAGGTTTTTTTGGGGAATGGGCTGAGAACTCTGAAACTAGGAAGGGAATGGATGAGCTGCTGTCTTCTTCACAAGTGTGTTCATGCCTCATATTTTATTTTATTTATTTAGTTAATTACTTATTTTTTGGTACTAGAGATTGAACCCTCAGGAATTCTACCTCTAAGCTACACCCCAAATCCTATTTTTTAGTTTTTGTTTTGAAACTATCTTGCTAAATTGCTGAGGGTGGACCTAAACCTGTAGTCCTACTATCTCAGCCTTCCAAGTACTGGGATTACAAACATGTATCACTGATCTGGCTAGTATTTTATTTTATAAATAAACTTGGATCCATGAGCTTGGTGTGGTAGCACACACCTGAAATTCCAGTCCTTGGGAGGCTGAGACAGGAAGAACACAGATTTGAGGCTAGCAAGCAGTAACTTGGTGAGATCCTGTTTCAAAATTAAAAATAAACAAACAAACAAATAAATAAATAGGGCTAGGGGTTCATCTTAGAGGTAGAAGGAGCCTAGGCTCAATCCCAAGTTCCACAAAATAAAAATAATTGCCATGAGTAAGTTTATTTGTCAAAAATAAAATTTGAAAAATAAGTTTTCTGATAAATGCTTTCAATTTTCTATTTTTCCTAAATTTTATACAAGTGCATGTTTTAGTGGTTATAGTTCCCTTCATTTTGCATGTCATTAGGATCTTTTATTTTCATAACAGATTATGCAATTATGACTATTCTTCCATATAAAATTTAGTTTCATTCTTTCTGTCCAAATATTTGGGGAACTTCATTCATTAGGGAAAAGGTCTCTTTCATTCACTGTTATTTTTAATTATCAGCATTAAAATATCTTAAAAGGCTGCCTGAAAATTGAAGAGGAAAACCATATCAGGCAAACAACTCAAGCACATCAGATAGAAAATACTATCAATGAATGTCATGAGCAGATGGATTGAAAGGACATTGAGAGTCAAGGATGAATGTGGAATGAGAGGTGGGGGATGGAAGAGGGGGGAGGAAAAAGGAGGTCTTGATGTTTGAGACAGAAAGAACAGTGAGAGGAGTGAAGTATTGAACTTTGCAAAGAACAGATCCTGAGTTTCTAAGAACAGAAGACAAAGGCACCACACTGCCTTTAATTACAATTTTTCTAATTTCAGAGAATTTTGCACCAAACTGTTTTTTGTGTTTTTCCAGAGGGTGATATAAGATGGGCTTGGTGATTACCCTGTGTCTCGGCCAACATTCTCACTACTGTAACCTCAAAATAATGACCACACACAAGTTTGGAAGAAGATCTATTTGCTCACGGTTAGTTTGGGGTATTTCAGACTTTCAGTACATGTCAGGCCAGGTCTGTGGAGTTCAGGACATGGTGGCAGGAAGTCGAGAGGGAGAGAGCAATGGCTTTGTTCTCACATCACGGAGGCCAGAAGCAAAAGAAAGAGCAAGGGGAGAAGGGAGCATATATAATCCCCAAGACCACACTCCTCTCAGGGACCTCTCTTCAACCAAGCCCCACCTCCAACATGGCTACTTACTCTTAGTGAGGTCTCAGGGGATATTATAAATCCAAACATTACATTCTTTATCCAGCTATTAGTTATTTAGTATAGGTTGCTAAGGGTTACTTAAAAACACACACACGCACATTGTCACTATGCACTCAAGGGTAAATTTGCCTCTCCTGCTCCTGGGAAGTCCTCTTTAAGCCCAAGCAGAGAATTGCAGATGACTCAAGAAATTGTCACTGTCCAAAAAAAAAAAAAAAAAAATCCGACAGCTATAAGGGGAAGGACTCCTTATCTCCACCTGTGCTTTTGTTTATTCTTAACTCCTATCACCTGTTCTTCAGCAGAGAATCTTCAAGAAGGAGTGTTCTATATTCAGCTTTATGTTTTCTTCCTCCTCTGCAGCTTCATTTCATTCCACTATTACCTGGTTTCTGCTCCCACCATAATAGTGGCCTCTGAGAGTTCTGGTGTATAAAATACAAAAGCTCATTATTTACTCCCTGTCTTCTTACTAGTGATCCTCTTGACCATGCTGTATTTGAAATGCTTTATTGCCTTGGTTTCTATAAAATCAATTCCTAAAGTTTCTCCCAGTTCCTTGGCTGTATCCCCTCTGGCATCTTTCAATTCCTTGTTCATAAGTGATCCTCTCCCTGTCATTCCCACCACCATCCCCACTTTACACATAACTATTCTTTATCCATTCCACACCCACAACATCAACTATGCTGATCAGACTGCTAAATATAATCTACACATCTATATGCATATCTATATGCAGGCCGGAACTCTTTTCTGAACTCAAATGTATTCATCTGCCTACTAGACATCCCCACAGATCTAAATTTAAACCTACATCTCACTCCTAACTCCTGTTCCCAACTTCTTCCTCCTACTTAAGTCCTTACTTTGAGCACAGTTCTTCATTCACTCAGTTTCTGATATCACAAGCCTGGGGTCCATCCCTGCCTGCCTCTCCCTCTCATCACCTATATCCAAATTATGAACTGGTCCTGGTCTTCCAACCTGCTTAATGTTCCTCAAATCTCCCTCTGCTCTGACCCCTTGAATTTTTCAATGTCAGGATCTCACCAGTTCTTACTTAATGAACCAGAGAGCCTACTAAATAGACACTCTGCCAACAGTGTAAATTTCTTGCCAGCCCATTTTCTTTGCTGTAAAAGCATCTTTGCAAAGTCTGAACTGGACCCCATTGCTCCCAAGGACTCAATGATAAAATCCCAGTTTCTTCACATGACACACAGAGATTTCATTTTCAAAAGATCCCTACCTAATGCTCATCCTCATCCCTTTGCTCTACCTTTTACCTGTACCCTCCTCTCTACCCATTTCATTTCAAGATAATAGCAGTCACAAGAAGGCGCATGTTTCTGTGGGACTTTCTTTTCTATCTGGCCTACTATTCCTCAGCCTTCATTAATTGGCTTTTCCATCACTGTCTGCAGGGAGCAATAAATAGCCCCTTCCTGCCACTTCCTGCCCTTTTGTATCCAAAATTCCCAGAACCTACCCTATGATTCCAACCACCATAG
Organism: Muscardinus avellanarius; assembly: GCF_963383645.1. Lineage (NCBI taxonomy): Eukaryota > Metazoa > Chordata > Mammalia > Rodentia > Gliridae > Muscardinus > Muscardinus avellanarius. The sequence goes on from NC_137786.1 coordinate 134,043,131, forward strand.
ACATTCCAGTCACCTCCATTTGCTTATCTGATTAGCCCACTAGGCTGAAATTGGGGAGCAAGAACTGTGTTTCTGTGTCACCCCTTAGTAGAGTATCTGTCACATAATAGAAACTAATAAAAAGTTTGTTGAACTACTCATAAAATAAAAATACTATCTGACAATTTACCACAGCCTACATATATATAATCATGAAGATAATCCAATGTGTATTTTTAAAAGGATAGTTTCCGAATGTTGTCCCTTAGGTAAATGGCGATTTTTAAATCCCAACGCTGAAAAATAATCTACTTCTAATATTTAAAAAAGACATATTCAATATCAAACCCAAAATGAGAGTGAGTTTAGTTTTGTTACTGTTATAAAAATATTGCTTAAAAACCTGACTTAGACACCTAAGAGTTTATAAACTTGCCACATCGTGGAAAAAAAAATGAAACCCCTGCGTCTCTCCAACCATTTCACGATTAGTCTGTTCCCTGTTCACCCTGCATCTCTCAGTCTGTGAAACCACTTAGAAAAATGCAGCCTCACAGCCCTGGAGATATCAGATGCTGGGCTCCAGCCACATTTGCACATTTGCATTCTGCTTATCAGGTCACCCAATGGCAGAATCTTCAGAGGGAGCCGGCAATTTTTCCCTCATACTGAAGCTAATGAGCAAAATAGCTTTTGCTGAAGGACAAGAAAAAGTCGGAGCTCACACGCTGTACTGCGGGCACCACGGGCAGGCTGTCATGATTATGAAAAACCATCACAAGACCTTACAAATTAAAAGCTGCGGAGAAAACTTTCGCCCTATCGAGTTCGTAGGGAAGCATCTTGCCGTTCATCAGGACCAGGCAGCTGCAGTAGGAGCTCATCCAGAATGCTGACGGGCTGGCTGTCTCCCACGGGTTCCCAGAGGGGCACAACATCAGTTGTCAAGTGCTAAGCAAAGGGAGACTGTTTTATATCCACTTTGGGCTCTCCCTTCATTTCCAGGAAGGCCTCCCAGAGTTGACTTTTATTACCAGGTTAGTCACAGGCAAACTTAGCCAAGTAGAAAGAAGAAATACCCCATCTTTCCACTCTTTCTTGATTTTCGCTTTTCTGGCTCCTCTCTTTTCCCCTCTTGCCTGCCCTTCTTCTCCAGTTTGCAGGTCTTTCTGGCTGCTGCTCTGCATCTTCTCAAGCAGCTCACGCAGGAAATGAAGGAAGCTCATTTCAGAGCCAGTAATCAACTCCCTCTTTGGATCAAACTGCAAACTAAAATTGTACCAATCTCTCTAAACAACCCAAGGAAAATGGGACCTAAATTGTCCAATTTTGGTGTGTCTACCTAGTTTGCTAATTTAATTTTACTTCCCTCAAACCTGAGAACCTGTACTGCCTCCTTCTTTGTTTGGATCTAAAAAGATCAGGAAAAAAAAAAAGCACATCTCCCCAAACAAATCTGTTGTTCTGGACCTGTGTGGCACTGGAGATGCAAGAGGCTGTGTCTCCAGGATCAGTATTCAAAGTCTCTAGTAAGGACCAGCAGGGAGTGTGGAACCATAGGAAATAGAAAAATAAGAGGGGAGAGGAAAAACAGGCATTTTAGTTTTGTATTTAAAATTTAGTTCTAAAAGTTGGTGGATTTAAGTGGAGACAAACATTTCCAAGTACTGGCAGATGTTTAACCTTACTTGGGAATTTACCAAAGGAAGTTGGCTGGATTGTTGGACTCTTGTGTCCCAGGCACTTAGTTCAAAAAGATGGGAAAAGTCCCTTCCCACACTTGATTCCTGACATAAAGGCTCTCCCTGCGACCTGATGAGGATTTGTGTTTCTGAACAAAATATAAATGAGAGGCTTAGCTTATAAACCAAAACCCAAAACAAAAATCTCATCAACAAATGATAATTACAAGGAAAGTGTCAGGAATATAAATACTGTATTCCTAAGTATCTTGGATTCATTTCTCAAAAATAAGCTCAAAGAGGTGTAAAAGTCCCTAATTAGAAAAGGCAGGGAAGCCCTAAAGAACTCAGTGAAGACATGATTGACTGTCTCACTCTTGTCTTGAATAGAGGCAAGAGCCAGCAATGCTGTCTATACTCCAGCTCCCATCATTGATTTGCATAGGTGAAAGCCCACATTAGTAAGTTGCACACTCAGGTGTTATGGCCCCTGCATTATATATATATATACACCCAGATAAGCTAAGTTATGCTATGATAACAAATGGTCTCAAGTGCTAGAGGCTGTTACAAGCAGCTTTTTGCATCTTGTTTATGAGTATTTGTCCCTCTGTCCCACAGTCTCTTTGGTACTCACCAAGACAAATACTGCTAGTCTCATGTTAGAGTAAAGGCAATGGCATAGTGAATAACACCTCAGATTAGAATCGACACTGCATTTCTGCCCACATTTCATTGGCTAAAGCCAGTTATAGGCCCACTTGAGTTCAAGAGGGAAGGGATAGATAGGTCTTTAGCAGAGAATAAAAGCAAATGTTTGTAAATCTTATTGCAATCTCCTAATGTGGGAGTCAGTGATCTGTTATCTTTGGAATATGGAATGGCTTCAGCATTGTGGAATCTTTCATAAACATGCTATCCTCTAACTTAGTGGATTAACAAACACAAGCCATGTGTCCACCCTGACCCACCCCAACATCATGCCCACAGTGCCTCAGGGTACTTGGAGTTATTATCATCAGGGCTTCAGTCTTCTGGGGAACATTTGTTGCCTGGCCAACTTCTCAGGTCCCTGTGGTTTCAGTCTTGTCTTAGGAATTACAGAGTCAAAGGCAGGGAGGATGTAAACTATGAAGAAACCAGCAACCAAAATCATCTCACTTTGGCTAACAAAGGTGAACAATGTGTTAAAATTAACAGAAACTGTGTCCCATTTTTTTTAACCTTAGGAATAAAAATTATTCTCCTTAAGGGTATTTTCTTAGGAAAACTTATTGTTAAACATAAAAGCTACGAATTTTAGAAAAATAAGAGCTGAACACACTCAGACAATTTCATCAAAAAAGGCAAAGTAAATCAGCCCATGGCAAGCAACCATTTGCAAAATCTTGGTGATCCTTGAGCAAGATCAGAAGAAATCGAATAGAATGATGATCATTTATTATATGCCAGCCAGTGTCCAGCCCCCAATTCCTTCCCTAAGGGCAGACAGATCATGCTGGTATACTGAAATTGTCCTTGGAAAGAGTCTTCCATATATTGACCAGCTTGTTACATCGGTCCTGACATTAGTCCTGAGCCTTTATTGGAGTGAAGCAGAATTTCTCTCAATTATAATTCTTTCTTTTCTTTTCTTTTCTTTTTTTGTGGTATTGGGGATAGAACCCAGGGGCATCTAATTCTGAGCTATACTCTCAACACTATTTTATTTTTTATTTTGAAATGGTCTCACTAAGTTACTGAGGGCCTTGCTAAATTGCTAAGGCTAGTTGTGAACCTTCAATCATCCTGCCTCAGCCTCCCAAATAGTGGGATTGCAGGCCTGAAACATAACACTCAGCTTGAGCTGCCATACCCAACTTTGTCTCTCCATTTCTGACCTTCTTTTGAGCCCAGGCTCCATACTGCATTCTCCTATGTATTACTTCCTGACTTTCTTTGCTGTGTCCAGCCTTCCAGTTTTCTGACCTCCAATCTCCTTCTAGTACAGTGTTTCTAGAGAACAAAGTCTAGTAAAGGACCAGATTCAGCCCAGGACCCTACCAACTTGGGTAACATTGACTGGACCTGTCTCCATCTTTAATGGATGTTCAGGCGCATTAGAATCAGACATGACAATCATTCCTGAGAGGCCTGGAGAGGTTTGTTGAAGCACTGGAGAGCTACAGATCTGATGAAGCATGTAGCAAATTAGAGCACCCTATGGCTTGCCTCACTGAACAAACAGGCTTCATGTTCTGTATAATGTGGGGATGCCCTAGAAACAGCCCAGGGCCAGTACCTTGAGCCTATCAGAAATCAGACAACATGCCCAATGAGGAGCAGGTAATGAGCCAAGTAGAAACATCATAAGCCCTGTCTACATGGTACATGGCATGGGTGCTATTGGAATCTAGGGAGAGAGTTTTTCAAATTGAACTGATGATGGAAGGATTTGGAGTGAAGGTAGAATTAAGTAACAGAGGATGAGAATTCTGGCCAGCAGGAAAGAATGAGAAAGGTATCCTAAGAACTGGGTCTAAGTGTGGGTGGGGATATGGGATGGAAAGCACAGTGAGCAGCAGTTAGCATACAGAGAGTCATCCTTTTGCATGGGTAAGTGAGAAGTCAGGCTGGGAGGAGAGCTCTGGGGCCATTTATAGAGAAACCTTAAGAGTCCTATCAGCTGCCAAATGTGGAGGAGTTTTGGTTCACTATGTAAGGAAAACAGAGCTTAGCTTTTCCTGTAAGTCATACCAAATTGAGAACTTTGAGATGTGTTATATTATAATTTGATTATTATTAACATATACATATATATCATCTTGACGGCATGGAGCACGTGTTCCATCTTCTATCTTCAATAAGCATAATTCTATGTGTATCATGGGGTTTTGATGCAGCCAATTTTGTTTTTATATACAGCCAATATATAAATGATATATTATATAAGTAATATTTTGAAACAAAAGGAAATAAAGCTGAAAATTAGTGCAATCAAAGCCTGAAAATTATTTCAAAACACAGCACAATGGCTCCTCTAGTGGCATTTTTCCTAGCCAGATCAAGGACAACAAAGTATACCTATTTGTAGCTTTAAGAAAGGAGGTTTTACTTTTCACATAAAATGGTTCTACATAAACATTTGTAGACTACTTCATAAGAAGTTGAAGAGAGAGTTGGGGACATTCTTTTTCTTACAATTTGAACAAAAATAAGTTCAATGTATATTTTGGCAGGGTAGAGAATGTGCATACAAACTGTCTAAATTGCAAAAAAGATGTATGTGTATGTGTGTGTGTGTGAGAGAGAGAGAGAGAGAGAGAGAGAGAGAGAGAGAGAGAGAGAGAGAGAGAGAGTGAGTGTAAGTACACTCTCTGAGCATGGATGGATGGCCCTGCAGCCCATAAACTGGGCCATATCCCATGAGACTCATTCTAAGTCCCATAAGGAATAAAAAGGCATCTTCAGGGCTCCTGAGTTGGTCTGTTGACTTTGCCTTCCACTTGAATTTGTTGTGAAGTTTTATTGGTATAAAGATAATACAGAACACTACTGAGTTACAGCAATACTAGTTCATGTTTGCTTAAACAATATGTCCCATTTTCAGTCCATCTTGCTTAGACTAGGAGACCAGCAAGGGTCTGCTCTAGAGCCAGCGCTGGTGGTACAGAAAGAGAGAGACTAAGAATCCAGAAAGGCTGCTGCTGGCTTTTTAGAATTGTACTCACTGTTTACTACACTAAAGCAGACTTGATGGTAAGTAAACAGTGTGACATTCACCATGACAGTGTCTGCATGCAAGAAACTTTACAGCTAGAGCCAAAGAGAGAAGACTAAAAAAAGGATCAGTGGTTAGGTCAGTCAAGAAGTTGCCCAAAGGCAGGCATGTGGTCCTTAATTTGTTATATGCTTCATTTGTTTTATGCAAATGCCTTTATTTCCTTACTGAAAATCTTGAATTAATCTATTTCACCAAAATATACTATAAACCACAAAAATCCTATGACAGTAAGGAATTCATTTGAGAATCAGAAAAAGAAATCCAGTTTGAATCTTCATTCTGTTATTAATTAAATCTTGATGACTTGCGATCTCAGTCTTGCCATCTTAAACTTCTGTTTACAGTTCTATAAAAATGGGGGTGTTTAATGTTAAAGGAATTCCTAAGTCATTGTGAGGATAAATTGAGAACAAGAATTATGCATGTGAAAATTTTTTAGAAATTGTTCTCCAAGCACGATATGATATTGGTGCAGCAATAACAATTATATTTATCTGTATACTAGTTCTCAGTTCTTGTGTTTTCATTACTCTTATGTGTCTTGACACTCCCGTTATTTTAGACAGCAAGCACTCTGGGCAGAGGCTACACTTTCTTTAATTTGGGGGCATATCTTATTATGTGGTACAGATGCTAGAGTATATTCAGTACACATTCTTGGAGGACCAGTTTATAAAATATTCTGAGACCACTGAGTTACAGCCAAGGTGAAGTGTGTACTGTGATAACCATAGTATAAAAGCTGGGTTGATAGAAAGTGTAATAAACCTCAAAGTTATCGATCCTGGGGCACTTGCCAAGGGAATATGATGTAGTGGTCAAGAGTTTATATTTTTCTCCCTTCAGTCCTATGAAGAAAGCAAAAAACTCATCCTTATCAAAGCCAGAGGTGCATGCCCACAAAAGTTTACAAGGCAGGAGTGATTCAGGAATAATAGTTTGTTTGAAGGCTACAGACCATGGCTGTACCACTTGAATACATATCTTCCTCTTGATGTCAGTACATGGCATGGCGAACACTACTGACTCCCCGTTTTCCCGGCTGTCTGGATAGCGCCCTCTAGTGGCTCTTTTTCTCCAAACATTTGTGCATGGGGGTTGAAGGAAAGATTCCATTTAACTAAGAGCCCTCCTCATCCATTTTTTTTTATGCTTAGAAGTAAAGTGAAGTAGCCCTGTATCCTTTAACTCTGCTGTAATTATATTATAGCAAAAAAAAAAACCTGTAGTTTAAATGAGAAGGCACAATTACCCCCTCCCAAATTCCATTTTACGTTTGCTATAACAGCAATCCCAGGGTGACTTTCATTTAAAATCTAATGAATGACTCTCAACTTATTGTCTCTGTGTGAACTGGATAAATTCTCTCCTGTTCATGAACAAAATAAGGTTACCTTTCTCCTTCTATGAAGAAGGGTCAATGTCTTACCCACAACCTTTTCACTTAAAACTCAGCAGCCATCCTGCTAATTTCATGGAGGTCAGAGCACTGAAGCCACCAAACCTGTGAGCTAACATGCCCCCTTATTAAGCAGATTCACACCAATTGCTCCTAAATAAAAGTTGTCCAAATCATTGCAGCCACAGAGCAGTGCCATCGGTGACCCTTTACCTGGAATGCATTTGTCTCAGAGAGCCAGTATCATAGACAGACAGGTGTTTTAGGGCAATAAAGCTTCTGAGCCTTGTTTGCAAGCCTCCTCCTCCAATTTCTCCATTCGTGAAGTGGGTATCATACAGGCTGTTTTACAGGGTGAGTATAAGTATTAACTTAGCATCAGGAACTGAGACCTTTAAAACATATCCCTTCTAAAGGCATGAATTCGTATTGAACCGATTATTTGGTGAAGTTCTAGGCACAACTTTCAGTACTTTGAAAATCTAGCTACTACTCTTAGTCTAGGTAAATGTCCAAGGCCAGTGGGATGAGAAAGAGCCTGAGAGTCAGAAAAGTAGATTTCAGAGCCACTGCCTGAGACCCCAGGCAAGAGGAAGCATTTCTCTAGGCCCCATTTAATAATGGGGGTGCTATAATTTGAATCTATGTCCCCCATAGTCCATCTGTTAAAGGCTTTATTCCCATGGCAAAGCTACTGGGAGGTATGGAATATTTAATAGTTAGGGTCTGTTGGGGTATCTTTATGTTACTACGAATGTGCTCTGAAGAGAGATTGTGGGACCACAGCCCCTCTTATCCTTCTTTTCTTCCTGATCACATGGTGATTGATTTTTCTCTGCCACATGTTTTTAACAAAATGTGCTGCCATGCCACAGGCTCCAAAGCAACAGGGCCAGCCAGTCACAGATGGGGACCTCCCAAACCATGAGCCAAAATAGATCTTTTCTCTTTATAAGTTGATTATCTCAGGTATTTTGTTATGGAGGCAGAAGCTGACTAACACAGGGGACAACTGCATCCATGCAGTGCTATGGGGATTAGGAACATTAAGACACAGAACCCATTGGTTGGTATGCAATCTTTTTTCTCTAAATGTCACCATGTTTAGGTTATTTCCTCAGGAATCCCAGGGATGAACTAAAGACCTGCTAGACTCAAAGGCAGCAGAGACAGAATTAATTTTCCATCCTTTTTGGATTAAAGAGAGTATGTCTTTCTTATATATGCTTTAGGAGCTTTTGCTGTACAGAAAACATTGACTAAGAATTCCAAGCCAAAGTAGCATCCTCTGGAACTCTGGGTCCATTTGCTCCTGACAAAACAGTTGCTAAGGGGGGGGGGAAGAGTCTTTCAAATGCTTATTAGAATGGCCCGAAAAGCTCCTTGGATGCCTAATGTTCTTAAACAGCATTTTAATGATTTAAGGGTAAATGAACTAGAAACTCATGGATTTAATTTCCCTTGAAATACATATACATTTAAAATTAAGGGGGAACGTACTCAGAGCAAAACATATTTGTGATTTGGGCACAGCCAGAACACTCACAGAGTTAGGAAAGCCACAGACTGGCAAGCTGTGTGTGTAGGATGGGATCGGCTCTCTGTAGAGCTCTGCAGAGGTTTCCACTGCTGAAAAACCATCTGTCTTTTTTCTGTAGGGCAAGAGTTTTCCTGTGCCAAGGCTTTGCACTGAGTCCATGCAAGAAGGTACTCTTGCTCAACCCATGAGGATCCAGGAGAGCTAGGCTTAGGAAGGCTCCCAAGAATCACCTAGAAGCTACAGCATCCTACATAGAAGCAGGGACTCAGTGAAATGCCTCTGTAGCCTGGAGTCTCACCTCCCCACAGATGAACCCTGATTCCTTGGCCTGGTCAACCCAGCTCATCTAGGTTTTAGTAAAGTCTCATTTCTTCCATGTCTCTGAGCCTAGGGCCTTGATACTTACCATTTTTCATAATGTTATCTGTTTTCTCTTGGTTCAAGGGTTAGTGGGAATAAATATCCTCCAAGATCCCATTCAATTAACACAATAGTCATGTAACCTGCAGAGTAGAGACTGCACTTTTAACCTTTTGTTTCTTGTGTTTCCCACTTATTTTACCACATACCACCAAGCAAGAGAAGACAGAAGATGCATGTTCTGGGAAGATTTCATGTGGGATTCTCTAATACTGCTCTATCCTGTGTGTGTGTGTGTGTGTGTGTGTGTGTGTGTGTGTGTGTGTGTTACTGGGGATTGAATCCAGGGCACTCTGCCTCTAAGATATATCATCAGATTCATTGTATTTATTTTGAGAAAGGAGCTTGTTAATTTGCCAACGCTAGACTCAAACTTGTGATCCTCCTGTCTCAGCCTCCCAAGGAGTGGGATCACAGGATGCTGGCTCTGGGCTATTCTTTCAAATTCTTTCAGCTCACTGCCTGCATTTTCTTCAGAATGCTTCTTTAACAACTGTAGACCACACAGGTCTTCAGACCATAAAATTCTACACTACAGTCTCCTGACCCATTGTACTCCAACTGTGGACTATCTAGATAAAAGCACCTGGAGGACTCAATGGAATCCATCTACAGTGCAGGGAGACACCTTGATGATGAAGAAAATGCCTTTCATCTTGAGAGATGTTATGAATGCCCACTCAGGGTTAGCCACTATTCCCCAGGCTTTGTATTCACTCTCTGGATTCATTAATTGTCAGATGCCGCTGCATTAGTCATGTTAGGATAAAAGTCATTCTCTTCTTTCAACCAGCAGTAACTGAGCACCTCTTCTATGCTGGACAGTCTTTGGGAAATACTATAAAATATTAAGGAATGACTAATGTCCACCAATCCTTATAGTGCAGCAAAACAGGCAGCCTTACAATGAAAATTATGATAATAACACCTTTGTTGATTCGTGGGCACTGGCCTCTGTTATTGTTCTTCCATGTAATGACCCATTGAATCATACAACAACCTCAAGATTGGTACTATTCACATCTCAATTTTATGAATGGTAGGACCAAGACATAGAGGTTAAGTGACCTATCCAATGTCACACAGTTAATGATGGCTGAGTTGGGATTAAAATCTAGGAATTTTAAGTCTAGGGTTTATACAATTAATCTGGTTGTATTTTTAAGGACGATTTGGTGTTTCAATATCGGCACATGTCCTGGGGATGCAAACGAAGTTGCAATTACCTCTGCTCAGAGTAGGTGGCAGGAGATCTGCAGAGAAGGACACACTTGTACCAAACATATAGGCTTGATGCGAAGACTGGCTCCAAGTCATACTCTGTGCTTCATCAGACCTTCTCCCTTAACCAGGGAGAGAGCGCAGAGCTGGAGAATGACCTGACAAACCCAAGAAGCAAACTGATTTGGATACTAAGCCCAGGAAAATGCATATATGAAACAAATTAAGCTCATTTGCAATGGCCAGGCCTGTCCTATTTGGGGGAGGAGCATTCCAATCTCTTAGCAATTTAGGTCAGTGAGTATTGGCATTGTTTTGGATCACTGCGCTTTTATCATTTGCATGTTATCTACAAGAAAAGTATGTGACTCGTAGTAGATAGGCTTGCATTTTTGACCCCAGTATTTTCTTCTCCCAATCCTCAAATCATCAGTCCAGGTTTCTTATTAGAATAGTAAAAGAAGCAGAAGGTAAAAAGAGGCTGAGGAGGAGGAAGATAATTTAGAAGAAATGCACGCAAAGAAGAGCAGCGCACAGAGGATCTTCGGAACGGAGTGTGGGATGCAGAGCTGCAGGCCTGAGCTGGAAGGCTCCTCTGGCACGGGGCATGCTCCCTGCTCCCTCATTCCACGGGGCCTTTGTTTGTTTCCTTCATCTCTAATAATGGCGTAATACTACCTAAATTGCAGAGTTGCTGAGGAATGCGAAATAAATAATGTATGCAAAACCACTAGACGCATGTTAGGAATTATTGGTAAACACAATTCTATTTTCTTGCCTAACTCAGTTGAATTCTAAGCAGACATAAAAGCCAGTTGCCTTCTAATTTGGGCCAAAGGTCTGACCACAGTCGACCTTGTCGAAGGCCACGACCACAAGCTAGCAAGATCACTGGGAGTTTTATTGCAATCATTTTCTGTGTCTTTCATTTTATTTCAGGCTAAATATGGTTATGCTTATAAGTTATTCCATTCTCAAACAAATCGCAGGTCAAATGTCAGTGTTTTTCAAGATATCTCCTTAAGCATTTTGTCTCTCTCCTTCTGCTGACCCCAAAGCAGATGCATCGACTGTGGGATCATGAATGATCTCATCTGCATGTTGGGTCTCCCAATCCTGTTGCAACATAGATCTCTCTGCAAACATTAATATTAAAGCTACTATCCAACTTTTAACTCATCTTCTCTGATTTATTTTCTACTTTTCTCTAGCTTGCTTACTACATACGCTACTCAACCACTAGCTTGATCCAGACATGTTTTTTGGCCGATTCACTTTATTCCCTCCCCTGCATTTTCATTAACCCATTTATTTATTTTGCTTTTGTTCTTTCTTCAAGGAAATTGCAGAAGACAACTTTCTCCTTAGGGCATTGGGTTCATTATCTTTCTTTTTTTTCCTTTCTGTGGTACTGGGGATTATAAGCAGGCACCACCATAGCCAGATGGGTTCATTATCTTTCTGTGTGTTTCAGTCAGAATTTTCACAGCTGTAATCCCAAACAACTGACCACTCCAACTTAGAGGAAGCAAGATTTATTTACTCACAGCGCTGGCAATTTCAGAAGAGGTTCAATCCTATCAGGGTGGATCTGCAGGATTCCAGACATGGTAGTAAGAAGCCTATGCTTCTACTGCTTCTATGCCCCTATGCTTCTATATGTTTCTATTTATTTAGCAAAGCTCTATTCTCACATCACTGAGGTCAGAAGCAAGAGAGAAAGCAAGAGGAAGAGGAACAATATGTAATCCCCATGGCCATAGCCCCAGGGATTCTTCCTTATCAACCATGTTCTGCTTCTAACATGGCTGCCTACTCTCCATTAGGTCCCAGGGAAAAATATAAATCCAAACCATTACACTGTGTTTTTAAAAGAGTATAAGAGTACTTGGGAGGCTAAGACAGGAGAATTGAAGTTTTACAGCCAGCCTCAGCTACTTAGTGAGGCCCCCCGCAACATAGTGAGACACTATTTCAAAATAAAGAATAAAAAAATAGGGCTGGGGGTATATCTCAGAGGTAGAATGACCCTGGGTTGAATCCCTAGTATCACATACATACACACAAAAAAAGTGTTATAAATGAAAAGACATGACAATAAACTCTTATGGTAAACAGTGAGAAGTAATTCTGTGTGTCCCAGTAAAAAAAATTGAGGACCTCACTTAGCTGTGAGTGCCCATCAAACATTCTATGGCACTTATTGTCCTTTGGTGTCATCCTGGCAAATGCCTCCCTGTATTGAACAGCAGCAACAATAACACCAGGAAGATACTTGAGGATATACTTTCTTCCCAGGAATGAGATGTTTTGATGTTGGAGAAAGAACCATAAGCAGAAAGGCCTCCAAGAGATTAGAAGCAGGGAAATGGAAGAGTTGGGAAGTAGGAAGAAGAGGGGAAAGGTCACTATGACAGAATGGTCCTATTTTCTGACTCCATGGTTCAGAAAGACTTGGTCATGAAGGTTTTCACCTGGCCCGTTGATCAAGAAAATGATATTTCGGGGTTGGCAATGATCAACATTTAGCAACCAAAATCAGTATCCTGAGAAAAAAGTATGGTTAAAGTCCAAGGAATAAACCTGGGGAGGAACTGACAGAGGACCTTAAATAATCAAATAAGAAAATATGAAATAGGGTGCAACTTAGAAATTCACAAAGAATCACTTGAATACAAGCCTCAGTTTTTCCATCTTGCCTAAGAATAAATGGGCTACATCTTTCCCAGAGACCTTCAGAAACCAGAATATCTTCCCAAAGTAAAGATTGGTGTTGCAACCACCAATCAGCATCGGACCATTCGCATCTGGCATGCATTAATGGAGTCTACTTGCATCATGTCTATTACTGTTTCCTAGGAATTTGTGTAACTTCTTTACACATATCAGTTCATCTGCTTATTACCAGAAACTCATGAGAAAGTAACTTTTACTATTGCATCTTCACAGATAAGGAAACTGGGGCACAGAGAGATCAAGCAACTTTCCCAAAGTTATACAGCTACACAGTGATAAAGTCTGGATTTGTACATAACTGGGCTGTATCCAAAGGCTAACTTTAAAAAGTTTGTCACATTATATTATGAAATACGTATATGATAAAGGAAAGTAAATAATCCTAACCTGAATTTTAAAATCTAACAAAAATAAATAACAGGCACAGATGGAAGCAAAAACTAAGTGACTCTTTGGCAATAAACTCTGCCAGTTGTCAATCAAAAATCTCACTTTGGGGAGTCACTTCTTTCTTGCTCTAAATATTAAGGTCTGCTGCTGTAATATTACATTTCTTTGTTACTATGATGCTCTCTAAACATGCCTATTTATTGTGTTTGCCAAGGACCAGGTATATAGAAGTAAAAACATACAAAAACTCTGCCACGATCATCTGGGTGTTTAAATTGTCCATGAATATAGAGGTAAAGTGTTTCAGTAGGAAGGGACAGATAGAAAAGAGGTGCTTTGTGTTCCAGATGAGGGATCAAAAAAACCCATCCTGAAACAAGAAGGTTTATTTAGAGAAGATATAGTTAAAATTAATTTTATTATTTGTATTCTTGATGCTTGCCATTCTAACTGGAATGAGATGAAATCTCAGTGCAGTTTTAACTTGCATTTCTGGGACCTCATAAAAACAGAAGAGAGATCAGTAGAGTAGTAGAAAGGGATCAGGGGAGGGAGGAAGGGAGAGAAAGAGAGTGTATGAGAAAGGAAACAGACCAAATTATGCTATGTGAGTTATATATGAACATACCACTGTGAATTCCACTATTATGTATAATTATAATGTACCAATAAAATTAATTTAAAAAGATTCACTTTAAAGAAAAGATTCGAGTCTATTTTCTGAAGCTATGCTAGAAAGGTGAGATATTTAATTTGAAGGAAAAAAATATGTCATATCCTCGTTTTATATTTAGAAAGCAAAACAAGCATTTAAAATAATATTGTCACTCAGGCACGGTGGTACATGTTTGTAATACCAGTACTTCACAGGCTGAGACAAGTGGATCACAGGTTCAAGGCCCTTAGCAATTCAGCAAAACCCTGTTTCAAAATAAGAAAATAAAAAGGGCTGGGGCATAGCTTAAAGGTAGAATGCCCCTACTTCGGTCCCCAGTACCAAATAAATAAATAATAAATTAAATAAATATATTATTGATACCAAAATTTAAAATTAAATAACATATTTTTGCTGCCAGGATATGAAGAGTAAGAATGAGTTTTTCTATTTATAAAGAAAGGTGAAATTTCAAAAGGTTGAGAAAAACATTTTCAAAAATTAAGTGGAGTTCTAGTCGAAGTGGGCAATGAATACTGTGAAACCCATCTATTTTTCAGACTAAGAAATAGTAAGTTATATATATTGATTTTTCTTTATTTTCAGAATAAAAGGATATATAGCCTCTCTTGACAGTAAACCAGATGGATCATGGTTACAAAAGAAACAAACCCAGCAAGCAAGTTGGGGTTAGTGTTCCCATATTTAGCAAATAAAAATACAGGATGACCAATTAAACTAAAATTTTAGTTCAAATACATGGGATACACTTACTCTCATATGTAAAAGCTAGAGAGATAATAAAAACAAAAAGGAATTCAAGTAAATGAGGAAAGAGATCAATATAGAATAGTGGAAGGAGGTTGGGGGAAGGAGGAGGGGAGAGAATAGAAGCAGCATAGAGGAAGGAAACAATTCAAGTAATGTTATGTCCATATTCAAAGGTATCACTGTCATTTTTTCATTAACATGTTTGGGGGAGGAAAAAAGGGGAGGAAGGTGGAAGGCTGATGAAAATATACACCAAGTGATGTGAGCATGTGTGAATATATCACTGACTATGACTGTGGTATGTAATTACAATTCACCAACAAAAGTATAAAAAATGACTTGTTTATCTGAAGTTCAAGTTGGATTGGGCTTCTTCATTTTTTATCCCAGCCCTAGAAGGGGTGGAAGCCACACTTCTACCAAGCTTGAGACTAGAAACTAGTAGAAGTGTCCTCCATAAGCCCCTACATCTATCAGGGACTAGATCTTGGTGATAGGGGCTGCGGCTGGGCAGCTTGTTCTCTCAAAAGCAACAATCTTCCTGTGCAATGAAGAGATTGATAAGAAGGAGGTATTTGGATTCCGACTCTCTAAGGTGGAATCTGGGTACAGTGAGTGGGTTGTTGACACTGTTAGATTAATAACTCTCTGCTCTGTCTTCATACAGTACTAGGGAATATTTGCATCCACTATATGGGATAAATGGCAAACATAAAGCAACTAGAACTTGTAATGATTGCCTGAGAATGCTAAGCACAAACTAAGAATTATAAACATAGCTAACCTAATTGTTTACAAATGAAGGTGAAATGGTAGTAGTTGAGCAAATGAAGACTACAGGGACTGATTAACTGTGTGTGTATATATATATATGTGTGTGTGTGTGTATATATATACACATATATATATATGTGTGTATATATATACATATACACATATATATATACATATATATATGTATGTATGTATATACATGGTTTTGTATATGGTAATTTATACAATTAACCAGTATATATATATATATATATATATATATATATATATATTGTTCATAGTGTTTTCACTGTGTTTTGGAACTCATCAAAGCCGAGATCACATTTACCACTGTAAGACTGCATATGGCCTTCAAGGAAAGAGCAGAGACAGAGAACAGAGGAGTTGGACATGCAGGCTGCACATCAGTCAAGGTTGACTCAAATTTCTGGCTTGAGTAAGTGTTCAAAGGATAGTTTCATTAACTTAAAATAATTAGAAGAAACGGAGCAGATCTTGAATAAAAGCAAATCTTTCAGGCATGTATTGAGTTAGTGTTGCCTAAGGTAAATGGAGGTAGAAGGTCTCAGCAGTCAGCTGAAAAAAAGTCAAAAGAAGGTGAATGATCTTCCATGCAATTGGACAAAGTGATCAGCATGAAAAGCAGAGAACACCCACATGAAGTGACTAGAAACAGGGCTTGACCCATCCGTTCACAGTGAGAAAGAGTGACATCTAAAGTTACATCTTTCCATTGAAGAGCCTGACTACTGGCTGGAATCTAATATGACCTAAGGACAAAGTATCTAAGGATGACTACTGGTCAAGTGGTAAATTTGGACCAGCTTTAGGTCATGAGTTTGAGGGATTAGAGCCACACTAGTGCAAATGTTTCAAAAAGTATGGAGAATGAACAATCCAGAAGAAATACTAAATCTAGAAGGAAGTTGTCAATATAGGGAATCGGTTGCTAAAAGTAAGAATGCAGTTCAGTAGTCAGACCTGGGGGACAATGAAGAAACAAATCTCTGCAACAAGAATTATCAGCTGGGTGTGGTGGCATATGTCTATAATTCCAGGACTTGAGAGACTCAGAGTGAGGAGGAACTCATCTTGGAGACCAGCCTCGGCAACTTACCAAGACTCTCTCAGCAATTTAGTGAGACTCTGTTTCAAAATAAAAATTTTAAATAAGGCTGGAGTGTAGCTCAAAGATAGAATGCCCCTGGATTCTGTTTCTATTCCCCTGGATTCAGTCTCTAGAAACACCACACAAACACACACACACACACACACACACACACACACACACTATTCTTTGTTGATTGAAAGCAGAGGCTACATTAAAGTAGTTAGGTGACCGAATGGGACTGAAGACTGAAGATAGTGTTCTGGAGCATGAGGAGAGAATTCCTCATATCTCTCCTGTAAATTGAGATTCAGTGTGGATAATGAGGATGGGACTCAGTCAATTAGCTTGACTTGTGGAGACCTCATTCCAGGAGAGCTGAAGTCACCTACTGAAAAAGGTCAAATTGATTATGAAATTTGCAGGGAACAAAGTAAGCTGCATAGTTCATTGTTTTACTTATAAATCACTCAATCAGTCATCCAAACTCATTTTCCACCTGTCTACAGTTACCTATTTCACTGCTGCAAGAACCATTCAGGAAGGTATTTCCGGTTTACTATTGGGGGCTATTATTTCTGTTTTCCATTATCTCACTGGATTTGCTTTTGGATGGCTTACAAGACCACTTTTCCAAAAGGCTCTTTATCTAGCCATTCCTAATACCTGTCATTTACTGCAATCTGCCCAACAATCTGAAGTCCACTCAATAACCCCATAAGAGCCGTAGTGTGCTCCATCAGTCCCTTTGGGACCAGAATTCCCACATTACCGTGATGCCAGAGTAACCTGTCACTTTCAGTACTTTTACTTTTTCAAATCTCATGTTTCATTTTTCCAGTAGATGCTAAGAGGATGAGGAAAATGCTGTAGCAGAGAGGGAAAATCAATATCCCCCAGGAAGCCAAAGCTCTCAATGTTTACTCTTGTGTCTGATGCCAGGTGGTCTAGGGAGAATTTCACAGTCAAGATCTGAGTCTGCTTGTCTTTTCCCAAAGTTTTAGTGAAGAATCCTTCTGACTATCTAGTCTCCCAGGAGAAGAGGCCAAGACATTTAAAGTGCTCCTGAACACTGAAATTCTTGAAATGTGTCAAAGAAATAACTCTGGGTAGGGGACCAGAAGAACCTTTACTCTTTTCCCAGGGTATAAGAACCACCCCCAGGAGAAAGAAGAGATGAAAAGAGTGTGATGCAGAGGAGAAAGCCAGGGGCTAGCATGTAGTTGCTGCAAATGTTACTGGCTTGGGCTTTCATTCTTGGAAAATTCATGGAAATTAATTTAATGTAGGTCTGCTCCCTTATGTAAAAATGTGAAACATGGTGGCTGCTTATTTGAATGTTCTACAGAAGCCCCCTGTATGGAAATAGCATGAAAATGCAGATGCTTTGAACTCAATTGCAAAAGTCCCCTTTAATTTCAAGTATTCTTTAAATTATTTTTAAACTTCTCTCTCTTGGAATTTGCTTTGAAGATGAGTACAGTAGGGAGTGCTTCCTCCTTCATCTATGAAAGGTACGGGAGACACAAGTATGATTGATTTGAGCTACTAAATCAGAAAGATCATGAATCAAGGCAAAATAAAGATCCATTTACAAAGCCTCACGCTCTGAGGAAAATACAGGGTACCACTAACTGCCTAGAAGGAGCCTTTAAGAAAGGCATTAGGGGAGCCAGGCATGGTAGCTCATGCTTGCAATCCCAGTACTTGGGAGGCTGAGACAGGAGGATCTCAAGTTCATGGCCAGCCTCAACAACTGAATGAGGTCCTCTGCAACTTAGTAAGACCCTGTTTAAAATAAAGAATAAAAATAGATGCTGGTATATAGCTTGGAGGTAGATTTCCCCTGGGTTCAATACCCTATTTCTAAATTTTTTTTTAAAAAAAGGCATTGGAAAGATGGGTCAGGAAAACATAGTAACTTCTACTTGAGAACTCAGAATGTACTATCTGTATGTAGCTGAAAAAAGGGGGGGGGATAAAGTGATTTAGGCAGAGGAAACCACTTGGCTAGAGGGAGGCAGATCAAGGCCTGATGGAGGAAGTGAAAGAGCTCAGTAGGGCAAGAGCTTGGAGGCATGAGATGGAGTGGGTGGGAGATAATAGGACACTCCTGACTTGGGTATCTGTGTACACAGTGGTGCCTATTCACTGGAAACATGCAAGCAACAGAAGGAGGAGATTTGAGTGAGAGAACAATAAGTCAAATTTATTATATTCTGTTTGTTTATTGTGGTACTGGGAATTGAACCCCAGGGTTGTTCTACCTTTGAGCTCCACCCCTAGTCCTTTTTATTTTTATTTAGAAACACGGTCTTACTAGGTTGCTGAGGTTGGTCTTGGACCTGCAATCCTCCTGTTTCAGCCTCCCAAGTATTTGGATTACAGAGGCACAGCTGGGCATGGTGGTATATGCTTGTTATCCCAGTACTTGGGAGGGTGAGACAGGAGGATTAAAAGTTCAAGGACAGCCTCAGCAAGTACAGAGACTCTCATCCACCTAAGTAAGACCCTGTTTTAAAATAAAAAGAGCTGGGCATGGTGGCTCATGCTTGTAATCCCAGCATTTGGGAGGCTGAGGCAGGAGGATCATGGTTCGTGGACAGCCTCGGCTACTTAGTGACGCCCTCCACAACTTAATGAGACCCTGTTTCCAAATAAAGAATAAAAAATAGAGTAGGGGTTAAGTTTGGAGGTCAAATGCCCCTGGGTTCCACCCTCAGACCCGCAATAATTAATTAATTAAAAAAGAAAATAGGGATGTGGCTATATCTAGGAGGTAGAATACCCCTAGATATACCCCTAGAATACCATAGGTTCAATCCCCAGTACAGAAACAAAACAAAACAAACAAACAAATTTAAAGAAACAGGCAGAAACCATCACATCCAACTCAATTTCTTATATTCTGATTTTGAAATTTCTGTAGGCTATTAGGTGATATTTAATAAACAATATATGATTTTAAAACACATGAGAAAGATTTGTACTAGAAATAAAAAAACAATACAATAAAAGACCACACATCTAAAAGTTGTCAGGTACTATAGCAAGGTATATTAAATACATTATCTTTTCTTAATTATAGTAATAAATTTTTGAGGTAGGGACTAATTAGAAATGAGAAAAATAAATTTTAATTTTAATTAACTCTCTTGCCTAAGATTATATTTGAATATTTTTTATTGTTGTGTTGTAGATATACATGCATACATCATTCATTTAGCCCTCCCCCATTTCTGGGAGAATAGATTTGGAAATCAAAACACTTTTTTAAGATATCTTGACTTGATAATCAATTATTATTTAGACAATTCCAAAAAAAGTTATTTTTAGTGAACTTGATCTCCCACTTTTCCACAGACTTGTTTCCAAATAACATTACTTATTTATAACAACGAAATGTATAACCTAAAAATTACCTACACTTAATACATTAAAAATAATGGCTTATATGAATTATCAAGAGGTTAACTTCTTTCATATTCACTTTAAAAACCAGAAATATTGTATATAAACTTGAATAACTTATCAGAATTATCACTAATAGCATTGCTACATCTTTAATCACCTGGTAATTTATTTGATAATATGCTTAATTATTTTTCTCCCTGTAAATAGTAAAAATCCTTGAAGACTAGTATTCATAGCACAAGAGTATAAACATATAAGACCCAGTATACAAAACATAGTAATTACTTAAAAATTAAATTAAATAAAACATTAATAAATGAGCATATCTGGAGACACATAGATTGTTCTATAATGAATAGCAAAATATCTCAAACAATCTTTTTCCTCTAAAGAAAGGCCGCAGTGGCAAATTGGATCCCCAAAGGAGGATGCTTCTAGCATTCAAACCACATAATTGTACAAATCACCCCCAGGTGCCTCTTATTACAAAAATTAGCAGTAACCTGAGGAGGCTAAAGTAGGGGTAGACACCTCCCTGCAGATAATAACAAGTAACATGGACACTGTTTTAGCTTCAATTCAGTTGAGGTTTAAGAATCTCTAAGAATGTATACATTAAAAAATTATACTTTTTTTTTTCTTTTTAGCCATCTCTCAGGGCCCAGAGATGCAGACACGAGTTTATGAGGCAAATAATGAAGTTGATAGATGAGTCCCACACTTGGAGGGCTGGGATGAAGATTGAAGCAGGGTGGCCAGCTCTGGAGCAGCCCTCTCCCTTCCATCCATCCTACAAGGATTCCTAGTCAGCCAATGCACTGCGACGCTGACATAAATCAGGGGCAACAACGGATGAGCGTGAAGAAATGGCCTGGCAGGCGCTGTGCTTCAGCCATAAATCAGGAACTAATTCAATCCTGTGAGATGCCTTGTTTGATTAATTTATGTCAGCATTTTCTGCTTTGTCAAGCTCAATCCCTTGTGTCTTCCCTTCCTTCTTCTCACTCTCCATTCTCTTTAGCACAAAGAAGTGACCCTCTCCCTTGTGGTGACAAGAAAGGAACAACACTCCAGAGTAGACCCTAAACCCTAGATAGATAAGAGCTATTCGCTCACACATTTCCCATCAGACTTAGAGAACTGAAGAGATAGGGCCAGCTCTCCAGCTCTCATGGTAAACCAAGGTTCCGTCTCTGAAGAAATAGTCACCTTCTAGTTGTTCCAAAGCACCATTGGTACTTGGTAGTAAAAGAAGGTACTCAAGTTTTTGTTCCCAACTACAGAAGGAAGAATGTTTTTTTTAGTGAAGTTAGAAAACTAGATCAGTGTCTAGTTATCCTAATGTAAAAGTGATCACTAACATTAACAGTTATAATAGTGTAGGACTAAGAAAAAGCATAGATACCCAATGTAGTAAAACTACACATCATATAATATTACAAGGATACTATATGATACACATTGACTTATGGGGAAAAGTGCTCATGGAATACTGTAGTTAAAAGAAGAGGAGTTGGGAGAGGGTTGCAAATGGCTGAATGCATGGTGTATTTCTGATTTTGTTTGTTTTGTTTTGGGGTAGGGGCAATAATAAAAACACAAATAGATGTACACCTGTCTATATTTTCTATATTAATTTTAGTATATTATTTTATTTGTAATTTACATATGTTTATTTGTAAACTGTATATATTTACGGTGCACTAGAGAAAAGCACTTTAACAATAGTCCTGGAAGTGGAATTGTAAGTCTTTGTCATGAGCTTGCTAACATTATACATTATAAAAGATTTACTTGATGTTACAAGACCAGTCTAAGCAGATGTAAAAAGGAGACTGCATTGTATCTGAAAAGCCCATGGGCTATGTGGGCAGACAGGAGAAGACCGCAACTCGATTCAAATGGAGAAGGCAACGATCAGAAAGGATGTGGCCAAGAGGAAGGATTTGGATCTGCTAAAAGTCCACTGCAGTTATGAGTAATAACAGTGCTTTCTATTTTAGGGCTGATGATGGTGGTAATGTCCTTTCAAAGTGCGACAAGTCATCTCTACTGCCTACTTACTCTTGTTTTTAAGAGGTTTATACTTTACTTACGTAGGTATAGGTTTACAAGTATGATGGAATGAAAAGAAAGAAAACACACACATGCACACACACACACACACACACATACACGCACACGCACACACACACCAACGAGATTTCCCATTATGGACTGCAGTCCACGACAGGTAACATCTATCAAGAGCAGTTCTCTGTTCACACATTTAATTAGGAAACTTGAAATTGAAAGAAAAGGACAGAAAAGGACAGAAAAGGACAATGAGCCCTAAAAGAAAATTCTGTAATCCAGTGTGTGTGTGTGTGTGTGTGTGTGTGTGTGTGTGTGTGTGTTTCCTTGAAAGTCTAGATTTAAAGTGTCCCTGGATGATCAACATTAAATATGATTAAACCACTCAGGACAGCTATGCACAATGTAAATGATACACTGGGGAATAAACACTTCGTCTTCCTTTGTGGACAGGCGCTGTGAATCTCAGTGAAAGGCAAGTATAAATGTGCAGTTAATGAAACCTGTATATTGGGAGCTGATTTTTTTTAATTCCATAAAAAGTAATGCCTTTGGGTTATAAGAAAACCATTCAATTAACCTAGAAGAGTTCAGCAACCACCTGAAGGATTATGGGAGAGCAGCATTTCTAAACCTGGTTGTGCATCAGTAATATCTAAGAAGCTTTATAAGAATACAAATCTCCTGGGCCACTATTAAACCAAGTTTCTACAAGTACAGCCTAAGAGTTGATTCTTTAGAACGGATTTCCATATGATTCTATGTTCACCCAGGTGAGGTAAACACTGAGTTTCATGTGTTTATTATTATTCCAAACCCAAACTCTTGGGTGGAAGTTATAGAAAGCCAAGTTTTAGGTTTGGATAACACAAGCATTTTTAATACAGTCAGTCCATACCCGAAACTGTGCAAACCTAGAACACAATGCTCTGGAAGAAAATGAGTTTCCACCAGGAAAAGAGAACAATGCTGTTGTTTTCAAATGCTTTTGTATTTGGGGCACTAGTCCAACAAACAATTTTCTGAACAGCATTAAATACATCATCAATAATAACCACATAATCTTTACTTGGGTCTAAAAATAAGTTGCTTTGTCTATAAGAGCTCCATGCTTGTCATAATACCTCCTTGGCCAACTTCAAGCAGAGCTGTCTAGTGCCCTAACTCTGCTAACATACTCTTGTATGGTCAAGAGGTGATGTCTTTGTACATTTTTAGGCATGCAACTCATACTGAGCACTAGCTTCTTCTCCTCTGTGCTCTTGCCTTTCAACCCTCTCAAAACTGCATCACAAAGCACCTTCCAGGCACTGTTCCAAATGTCAGGCATCACCCACATGTGTGATGGTTTTAGAAAAATAAAGTTTGCTCACTTATTAATATGTAGGATCACACCTGTGAGGGGCTCAAGGCACACTGATGTGTGTCTCTGCACCTTTTGAGAGTCACTGATCCAAGCAGAGGCTGGACACATCCCTAATGGAGATCTAATAAAGGGTGTGCAGTAAGGCTGGTGAATTTGAAGGCTTTTTTAAGATTTTATAATACAAAGGAAGAAAGTGAAGATGGCTGTAAATTCTGGCAAAACCCTGAGGAAATCAGTAATCTGGAATCATGGACACTAATTTATGATTTTGGACAGGTAGCTTAAACTTTATTAAGCTTAGCTAAATCTACTAAAATGAATGAGAAAAATAAATAAATAAATAAAAACCCTACTTATTCCTCCCTAAAGAGAAAATATGGTGCCAGAGTTGAGTTTCCCATACAGAATTCTAGTTCTAGAGAGAGAGTCTAGTTATTGAACTAGAGAATCTAGTTATTGAAGTAGTAAAGAAAATGTCAATGTGATTCCAATTTTCTCCTCTACCCTGCTTAGGACTCCATGACCCTCAAGTATGGGACATTTGAGAAATGTCTTTAAAAATCTTAACAATGGTGCACATTGAATAAATGTCCATAGATTTTTTCCAGCTGCTCCAGCAAATGTGGGATCTCATTATGGAATCGGGGCCACATGCGCTCCGAAATGGTACCACAATTTGATATCAAAGCATCAAATTAAACATTCAAAATCAGTTACTGCAGACTTTCATTTACTTGGTGAGGGAGAAAGAAAAAAAGGGAGGCTGGCATGTGGGGCCATCTGGCCATTTTCAAGATGTCTCTGTTCTTTTGTGCCACACAGAATAAATGAGAGTTGGCAGGAGGCGAGCCCAAGGTTTAAGGAAGACTTAAGATGGCTTTGTCGATCCATATATTTTAGGATCTATTTTGATCAGTTGAGTGGCATTCATCTCCAAGGACAGATAACAATAGAGTGACAAATTCATTAGCACTTTAAAGTCAGGAGTCCTTAGAATTTTAAATGTGATGCCAGTACACAAAGGCTATAAAAAGTTCCTGCGCCTCATTGGCCTCAAATACAAAATGGGAATTACAACCTTCATGATACAGATAGTTGTGAGAAACCTCCTTTCAGAAGCCAGAAGCTCAAACTCTCCACTCTGTGTTCAGGAAAGTTCAGAGGGTGTGAGCACTACTGTGTGCATATTTAGTTGCTCAGGTAAGGAGACAACTCCTGGTTTCACTGCATGCTGTCTTGCTTCTCTGAGTGGTACATTTGACAATGATTTTCCTGCATAGCCTGACCCAGCCTCTGGGACCTTCTACAACCAAGACAGTATATATATAAAAATTATATGTATGTGTGAGTGTGTGTGTGTGAGTGTGTGTGTGTGTGTGTGTGTGTGTGTGTTTGTACATAATATTTTTGCCAGATGCAAAGTACAGAGAAAAACATGTTTTCTATCTCCCAGAACCCCATAGGCAAGTTGGAAAAGATATGATATATCCGCTTGAAAGACAGGAAAAGGACTGAAAGAAATAACATTATGTAATGGAGACAGGAAATATGCAGCTTGATGTTAAATACACAGGAAAGCGCATGCTCTGAGCATGAATCTGAGTACTCAAATGAGCGGGACAGACATGAGAAGCCAAAGGTTTCAAAAAGAGATCAAGTACTCAAGTACAAAGAGTATTCAACTGAGGTAGATTCTTCCATAGAGACTTTAATTAATAACTTGGGGAAGTTTAATAAGCATAATTGAGATAATTGTTGCTCAAATTCTGAGACAAGATGACTAATTTAAGCATGCAGAGATTACACAAACACATGTACAGTATGCAGATGTTTGGAAGAAAAATTAAATTTTTAAATTGCTTCTCCTTGTTGTCTCAAAAAAGGAAAATTGATTTAATTACTCTTACAGAAAAGTTCTTTCTCTACATGGTAGTCTAATCTATCTCTTCCTCTTTCCTCTAGGCCCACCCAGTTTGCTTGCTGTCCTCCTGGGCATAAGGTTTCAAATTCCTCTTAGGATCCCTCTGAAAATTTCTTGCAAGAAATTTGTAATTCTTGTCCATGTAACATTGCCTTAGTAAAGTGTTTGGTAAGAACATAGACACCTGCGAGATACAAATAGAAAAGTAAGAGGAATCAATCAGTAAGTGAAGCAATTATTTAGTTAATGAAGGAGAAGATAAAGTAACCATCATGAGGGCATTCATGAGGAGGGAAGTCATTGTAATCCAGAAGAACTAGTAGTAGTAGTAGTAGTAGTAATAGGAGGAGGAGTAGGAAGAGGAGAAGGAGGAGGAGGAGGAGGAGGAGGAGGAGGAGGAGGGAGGAGGAGGGGAAGGAGAAGGGGAAGAAGAAGAAAAAAGACATTCTAGGTCTTGCATGGTAGTTCAGAGGAATGGCAGGTGCCAGTGAATTGAGCACTAAGAAATGGGACAAAGCCTTTTTTCTATGCAGATACCCAAGGATACCACCAGAGAAATAGAGCAGGCAATTCCCTGAGCCTGGAGAGAAGAAGAAAACTATGAGCAAGGGCAATGGCTTTCTCAGAGTCCAGAGTGAGAGGTCCCCATAGAGCACATTTTCTTTCTTCTCCATTGTTCATTCAGCACATCAGTATTAAGGTGGGTGCTATTGACTGGATACTGAGAGGCCAAAGGACAGTATAGTTCTATTATCAGGGAGCTCAGGGTTCATAGTGATTTAAGCTCATAAAGAGAGATGGTGACCATTGATATACTACATGACAAAAGCAGACCATGACGTCTAGTTCCATCTGGGTGCTGTGGTTTGGATGTGGTTTGCGTGTGTACTCAAAGGTTCATTTGCTGGAAGCTTGGTTCCTAGTGTGGCAATGTTAAGAGGTGGGGAACCTACAAGACATAGAACTTTAAAAAGGTAATTAGGTCATTGGGTAATCAGGTCATTGGGAGTACTTCCCTAATAAGGGATTAATGTAGTTCTGGCAAAAATCCAATCAGTTCCCACAGAGGCATTGTTTAAAAAGAGCAGGCCTGAGCCAGATGTGGTGGTACATAACTGTAATCCTAGGATTTGGAAGACTGTGATAGGAGGATCACAGGTTGGAAGACAGCCTCACAATGCAGTGAGACTCAATGAACTAGTGTTACCATGTTTCAAAATTTAAAAAGTAAAAAGGGATGAAGGAGAACCTTGGATGTAGAATGCCCCTGGTTTCAATCTCCAGTAGCCCCTCCCCTACACACCCACAGTGAGACTGACCACCCCTTGCTGTCCTGCTCCCCATTTTATTATGTAATCTTTTCGACATGTATTCCTTCCAGGGTGCCTTCTACCTTGAAGTCCTCACCAAAAGCTGAATCCTGGGGCAATGAGATCTTGTACTTTCTGCTTCAAAATCTGTGAACTAAAGAAACCTTTTTTCTTTATAAATTTCTTGGTCTCTGGTATTTTGTTACAGCGACCAAAATGTATGGATAAATATACAAGAAGATAAGAAAACAGATAGTATATCTTAAAAGTGAACTAGAAATCTGCTAGCAAGCACAGAGAATGGAACATGTAAAGTACAGGAAAAACATAGATGAAAACACAGATGAAAGAAAGATGTGATAAGGTGACCTGAGAAATTTGGTGGCAGGAGAATAGGAAAGTTGGTGGCAGTAGCAAAATGGGGGAATGACAAGGGGTGAAGAGTGAAGCTGAAGGTGCGACTGGGTTGAGGTGATAGAAGACTCTGCATGATACAGAAGCCCTCAGAAGGCAACTACAGAACTAGGATATGGTGAAGGATTCTGCTTAGAAAGGCAAAGGCAAGCCAGGCATAGTGGGTATATGCTTGTAATCCTAGAAATTGGGAGGCTGAGACAGGAGAACCACGGGTTTGAAGACAGCCTCAGCTACTTAGTGAGGCCTTCCACAACTTAGTGAGACCCCATTTCCAAATAGAATATAAAATAGGTCTTGGAGTATAGCTTGAAGGTAGAAAACCCCTGTATTTTACTCCAGTACCACACAAACACATAAAGAAAGGCAAAAGCAGTAAGAAGGTCCCAGGAGACAAGGACAGTAGTGATGATCACTAACTTTGTGACTATCAGGGAATGGCACTGAGACCAACTCTTGGTACACAATTCCCTCACCTATATCCACCAGTATCCTTGGTGAAAAGGGATCAAATAAATGGACCAGCTTCTGACTGCCTCCTGACCTGGCAGATACTTGAGGGAGCTTTCAGACCTGCCCAGACACTGAGCTATCCATCAGTGAGGCAGTGAAACGCTTCCTGGCTTCCGGTGGGAGGGAGACACTGACAGCTCCTGTCACATGGGAGTGAGCGTGTAATCTCAGCAGCTGACTGCAAATGTGCAGCAATCAATTGGCTCTTGCTCCCTTCCAGAATCTTCCTCCCTGTTGCCGCCCTCACTCTTGCTCCGTGTCAATCCAATTAACACCAGAATGTATTAATTTTTGCATGCAGACTTCACGCAAAAAGTCTGAAAGCGGGGCAAGGTCACTGTAAAGACATGAGAATCACATCCTCTCTGTTCTCTCCTTCTACCAGGTACCTCAAGAAGGAAAACAAAAGGGCCACAGGTCTCCTGAGAAATTTGGAGTTCTTGCTAGGAGGGCACAATCTGGCTATATGCACGATGGGCCTCTTGCCTTACTCTTCTCATCCATGAACTGGGGATGAAGTTGTTCACCCCAGTTGTAAAGGCTGTTATGTTACCGCATCATACATAGTCATGGGAGGCATGGTGTTCTGCCTTTGAGCTAAAGTTGCAGGAATAGGCGGGGTTGAGAGAGGCAAGAAAGTATAGGGAAAGAAGGAATTTAAAAACCTTGTGCACAAATGTTATATTACAGTTTTATTCATAAAAACAAAACAAAACAGAAGCAACCTAGATCTAGATGTTCTTCAATAGTTGAATGGCTAAACAAATTTTGATCACACCATAGAACACTAACTGGCAATAGAGGTGATTGAAATGTTAGGATATCCAGGAAAAACCAATGGATCTCAATAAAATTACACCATGGGGAAATAAATCAACCCCAAATTCTGCATAATGTGTGACTTCATTTCTATACGATTTCAAAATGACAAATTTACAGGAAGGAAGAATACATGAATGGTTGTCAGGTATTATGATTTCAGTTTAGTTTAGAATGTTCCTGGCAAAAAACTCATGGGTTGAAATGTCCCCAGTACAGAAAGTTTCAAAGGTGTGGCATGGCTGGAGGAAATGAGTCACTTGGGCATGGCTCGAATAAACTCACTCACTCTCTCTCTCTCTCTCTCTCTCTCTCTCTCTCTCTCTCTACCTCTACCTCTACCTCTACCTCTCACTCTGTGTCTGTCTGTCTGTCTGTCTGTCTGTCTCCTTTAGCTGCCATGGGTGGAGGAGCTTGGACAAGCTCCACCACACTATGCTGTTGCCATGATGTTTGCCTTGGAACCAGCTGACCATGGACTGAATTTTTAAAACCATAAGCCCAAAATAATTTTTTTCCCTCTAAGCTGTTCTTGTTGGGTACTTTTGCCATAGTGATGAAAAAGCTAACTAATACTCCAGGATTTAAGGAGGATTGGGAACAGGAGGGAGGTGAGTGTAATTATGGAAGGACAATACATAAGGCTTTGTGGGGCTTGATATAGGAATATACATATGATAAAACTACATAGAACTAAGTACATATGAACTGTGTGTGAGAAAAACTGGAGAACCTGAATAAAGTCAGTAGAATTTATCAATGTTGATATTCTGGTGGCTATATTATATGGCCATTTTATAAGATGCTACCACTTGGGCAAACTGAGAAAAGGGTACATGAGATCAAAATGCTTATATTTTAAAAAATGATATGGGTTGGGGAACAGAAACCTTTCTCCATTACTTATGTCATTGTTCTACCTGGGTGAATGTCCCTTTATACTCTGAATCATGGGTCTCAAAATTAAACTCTAAAATGAACTTTCCTTCCCTGCTCCTCAGAATAATATCTCTCTGGATTGCATTGCATATCAGCTACTGTCTGCATTGGATGTCACCTACTGCGACTGCACATAGGTCCTTTTCAAAGCTAGTCAATGTCCCCTGAGTCTTCAATTTGGAGAAAAGACATGATTGGAAAAAAGATGCCATCAGACAAATTACTAATCCATGTTCTCGCATGTATGGTGAGGATTTACATAAATTGGACAGATTTCACACTCTCTTACTGGCCCTTTCTCAAAGGCCTGTCTTCAAAAGGCAACAGCAAAGTGCTGATCCCTCAGCAAAGTAATTGGAAGGCAGTCCCATGCGGCATCCACCCTGCATAGCTGGCACAGTGCTGCTTCTTGCAACCTTCCCCTCATGGCCCATCTCTTCTTCCAATCTGTCTTTGACAAGGCCAAGCCTGGCCCTGAAAAGAAACAAGTTTTCCTAGTGGAAAAGTTTCCAAGTATGTCCTCTTTGACAAGGGCTGTTATTGCTCTTTCATTTCTTCCCATTAGGTGTTTAATACCTGAAGATTTTCAAGACAAAATGTGATGCCACCCCTAAAGCCAAATCATTTTCTTGCTCTTGGCTGATGGCATGTCTTCAGTGCCTCACAGAGGAAAGCCTACATAAAAGCAATAAAAGAAGGCTTTCTATGCAAGCTGTTAACCTTCTGAAAGATGACTAATCTCCAGTAGTTGAAATTCATGCTAAAATGGTACCAAAGATTAGCCATTCCATTGATTTCATATTATTTTGATGCTAGGAAAACAGTGTAACCTTTCTTAAAACATAAAGAAGAGATGCAGCTATACAATTGTGTTTATCTAAGCTTAACAGACCTAGTATTCTTTTTTATTAATACCAACCCAAAGGTAACACAGTTGCCAGCTGACTGCTAGTCATGCCCTCTGAGAATAACATAGCGGGAGTGAAAAGAAGACACAATCCTCTCACTAAAGAAGGCAGCCAAACTGGATGCTCAACTTAGGAGAATACTAGTTGTAAAAGGAGATATCATAAATCTCCAGCAAGAATGTCAGTTTCTGGGAAATCCCCAAGGCTGCCAAGCATGGCAATGCCACCTGCTGTAAGAAAGTCAGAGCCTAGATGCAAAAGGGAAGTTCACCTACAAGAAAAACAAAGTAACATACCAACTAAGTGACTTTTTAAGTGAATATCAATATAGGTGTTTAACCCAGCTGTGTGTTACAGGGATGTGAAGAAATTCCGTGGTCTCCCATTCAAATACTAACTAGTCCTGACCCTGCTTAGCTTCCTAGATCAAAAAAGATTGGATGCGTTCAGGGTTGTATGGCTGAAGAGTGATGTATGCATTTACGCCTCTCCCATCTTATACTACATTAAGAGGTATGACTACAATGCACCAATAAAAAATTAAAAAAGAAACTGTGGTGCTGGAACAAAAGAAGGTGCATGTGGTAGAAATTAAAAAATTAAAAGAAGAAACTCTGTGGTGCTGGAACAAAAGAAGGTGCATTTGGTAGAAATTGGGGATGGTCATAGATGACTCTCCTTTTAAAGAAAGCAAATCTTTCTTTCAAAAACATCAGGGAAAAAATTGTCCTGATAAGTCCATTGGCTAATCTGTGGTTCTAGCCCATAATAGGCAAGGTGAGGACTCAAAGGTGACAGGGAAATTGACAATATGCTGATGCTGATATTGTCAGCACCACCATATGAGATAGGCTGGTAGAGATTATATGAGGCCATTTTTAGCTCAAAATGAAATCCATTAATATAACTTCCTGTGGATCCAAATCTCCTTTATAAATATGGATAGAAAAGAAAATCTCATGAATCCCAATCTTATGGGAATTCTAGGTAGACATGAATCTCTAAAATATAAAATCTGCTTTGAGCTAAGTCTTTTTGGACTCTGCCCAAGGTAAACAGAAAACATACAGAGACTGTACAGTTTCTGTTGGATAAGGCAGAGAGAGAGAGAGATAGAGAAAGAGAGAGAAAGATAAATAGAGAGAAAGGAAAGAGAGAGAGAAAACTCTTAATCTCAAACTTTGTCCTAAATCCAATATTATTCTACAGTTACATCTCACTGACTAGGACACTGTTTCACTGCCCAAAGAAGTGTCCCAAACTATAGAAAATCCTAAAGAAAAAAATTGTGGTTGGTGGCAGGATTCTAAGATGAGTAATAAGTCCCTGCAGTATTGCTGAATTACTATCTTGTGACTGTAAAATATTTTTTTCTAACTACTATTGAGTAAAAAACATACCCATAAAATTTTTTATATCCACTCTCTTCTACTCATTTATTAAGGATTCATACTATACTGAAAACTTCCACTTGTATTTTTGAGAATGTATTATATGTGAGATCATGGTCATATTAAGAGATACAAATAATTATAAAGCTTGAGTGTTTGCTCTGAGGTATGTGTAATGTTTTTGGAGATAGTATACAAACATTCAAAATACATAAATAGAAGTAGAAGGTAGTATAATCTAGCACAAAAATGAGCTAGTCACTCATGAGCCTGAGAGAAACCCAAGCCCTAAAGAGAAAATGACCCCTTGAAGAAGCCCAAAGAGTTTCATAATGCTCCTGCACATTACATGCTAACCAATCCCTTGGATTTCAATTACACTCAAGTTTACTCTTATTTATATTAAGATATGCTTAACTAGTTATCAGCTGAGATACACTTTTTAGTGCATCATTCTGTTTGATTTAGTTCCATTACTTATCTAGCTCAGGAAAGATTATCTGAAATAGAAAATATAGGGAACAGAAATAGTTAGGGTTTCCCGTTGATGACCCCAGGATTGGGGCGAGAAGCAGAGGATTAAAAGGAGTTGCTTTGGATTTTGGATGAAGAATGACAAGAATCTACAATCTGAGATTCAATCACTCAATTATTGGGTGACTTACTGAGCATTGGAGTGCCCATTTGGTAACGAGGCATCACTAGATGTTTTGGGGAGATATAGTGATGAATATACTACAAGATTGGAAAAAGTGAGAGCTGTTACAGCAGAGAAAAGAAAAAAATGAGTTCAAGTTCAGATGAAGAAGAGTTGGGTGCTTACAGAGATGGGATAAGGCTTCCTGGATAAGATGGATTTTGAGCTCTCACTATTGAAGGACAAGAAGGTT
This sequence comes from Muscardinus avellanarius, assembly GCF_963383645.1. NCBI lineage: Eukaryota > Metazoa > Chordata > Mammalia > Rodentia > Gliridae > Muscardinus > Muscardinus avellanarius. The sequence goes on from NC_137786.1 coordinate 134,075,527, forward strand.
GTGAATGAGATACAACTTCATAGAAAGAGAGGAGTTTCTAAGAGGCAGGAAGAAGCAGAACAGTCTTGATGGCTTGAGAAGCAAGACTGGGCAGTAATGTCTGTCTCTTAGAAATGTACTCTTCTGGCCTTCCATTATGCACACATAAAATCGCCATTGGCAGATCTATAAAAGCTGGGTTCATTAAATTAACAATCTAGTTAAAGTCATTTAGACAGAGAGCTCTACTTTGGTTTGGTAGGACAGTAGCTCTCTGTTACCAAATAGGCAGCTATTCAACAGAAGACATATTGATTGCAGTTATTAAATTTCAACAAATATGTTTTTAAACACATGTTCTTTAGCATAGGGCAATGACATTACCTAGGATAAATGAAAACCTTTTCCCAGGCAGGTAAATTATTGCTCTGACAAATAGAGAATTGTTTCCCACAGGACATTTTTCAGTCTCATCCTAAATGTTCCTTTCCTAAATGTGTTTTTCTCATTTCTCTTGGAAGTCTGAGTGAGTGATGAGCACACATTGCCATACGAAACTTTTGTTTGATGACTGGCTTTATTTTTTCTCCAATCTTGGTTTTATCATAGTTCATTGCAGAAAACTTTTGGAAACTTCTACAAAGTCAGTACAGCTTTAAACCTAAAAAAACTGTTGGGCACGGAGAAGCCAAATGTAAGAAATGCAGCATATTAATGACAAACCCTATACTTTGTACAAAGAGTAAATGTCGATCTATCAATCACTAGATTGGCCCTAAAATACCTTTGGAAAATCAAGAACTGACACCCATAATCAGGGTTCATTCTCCAATTACATTAGGATAATCATTGTCCAGGTCCATTTTATGTTTGTATAGGATTATTTGATTTCCCACACTAAAAGGTCTTTTATTACCAACCATCAACACAGTAATAACAGTCCTATATGTGAAGAAAAGCCACTTAAATTAATGCAGGTTTCTGACTTCACTGTGTCAGCACGGCCTCTCTAAGAGCTGCTGCAGGTTGTAGACAATCACAGGGAAGGAGACAGTGCGTACATCAGATCCCATAAGAAGAGAAAATGGGTAGGATGTGGGGGCAGAGAAATTAGAGAAGAATTTTGCATAGAGAATAATCCAGAAGATTAAACCTATTAAGAAAATTCAATAAGAAAGAGAAAGCTTGTGAACATATGGGGAGTGGGGAATAAGAAAGAAGAAATACAGTGTATTCTAGTTCTCTGGTTCTGTGATGATTTTATCAAAAAAAAAAAAAAAAACCAATGGCTCATAGCTGGTCTGGTGCCTTTTTTGGTAGATCTTTAATAGGTTCATTTTTTCCTTTCCTCTCACTCCCACTATCCCAGCATGACATGCAAAAAACAGTGTTTACTTTTATTCCAATGATGTGGAAATTTAAGTACAGGTAGCTCGTGTATTTCTTATAAATAAGCTGTATATGTTTAAGATATACAACATAATGTTATAAGAGACATAGATAATAAAGTGGCGGCTATGGTGGAATAAATGAACATGGCCACCATCTTCACATAATTACCCTGCCCCTCATTCTCCCCATGATAAGAGCAGCTCTAATCTTCTAATTTAGCAATTTATATACTTTTTTAAATGTATTTATTCTTTTTATTGGTGCATTGTGGTCATACATCTTATGGAGTACAAGATGGTAGAGGCATGCAGGCACACATCAGTCATTTAGCTCTTCTCCAATTCCAACCTCATTCCCTCTCCCTCCCTCCTTCTCATGTTTGGCTTTGTGATTGACTTTGATATGTTTGTGAATGTACATTACGGATTATTAGATGTACTTTTCATGTTGGACATTAGACTTTTTGGCATTTTCATCTAGGTATTTGACACTTTATATTATTTGACCTATGTTTTCTCATTTCCTCTCCCACCTAGACCTTTTTTATTTGCTGTCTCTTATATTGCCTTTTTATTGAGATTCATAGTGAGTTATGGAAGATATTTATGAAATATTGAAAGCATTTCAAGTGAAATCATGGAGTATTTTTCTTTCTGGTTTATTTTACTTAACATAATGTCTTCTACTTCTATCCATGCCATGGCAAATGGCAAGATATCCTTTTGCAAGGCTAAACAATATAAATATAATGTTACATATTAAAGTATATGTCATGTAGACTACATGTTATATGTATATAATATTCATAATATATAGGCATCTTTCTTATCCTCTCATCCATTACTGGCACCTAGGTTTTTTCCATGTCTTAGCTACTGTAAGAATGCTGTATTGAACATGGGAGGGCAAATGTCTATATGTGGTGGTGGATTCATCTGCTTTGGGTATGTAACTAGAAGACAAATTGTTGAGTCATATGGTAGCTCTATTTTTAATTTTTTAGGAACCTCCATACTGTTTTCTGTAGGTTGGTGAATTTTATAAAAGGTATAAGGTATGATGACAGAGGATTATTTTTTCCATTAAATTCTCAGAAGACACACATGACTACTGGTTTTCAAAGCAGTCACTTTGAGACCATAGGTACTTATTCTACCAATGGCACAACCATGGTCTGGACATTTTTAATCTATCATTGAGTATTGCATGTTTTGTTTTAAAACCAGAAAATACAGTCTCAGTTTATTGTAGTTGTCTCAGTTTGAATCCAAATTGATATTATCCAGAATTTGATCACTTAGCTCATTTATCATACTATGTTTCAATATGTTTAGTTTTTGAAAAGTGGTCCGACTCTAAAGAAAGAGGATTTGTTACCTCTGCCTTTAGATGAAAGAATAGGCTGCAAGTTGTATGTATCATTCTTAAAGAAAGGTTTTCTGAAAACTACAGAGTGAACACATGAAAGAATATCTATACTTCCAGAGTGTAGTTTCTAAGGGCACATAAATCATTTGCTTGTATCAAGTTAAAATGTGTGTTTATTTGTAAGTATCACTTCTAGGCCCTAATAATGAGGAGTTGCTTAAATTCAGGCCAACTACCTCCATCACATAGATTCTGAAATAGATATTCTCATTGGCTAAGGCAAGTTTAGGATACAGGCAAAGAGAGAGAGAAAAGAGAAGAGAAGAGAAGAGAAGAGAAGAGAAGAGAAGAGAAGAGAAGAGAAGAGAAGAGAAGGAGGAGGAGGAGGAGGAGGAGGAGGAGGAGGAGGAGGAGGAGAAAAGAGGAGGAGGAGGAAGGAGGAAGGACGTGGCGGAGGAGGAAAAGAAAATAGGGAAAATGAAATGATTGGGCAAGAAAGAGGGTGAGGGAGCAGCCAAGCATGGTGGCACATACTTGTAATCCCAGCATTTAGGAGGCTGAAACCAGAAGATCATGGTTCGCAGACAGCCTCAGCTACTTAGTGAGGCCCCCGGCAACTTAGTGAAACCCTGTTTAAAAAAAAAAAAAAAGCCAGGCATGGTGGTGGATGCTTGTAATCCCCACGCTTGGGAGGTAGAGACAGGAGGATCATGCAGGTTCAAAGCCAGCCTCGCTGGCTTAAGAGACCCTGCTTCCAAATAAAAATATAAAACAGGTCTGGGAGTATAGCACAGAAGTAGAAGGGCTTCCAGGAACCCAAGTACCACACACACACACACAAAATAGGGCAGGGGGTGTAGCTTACAGGTCGAATGCCCCTGGGTTCCATCCCCAGACCAGAAAGAAAGAAAGAAAGGAAGAAAGAAAGAAAGAAAGAAAGAAAGGGGGTAAGGGAGAAGGGCTAATCTTCAGCATGCTTCTGTACTGTTTCAACCTCACTGCATTTTTGAGACCTCTGCTCTCAGTCATATTCTTATGAAATGTCTACTAAGTTCAGGTGTTCTAGATGTTTTGGAATGTACATGAGCAAAACAGGTAAAGATCCTTGTGTTCATATATTCTATTTTAGAAGATTCAGGCAATCATAATCAATAGCATAATAAGTAAGCCAATTTACACAGCCTTTTCTATGGTGTTAAGTGCCAGAGAAAAGTTTTCAAGTAGAGTCAATTAAGTGGACTAGGACTGAAGCAAGTTATAATTTTAAGTGTGATTTTGAGTGACTTTATTGAGAAGGTGACAGTTAAGCAGATTTGAAGTAGGTGAGAAAGCTGTCTATGCAAATATATGAAGAAAGAATACTTAAGAAAAGCCATAGCAAATTCTCTGAGTACGTCTAGGGTATTCACATAATATCAGTGTGCTGGAACAAAGTAAGGGGAGGCACGGGAAGGAAGTTAAAGAGGAATCAGTGGTGGTGCTGTTGTATATGTGTGTGGGGTTACATTTCTAATGGTAAAACTCTGAAACAGTCTCGTTAAGATCTGAACTGTTTTTTTTTTTTAATTGAAAGTCCTTACAGAACTATAAGCAAAGGAGTGACATGATCTGATTGATATTTTAAAGGATTCTCTATTGAGAATATATTGCAGGGGAGAAGAGTAGAATCAGAAAGACCAGTCAGAAAGTGACTGCAATACTCTATGCCAGCCTGGTGGCCGTGGAAAGGGATGTGGTAGCTAGATACTGGCTTCGCACCTAAAGCCACATTCACACATAGGTGTTCGTGTTTGCACTTATAATGCACCCCTTTTTTTAGTACTAGGGGTTGAGCCCAGGATCATTCTACCTTTGAGGTACCCCATCCCCTTTTATCATTTTTTTAAAACTTTGCCTCGAACTTGAGATCTTCTTGGATCAGCATCCTAAGTACTAGCATTACAGGCAGCACCGTGGCACCTGGCTCCCCTCCTTTTTCCACCTGACGTGTGCTCCTTAAGTTTGCCATTTATTATTTTCACTCCCAGTTCTGGCAGGAATTCCATAAGAAACTCTAGGATGAGCCAAGGCAGGCTTCACAACCAGCTCTTCTGTGTGTGTTTCAGATGATATCTACTGTAAGTAAAGAATGTGAAATGCTGGGCCAGCTTGCTATCTGCCTTAAATCCACCTCCTCGGTCCCTTAGTTTCTGATAGTCTACCTGGTTTTTTGATTTAGTTTCTACTCAAATTCCACCCCTGCTTGACCCACTCCTTTGTTCTTCACCAAGATAGAAATGTGGGCAGATAAAATAGCAGAATCCAGGGTTCAAATAATTTGGGACTTTAAGTTGTCTCACAAAGTGGGCAACCAGCAGCTGTGCAATGTAGTCAACAGCTACTGCATTTAGGAAATTTGAAAAGATTGTCTCTTTTTCAGCACTAGAAGTAACATCATGCATTTATTGTGTGCACAACCACTTCTAAAGTGCTAGAGTATCCATAAGATCTTTGTAATATCCCTGTGAAGTGTATTTTACTGATGCAAGTGCCATAGGCTTTTGCAGTTTTTATTCCAACTTATCAAGTAAGAAACTGATGGTCAGTAGGATGTCATAAACTGTCTCAGACCATAGAGCAGACACATGGTGGAGTCAGGGCACATTTCTAAGGCATTTCACTCTCGGTACATGATGCTGTCCAAATATGAAGTCAGCTCCAGGTTATAGTGGAAAACATGTTTTGAACCCTTCTGTCTCAGCTGAAGGTCTTAAAATATTTCATTCATCTTCTGACCTCTAGATCTTGCTACTCTTTTGTTCTCAAGAGGGAATGATATTAGTTAACCAATGGAAGGTTTATTTCTGGTCAGGTTAAAGGAATACCAAAGAATAAATTTATCTTACTGTTACTGTAATTGTCATGAGGGCCTTGCTGAGTTACTGCCTGCATGTTGTCACATACCATAAGGATTGCATGACTCTTATTCCGCCTCTAGGAACAAGCATTTGGCTCACATCATTAGGAATGCCTCTCTTCACCTTCATCTTTACAATATAAAATTATTCCATCATTTATTCAATACTTCTATTAGGGAGGAGGCAGAAGCAGTTCAAGTTTTCTTTCCTGTTATCTAGTCCATGGCTATATGTATTGTCACAGGTTAATGCAAAATGAAAGAAAAATAATAGGAAATATCTGTATTTCTTTCTCCATAGGAAATAGAAAACTGAATTAAACTAAAAGTTTGAGATACGTTCTGGATGAAAGATAAAAAGTCACAGATTCAAGGGATGGAAAATGTTGTTTTAAAATGTGTTTGGAGTCGGGCGTGATGGCGCACTCTTGTAATCCCTGCGCTTGGGAGGCTGAGACAGGAGTATCGCACAGGTTCTAAGCCAGCCTCAGCTACTTAGTGAGGCTCTCTGCAACTTAGTTGAGACCCTGTTTTCAAACAAAAAAAAATATAAAATAGAAGCCGGGCATGGTGGTGCATGCTTGTAATCCCAGCATTTGGGAGGCTGAGACAGGAGGATCTGGGTTTGCAGATAGCCTCAGCTACTTCGTGAGGGCCTTGGTAACTCAGTGAGACCCTGTTTCAAAATAAAGAATGAAAAATAGGGCAGGGTATGTAGCTCGGAAGTCGAATGTTCCTGGGTTCCATCCCCAGACAAATAAATAAATTAAATAAATAAATAAATAAATAAATAAATAAATGTGTTTGGGCTGGACATGGTGGTGCATGCTTGTAATCCTAGTACTTGGGAGGCCAAGACAGGAAAATTGCACAGGTTCAAAGCCAGCCTCGGCTACTTAGTGAGGCTCTCAGCAACTTAGTGAGACCCTATTTCCAAATAAAGTATAAAATAGGTCTGGGAGTAGAGCCTGGAGGTAGAAAGCCTCTGAGTTCTACCTCCAGTACAACCAAAAAAAAAAAAAAATGTGTTTGGTCACCTTATTTGCTCATCTATGGTTTCTTCTTTTTTTATCTAGAGTTCCTCCTATGACCTATTTTCTCCTCAACTTCCACACATTAGAGAGAGCATCCTAACTGAGAGTAATGGGAGGGAAGAAGAAAGAAATTCCCTAATGTATATGATGTACATTCACAAACATATCAAAGTCAATCACTAAGCGAACCATAAGAATGAGAAAGGGGGATATGGAGAAGGGCTAAATGAGTGATGTATGGCTCTACAATCTTGTACCCCATTAAGATGTATGACTGCAATGCATCAATACAAACTAAAATGTTTTTAGATGAAAATGTTTTCAAAAGGCTTACGACCAAGTTTCCAGAGTTTAGAGAAGAAGTTTAATAATGGTAAATAATGAGAGTCTTTTTTTATCTGTTGCTCCATTTTTAGCTAAAAGTACTTTATGTTTCCCAAAATTATAGAAAGAAGATCCATAAATTATCATCATTAATGAGGTTCTGCTACGTTCAGTTCTGACATAATTAGTATGATTACCCTGAATGGATTCCCTCTCTACCTCTTCTTATCCAGGCCCAACTCCTGTACTTCAACACTAGTAGAAAGCTATTTTAACAATAGAAATATATACAGGTACCTGTGTGCTATATTCCTGGATATTTTTTAATGATACCTCAGTACAAACTTAATATATCCAGGAAAAATCTTATCCCTTCTGCCCCACTTGTTCTAAACTACTCAAACAAATGTGCCAAACTTGTATTCCTCACCAGTTCTCCCTCTGGTTAAACAAAACTGACATTGACCCAGTTTCCCTATCAAAGGCTTGTTTTTATTTTCTCCTTCTCCTTCACCCTTGACTCCCCATCCATTGCCACGTCTCTTTTTCTCTTCTTTCAAATTTTAAATCTGTCCCCTTCTCTCCAGCTCAGGTACCACCATTGCCTAAAATATCATATCATTCTTTTTTACCTTGACAAATATAGCCTCCTGGCTGGTTCTTCTGCCTCTAGTTTTACTTCCCAAATTCAACTTCTGCACAATAGCTGCAGTGATTATTTCTAAAAATAAATCAGAATAGAAATCAATGTGCCCAACAATACCCTAAAGATCTTCCATAATCTCACTACTGCCTTCATTTCCAGCTTAATCTCATTCTTTCTGACTTGGTTACTAGGTTCTCACCAATTGTTTTCTTTCTGTTGCCTGAAACAATTCCACCTTGAGTCATGTGACCATACTCTCCTTTTGCCTCTATGTCTCTCTAAGCGTTGAATAACTGACTTGCTGTTATTCTCCAGTGTTGACTCAGACATGACCTCTCCAGGCAAACCTTCTTTTAGCAAAGCTATATCTGCACACAATCCTATCTCATCAAATCACCTTGACTATTCCTTTTGGTATAGTAATCACACTTTAAAAATAGTTTGTGCACCTGGTTGCGTGCTTATTTTCTAGTATCCACTCCATGAGGATAGGTGCTTTGCATACTATTTTTACTACTGTATTCTCACATCTTTACACTGTAGCCAACATACTCTACATTTCCAATATATATATTTGCAAATAAATGAGTGAATCAAGACCTAGATACAGAAACAGAGAATACTCTAGCTTTCCATAAATGTATACATTTTGAGTATTAGGTTTGCAGTTGATATTAAAATTACCTCACTTCATACCCTAGCTTCATATTAAAAAATGATCTGACCTCACTTCTCCATTTTTGATAAATGAGAAAACTGAAAATCAAGAAAGAAATGTCTAAATTATGCAGTCACTGTCAACCAATCTAATGTTCCTCTCAATATGCATTTTATATATCATAATACACACCTAAAAAGTAGATTCTTAATTTTGAAATATACTATACAGTATATCAACTAAAATTTATCTGATTCAGCATCAATTGTTATAAATGCTGGAATATTAAGTTAGGATATTCCTTTCCTTTCTTGCTTATAGACAAGAGTCCTTCAAATGATCCTAGCATATTAGGTATCTGGTCTACCTGGAGGCTAGATTGGGTTTTAAAGTTCTCCTTCTTCTTCACTCTCCTCAATCATTTTATCCATTTACTACTTTATTATATAGCATACAACCAGATTATTAATGTAGATTAGAGAACATTCACTAGATACGGTTCCAATCAATTGACAGTTGATTCCCAGAGGAGCCAGTTGTCTAAGTAATTGAGAATAAGAAGCCATAGTTACTTCATATGTATCCCTGGAGGCTGCTAACAGCTGGGACAATTGAACACTGAGCAGGGGAAACAGGAAGCATTTCTGCTTTGTATGGAACACACTCCACATAGATGCTCCATCCTTCCCCAGTGGGAACTAGTTGAATTTTCACCAGATTCTAAACTTTTGTTCCAAGGGCTGCATCATTTTCATATAGTTCTCACTGGTCACAGGCAGGCAGGATCAATAAAGATATCATCTTATAGATAGCAGCAAACACAAATGTTCCTGATGTATTCTAATCCTGAAAGCCAGAGTCCAAACATGCTGTGACCAGCTGGGAATTTGCTTTAAGCTACCATCAATTCCCAACATCTAAAATTTCCCAATGGAAACAAAAAATGAAAAAGCTGTGTGCAAGCTTAGTTCCATCTTGCAAGGCAGCATGTTGCAAACATAATTGCTGTCTTTTCCAGAGCCATTCTAGGGAATGGATAAAAGCAGAAGGAAGAGTGGAATCTGTGTACATCAAAAGCGTTCTGTTGATATTTTAGCATAACTATCACCATGTCTATTATCCTTTTCTTCTTTCTTCTTTCCTTTATTATTAATTTATTGAGAGATAATTAATATTACATACAATACACCAATGGATCTGAGTACATTCACTATGCTGTACAAACATCACCATGATCAGGATTAGAACATTATATCACTTTAAAAAAGAATTCTTATACCCTTTAGCAGTCCCTTTCCAATTTCTTCATCTCTGCAGCCTTGAAAGTCACTAATATAGTTTCTTTTTTATTTCTAGATACAATTATTCTGATATGTACATATGCATATATACATATATATGTGGCATGTATGTTTATTTTATGTTCCTATTGGCATATATATTATATATATGAACTCATACAATATGTAGGCTTCTGTGACTGGCTTCTTTCACTTACTAAAATGTTTTCAAGGTTCATTCATATTGTACTATGTATCAGTACTTCAATTATTTATTGCTGAATAATATTTCATTGATACATTATATATATATATATATATACAACACATTTTATTTATTCATACATCCATTTATCCTTCAATCACACTTATATTTTAGCCATTTCCATTTTGGAGGTATTATGAGTATTGCTGCTATAAGTGTTGTTGTAAAGATTTTTGTTTTATTTTCATGTATCTTGGGTATATGCTAGGAGTGGAATTGCTAGAATTATGTTTGAGGTATTTTTGGATATTTTTTAAAACAGCTATACAATTTTATATTTCCATTTATATGAGGGTTCCAATTTCTTTACATCACCACCAAGACTTGTTATCATGTGTCTTTTTTATTATAACAATCCTAGTGGGTATGTAGTGATATCTTATTATGGTTTGGGTTTTCATTTCTCCAACTAGTGATGTTTAGCATCTATTCATGTTCCTATTGGTTACTTGTATATCATCTTGAAGAAATGTGTATTCAGATTCTCTACTCATTTTTAAATTGGCTTGTCATTTTATTAGTCAGGTGTAGGAGTGAGGGCTTTACCTGTTGCTTTCTTTTAAATGGGTACAGGTGGCAATTTAGAATGTTAGCCAGATATAGCCACAATTTAGAAATCATAAAAACAAAATAAATTCTATTTTAATTCTAAATAATGAAAGTGAACCAGGCATGATGACTCATACTAGTAACTCCAGTACTTGGCATGAGAAGTCAGTAGGATCACAGGTTCGAAACCAGCCTCAGTAACTTAGCGAAACCCTCAGGAACTTAACAAGACTTTGTTTCAAAATAAAATAGGGCTGTGGGTGTAGCTCAGAAGTAGAGAGCCCTAAATTCAATCCACAGTACTAAAAAAAATCTCTTTTTACTTCCTAAAGTCTCACAGATACCCAGTGGCATATATATTAATACATGCACTGCATGTGAAAAAGTATAGAGTCATCACCCACTTTTGTAAATAGGTAAATCTCATGGTGAATAGTCTGACTGTCTCTAACACAAAGTATATAAAACTTAGAGCTGAATAGAACCACTAGGACTGTCCACCATGTCATTCTGGGAAAGATTTTAAAAATATTTTTTTCTAGTTAGGACAGTGAGGTGGGGGTGGAAAACAATGAGACATCATTACAAATGGCACGTGTTTATTAACTATTGGTTGGGAGAATAAAATGATGTAAGGCCTTTAGAGGCACTAGATTTTAAGTGCTTAGCTTTGTTCATTTTATAAAAGCAGATTAAAGGGCAGAATCATTTCTTTCTTAGTCCAAGTGGTTTTAATCTTCTGAAGCCAGAGCCAATAATACTAATGTCTTCATGGCCCTGAATGTTTTTCTAAATTTGGACAGGGACAGAAGCTCATTTGCAGATTGATAGCCCTATATACAAATGAGTCCATTTCCCAGTGTAGGTCATAATATATACATGAGATGGCTTCTATCTAGTTCTGGGAGATAAACACATCTAAGTTGCTTGTAACTATCAGAACAACTGCCTACTCATAGATCCAAAAGGATGCTTAAAGTCATTTGTTCAGCAGACCTACTGCCTTTGCAGGTAGCACTTGTTTTCTAGATAATCTATATTCCATGATGTTTTTGTTTATATTGCTATATGACTTGTTCATTGGCTATTACATGGTCTCATCCAATTATAAGTACTAAAAAGGAACAGGGCCTCAATATCTTCAGTATATTAGCAGTTTAAATGTGGGCAAGTCACTTAACTCCTGTGGATCTCCATTTTCTCCTCCATACATTTTAAATGCTAAACATAATCTACTTTTTTAATTCTTCCAAGTATTCTTGTATCAGTTGAGATAATAAGGGAAAGCGCCATGCAAAAAGCTAAACTCAAAACAAATTTTAATAGTGGTTCCTATAATGTCTGTTAACCTGAAATCAACCACATTAGCAGATTCTACTTTTCTTTTTAGGTCTTGTTAGCACAGTTTTTGGAAAAAAGCTTAAACATTTTAGTAAAAGAGAGGTTGGAGATAAAATGGTGATGTTTTGGGACTTGTGTTTCTTCTCTGCTAAAATAGAATATGAAATATTCTGGAAATGACTCCATGGGTGTTTAAGTATCACTTAACCTGATCCAAACGAATGAAAAAAAGGATTTTTTTGCATGGTGGCCCTTGAGGTGGTGGCAAGATAGAGAAAACTACTAGGGTGGGCATGGTGGCCCATGCTTGTTATCCCAGCAGCCGGGAGGCTGAAACAGGAGGATCACAGTTTGCGGACAGCCTCATCTACTTAGTGAGGCCTTTTGCAACTCAGTGTGACCCTGTTTCAAAATAAAGAATTTAAAAAATAGGGGCTGTGGGTGTAGCTTGGAGGTATAATGCCTCTGGGTTTCATCCCCATTACCATAAAAAAAATAGAGAGAGAGCTACTACAGTATTCCTCTAAACTGCACATAATATAGCATGCCTCTTCTTAACTCATAGTTGGAAGAGCCAGAAGAATCCTACTTCTACACATTCCAGGTTAATCATTCCACCTCTTTCCAACAATCCCACCTCTTTCCAACCCTTATAAATGACATCAAGGAAGGCAACTCCTAGATGGGCTGGCATTTTTTTTAGTTGACAAAGGGTTACGTAAAAGTGTCTCCCTGAAGAAATGACCTGGACTTTGTTTAAGTCACTTAATGAAGAGATAGTCTTGGAAGCTATCAAGTAAAAGCTACTGCAATTAAGTCATGGATGACTTTCAGGAAGCAGGAGGTAATTCCCAAGCTGGAAATGAGCTAGAGAGGAGAGGTTGCCCCCATTTATCTGACTTGAAGTGCTGCAGGACATGAATGACCACAGAGACAATATTTTCCAGGAAATGAAAACCACTAATGGGCATTATTTTGGTAATTCAAATACTTTCTTTCATGATAAACACCTGCTTCTTTTGGAAACAGATTTAATGATGATGTTTATCCATTTATATTTGTATACTGCTGAGCCCACTGACAGCAGTCAATAAATAATAAATAATGATAATAATAATCCTGATCCAAAGTCTTCAGGAGGAAAAAATAAGACCCAAAGATTTATTGTTGGCATATCCTGTAAAAATCGATCTGGCTCTTTAAATAGAAGAAGGGCCTTGAGGGAAGAGAATCCATTGATTTATGATTCAAAGAAAATGTAATTTTAAGAATTACAATAATAATAACAATAATCAATGTCCTATGTGCCCTGTAATAAAAAGAAAAAAAGAAAACAAGAAAACACTCAGAATATTGCAAGCTTTTACTTTAGAGAAACAAGAAGTTTTCAAGAACATGATACATTTTAGTTACTGGATTCAGAACCAAAATCCATTTCAGATATAAATGTTTCATTATGTGTGATTCTAGAGAAAGAGATCTATATGACTCAGGTGAGGTGAGAAGTTGGTAGATCTCTATACAGTTATAACTCTACTTAAACTGAACCCCTTTGATGAATTGAAGCTCATGTCCACCTCTGCATGTATGGATAATGACGACCTTACCTGTATCTCAGGCCATATTTCTCAGAGTGGAGAAGTTATAATGAGTTATTTTTTGTAAAATCATGTCTGCTTTATTACTCCTCCGTAGATCTTACATATTCCCCAAGATCATTATATAGCAGGCAGTTGGGGCAAGGATTTCTTTGCATACAATTTTTATTTTGTCCTCAACATTCTTCAGGGGCAGAGGTGATTACTGAATAAGTGATTGGTGGCAAGTCCTTTAGTATTAACTGCAGGTAGAAGTTTATAATCTCACGACCACACCACATTCCCAGTTCTACCTCCAATATATCTTTCCCTTTCCTTCTTCAGGGGGTTCATAAAACACAAAACACAAAAGGAACCTCCTTGTGATCCTTCTATGATATTTACACCCTATGGAATGAAATTAATAATCTGTGCTGATGACCTGGCCCCATCTTAACCTCAGCTTCATGTCCTGTTATATTTCTCCCTCAGAATTGATGTTGTCATGTTTCTCAAACCTCATGCATTTATGTACACCTGTGACCTTGACCAGACATTTCTTAGCATGGAATTCACTAGTTTATATGTTCCAAAATACTTCTTTTAGGGTCATCTCAAATGTCAGGTCCTTTATGTAGCCTTTCATGATTCCTTTATTTAGTGTTAATTCTTACATCCCTGGTACTCCAGTGAAATCACAATTATAACACTTCTATAAACTTCATTAGTTCTTCCTTGCATAAAATTAAATTATACACAATCATCCCCAAGTAAACTCTAAGGTTTAAGTGTATTGAGTTTTTTTTTATGTAGTTGGTACTAAACACAAACATATTAAATTCCATTACTACATTAAGAAAGATACTGCTGTGAGATAAAGCCAGTACCTTCAAATTCACATGCTACAGCCTTCAGTAAAATTCTGAGCACATTTTTTTAGCCTCATCATGGCATTGGCAATCATTTATCTGACACGTGTCTACTCATGTATTGCGGTAGACATGTAGTTGGCATCTAGTAAATGCTCACTGAAGGCCATTGCCTAACTACAGAACACACACACGGGAAAGATGTTGGCATCCTCAATGCACACAACCTGTGCCTTTCTGTAAAACCCCGGTTTGTCCTTGTTAAACCTCATTCTGACTTTGACAAATATTTCCTTAATATTTTGAAGTTCTTCCGGATTCTATTTTCAGCACTCATTATGCACCCAATCAAGTGCCATTGACAAAATCAAAGATTATATTCTGCCATCAATCACACAGTTCATAAAACAGTTCCATGGGATCTGTGTGGGATTAAATTAGTTTGAGAAGAAGAATGGGATTAAAAGTTCTTATGAAAATGATTTTTATCTTCAAAAGGATTATATGTACTGCCATATATTAAAATTCTCTCTTCTGAATATTTTCTTTCCCATTAGATTATATGCTCTGTAAGGACATGGGAAACATCTTTTTTATGCACAGTTATATTCTCCAGTACTAAGCACAGTCTTAAAATAAAGTATATGTTCAATAAATATTTGTTAAATGAATGAAGTACATCAACAGAGGCCCTGAGAAGTAGTACAATGGATCAGAATAGTTCTACTTTTTCACTCTAAATCAAAGCAATTCCAAACACTTTCTCCAGCATAAGGGAGTAGACAATGTAAATTTAAGGCAATGATTTAGGACTTTTGTTTGCTAAGTACCTTTGCAAGAAACTTTAGTTTTAAAATATTCATGAGCTGCTGAGATCAATGTACACCTGTGTCTTAACAAATTGAAGAAAGAACCAGATAGGATCAAGGAAAATAAATGTAAGAAGAACAAGGGGGCTTAACTAATTCTTTATAATGACTTTGGGGTTTACTGCACCAAGCCAGGTGTGGAGTTTCTTGAACTCCCTGAAACAATTCTGCCCCTGAGTCTTGCAAGAGGTGATTAGTTTATTTCTTGTGCATTTTGGTAATTTTTAAGGTGATTGTTAATATCCACCTAATGTATCAATTCAAGCAGCTGTTTCCTCTCACTCCCCATCTTTGCTACAGGGAACATCAGTGTCTGGGTGTTTCCCATCCACCAACCCTTTCCCAAGAGGACTGAGGAGAGATGCTCTGCTCATGCATATTAATATTTGCAGAAATGAAAAGGCAAAATTTCTAGGTCTCTTTCCAGGAGATGCTTCTTGATACCTGATGGGATAGTTTATTGACCTAAGTACAGTCTCCAAAATATAAAAATATGCTATCCTTAAAAGCACTGCTCATTGATTTAGGGACAAACTTTTTGTTTTTTTGCCTTTTATGCAGAAGTTGTAATAAAGTAATGGAAGAAAAGAGTGGCATTAGAAAAAAGAAGTGGCATCATTAAGGAAGTGAAATACAATGGATACTCTACTACAACAAGAAAAAATAAAAGAAAGAGCAGTCTTTGAGCACATGCAAAGTCCATCACCCTGTTGCATTGGGGTTGGACACTTGTAATTGATGAGCCTCTCAAATGCTAAAGAGCTATTTATGTATACATCTGAGCCATAAAGACTTATTTCTGTAACTGCAGTGACCCCAAAGGCTTACTGGAAATTTGCACAATGAACAATTTGACATTCCCCAAAGAGAAGGCATTTTGCCTTTTCTGATAAAAGCAGGGTGCAGAGATTGCAGAAACAAGAAAACAAGTTCATCCACAGAAAATGAGTTGCCTTTAGAGTGTTGTCTTGCTCCAAGTAGCATACTATGAAAATGCAGTGTCTGACACTAAATTTAGTTAAGATTTTTCCATACTGGAAAATGGAATCTGTTGAAACACCTATGCAGTATTTTGTACTCATTACAAACAATACTAATTAGAGCAGAAAGATCTTCCTCTCCTACACAAATTTCTGCTCTTAGCAGCAGCCTAGTTTACCATCAAGTATAATAGACCCTTGCGATCTTGCTCTATGAAATCTGAAAGGGTTGGAGAGATGTAACTAGTAACTATGCCTTTACTTCTTTAGTGATACATCATCCTCCATCAATGGTTGGATCCGTTCTTTGGTAATAGATTTTTAAATCTTACCTCGGTCACTCAGTAAAAGCAGAAACCACGTCATTTTCAAGTTCTACACTCAGCACACCAGGCCTGTCAATAGTGACAATCACAGAGTATCATAGTATTGAGTCTGCTAGTGTGGACTCATTTCCACTTCTCACTGCTTTTCACAGGTGGCGGAGGTCTAGAAGAGCCTGGATAACAAGCCATCAATTAGATGGAAAAGATAGTCACAGGAGTGAGCCAGTCTTTAGGTTGGTCATGGAACTCTTGTCCCTGGAAGGCTGACAAATGGTGTTTATGGCCATGAATTCCAAGTCAATAACTGCACTGTTGCAGTGGGTATTGATCTCACAAGAGCTTGAGATCCAACATGTCGGAGTCATCATCTCTTTCACAAGTGCCTGTGTGCGATTGACTTTACTGATTCTTTGCTTAAATAGGACAAGCACGATCCAAGTAGGATGGCTCACCAAACAGCCTTTAGTCAAAGAGCAGGTAAGTAAGGAGGAAAACCGAGGAAGGTGATAGCCTAAGAAGAAGTGTCAGATGCAAAATGATTTCCTTCAGAGGGCTTCCCTATGCATCTCCCAAGCACACCTGGGAGATATAATTGCCAACCCAGACAGGAGAACCATTTCTAGGGCAATCCTTGCCCCATTCAGGACAGTCACACTTTTGATGCTACTGAAAAATTAATAAAATTAATATTTTTCCACGTTGCTAGACAAAAAAAAACTCACTTGTATTTCCTTCCAAAAAGAATTTGAAGAATTTTATCTCACACATTGATTTGTGTATGGATGGCTGCGATGAAACTGTTTAGGACTATATTCCCTTTTGGTTTTTATAAATCCTGTATGCTAACTTAAAAACTCAATGGGAAGATGTGCTTTCCTAGATGTATGGACACAAAATTTTCAGGAGTTTTTGTAAAATTTTCAGTTCTTAGTTTAAAGAGTGAAGTGGCTGTTTAAAATAAGTAAACTGCCGGGTGTGATGGCGCCCACACTTGTAATCCCCGCACTTGAAAGGTGGAGACAGGAGGATCACACAGGTTTGAAGCCAGCCTCACTGGCTTAAGAGACCCTGTTTCCAAATTAAAAAAAAAATAAAATAGTTCTTGGAGTATATCCCAGAGGTAGAGGGTTTCCAAGGACCTCAGTACCACCAAAAAAAAAAAAAAAAGTAAACTTTTAGTCATAGATCGCATTTAGTTTACAAAGGTGTTAATCAAGAAAATAAAATATGAAAACAAAAGAAATATGACTTCCTCAGAAGAATGGGAGCAAATCTACCATTTGATCCAGCAATACCACTTCTGGGTATCTACCCAAAAGATAGAAAACAGACTACCAAACTAATGCATGTGTATCTATGTTCATAGCTGCACAATTCACCACAGCCAAACTATGGAACCAGCCAAGATATCCATCAACAGATGAGTGGATTACAAAACTGTGGGATATGTACACAATGGAATTTTACTCAGTTACATCATTTTCAGGGAAATGGATGAAACTGGAGAACATTATGCTGAGTGAGATTAGTCAGTCACAAAAAATAAGAAATCAGATGCTTTCCCTAATATGTGAGAGCTAGGGAGAAATGGGTCATAGGAAGAACTCTAGATGAAAATGGAAATCCCATAGAGGAGCAAACAAGACATCCTAAAGGAGGAGAAAGGAGGGGAAAAGAAGGAAAATCTCTAAAACACACAATGTACTAAGACATATCGAAGTCAACCACTAAGCCAAGCAAGGGAAGGAGAGATGGGGAGGGGAATTGGGTAGGGATTAAATCAGTGATGTGTACATGTATGCACACACAAGTTTTTTACACCAATATGATGTATGAATATAATGCACCAATAAAAAAATTAAAAAAAAAAGAAATATGACTTCCACTTTACTAGACTCTGGTCAGACCACATCTGGGGACAAGGTGTAATAGAGGCCTAGCTATAACAAGAAAATAGAGTACAAGAATCAAATCTGAGCATAACTCCATCCTTAGGCACTAGATTATACAAGAAGAAGGACAATGTCAGCAGGCACCATTAGACTGCCTTCTATAAGTGAAGTCACACTTCTTCAGAGTGGCACATAGAAAGAAACTGGTATCAGTGTGTGCATGCTACTGGGCCACTGTGGTTGTCCAACAGAAAGAGGCCCATTCAATAGCCATAGCTATGCAGAGCAGCATGTGTCCTGTAAGTAGCAGGGGAGCCTGGAGACCTTGAAGTAAAGGCTCTGAGTGCTCCATAGAGAAGCTGCAGGATACGTGCATTTGGATGCAGAAGTATAGGAAATGATGAGCTATAAGTTTTATTCTACTAATAGTATATGAATCTCTGATATCATCTCTTTGCAACTTAAAATAGTTTGTATGAGAAGATACATAACTAGAAGGCATTTGAATAAATAACATATCCTCCCAAACACAAAAAAGTACAAACAGTATTATGGATAAGAACAGCAGGATTTCTTTCTCAAAGAAAAAAATAATGCATATAAAAAAGGAGAAGAAATGTCTTAGGAACTTCACAGAGATTTGGGTAAGCCTAAGTCTTAGGGGAAGAAAAAATTCCAGAAAAGAATGTGAATAGGCTGACCTATATAGGGGGCAGGGGAGAGGGTCACAAAGAGTGAATTTTAGGTGGAGTTCTGTAGGAGATCTTAAAATAGTTTAAAACTGGCTCTGGGGGAAAACAAAGGAAAAATATATTACTTTTGGAAATTACTTTTACTTTCATTATTGTTTTATAAGTAATCAATGTTTTCTTTAATTTTTTTAGTTTTCAGAGAATTCTCTCTCTCTTTCCTTTTAATAAGCTTCACAGTTCAGTGCTTCAACACAGACACATGACTCCTCAGTCACCTAGTGATGGAAATTCGATAACACGGAGGAGAGGAAAATAGCTAGGTGGACAGATGAGCTGAACAAATTAACCCTCAATCTCTCGAAAGAGCTTAGAGCAAAGAAAGCCTCTCTGCAGCTTTTTTGTCTGTTTGTTTTGGTACTAGAGGTAGAACCCAGGACATGATCCATCTCTGAGCTATACCCCCAGTTGTTTAAAAAATTTAAATCATAGTTTCTCTAAGTTGCTGTGGTTGGCCTAGAACCAGTGTGCACCATTGCACCTAGCTCCTTCCTCTGCAGCTTCTTGGTGTTGATTTTAAGATCTTGGCTCCACCTACACATCTCATCCTACCCAAGTGTTTCAAGAACTATGGTGTGTCCAAGCAGCTCTCACTGTGGATTTGACTGGAGAATCCTCAACAACACCGTGGCTTTCCTGAAGGCCTCTGATGCTAATGCCAACAACTTGCAGATCATATTGCAGTTTGCTGCCTCTTGTCTTCTTTTAAGAAGAAAGAAAAAAAAAAATCTCCCACTCTAGTCTGCTAGAGCAGTCTCTCACGTAACTAGGCTTTTTCTTAATCATTAAATCCTCACACTCAGTAAAATTCTAACACCTTGTATCTGTGAAAAATATTTGGAAATTAAGAAATAAAATGAATCGATTTCTATGCTGACTCCAGAGGGATTTAAGGAGAGTTATGTGCTCCACCCTCTAGATGGATCCTATTTTTGGCCTCCCTCATGTCATTGCCCAGTACATATATTGCTCACTGTTCATAATCTTTATTGCTCATATGACCTCTATTTTTCCTATTCCTCATCTTCACAGTTACACCTATGCCTCTGATGAACTCCTGTTTATTCTTCAGACCAGATCCATAATATTCCCTCTGAAAAGCCATCCTTGATTGCTGCAAAAAAGCTCCTCCTCCTTTGAATGCCATAAAATTCTATACAAGCCTAGAATGTCTACTAGTCTGTGCACTGAGTTTTAATTGTTTATATGTACCCATTTTTCTTAATAAAAAAAAGACTATGGCTTATTTTCAGGGAAGAGGGGAGAAATTTTACAGACTCTCATCATATACAACTTTTGTTGCTGTTGACTCACTTAACTTATGAATTATAATTTAAACAAATTAAAAAATATCAAACTATATATGGCAAGAGTTCCAACCTCATCAATCCCATTCTTTTAAAGGTATTGCCACTTGTGTCAAATATATATTCATACACACACACATATATATACACATATGTATATATATATATATGTGTGTGTATGTATATATATTTGAAGTATTTTTCTATAGATAAGATTAACCAAAAATCTCTGTGTTTGCATTTAATCTATAGATATGCATTTGGACATAGACATGAAGATGTGGAAATAGATATAGTATGGTATTTTCACAAGTTCTTGCAATATATGTATACCAAATTATAAATTATTTTTATACTTCATAGATAATCTCCTATGTCATTATATTTAGAAATCTATGCATGTTTTTATTACATCTATATAGGATTTCAAATATTCCATAATTTTATTTTATACAGTTTAATATTGCATTAATTCTATATACTTCCAGTTTTGTTTTGCATAAAACATACTGGATACTTAATAAATGAACAATTCAACTTGGTCAAGCATTTTGATAAATTTTTCCTCTCCAAATGCTCAAAGCTTTTCTTGAGATAAATCAGGGACCGAGATCTCATTCGAGTTTATCTTATTTATTTATCAGATAAATAAATAGCATGCAAGCAGGATGTTAATAATCAGGAACACACATTTCAGAAATCCTGCAGTTCTAAGCCTAGAGAGGAATGGGTAAATGAAATAAGGAAAAATAGGATATTCTGGAATCCCAGACAGCTGAGGTAGAAGAGTAACTTGGAGGACTTTGTTGCTACATCATGCTCATAGCTCAGAAAAGCTCAACGCTTCCTAAAGCCACTATACCAGAGGATAGGGATGGAAGACTCTACAGGCTTTCTTACTGCCTTTCCACATTACTCTCCAATCCCTACCTATCAGTTCTTAGGTCAGCATTCATGTCATTCATTTATTCAATGAACATTTGTTAAAGTTTATTAATTCCTATGATCTAGGTCAAGGGCTCAGTTGTTATCAGAATGCAGCCCCTGCCATAATGGAACATTTACACTAGGAGAAAGACAAACAGCACACAGTAAAACATAGTCCACTGTCAGCTGCTGGTAACTGCTATGAAGAGACCAAGAAATATAAGAAAACAGAAAGGTATGGAAATAATTTAACCAAATAGAGTCTATGAGAAGGAAAGTTTGTCCAAGGTTCAGCATGCAGTGACTTTCCCCAGCTTGCTAGAGGCCATCTTTACCTCATTTACTAGATACAGTGAGAAGACCACAGAGATTTTTTACTATCCCACTCCACTTGACTAAACAGTTCCTCCCTGATTTCCTCTATGCCATCAATTAACTATATAAGCCTGGGCAGTATTTCTACTCTGTCTGATGTTCATCACTTGTAAAAATAAGTAATGGGATAGTGGCTCCTATGATCCCTCTACCAATAACCATAATCAATGGTGTCACTTACCTAGGAGAATAAGGTTACTATGAGAAAGACCTCACATGTTATCCAATCATCTGACACAGAAGGATTCAGGTAGCCCACTGGGAAACAGAAGGCAAAGGATCCTGTCATTCCTTATCTTCTGTAAGAGAAGAGGACTGGGTGCAGATATCTATCCATTCCCTCATTTTTGATGATCTCAAGGTAATGCTCCTTACAGAGAAATTTCTTTCAATAACAACCAACTCAGTCACACTGAACCTTAGGGCACAATGATCCATATGGGATGCTCAGGTAGGGACTAGATTCAGTTGACACTGGCATGGCCACCTCACCCCATCACAGGATTTGGCCAAGACCTCATATGCTCCTTCAGTTCCCTAGAAAATCTTAGATGCTAGTGAGAGCATATAAAAACAAGTGGGTAGTAGTGAAAGATGTGGGCTTTTAAACTTCCTTTCTGGATTTACTTCCTAATTCATCCTTTTTCTAGCATAATCTTGAACCGCAATTAAAACTATTTACTGACATGTAGTAGTTTTTGTGTTCCAGAGCTGAACATGTGACTCAAACTGATTAATAATTCACCACAGGGACTCTATGATGTTCTATATTATGTCACTATTATATGGATGCAGATTGAGGCTCAGAGACAGATAAATAATAAGAGACCAGCTGGTAACTGGTGGTATAAATAGAAGCCAGAACTAGAAAACTCCAAATCAAAGGCTTTCAGTTGTACACACTCTCTAAGCAAGTTATTTAATCTCTAGGGGCTTGGTTTCTTCCTCTGTAACCAGGGGTTATAACCGCTCCCTGCAGTACTTCAAAGGACAAGAGCAAAAGCAAATACTCAAGAGATCTTGACTTATTCCACTCAGAAGGAAGAGTTGGAACTGAATCTTCAGGTGTTGACTCCTCTCTCAACCACTGATGTGCAGTGTCTACTGGGTCAGGAATGAGCATTTTTGCCTTTCAGGTGAAAGCCACCAGAGTTCTAGGATGTGAGACAAAGATAGAATTAAGTGCTTACCAATGCAGTAATTCTATTAATAATGGGAATCATTCTATTAAATTATTTTCTTTCTCAAAATAGAGCCAGTAGGTCCCTGTGAGTCATCTATATAAAGAAGTGGATCTAGGAAATGAACTTTTAGAAAAGGTAGATCACCTGCCATCTGTAGCTAGTCTTGACGATAAATGATTATAAAATTCTTCACTCTCCTACACTTATGGAGGCCAAGTTAATGAGGCAATACTGTATCTATCTGTCAGATTATGCTAAGCCTTTTAAATAAAATAATTTCTATTTATTACAGGGTAGTTTAAAAAGATGCCCTAGACAAAAAACTTCTTTCATCTTAATGGAAAATTGGCATTTTCAATTAGAAAGCATTTAAACTGTGCAAAATATATATTCTGAAAATAAAAAGACAAGAGAAAATTTAGGCAAGATTATTATTAGCTGGATGTCAAATTAAAAAGAGAATAATAACATGATCATTTGAGTTGCCATAAAAATTGTTTGCAAGGACAAATTTGAAATTTCTGTTTTGATATTTACATGTATTGGTAGTTTCTCCCTAACCTCTTAACTGCCCTAATTTCCCATCGCTTGTTACTCTGGATATGAAAATAGACTTACGGACATGGCTTTCACATCACAGGAGACCATCAGTATTTCCAAAAAAAGATATTCTGATATCTGGGACCCAGTGAGGAGACAAAGGCTGCCAGTTACTGGCTAACACTTTATATTCTCAATTACCTGAATGAGAATAGCAAGGCCTGAGATTTCCACTAAGTACTTATATAAAGCGTACACATGTACATCATGCAACAAAACTAAATAGTGAATTTCTCACTTTTGTGTAGGAGTCTGCTGCAGGGAGGGATGTGTGTAGTGATGACATCTGGAGCTGGAAATACAGTGATTCAATTAACTTCCTGCTTTGTCATGACCCCAAGACACTTCCTAAAGTGTAAAGGCAATCAGTTTTTCAAAATCCGTGAGAGTGGGTAGGGAGCAGAGAGAATGCTTGATTCACTGTAGTTGTTTCTCAGAATTATGAAAATCAGTTTATCAGTTGATGATTTCTTTAAATAAGTGTAGGATTAAGAAAAACTACTGTCTGAACCAGGTGAGGTGACACATCCCTTTAATTCCAGCTGCTTGTGAGGCTGAGGCAGAAGGATCACAAATTCAAGGCCAGACTGGGTCACTGAGTGAGACCCTCTAAAAAAAATAAAAATAAAAAGGGCTAAGGATGTATCTCTATAGGTTTAATTACAAGTACTGGAAAAAGTACTGAAATAATTATGATTTAAAGTTTTTATTAGCCTTTATAGGTAAGGGTTCTAAGGAGATGCTATCTGGTGCAAATTGTACGGTGGGCCTATAAACTTAGAAAGAATCAAGAACAGTGAGAAAGAGCAGAGGCTCAGGATTCTAACAAACCTGAGTTCCAATCCTACCTCTGATTATGTCATGGGGCAATAGCTAAGTGAGGGCTGTATTTGAAGCCTGCTACCAAGATTTTGATAGTTCTATTATCTTAAACAACTTGTATGTGCCCAATTTACCTTAGTTTCCTGATCAGTGAGATAGGGATTCTAGAACTGCTGTGAGAAATACCAGAGCTAATGCACATAAATTATTTAGAATAGTGTCTAGTACTTACAATAAGTACTTAATAAATATTAACTATCATTCTGTAAAACAAGGGTGAGGATGACACTGTCTGTGTGTCATAAAATTGTTTTAGGGCTTCATTACATTGTTTTAAGGTATAAAATATTTCACATAATGTCCAACACAACATAAATGCTCACTGAATGGGGACCTATTAACTATTAAAGATCAGGGCAATCAAAGGCAATGTGTAAGATGTACCGGTTAGACCTGTTTCTATAGCCCTTCCATAGAGTTGTCAATGCACTCAGTTCTGTATCTACTACTTAGTAGTTAATAGAAAGTTTAGGAAATTGCATAATTTCGGGAGTGTTCAGTTTCCTGAGCCATAAAATATAAAAGCTAGATTATCAAAGGCCATTTTAGCTCTAAAATTGCTGGACTCTACCATTCTTCAGTTAGAGCTTTACAAGTGTGTTAACAGCGTAAGGGAACAAAGAGAAGTCACTGTTTCCATTAGTCCTCTGGAACATCCTGTGCTTCTAGAAAGATTTGAAATTCCAAGACATTGAATACATAAAAAGAAGTCACCTTAGGAGGCCAATCATAGGCTAATCTAATAAGCAAGCACTCAGGAGATATCACTGGGCTGAGCAAAGGTCTGTTCCCTGCTTTGTGGGCCTTCTACCCATTCTCAAGGGTTGCTTGTGGACCACCTATTCCTCCTGCCTCACAATAAAAAACTGAAGTGCTCTGACTCAGAGAAGTCTTCTGGTCAGCAAATATATGCATTAGCACATGACACATTTTTACCCTTCTTATTCTTTGTACATCCACAGAATTGCAGCAGCCTCCTGACCATGTTTATTACTGGACCATGGGATCCAGAACCACGGGAGACCTCCAATATGTTGCTTTGCCGTGCAGTCACCTATATTCCAGAGAAAAGATATTAAAAATCTCAATCCAAATGGATATCTTGGGTCATTTAATTTGAAGCACCCCCTCATGTTACCCATGGGTAGCATGAGGCTGTAACTATCTTCTGTGTTTCTATCTTTTAAATAAACTCCTTTAAATCTTCAAAAAAAAATGGATATCTTATGTCAACAGGGCTTAAGTTAGAATATTAGCAATTGAATAATAGAGATTTTAGATGTTTTTTTAATAATAAATAGTGATAGTGATGGTCCAGTTTAAAAAATTTCCATCTAGTGGGGTATGATGGTGCATGCTTGTATTTTCAGCATTTGAGAGCCTGAGACAGAAGGATCATGGTTTACAGCCAGGCTCAGCTACTTAATAAGGCCCTTTACAACTCAGTAAGACCTGTTTCAAAATAACGAATAAAAAATAGGGCTGGGGTGTAGCTTGGGGGTAGAATGTTCCTGGGTTCCATCGCCAGTACTACAAAAACAAAACAAAACAAAAAAACAACTTTTCATCTGTAAGATATTGGTTCTAACTTTAGATCTGTCTGTATCTCTGCAACCTTGGACAATCTTTTATCTGTCACAAAGCCTCCGTTTCTTCATTGATGAAATGGGAAGGGTAAGAGTAAAGTTGGTAGATCAGGTGACTTCTGATAGTCCTTTCAATTCTGATTCTAATCATATATTCATTCAAAGAGATACAAGATAGCCACTGACTGATGGAAACACAAGCACTGCAGGGTGTGATGTACTCCATATATTCTCATGGTCACCACCAAGGAAGAGAGCAGACTGTCAAATGTTATTTTCAGGCCTGGGCTTCAGGATGCATTATTGTCATCCTGGTTACCTTTAATATGAAAAAAAAAAACAGACATTTCTTATGACTCCTTCATTTCCTTCTTTGTCAAACTCTATGGCAATCATATTGAACTCTAACACATTCTGTTCTAACCAGCCATTGAGTCTTCATGGGTATTGTTCCTTTGCCTGGAAAATATTTCCTTTCCTTGTGTAACTGTCTACTTAGCACCATCAAGCCACGTAATTAACAACTCAAACTGCATTCAGCCACCTTGGGCATGGTTAAGAGTCCTCACTCTGAGGTCCCAGGCAATGTTATACTTTCTCTACTCAGAATATCTGCCATGCTATATTATAATGGTTTACTTAGTTGTGGGTCTTCCTAACTTGATCATAAATTCCACTAGGGAAGGGACCCTACCTTGCTCATCACTATATCTAAGGCACTTAGACTTTAGCATGGTATGTAGGAGGTACTCATAAAGCATTGTAATATTGTGATATTGTGCTGTTCTGTATTGTGTTGCACCTCACTGTGTTGTATTACCATGTGCAAACACAAGTAAGCGATTGAATACAGGATAGAAGCCTACACTGTATGTGCTCTGTTGAAGTCATATCCTGGTGGAGGAACAACTTGGAGCACAGTGGAAGGAGAGAAGTAGTTTTAAAATTTTGGATTTCTATGGAGTTAAATATGATGCAGTGTGACTCATTAAAACTCTCTTGATCACTCAGTTTTTGCAGTAGTTGATTTGGATGATAAAGTGAAATGAAGTATGTCGGCAGGGCATCATAAATATCCCAGTGCTGGATATCCATGAATGTATATTAATGAACCTAATGTGGTTTTTTATATTCACTTGGCGCATATGTCACTTTCTAGTTGCCCTTTCTCTGCTGCAAAGCCTCACACACCTTCTTATATTACTTAACTGAAGGAATTTGTGGTTATCCTTGAAGAATGCCCATGAGAATAAAAGATACTGTAAAATTGAAAAATAAATATAAAACATCATGGACTTCTGTAGGGCCAAAGGGTTGCATCAAGCACTAGAGCTAGTTATATTTTAGGATGGGAATTCTCATTCCCTATAACTCATGCCATCTCACAGCTGCCTATTCTAACTGCTCTCAGGGCAGCTCTACTTAAACATCTTTTATTGTTGTTTAGGAACCAACCAACCTATTCTTGAAAAAGTCATTGTTTTATTTTATAGAGAACAACGATAATACAAGTAATAATAACATTATGAAAACAATAAAAATACATTGCCCTATCTCTTTTTTACATGTCTAATTCCAATTGTAGACTTCAGTGATTAAGAATACCTTTCAGAAACCCACATTCTTTTCCCAAACTCTTTATCCACTTTTAAAACTTTTTAATATCATGCCATTATACAATATGTTTAATTAAATAATTATTGTTATAATTGTTTAATGTCAAGTTTCCTTGATAAACTGATAATTAAAAATCATATGATGACAGGGACTGTGTACTTATTCCTACATTTTTGGCATGTAGTCCAATACCTTGCTAGGACAAGATGCTCCACAGTTACTTGTTAAAGGATGATTATAAAATCATCCTTTGAGACAAGTTTTTAGTATTATAAGTTTTGCAAATGAGAGGCTTACATCACACCAGAAAAGATACACTTTTTTGTGGCCCTTATGTCAAGGTTTAGATTTGAAAATAGAAATAAAGATGTGTACATGCTGAGATAGGTTTTGGTGTATAGTGCTCCCATCAAACTAAATCCATGGAGAAGATACTTTCAATCTGGAATTTGAAAGATGTCATATCATTCTTTGAAGATAATAATCTAATAAAACATATATCACTTTATGTTCTATATATTTGAGTTTTAATCTATCTTCTCTACCAGATCGGAAATTCCTGTAGAGATTTATTGCTTACTCAGCTTTGCACCAAATATGGCTGGAAGCAGTTTTTCACAAAGTATCGGTTGAATGAATGGTCAGAGAGATGGATGAATGGATAAAGATAGCTAAAGAGTCAAACAAAGAAATAAACCCACCCCATAAGGAGGAACTCAGTCATCCACTAATGCCTTCAGGTTAGGTATGAGGAAACATAACATATACACTTCTGAGTTTCACTTCTATTTATTGCTAATAAATAACTTCCATAATAAACATAAATTTTCTCAGACACCTACTAGATTTTCAAGGGGTAGCAACTGCTGTGATGAATT
The DNA here is from genome assembly GCF_963383645.1 of Muscardinus avellanarius. NCBI lineage: Eukaryota > Metazoa > Chordata > Mammalia > Rodentia > Gliridae > Muscardinus > Muscardinus avellanarius. Next base: position 134,103,877 of record NC_137786.1, read on the forward strand.
GGAAAGAAAAAAAGTAGTATCTTGCCCGAGAGCAGGTGCCTTTCAACTTAGTTTAAGCATGCTTTTTTGCAGGTGCGCGCACACACACACACACACACAGACACACACACGTGTGTGTCGTAGTGACAATCCATGTAATCTCTCTCTCTCACCACATGTCTCTGACAGATGAATCCAGAGCTGGGATGCATCTCATTTGGCCAGGCTGTCACTCACCATTTTGTTCATTACAGAGAAATGAAGTCCATTTCCAAGCATCTTGGGGGGGGAGGTTACAATTTGGAGAGTAATTGGGCTCTCCAAAGCCTTTTCACTTAATTTGCTCAAGTTGTGTTTATTTTTTAGGGAATTAGGTGTTCACAGCTGATGGACAGAATGTCAGAAAAATGAAGGCAAATTGACAGGGTAATAAAGGAAATGATGCAGCCCTTGCTTTCTCTCCTCTCTGTCATTTCTTTCCCACACCAGCTCCTCCTTTCTTTCTCAATCTTTCCAGGCTTACCCCACTACAGGATTAAAATTCCTTCTGGCCTGGGGTCTCACTGATGAATTTCTCCTCAAGGTTTTTGTTACAAAAGCCCACATGTGCTTTTCTTTTATGTATTTACTTTATGTGATCGTGCTCTTTCTTTTTTATTATTTATGTATTTATTTACTTACTTATGTATTGTAGTCATACATCTTTATGGAATACAAGATGTATGACTACAATGCATGAACACATCACTCATTTATTCCTTCCTCAATTCCCATCCCATTCCCTCTGCCCCCTTCTTCTCAAGTTCGGCTTTATGATTGATTTTGATATGTTTGTGAATGTACATCATATATATTATGAAATTTCCTTCTTCCCTCTCCCATCCCCCTCAGTTAGGTCACCTTTCTTGCTCCTTTATGGTTTATCTTTCTTCTTCTAGAGTTCTTCCTATAACCCTTTTGCTCTTCAGCTAATGAACAAAACCATGAAGATGGAGCATTCGGTTGTTTTCCTCATCTCCAATTCCATTCAGGTAGAAGTGACCAATCAAATGGTTTTAGAGTATCTGGGGGTTCTTACATGTACTATTATTTTTAATTTTATTTTTCTTTGGAGGGAAAACAGAGGGCAAAGGTGGAATAAAGCTCATTTCCACTGAAAACAAATCTGGATCCTAAGTCAGAAAGACCAGGACTCAAATTCCATTTCGGCATTCTAACAAATGTATCATCTTGGGGGAATTACCTAACTTCTCTGAACCTGCCATACTAAAGATACTACCTTTATGAGACTACTCAGGATTCAACAAAGTGGCTGTATAGAAGGGCTTCACAGTAAGAATGATTTGAGTTTCTGTATACCTCTTGGTACACTTTAGTAGCATATTCCTATCTCAAACTTTTAATCATTGCCATATTTTTGTCTTTGGAGAAAAGGTTTTGCTAAACAACCAAGATAAAATAATACGTGCAGAGAAACCTCTCTACAAACTGTAACTACTTAATAATAGAAATGAGGTATCATTCAAAATGGAGTTTTGCCTACAGCAACTCATCTGATTGATGCACATGTCAAATGGAATTAAATATTTCTGCAAGTTCTAAAAATGCAGTGGGCTGATTTCCTTTAGGTGATGATTTTCTGGGTCCCTAGGAGAGAAGTGGTTGTTATTTATTATTTTCAGGGATTCTAAGTCAGACCATAGTAGCATCCCAAAATCTATTCCCCAAGTGCAATGTCCTGTTGATTCTTTTGTGACTGAACTTTGGAAGTCCTGAGTTCTCTCACATACCTGAAGCAATGGACTTTAAAGTCTTATATCTGTGATGGATGGCTTTCCTGCATGGTAAGACATTGTCAATAAAATACCTCGATCCTCTAGAGATGGAGTTTTTCATACAAAGTTTACATATAAGCTGTGAGAGGCTGTGGAAGCCATAAACCTTTTCTTTTCTTCTTTTTTCTTTTTTTTTTTTTTGTGTGGATTTGGGGATGGAACCCAGGGGCATTTGACCTCCTAGCTATACCTCCTGCCCTAGTTTTTATTCTTTAATTTGAAACAGAGTCTCAAAGTTGTGGAGGGCCTCACTAAGAAGCTGAGGCTGTCCGTGAACCATGATCCTCCGGCCTCAGCCTCCTGAATGCTGGGATTACAAGCGTGCATCACCACACCCGGCTGCCATAAACATTTTCAATAGTTCTGTACTTACAGTCTGATTGAGAATCAATAAATTGAGACTTGGTATCCCAGAATGAAGTGGGAATTTGTAAATCTTGTATCAGAATGTGTCCCCAGGGAAGGGAACTTCCTAGCTTTGTTACAAAATAGAGTGTATAGATTAAAACATCATTATATAGGAGGAATAATTTATAATATTAGTAGACTAGCCATGGTTAACAATTCATGTTATTAGGTTTTGAATATTACTAACAAAATAAATGATAACTGTTTAAGGGGATGAATATGCCAATTACAATTTGTATACACACATCTATATGTTAATTATATATACACACATATATGTAAAATTATATATATACACATATATACATATATGTATGTATGTGTATATATATATATATATATATATATATATATATAATCATTACCGGAACCATTATTGCATCATGCTATTCACAAAATATCTTTTTCAAGCCTGCAATGTAGGCAAAGCAAAACTTAGCATGAGCATTTGACCCAAACTTACCCCAGTAAAGAATGAAGGGATATAGAGCTAGAGACAAAACTATCTGACAATGAGACCTGAGAGCACAAATGTAATCAAACAGGTCACATACTCAAACAGAACCAGGAATTCGGGGCCATCAGATGACAAATTTAAGATATATAGACTGATGTCTAAGATATATAGAGACTGATGAGATGAGGCTACCCGTACCCATTGTCACCTTGTCAACTGTCATTTCTATAAGCAGAGATAAACCAGCAAGGACAACAACTACAAAAGGAATTTGTCTTACTCTCAATCCCTGCCCTCAAGCTAGAGAGATGTAAACGTTTTTCCCACAGTCTCTATAGCTGAGTCAGTTTTGCCTGCTGTCTTCCCTGTTACCTCAGATCTCATTCCAGACTCTTCATCTCCATTGTCCCTGGGCTGCAACCACACTGACTCATTTGTTGTTCATCAAAGGTATCAAATGCGTTTCTACGTCAAGAATGTGATGCAGTCTTCCCCTCTTCAGAAAGTCTCTTTCTCTGTGCTTGGCCAACCCTTCACCTTCTCCGAGTCCTTGCTCAATTGTAGCCTTTCCCAGGAAGTTTCCTACACCAAGCTTCCAACTTCAGTTTCAACCCACTCTTCCTAGTGCACGCCACATTTGACTTCCCTTTACTGTTTTATATTTTTATCTTTCTATGGAATTTGTCATCTCAACCTGTATTATTTACTTATTTACTATTGTGTATTGTTATTTTATGGCTTCTTTCTTTAAATTTTTTATTGGTGCATTATATTCATACATCACATTGGGGTAAAAAACTTGTGTGTACATACATGTACACATCACCGATTTAACCCCTACCCAATTCCCACCCCATCCCTCCTTCCCTTGCTTGGCTTAGTGGTTGACTTCGATATGTTTAAGTACATTGTGTGTTTTAGAGAATTTCCTTCTTCTCCCCTCCCATCCCCTCATTTAGGTTGTCTTGTTTGCTCCTCTATAGGATTTCCTTTTTCATCTAGAGTCCTCTAACAATACCACTTCTGGGTATCTACCCAAAAGAAAGTAAACCAAACTACCAAACTAATGCATGGGTATCTATCTTCATAGCTGCACAATTCACTATAGCCAAACTATGGAACCAGCCAAGATGTCCATCAACAGATGAATGGATTACAAAACTGTGGGATATGTACACAATGGAATTTTACTTAGCCATTAAAAAAAACTCAATTACATCATTTTCAGGGAAATGGATGGAAATAGAGGACATTATGCTAAGTGAGATTAGTCAGTCACAAAAAATAAGAAATCAGATGCTTTCTCTAATATGTGAAAGCTAAGGAGAAGTGGGTCATAGGAAGAACTCTATTTTATGCCTTCTAATAAAACAGAAGTTCCATGGTAATATGGCTCTGTGTCTATTTTATTCATACATGAAAGGTAGTGTTTGAAAGAATGAATGAATGGACTGAGGTCAAGAGAAGCCCTAGAAGATTTCAGATTTGTTGGTACTAAACCGGTTCCCATAATTGTTAACGTAAAAGTGATCTCATGATGCAGCTTAGTATGAAGCTCCATACTCTAAAATAACATAGGCATATCTGTATCATTCTTTTCATATATGCATCAAACTATCATTTTGGGTGATACCTTAGAAGCTCCATAAACCATTGATATTAGACGGACATCTTAAAATCTAGCACTATATATTACATTCTAGCATAAATCATGAAAAGCTGAAAGTGTAGAAAGTGATTGTATACCCTACAATCTCCACTGCCTGCCCTTGTAACCTACAGCAGCATATGGGGCTTTTCTGGACCTAGATTTTCTCACTTTTCAAATTCTGTTCTCTTTCTCTTTGAACTTGCAACACCCTGGTGAGTTAAGAAAGTGTTCTAGACTGCAACACAAAAAAGAATACACAATAGTCATAGATATTTGTAATGGATTTTTTTGGCAAAATATTGCTTTTAATGTTTGAATTCCAAAGAAAAACATATTAAAATCAAGTAAAAGTATGATCTTAATAGAGTAATGATAATAACAATAATGAATAATTAAAAGATATTTTTCATGTGTAACCTCATTGCTTAATGAACATGTAATGCAGAAAGATATTCCTATAGGTTACAATTAGAATTTAAATTTTTTGTCTTTTAGAGCAGGATCATTTCAAATGTGATTATCCTTAGAAAGAAACACAAACATCTTTTATAAATTAATTGAGTGAAATAAGAGACTTTAGTTATAGTGTGGTGGCAAAACATGCCGAAAAGACATGATATTTCAATTTTAATAACAATAAGGATAAAAGACAATATTCCAAAGGACCAAATAAGCTAGTATTTTAAATTTCAATTTTTTCTAATCTACATTTTTAAATTTTCAGGCGTAACTCATAAATATATATATATGTGTGTGTAATATATATGCTTTATGCTATATATTATACATATATACACATAATCATTCATAATAGAAAAAGGTTGTAAAAGCTTAAGCCAAATTTGTACATTTCAAATGGTCTGTGTTTGTATAAATGCATGTATTTATTTTAATGTGGGTATAATTATTACCGAATTGTAGCTTTTAATGGGAAGATCATTAGGGACAGTTAAATCTGACTGCATTTAGTTTTCATTGAGACTCTGAAATTATTTTTTCAAAATGTTCAGGTTTTGAAAAAGAGGCAAACTGTGTTCATCTCAAATAGGCTGTCCTTAATTTTTCAGACTGCTATTTTAAGGCAAATTTAATCCATATAGTTCATACTCATTTACACTTAAATTATCCAACTAGAGCTTTTAACAGCTATTTAATATCCCAGGCACCTTTTGAGCCTTTAAAGCAAGCTCCTAAAAGCCTTTTCCATCTCTTCCACCCTCTCTCATCAGCTTAAGAGGTTGCATTTTGCTCAGGGTAAACAAATTGAATACTGAAACTTTTGGTTATTTTTCCTCTCAGTTTATGACCTATGAATGCAAAGTGGCTTTCAGATGTGACATAACTAATTTTCCCATCCCTATGAACCAATACAGGGTGTGTGTCACATTACACTTACTTATGAACAGCTATATAGCCAGCAAATGAGGCAATCTCTGGACTCCTCATTGGGCATCCACAGCATATAAATAGATAATTACAGAAACTCAAACCTCGATGACATTTTTTCATCTTAAAATTGCCAAGGCTGCCTTTTGAATGGTATAAGTAAATGTCCTAGAATTTTCCCCAGACACAAAATACCTACTTATAGATCTAAATATCTCTTCCTTTTTACAGATAGCAAAGTCTTAAGCAGATATAAACCAGCTATAAGCCAGGAAACCGCAGGTTCTGACATCTAGAGTTATGGTCCTTTGAAGCACAGAAGAGTTTAAGAAAAGGTCATGATTTAGATGTGTGGTGTGTTGTGTGTGTGTGTGTGTGTGTGTGTGTGTGTGTGTGTGTGAGAAAGACAGAGACGTGAGTCTGAGGATTTAAGAATCATACAAACACTCATGTCTCTGGAATTAGGAGGCTTGAATTTTATGAGCTCCAATTGTTATTTTATATGGTTTGTCTTACAGTTTTATATAACATGTATTAATTATATGTGTTAATAAGGTGCAGTGATAATTCAGTATGTGTATTGGCATGCATTGGCCAAATCCTGTCTCCATTCCATATGACCTTTGTTTCCTCAGCCTCTCCAATAATCAATATTCTATATGCAAATCCAGATCCACTTGTGTGTGTGTGTGTGTGTGTGTGTGTGTGTGTGTGTGTGAGAGAGAGAGAGAGAGAGAGAGAGAGAGAGAGAGAGAGAATGAGAATGTGTGTGCGGTGTACTAGGGATTGAACCCTGAGCCATTCTACTTCTGAGCAACACCCAAGACTTGTTTTTATTCTTTATTCTGAAACAGTCTCATTAAGTTGTAGAGGGCCTTACTAAGTAGCTGAGGCTAACTGCAACCTGTGATCCTTCTGTCTCAGCCTCCTAAGTACTGGAATTACAAGCATGTAATATAAAACTTTCACTTATGAGAGAGAATACATGGTAATTATTTTTTCTGCATCTGGCTTATTTCACTTAACATAATATTCTTCGGTTCCATCCATTTTTATGCAAATGACAGGATTTCATTCTTCTTTGTAGCTGAGTAATATTACACTGTGCATATATGTTACCAGGTGGAACTACTTTTAAGCAGGGCAAGAAGCTGGACTACTGCTCACCTGCTCCACAAATACTTGGAGTCAAACAGGTTTTATTGAAAGCCAGCTTTGAAGGAAAAGAGAGGAAACTTGCTTGTTTCAAATATCCATTTTTGGAGAATTCAAGAGCAAGGGAAAGGGAAACTTTCATAAAAAGAAGATAAAATAAATGGACAAAAAAAGAAAATATGAATATGCAGAAGTGGATAGCCACTGCTGAAACTTGCCTCAGTTTCGTTGGCTCCTTATTAGACGGGGTTAGGGGTGCAGGTATGCCGAGGGAACTCTTTAGCATAAAGAATTACGAGATGCAGAAAAGTCATTAGGAAGTTGTCAATCTTCGAGGAAGTCTGTTTTGTATATATTACATTTCCTTTGTTCCTTTAACCATGGATTCTCACCTAGCTTGATTCCACATCTTAGCCATTATGAATAGTGCGAGCATAAACATGAATACACAGGTATCTTTTATGATAAACTGACTTCATGTCTCTTTGGATACATACCCGAGTGGAATAGCTGGATCATATGATAGATCTTTTTTCAGGTTTTTGAGGAAGCTCCAAACAATTCTTTGTAACGGTTTCCTAATTTATATTTCTGCCAACAGTGTATGAGTATCCTTTCTTCTCCACATCTTTGCCAGCATTTATTTTGTTGTTGTTGTTGTTGTTGTTTTTATTTTTTATTTCATTTTTTGTGGGTCTGGACATGAAAGCCAAGGACATTCAACCTTGAGTTACACCCTCTGCCTTATTTTTTATTCTTTATTTTGAAACAGGGTTTCACTAAGTTCCAGAGGGCCTCACTAAGTAGCTGAGGCTGTCTGAGAACCATGATCCTCCGGTCTCAGCCTCCTGAATGCAGGGATTACAAGCATTACAAGCATGTGCTACCATGCCCGGCTTGTTGTTGTTTTTATAATAGCGTTTAAAAAAAAACAAAACACAAGCCTTCACAGCTGGCTCTCATGCAGTAACTATCTATTCTATCCTGATAGGCAAAAGAATCATCACCTTGGATATTTCCCAAGCACTTTGTAAGTCATCTGCCTAATTCCCCTTCAATATTTTCCAATTCTAATCTTTGGTGTGTTCTATGTTCTCTTTCTAGGATATCCTGTAACATGATTTTGTATTTGCAGATTGGTGAAGAGAAAATTTATGTCAAGAATGGCCTGAAGAAACACTTAGTGGAGTGAGAGAAGAAAGTCCTTTGGAAGGAAGCTCAAGGAGATCAGGGTCTCACTTAAATCAAGGAGTCTGCTTTGATCACAGGAGGGAGCTTGAGTCCGGGCTGAGCTGACCTGGCAGGAGACAGTGCAGGTGTGTAAAGAAAAGCCTGAGTCACCTGCACCAGGAATGCAGGCAGAGCTGTTCTGGATGGCTGCATTTTTCTAATAAGACTTTGCACAGGCCACTAAATGAAGCTGGCTGCCTGGTTGAGTTCTGTCCCGGCCCCATTTAAGTTTACCCATTTCCTTAGAATGTAATCTTACCTTCTCACTATTGGATTCCTTCAGAGCCTTGTTACTAATGAATAGAGGCCACTGGGATAAGGGTAGGTCCCTTAGGTGTCCTGACAATACAGCAATTCCAGAACACCACACAAGAAGGCACTATCTAAAAGAACCACAAAATGTGTGGTTTAAACTTGCATGGAGATCTCAAAAAATAAGTATTGCAACCCTCATCTGATATTTTAGTCCTCACATCAGGTTGTCCTGCTTCTCCTGAAGCATCCTGTATAATGGAACTTAATGCCTCTGAGGGCAAATTTTGTACAAAGTTTTCCTTTGTGTGAAGTTGACATTTACCTCCTTAGAATTGTGTTCTATAAACCCCAACAGAGAATTTTTTTCAAGTAACACCCAGCTTTAAAATAGAAATGGAAAAAATTAAAATTAAAGTAGAAATGAGCTGTTCTTGCAATAGATGTATTCAATTAAAAAAAAACAAACAAATAGATATCTCCTATGAGCCCTTTGTGTGGTATATATTGGATGAACTTGTTTGAAATGCTCAATAACTAACAGTGCCACTGGCCCCTATCCTGATTTCTATCACTGACTCCAGAGAATAAAAGTTTCATTCCCTTACATGTGGTAGTAACAGAAGTGGTAGTAGCAAATACCTGTACCTGCCATTTATCCCCTATTCTGTAGATTGTATATTAATTTTTATGTGACTATAACAATGGTATGAAATTTAAATGTATCACTATTCCAACTTTACAAGGGAGGAAATTAAGGCTCAATTACATAATCTACCCAAGGGAAAACCTTCCCTAAATGACAGGCCTGGGAGTCAAACTGCAATTATCTGATGCAAAGACTATCATCTAACAAGGTATACATATATTCATATATATGACATATATAGTTATCATCAAGCCTTTTGATTGTGACATATGTATGCATTTATATTTAAATAAGCATATATGTACATATATAAAATGTATTACTGTATGAATACAAAGGCAACTCTATGCATGTAAATATATGTAAGGATACTTTTCACAGAGGATGCTTTTCACATAGCTGCAGTACCCAGGATGACACACAGAGCTGCAGCCTGCTTTAGACCACCTTCCTCAGCCCCATCCATGAGGCAGGTGCCTCGCCAGCAACCAGTAATTTTCCTATTGCCTGTGTGGGGAGACTGTGTTTGGCCTGTCACAGGGGAGGTGAGCCAGACAAGGATTGAGTCTGTTGGGCTTTCTAATAGAGGCATGAGAGCTTTCAATCATGGAACAAGTTCTTTTTGAGACTGAGATCCTGCCAAACAGTTATTGCTGAAAACTTCACCTTCACACTACTTCACCTTTCCACATTCCCTACTGTGGTGGAAACGTCATGTATATTTTTTGTTTGTTTGTTTGATTGATTGATTGATTTGACTTTTTGTTGAGAAAAAAACAGTCATGGAGACTTTTCAGGCCTGGAATAATCCAAATTGAAATCAAGTTAAGAAGCATCAGAGAAACACTAAACCAGGGGTACTTTTGATGTTGACTGAGTCTGTCTAGCTCTAAAGACACTAACAACTTAGTATAGAAAAGTTAATTATAAATGCAGAAATTAAAGGTTTGTTAATAGAAAAAGGAATGGGGTCAGTAAACATTAAATGATCTCAGGCAGGTGTGGTGGTGCACGCTTGTAATCCCAGCATTGGGGAGGCTGAGACAGAAGGACTGCGGTTCAAAGACAGCCTCAGCTACTACTTAGTGAGGCCATTTGCAACTCAGTGAGACCCAGTTTTAAAATAAAGACTTAAAAATAGGGCTGGGGTGTAGCTTGGAGGTAGAATTTCCCAGTACTGCAAAAACAAAAAATGATCTCTCTTAGAAAGCCAGTTTGCTAAAGAAGAAATGTCCTATAACTTGTTGTTTTTAATAGTTTTCCTGTTTTCCAAAAAGAAACTGAGCAAGTACAGTAATTTGAGCTACTCAAATACAAAGGGAGTAACCAGTTTACTCCTGAAAGCTTGGCTTAATCAGTACTAGCTACAGCTGAGATCCATAAAGAGTAGGATGATCGATTAGTGATGTCTACAGCTGGCATAGGAGGGAAAGGCAGGACATTAAAGCAACTGTCTGAACAACCCTAGGGATTGCCTGGAAGTTTGTTGCTATCAGGATCATTATGTTTTACTCTGGAGCTGCTAAGCTCTGTTGGATTTCACAGATTAAGAACTGTATAAAAAAATTCTCAGAGATCTTTGGGATGGGGACTCATCTGAGTTCAGCAATGCACATGGATCCTTAGTGATGGCACCAGAATGGGCTATTCTCCATCACACCACCATAAAGCCTCCTGTCCCAGCCATGTGCCTGGCATTATAAGTTCCTATTCCCTTGTTGTTCCTGGAGAGGTGATTAAATTTGTGATTGTTTTTATTTCCTCCACCAATATATTTCCATCATATAAAAGTTGGGTATACTCTGTATTATGTATTTCACCTCTACTTAGCTGCCTTGACTGTTGTTATCATATATAGGCTCCGGGAATATAAGTACTGCTCTGCCTACCTTACATACAAGCATAAGAGAGGAAAAAAATGTGACTTCCATAAACTAACTTCTTCATCTAGCTATGTAATACCAAAAGAGAGGTATATATCATAAAATTTGCTGATAGACAAAGGAACAACCTCATTAAGGTGTGACACAATGAAATTTTTACGTGGTGGAAATGTGCTGTAACTGTCTTATCCAAAAGTGTCACCAATTCATGTGTGGCTATCAAGCACTTGAAATGTGTCCAGAGCAACTGAGAAATGACATATTCAGTTTGGACTGATTTAGTTAATGATAATAAAAGAGATCACCACATGTGGCAAGTAGCTACCATCTAGTAGAGTTTCTTAAATTTTACACTGGATAAGAATCATCTGGAGGACATAAAGTATAAACCCCTGGGTACTGCAGTCAGAAATTAAGATTCAGAAGATCTGGGGTGTGATATGAGGATCTGGGTTTCTAACCAGCCCCCAGATGCTCCTGCTGCTGTTCTCTGTTCAGGAACTTCACTTTTTGTCCTTTGGTGGAGGAGTCCAGGGTTACTTAGTTCAGTGGTTTTCAGCCAGGGAAAAATATGCCTCCTGAAAGACATTTGGCAATACCTGGAGACATTTTAACTTGTCACAGGTGGAGACCTATTGGGTGCTACTGGCATCCATTTGGTAGAGGTAATAGATAGCGCTAAGTATCCTATGATGCCCAGGACAGCCTTGCTCCATCCCCAATAAATATAAAGAAAAAGACACAGCTTAAGCAGTATGCGGTAGCACATGCCTTTAATCCCAGTAGTTGGGAAGCTGAAAGGACAGGATAGCAAGTTCAAAGCCAGCCTCAGCAACATAACAAGACTCTGTTTCAAAATGAAAAATAAAAATATGGCTAGGGGTGTATCTCAGAGGTAAAATAGACCAAGGTTTAATCTATAAAACTGCAAAATAAATATAAATTAATTAATTATTTTTTAAAAATAATAACATAACTTAAAATGCCAACAGTACCAAGACTGAGACTTTGTTAACTACTTGTGTCAGTCAGATTGTAACTGGATAATAGGTTATAGGCTCATCACTTCTCTTTAGTGTTAACCTGTGTTCTTGTCAGGCCTTAACCTTAATCTTGACCAAATATTACAATACCATCCATTCCTTCAACTCTGAGACAGTTCTAAGCTGTGAAGGTGAATGCTGGCAGAGGGGTTTGGTGTCTGACTCTCTCCCCTTGGCTTCTGCACTGGGAGGTAGGGCATGGTACAACAGGTCACCAGGCCCCAGATGGGTGAAAAGCTTTTCAGACAAGAGGAAGATAGGGCCTCTTGATGGAGTCTCTGAGAGGAGAAATACATTGGTGTGAATCACACCAACATTAGTCATCAGGAGCTGTGTTGAAGGCAATAACCACAGAAGTACGTAGGGATACACAGAGAAGAATCCAAGACTTGTTTCCATTCTTGTGAAGAACCATTTCTTCAGTGTTTCCCAGGTAAGCCCCACAGCTGCCCTCACCTTCCTAGGGCTTCAAAGCTGTGACACAGTAGCCTTCAACACCTGGAGTACTGAGGAGTCCTAGGTTATAGCAGTGGAAGATCCCTGTCTTGAACATCCCTGAGCCTACCAGATAGAAAGCCAGTGTAAGCTTCCCCAAGAAATGCGAGGCGCTGCAGCCTGCAAAAGCCAATGTCTTCTGCTTTCTGAGTTTGTTCATTTAGGTCTTAAAATCATACATACTGCAAATGTTACCTTTTGCAACCACTAATTTCTTTCCTCAAGTCTCAGAGACCAAAGCTCTACACATTTTTTGTCCTCCTCCCCATTTGTGAGTCCTGGACTCTAAGGGAGCTTTATAAACCTCTAATCACCTAAAAGTTCCCCAAGTCCAGAAGCCCCTGTTCCCTTGGGCTGTTTACAAAACCATATGTGGATGGGGAGAGGGGACAGGATTCTCTGCTTTGCAGTGGAAATCCCCTAGGCCTCAGTGGTAAGTTATAGATGCCAAATTGAATGAATTGAACCTAAAGTATATGGCATTGTCATCTTTTATGTCAGAAATAAGAATCTGAATTCATTCAGCAACTCACACATGATCTGAACCTGCTCTCCATTTTTAGATTCCCAAACTGTTTTGTAATTCTCATAAAGCCTTTATGAATGTAGCTGCTATCTCTTTACACAGGGGGGTTGACTGTTACCATTTTAACCTTTGGTTGGTCATACCTGAAAACTCTGCCCTTGACAGCTCAAAAGAGAGACAGTTAATGTGGCAAGCCCACAAAGTCACCTGTGGATTGTGAGTCCTGTGCTTGCCCACCGAGTCCAAAAATGTTGGTTCCTATAAGAAAAGTTGGGTGTCTGAAGACTTTTCAGCCTCCTGCTTTCTCATCCTTTCTAGAACATCCTAGGTCCTCCTTCTAAACTTGGCCCCTCTTCTGTAACATGGAACTAACACCATCCCTCTAGATTGTTGAAATTGGATGACACTGACTCCGTGTTTGCTCCAGGTGTGGGCATTCTGAAATGCCGAGACTCTTCTGTGGTGTCTACACCACTGGAACACAGCCTGCAGGCCTGAGACCTGCCTTATGTGAAAGGTCATGTCTCTGAAGGGGAAAGGAAAGACAGCATGCAGGTGCCACTTCTACCTCTGGATTATTCTGAGGTGCAAATGAATTAATCCAACATGCATGACTACATAGAAAACTATGTTTTTTTGTTTGCTTGTTTTGTTTGTTTGGTTTTTTTTTTTTTTAACAAAGACTATTTTATACTCTGGCTAATGAGTTTTGACTTGTGTAAATTTGGTCTCATAATTACCCAATTCAGATTTCCCCTTAACCAATCAGATGGATGCTATGATTTCAGCCATTTAAACAATTGTAGATCATCAGAACAGACACCAAGGACAAGGTAAACTAACTTATGTTCTCCTCTTCTGAATATGTCTCCTGTGAGCAAAGCTGGCTTTCTGGAGATGTAATGTGAAGGGAGTTTTCTGTTTCTATATATCAATCCCAACTCTACTCACTGTCTCCCATCCATAGCTTCCCAAGGTCAAGGCAACATAAGATACTTCAGAACGTGCAATTGTAGGTCTTTCCATCATTCTATCATTCTGTGCTCACAAGACCAGACCCGTGACTACTGAACAGGACAGGGGAAATGACAAATTCCAAGACCAGACCGTGATGCCTGAACAGGACAGTATAAACTCCAAGGCCCTTGAATAATCCCACCCCGACAGAAAGGCAAATGAAAAGATGCTACAGAATCTGAAACAGCAGAGGCCAGGTGTGAAAGAGGAAGATGCTTCACAGGTGCAGGTTGGAGTTAGGGAGATAGCAGTGATGGCTGCTGGGCTTCATGAGATGGTAGTGGAGCTCCTGAGCTTCTGGTGTCTTACTTTAAGCCCAAACCAACAGGATGAGCTGCTCCTTTCTAAAATGCCTGTAGCTTTTAGGAGAGGAAGATCTGTCATTCTCCAAGCAAAATCCAAGTGCCCAAAGTTCATGAGACAGGGACCTGGGGATAGTTAATCAGGGGCTATGCTTCTTCCAAGTACTTTCAACATACCCTGTCCTCCCCTCACATCACCTTGCAGCCCAAGTCTGATTAATGACAGCACTCAGTTCCCCATGCCTTTCTTCCCTTGCCTACACCTCCACTTCTGCACGTGTCCATTTTAATTCTCTCTTCCTCCTTTTGGCATCTGGTTTATTTTGTATATAAACTGCTGATGTAAATGTCCAAAATAAATTATGCTGAATAATAGATGAAGACAGCTACATAATTTATAACACTAGAGGCCAGACAGAGCTGGACGGGCTGTGTTCATGCCCATGGCCCCTCCTGGACCGCTTTAACACGACCTGCTGGTGTTTACAGGCTCACTGCTGGAGTACATGAGTCCAATGCCTGGTACTCAGGTTGTCTTCTGTGTCTGCCCTTAAAGTGGCCCCTGATTTCCCTCTCCAAGCAGCAGTCAAGATGTGCACAGCCCTGGCTCTTGCCTGTTCAGCCAGGAGCAACTGTGCCTCACCAGGTCTTGGCTTCTGTCTCCCACAGAGAACAGCACCAGAACATGGTTCTTGACCCTGGAAGAGGTATCTCTCTGCCCTCCAATGTCTCCTATGCAAGCTCATCACCCAGCGCAATGGCTTCAGATTTGCAAATGGGCTTGGGTGTGAGCCTGCTTTGTGCAGCAAAGTCCTTTGCAACTAATTGTAGGTCACAGATGAGGAAGATACAAGAGAAATAGGACAAGACATAAGAAAGGAAGGACATATCATTGTTTCTAGGTCTTAACCAATTGTAGCTTTTGATAGAAATTATTAATCTGAAATGGAGTTTTATTTTGTTTTTGTTATTTTTATTTGTCTATTCAAAATTTCTGATTCTTTTCCCCTATTCTTACTTTGTAGCAAGGAAAAAATAAAGAACAGGAGAAGGACAAAGAGACAGAAAAATATGAGTATAGAGGTCAGAAGAAAGAAGTTGAACCAGGAGAGCTCTTAGACAAAATATAAATAAAAATAAAAATAAGACCACAACCACGTTTCCACACAATCAGTGGAAGCTTCTGTTTTGTTTTTGAAAGCTGCAGGGTAAAATTGAAAACAATTATGAAGTACAAGATTTTCTAGGGAAGAAAGATGTTTCCATTGTTTTAAAAAATTCATCCCTTACTTACAAGGAGCCAGAGGACTCACCTCAGACCTAAGCTCCACAGAGCTGCCTTTTGCCTCTTTGATTTTGAAGGTGCTCCCTCAGCCACATCAGCCACATTGGACTTACCAGTTCTTGTCATTAGCATTCAAGTATTAAGCCAGAGGAACTCAATCTGGGCACAACACCAATGTGGCCAGTAAGCCACAATTTAGTTAATGTGCACCCCTTGTCAGCCCTGGCTTTGGCCAGAGAGTACTTGGGTTGAGTGCATGCTGGTAGTGGTGGGAAATGGAGAGGAAGTGGCCAGTGAAAGGCTCATTTGCAAGAACTGCCCAGCTGAGATAACATTTAAAATGAAAACGAGGAGGTCCAATGCTTTGTAATCCTGTAGCAGCTGCTCATTTTGGGTCGGGATGGGGAAGGAACATTTTGCCATCAGTTAGTCATTGTGCCAAAACTGGCCAGTGGTGGTTTCTGGTTTCCCTAAGCCACCTCCGAGGGGATCACTCAGCTGTGTCCTAAGGATGCAGAACAAGAGAAAAAGAACAAGATGGCTTGTAGGCTCCATCCGTGCATCTGGCCCCTGGGATGCCCTGCAGATGGGTCTGGTTGGAGACAGTGGTAGCTTGGACAGGTTTGCTGTAGCTTCATGCCAGGGAAGGGCAGCTGGTGGCTTGTTCCACTGTTCTTCAGCCTGTCATGCTCCACTCTTAACAAGTTATGTGCATCCCAGAGATACAGATTATCCTTTAGCCCAGAGAGCCAAGCTTCCCTCCAAGTGACAGAGCCTGAAAAGAGTAGCCAGGATCTCAGGAAGCCCACCCACATCCCACTCACATAGAAACTAAGGAGTGAATTCATGGCTTACTATTCCAGCTAAGGGCTCACCCAGGCAGGACTCTTTTCTTCCCATGCCTGTAGTCTCTCTTTTTGGAGGACCAAGGAGCTTTTCCTTTTGCTGTAAAATTACAAATATAACTAAACTGACTTTAAACATATTAATGATACCAGATGGCTTCATAAAATGTAAATAGAGCAATAAAAGTACAAATGGGGTCCTCCCAGTAATTAACTTTTGATTTACACAGTCCAAAGGGATTTGGATCAAGTATCACCTTACTAACATATTAGGTGGTAATCCTTGCTCAATCATTTTTCTAGGCTTGGCCTTTCTGGTTTTTCCACATCTCTCCCTGACCCTCCATTCTAAGCTGAGAGGCACTTCTAAGTTTCATGGCACTGAAGAGTTGAAATAAACGTTTGCAGTCATCTCTCTAGAAAGTGTCAACAGGCTGCCTAATTAGGACAGCCAGGAAGCACTTGGGGGACATGAAGTGTTCCATAAATGCACATTATTCTTGTTATAATCATGACACAGTAATAATAACTCAGCTTGTTGGGGCATTTTCACAGTAGCAAATATTCTCTTATTTATTTGGCAATCATGTACTATGCTATTTATGGATGTAAATTTTCTCTGATGCCAAGGTTAGGTCACTGGGTAAAACCAATAGAGGAGAGAGATTCTGATTTCTAGAGTCAGCCTGAGTTCAGAAAGATTCACAAAACCATAGTAACAGAAGAACTACAGGGAAGATCTGCTTTTGCTCTACAGGCTCGTAGACTGAATAATGGAATATTCAAATCTATCTATTGTCTCTTCCATCTATTACCTGGGCAACCTTGGACAGAGGAACCTCTCTGGGCCTCCATTTTCTCATCTTTATAATGCAGGCTTTGGTGTCAAATCCCTTGATGGGATTTCTGTCTCAATAAACTCAAGAAAGCGCTTAAAGCTATACCTAGCACATGGTCAGTGTTTAGTGTATATGGCTGCTACTTCTAGGGCTATGATCACCACCATAGGGCTGAAAGAGTTCTCAAGAGATAGACTGGTGTGGCTTCCACATTAAAAAACAAAACAGAAACTTAGACTCACAGAGAAACAGGAACTCAGAGAAAAAAAGCTTTCAGTGATAACAAAATGGATTTTGAACTCTTTTAAGATGGAGTTTACAATTTTAATTAGGCGTAAGAATCGGTTAATAAAGGCAACTTGGAAACACCACTTAATAACAATTGTAACTAACATTCAAGTGTTTATAATAGATACCAAATATTTTTCAAAGAGCTTTTCATGCAGTGAGTCATTTAATCCTCAAACAGCTCTTTAAAGCATGAATTACCAGAACTGACCATTTCACAGATGAGAAAGCTACAGAGAAATGAAGTTACTTGCACCAGGTTGCAAAGAAAAAGTGGCAGATCTGAGATTTGGGATTTCCTCTGTTTTCTGTAAAGCCCTTTATGAGTGAAATAATTCAGCTAGGAAATAGATTGGACATACTCCCGAATGCTCTTCAATGCTTGTAATACCTTAATAAAATTTTCCCTTCTTCACATCCCTTAATATTCCCTTTTCTGATGTCAGAAAATGGAGTAGGCCCAAAGGATACAATATGACACTGGTTCATGGCTAATGTCATCATGGGACTGCAGCCTTTGGTTCCAAAAAGCTACAATTTGTGTTTGCATTTTTGGGGGATGGACATGTTCTACACCAGCCAGGACAAAGCTCCCTTTTTTTTCTTTTTGGTGGTACTGGGGATGGAACCCAGGGGCCTTCTACCTCTGGGATATACTCCCAGACCTATTTTATATTTTATTTGGAAACAGAGTCTCTTAAGCCAGGTGAGGCTGGCTTCAAACCTGCGCTATCCTCCTGTCTCAGCCTCCCAAGCGGGGGGATTACAAGCATGCACCACCACGCCCAGCAAGCTCCCTTCTTTTCACACACTAAATGCTACATGAAGAAAAGCACACTATGACAAAATCTCCTGAGTCACTCTTGTCTCCCTGAGGAAACTCTACCTGGACTCGATTGGCCATCTTCCTTTAATTAACTAGATATTTCCCAAACTATAGGCTGCGAAGGCTGCCAGCATCCCTTCCTATGTATTTTCAACTCATGATGGCAGTGGCAGTGATGTATATAGGTCAATCACATGCGATATTTTAACATCTAAATTAAATGGCAAGCAATCCCAGAATCCATTACCTTCTCCATCGCTACTAAAATCAAACTAACGGGACCGATTCAATTTTCTTTTATGGATGGAGCTTGAGAGGACAAAACCACCAATGAAGATGGAAGTAACTCTGCTCTGGGGAGAAAAAGAAGGTGAGAGTGCTGGTAAACAGACCATATGGCCTAGAGGAGCCCCAAACTGCCCAGTTAACAATAGCAAGTCTCATGTCCCATCCAGCACTGGGGGGAGGGAGAGAGTTCCTTGGCAACCACACTTAGACATTCATTACTCAATATATTCATGTCATGATCCAATCTCACTAGGATAGATAGTGATTCCAAAATATATTTCATTTTATCAATTCCAGTTAAATTATTACATCTGAGGGAAAGAAATTTACCTTGGCTGTTGTGGCTGTGTCTGCTCAAACCTGTTTCAAGGAGACTAGAGTGTGTCCCTACAGCACAGAGCCACTGCCCCAGCTGAGTCCCTGTCAATGTCCCTGAAGGGCCCATGGACTCTCATAATGGTACCCATGTCCTATGGCTGGAACCTCTGATTCACCCTGCTGCACCCCACACTGTTTCCCCAAGGGCCTCTTTGGAGGCAGTCTAGAGCCTTTTGTTATCTCGGCACACAATCATCTGTCAGCTGCACACCCAAATATCTCCATTCTTGTGATTTTGTCAGATCGTCACCACTAAAAGGATGTTAAAATTCATAAATGCATCTATTTCCAGTAATAGGCCTATGTACTGCCGTCTCCCAACTTGAAGACAGAGGATTTTGCTGGGGACACGAATATCACACATCTCAAGAGGGCAACTGGCTTACTTGAGTTGTAGAGGTAATTTCTTCCTGCTATGATCTTTAATATTGAAAGTTTAAATATATCAATGGCTACGAGCACAGCCAGCAACCTTAGAACTGCTCAGGAAATCACAGGATTTTAAAGCCAGGGGAGAAGAAAAGGCAGCTCTTCACCTCCTCCTTAGGCTGGGTTCCCTGTGGCTTTGTCTGGAAAAGCTGTGGCCTCCAGCATGAAGGGCATCTGCAAAACCAGACAGTAGCCAGCCAGGGGTATGCCTATCTCTCCCAGATGTGCCTTTCTTCTCATCACAAGAAACAGTGGGTACAGTCCCATCAGGGTCCAGGCAAGGAAAGACTGCACTTAATCTCTCCATTTGAGACTTCCTGAAGCACAGGAGCTGGGCTCTGTAGTTATGAGATCAGGCGAGTCAGAGTTGGGTCCTGTACAGTGATATGCTCATATTCATTTCCTGGGTGGCAGTGGAGGATGATTATCAAAGCCAGACCCCGTGGTGACTCTGCCAGAGAGCTGGGGCCAGGTTATTCAGCTTCTTAGGTGACACTTTACTTCACTGGGAGACCTTTGTTCTTGGGGTGGCAGTGTCTCCTTCATTACTTACAGTACAGTTGGCCTGGGTCACAAATAGGGGCTTGGTTCTAGAACCCCCACAGATACCAAAATCCTTTATATAAAAGGGTATATTATTTGCATGTAATCTTTGAACACCCTCTTGTATACTTTAAGTCTTGTCTAGAAATAGTTTAGAATCTCAGATAGGAGGACTTCAAGTTCGAGGCCAGCCTGGACAATTCACCCTGTTTCAAAATCAAAAATAAAAATGTATTGGGGATGTAGCTCAGTGATAAAGCACTCTTAGGTGTCATGCCCAGCACCAAAAATAGAAAGAAAGCCATAAACCATGTCTATATTACTTATAATAACAAATATAATGTAGGTATTATACAAACATTATATTTATAATGTTATGCTTATACTGTAATACTGTATAAACTGTATACTGTACTGTTTAGGCAATAATGACAAAAAAGTGTCTATCCGTGTTCAGTACAGATGCAATTTTTTTTCAAATACTTCTGATCTACTGTTTGTTGAATCCACAAATGCAAAATCTATGGGTAAAGAGGGCTGAGTGGACTGGCTCTAAGACCATATGTTACAGAGAGCCTAGCATTTACAGTGGTGGGGAGACATCAGATTAGGTGAACATGAATTTCCATATCTGCTGTCACTTTTGCTGCTGCTAAGATGCCATGCACTACATTCATTAGTATATACCTGTGTTCTACAAATCACTTTCAGAGCCACTACACAGTGTTTCCTCTAAAAAGCACTGTGAGGTGAACACAGCAAATAAGACCCCATTGAACAGACTGAAAGACAAAATTTCCTGAAGTCACCCAGCGCAAGCACTTAACCAAAAGGATTAGATCTCAAGTTATCTGATTATTTTTCTACTATACATTGGTAGAAATAGAACCACATTGGCAATTTCCAAATTTATTCATGCAGTCCACTCAGCACCTACATGGGCCATTTCTGGGATGAACTGCCTGTTGGCATCAATAGTTTCTGAGTATACTTGGGGCTCCTAGGACCCAGAACCCTGCTGGACTACCTTTCTTCAAGCCCTTAGTCTTGCTACCTGATCCCCCCCGGGACAGAATATCTTTTGGCTTGCATTGCTACACAGCACGGAGCCTCCCATGAATTTATGGAAAGAGATTGAATCCTGCAGGGCCCCTCAGCAGGAGCCCAGGAGGCTGCACTTGAAAAATGATTGCATGACACACACAGAGGCTGTTTAAACCTGTCACTTTAAAATATCCCTTCTTCTCTACCTAGGCTGGGCCAAGTAGAGCAGGCCCAGAAAGGAGAAATTAATTTAAAGTGACAATTCTGACTTTCTGAAGCCAGATTTTGGCATGTATGGCAGAATCTTCACATGCCAAGGTCTCAATTTAAAACCAAAGGGTCCAAACAGAACACTATCATTTTTGGTAAGCTTTGGCATCTCATTCTCTGGGTTTCTGATCAGGAAAAATCCAGCCAGCTAGGAAGAGGTTTTTTCTTCTCATCTTCAGGGCAAGACTAGAAGAGAAGCAGGGCAGGAGAGGAACTACAAAGAACAACTCCAGGTGTCTCGGTTAACATTGTCACTGCTGTAGGCCCAAACAACTGACCAAACAATTTAGTGGAAGGAAGATTTATTTGCTCACAGTGTATGGCAATTTCAGGGTTCAGGCCATGTCATTCTGGGTCTCAGAGCTCAAGGTATGGTGGCAGGAAGTAGAGAGAGGAAAGAGCAAGGATCTTCTCTCATATCATGGAGTCTGAAAGGAGGAAAGCCAGCAAGCAAGGAGCAATTCAAAGACAAAAGCACAATCCCTAAGGCCACATCACCAGGGATCTAGCTTCTCCTGCCATACTCGACTATCTAGGTTATCACCAAATAAGCCCATCACAATGAGTTTATCCACTGATGAGATTACAACTCATATGACTTGATCATGTCAGTTCTGAATATTAATGCATGAGCTCTTCAGAGGACATTCTGTATTTAACGATAACACCAAGATACCTGACTAGGCTGGTTGAGTTACCTTTCCTTTGTTAAGTCTGCTATTATCAGGTGGTCTAGGACAAAGACAAGATGTTCAGCATCCAATTAAAATGTGTTTCATTATTGGAGAACAATTCTGATCCCAAAGCCTAGATTTCTAATACAAGATTTTAGTATCCTTCAAGGGTCCACTTTATTCTCATCTTGTCCAGGAAATCTTCCCAGACAGTCTTTACTGTGTGCAATTGATGAATAGTACCCTGGCAGATGTGTGTGTGTGTGTGTGTGTGTGTGTGTGTGTGTGTGTGTGGGCTTGTGCATAGGCAAATATAGAAATATAACTCTCCTTATCTGACAAACTACTGTATGCATGTGATCTCTCTTTAAGTGCCTAAAACCTTGACTCTTAGTTATTTCATAAAATTGCCTTTTAAATCTCTTAGCCAGAATGGAGAAAAATTATTAACTCATAGATTTTTTTTTGTAGTACTGGGGATAGAACCCTTCTACCTCCAGGGTACACTCCCAGAACTATTTTATATTTTTCTTATTGGGAAACAGGGTCTATTAAGCCAGCAATGCTGGTTTCAAACATGCAGGATCCTCCTGTCTCCGCCTCCCAAGTGCGGGAATTACAAGTGTGCATCACCACGCCCGACTTAACTCATAAGATTTTTAAAAGTTCTCTCAGTGAATACCTTATGTATTTCCACTCACCATATTCTCAAGGCCTGGTTTTGTGCTATGTATAATCAGATGCTTTGTTGAGTAAAGAACTGAATAACTGTGAGTAGAAGTGAGAACAGGTTGAGGCTCAGAAAACAACCTCCTCTAGTATGAAGAGGCATGCTGAGTACTTTCAACTAGTTCTCCACCTAAAGGAGAACAAAGGTTTCATTGACTTTTTCCAATGTCCTCCCAGTCTTACACACCTTTTCTTCTTGAGAAATAGGGTTTTTCTAAAACTCCACTATCTACCTAAAGACAGGATGCTTTGTAAGATTAGAAAATTAACTCAGAAAAATTAGAGTTGACACCACAACCAGATCCCAGGCAAACTTTTTCCCAGTTCATTGTTTGTTCTTGGAGCCCGTATATCTCTTCTAAAAATTATCTTTACATCTTCTCCAATTGCCTACACCCCCTACCTCTTTTTCTAGTAGGAAGAGAATATTTAAACTTTAACCATCTGGTCTGTTTTTTTTTTTTTTTAAGTTTCATTCTTTCTGTGATTCTGTCAACTTGCACATAAATATATTTACTATTTTTTCTGTTAATGTGACTATTGTCAGTTTATTATAAACTCATATTACTGAAACTTCAGAGGCTGTAAAGTCCCTTTCACTCCCACAAGCAGCACTTTCCAAATAAAGTTGAAAGGAAGGTGCTCACTGGATGCCTGGCAGGGTGAAATTGCTGGACTCCTGGGACAGACATATAAACATCAAGAACAGCCCCATTTGAGATCCAGCAACTGCTCTATCTTATTCTTTACCCTCTTTTTTCCTATACAGTGGGAAAGTATGCTGACCTAACAAACAAAAGTAAGGCTTGGAACCATAACTGAAGCAAGAAGCTTTCCCAAACCCACACCTGCTTAATTTGTGAGATTATTACTTCTTAACACATGTGTAGTCAGCACTGTAATGCTTGGTAGTCATAATAAATGCACAGAGTCCAGGGCATCAGAAGAGCAGATGATCTGCAGTTACCTAGTCTCAGCCTGGCTTCTCCTTCTAAAGCCCCTGTGAGGTCATCAGGAGCCTGTTTCCTTAAGACCAAACCCATTTCCCTGAGCTGCCCACTTTTGCACAGTGCCATGTCCCCAAGTTGCAGGACACTGCTTTAACAATTCTAGTGATCTGGCATTCATATCCCTACCTTGTCTGAAATGTCAACAATAAGAATTACAGAAAGAGAAAGGAAAGGGAAAAGTGTTTCTAGGAGATTATGATTCAGATCCATTCTCTGCCACTGTCATAACCAGGAGGGCTGTGCAGGAGACTTTCCACACATTTGCAAACAGACTTAATAATAAGGGGCTGTCTGCCTCAACGTGTCAAATTCCCTGCCAACTGCACAAGACGCTCTCAGGGAGGGGGACATTGTGCAAAGCAATGCAAGGTCACGAACTCTCCTTTTGTCTGTTCTAATATTCAATATGACTTTCCTCCAAATAAAGATTTCTGAGATGTGAAAGTGACCACCTTAAAGAGTAGCTAGCGATAAAACACTAGAGAATAGCAATTAAGCTCCAGGGAAATGGAGGCAGCAGGTTATTATCCTCTTTACCCTTGATCAAAATAGACAGGGAAACAAAGTAAAGATTAGGCCTTAGACCCCCATACCTCAGCCCCAATCCCTTCACAAGTCAGAGCTGCCTGACCTTTCAGACTTTCAACCTAAAAGGGGACGATGGGTATTGCCTGGCAATTCACTCTCATCCCATGGCATTTTGAGATTCCTCTGTAAAATTCTGTGATCTTACACTAAACAAATATTGAATTATAATTTCAGAGAAATGCTTTCTTTCTGGATTCCAAGTTGAAAAATGTAGCATCTCTTTTTTACACTTTGGGTACCTCTCATAGCACCCAGCTCAGTGGCACACATCATACACATCTTAGCCATGAGTTGCTAAATGCAAGCTATGATGGAGACCTCAGGCTCTAAGGTCAGGCTCTCAGCTCCTCACCGCCAGCTCTGTAACCTTGGGCCAGCTGTGAAACTCACTAAGGCCATGGTTTGCTCCCAGGGGCACTAACTGTGCCTACATTATTTAGTGGCCTAAATAAGATGACACACATAAAGAAAATTCAAAGAATAAGCACTCAATGAACACTAGTTATTATTTTTTTTAAAAAAAGGAGGCAGTGGGAAAATGGAGGAGAGGGTAAGGGAGAAGCAGGTACAGAGGACTGAAATCAGCAGGTCAAGATGAATACACAAAGTAAAAAAAAGCAGACAAGACCCATGGGCGCCATCATGAGCACTGAAGGAAAGAAAAAGGAAAGAGGCATAGTAAATTAATTGTGGTCTCTTGATACACTCAGTAGTCTGAATTTCCAGTTCCTTTGACCATAACCTTATGAGTTGACAGTAAAAGGTGTAACCTAGGTGGTTCAGAGACCTGACTGAGTCCCAGGCCCAGCGGCTCCTCGGATGTCCTCTAGCAAGAGTAAATTTCCACTGTGAGGAAGTTCCATGCTTGGTTTTTAAGAGAAAAAGATGCAACTACCCTTTTAAGAGAAGCTGAAAGGTGTGGTAGAAAAAGCTTGTGATTTATACTGCGGTTTTATTTTGAATTTCTGATGTACTGACTGGCTTTCTAAGAGAGATGACAAAAATCTTCAAGTTTCTGTTTTTCTTTAGAGATATAACTACCTTATGGGTTCATCCTGAGATGTAGGTTACAGGAAAGAATATGGACTCATTATGCAGTATGTAGTTGTTATTATTTGGATTTAAAATGCCCCTCCCCCACTTCACACATTGCCAATGCACTCAGGTTTGCAGGTAGGGAAAGACTGGAGGAGGTAGGTCTGGGGACATGGCTTTTGGGACTGTATCTGTTTTTGCCCCCCCCCTTCCTGCTTTTTTGCTGTAGGAGGTAAAAGAGTGAGAGTAGCTTTCCTCTTCTGCCATGCCCTAAAAACCTGCCATTGAGCAATTTATTCCTTGGAGCCAGCTGACCATGGACTGAAGCCTTTGCAATTTCTAAAACCATGAGTCAATATACCTTTCTTCCTCTAAGTTGTGTTTGTTGGGTATTTTGATCATAGCAACAATAACAACAAAAAAAAAAATAACTACAACAGTGGTGCACTGCAAAGCCGTGTCAATTGATATGACTTGGAATAAAATGAAGAGAATATCAAGGGTTTGGTGTGTGTGAGAGAGTGTGTGTGTGGGGGGGGTGGGTTGGGGATAAAACCCAGGGGCAGTCTATCCCTGAGCTACACTCTCAGCCCTATTTTTTATTCTTTACTTTGAAATAGGTTCCCACTGAGTTGCAACAGGCCTCACTAAGTTGGTGAGGCTAGCTGCGAAACTCCTGTCTTGGTCTCCCCAGTGCTGGGATTACAAGCATGCACCACCATGCCTGGCTGAGAATAACAAGTTTTAAAAAAAATTTTGCAGAGCCAGATGTCATTAAAATGAGAAAAGCTTACTTTTTTGTTAATCCAATATATAACACAGCATTTGCACATGGGTGTGTGTGCACATGTGCTCACACATGAAGAGGCTGGTGTCGACAAGGGAACTTTATAACACTGCTTGGGTAGATTTATTTATTTACTTATTAGATAGTTATAAATACCACAATTTTATAAATGTTTCAAGCAGGAGAGAAAAGGTGGGGAAAAAGACCCTCACCAAACAGGTCTGTCTGCCACCAAGTGAATAAAATTACCTCCTAATCAAATGCATCATTAAAAGTACAGACATTAGAGCCTGGTGCTGACAGCTTTATGAGCAAGGCATTTGCAGTTAATTAGGATCTACTGCTTTTGTAGTTGGAATTGCATCACGGGTGCTGTTTGACTCCAGCTAAATAACACCTGCCTCCACTGTCAGGCACCTGGGTGCTCAGGCCGTTCTTTGGGCTTTCCTCTATCCTGGTCTTGAAGGTAACCACGGATAGTGCTCAACCTGTAAATGTCAATCTTAGATCCTGTAGTGGCTGAGGTTCTTTTCCAAGCACAATAGCAACTTCTGTGAAAATATATCCAGAGAAGTGTGGACAAATAAAAAGCATTTAACTTCCAGACTAGGGAGAAGATGCACCTGCATTTTTCGGCTGCTGCACCCTTCCTTGTAGAAAGGATGTGATGGGGATCAGAGGATGCCATCCCAAAATATGCCACTTAATCTATTGACTATTTTGAACTGCAGGCAATTGGGAAACATCAGGTGCAGGATAAGTTTTCTGACCTCTCCATAGCTATGTAAAAGCAGGGCATAAATTTTCTGTTTGAAAATGCCCTCCCTGTATTGGGAAGAGGAGGATATTTTTATTACAGGAGATAGTCAAGGCCAAGATAAAACTGTACAAACACCTGCTCAAATAACTCTTATCTTCCATTAGTTTCCACTGTATGTTTCCCAGTCACCTATAGTTTACCACTTCTAGCCCAAACCTCTTTTTTCTTTGTCTTGTCACATCTGCACATTTTATTGTTCTTTGTTAAAATGATACAAAGTCCTGATCCTTAATGCTATTTGGAGGTTTTCACTTCCTTCTATGAAGCCTTCTATATCACACAAAAAAGATATCACATAAAAAAATTAAAAGTATATAGTTTTCTTCTGTTAATTTGTCTTTTGTCAATTTATTTCACAGTCCCCCAACACAGAACAGAGAGGAAATATTGTCCCTCCTCTACTTGGGAAAATACATGCCCATGGGATATCACACCCATGCCTGCCTTCTGAAGAACCTGGAGCAGCAAGAGGCAGCCGATCTCTGACTGCTCGTTTATTCCTGGAGTTTTTTAATTGAAGTGATTGCAGCCAAACTACCACCTGCATTAACTGGCATAGAAGAGACTCAAAAAATAGATGTTCTCTGACTATAAAAAGACAATGGGAATACTGTCATAGAATAAAGATTAGAATTGCTGACTTGTTCACATCAATGGACACAGACAATGTTTGACAAGCCCTAATCCTTTTTCAGAGTCCAACTCTTTAAATTTTCTACACAGGCACACATACAAACAAATCCAGTTCTGATATTTTTTGTGGAACTGGGAATTGAACCCAGGTTCATATTACCTCCGAGATACACCCACAACCCTATTTTTATTCTTTATTTTGAAACAGGGTCCCACAAAGTTGCAGAGGGCCACATTAAGTGGCTGAGGTTGGCTGTGAAACTTTGATCCTCCTGTCTCAGCCTCTCAAGTATTGTGATTACTAGGGTGTGACACCACACCCAGTTCAGTTTTAATTTTTTTCTATGAATAACAAAATCTCTGTAGATTGTCCTGAAAACCTTTTGAGGGATTACTTGATAGCTTCTTCTCTTTCAAGGCAGGACCATGCTCATCAGTAGAAAAGCCTGCCATTTTAGTCTAACCAATAATCTACTGACTAATTATAAATGTGGGAAGTAAAGCAGGCCACCTAATGTAAATCCAGGAAAGCAGAAAAGTTGAGGAAGCATCATAGAGATGACTTGCATTGGGAGGGTCACCCTGCAAGTGGGCTCCCTCCCTGTGTAGCCCACAGCTGTGTGTGTGGCATCCCCAGCTCCCTCATGTCAGACTCAGTACAGTCACAGCAGCTGGCCATGTCTCTCCTTGTAAGCCTTTCCATACTGTTTGAAGACAGTTATTAAATCACGTTTCAGTCTTCATCTCCCAGTTAAATAACACTAGTTGTTCAGCCTTTCTTCTTGTGGTTTTATTCTCCAAGCTCCCTAATTGTCTTGGGATCCCTCCAAGCCACTTTTAAATACTGCATCTAATCTGAAAAGGGAGTTGACAAAATCTTCAAAGTAGTAAAGAAGCATCCAATAATTTGGTAGAAACAGTTCAGACTGATGATCAAGGCACAGCAACATCTCTGGCCAAGCCCTTTTCCACGGTGCAGACAGTCCGCTGCCATTTCTGAGCTACCACACGAGGAAGGTGGCGCGTTCCACCTAATGCCGCATTAACTGCCGCTGCAGACATTTGTAGAGGTTGCTGGGTAATTGAATGACCGACAGCAGTATCGGAGCTGTGCACCAAGATAAGGGTAATCAAATTTCATGCTTCAGGGGCTCCGCAGCTTTAGCTGGCCACCTCAGGGGTCACAAAGAATTCCTTCCCCCGCCCAACTATGCTATCTTTTGCTACACATAGTTCTGCACAATTGGTCAGTTACATTTTGTGATTTTTGTGTTTGCTTCCTAACAGTCCCCCAAAGGCAATTCCTGAAGACAAGGAACCCCAGGCAAGGGACCACCATAGGCCAGCAGGTCAGACACTCTGGAGGTCTCAGGAAAATTAATTCCTATTGTCACAAGTCCCTCTCCTAAGAGGCAGGTGATTATTGATGTAACTCTCTGACCAGACCCTTACATAGGGGGAGGCAAATGAGAACAAAGAAAGAAAAATAAAATGCAAGAAAAAGGGGGGCAATTAGAAAGGAATCAAGTGCATTCAGCTCAAACATGAGGCAGAATGAGGAACGTTGTGTCAGCACTGGTACCTGTGCTGTTTTACAAGATGTGGCAATGGCAAAAGTTAATTGCAGTTCATGCAGCTGAGCTGCCACAAAAACCACCACTGGGGAGCAAGAGGCTAGGAAACTGAACCCTGTCTAAACAGGTTCTCTAGTATTACTCCATGTATTTCTCCTCCAATCAATACCCATCGGAGACTCAGAGAGAGCTGCCACCTTCTCCTCCTCCTCCTCTGACTCCTCCTCCTACTCCTCCTCCTCCTTTTCCTCCCCATCTTCCTCCTCATCATTCTCTTCCTTTTCCACCTCTTCTTCTTTCTTTTCCTTGATACCTAGACTTTCTGGCTGATTGCTTTTGGTTGATTGATTCAGAGACTGATGAATCAATGAGTAAAGGAGTGGGAACAGAGCTTAGTTTAGTCACCAGGTCAGAAAGGAAGGTGCTGACTGCCTGTCTCTTCAATCCTAAAAGGAGAGGTTGACAAGATCCTAAGGAAGGCACCCTTGAGGATCAGCTTTCCATTATCTCAACAAATTCTTGTGAGAAACTGACTTATACAGAGTGCAGGTTTGTTTAGACTCATAGTTTTTTTTTTTTTTGTTGTTGTTGTTTGTTTGTTTGTTTGGTGGTACTGGGGTTCATGAAAGCCCTTCTACCTCCGGGCTACACTCCAGACCTATGTTTTTATTTTTCGAAACAGGGTCTCCTAAGCCAGCACGGATGGCTTTGAACCTACGCAATCCTCCTGTCTCAGCCTCCCAAGCACAGGGATTACAAGTGTGCGCCACCACACTCGGCTTAGACTCATAGTTTTTGAGGTTCCAGTCTATGACAGATTGGCTCTGTTGTTGATGTGCCTGGGCACCTCATGGCTAGACCATATGGCACAGACAAATTCAACTCTTTTTGCTGGGTGTGAAGAGAGAAAAACACTAGAGTCCTACTATTTTATTTCTCTTCATGCTCCAATGACCTATAACCTCCTGATAGGTCCCGTTTCTTAAAGTTTCTTTCACCTCCACCAGCTTCACAGGCTGGGGACCAATAACACATGAGACTTTGGGGGTCAATCCAGATCCAAACTATAGCAGCATCGTCTCTATCAGAAGACAGAATTACAAAGAAAAAGTCCCCTTCTCCAGTTTATGTGCTTTAAGAAAGGCTCTCTACTATGTCTAGAGAGGTCTCTGGAGGTAATGTTTTTAAATACAGGGTAGCTTACATGTTTATGGTTGAGAACATTAATTTCAAAATGTGTTTATGTGAAGAAGAAATTGTTGGCATACGTAATATTTGAAAATTTTGAGCTGCGGATGAGAGAGCTCACAGCATCCTGGATGTTGCCCTATAGCAGTGGGGGATTGAACCCATATGCCCCTTATAGCTATCCTCCTGTAATCTTCTGTTGCTGGTTCACCTTCCTATTGACTCAGGAGAGATTCAGCAAGCTTTTATTGAGAAGCTGATGTGTCCCAGTTGCTCTGCTGTTAGCAATTTTAAATAAAGGGAGATATTACAAGTGCCAGGATTAAGTTAACACAGTGACTGTGGGTTCAGGCAGAGGAACATCATTCTAGACAGTTGTGAAGTTGAGAGAGAAAATCCAGAAATACTGCACATTCTTACATGTTTGGAAGTTTAGATTATTTGAAGGAGGAGAGTGTCAGGTTGAAGGTGGGCTGTAGGTGCAAAGGATCTTTATTCTTATTAAGAGAGAGACAATAGAAAGCAACTGAAAGGGACAAGGGTCTTGCAGAAAATGGTCTCAACTCCCCAGACTTCTTTCACTTTTCTTCTCTTTAAACCATGTGAAAGTAAATGGGATCCTTGCCCTGGCCACACAGAGCTGCAAGCATAGATTCATGCAGAGAACACAGATCATATGTAGGTTGTGGCTGAGGTAATTCATCTATCAAGCTCATTGTCAAAACCCAATCAGGTGCCAACTTAGAAGTGAGATACATGAGGTTCCAGTGGAAGATGAGATAGAGATGAGAGCCCTGAAACACAAGCTCATCCTGTTCACATGGTAACAGTCTTTAATGCATTATTCTTGCATGCTAGTCACTACACCAAGTGCTTTGCAATACTGATCTCATTTATTCCTCATAAAAACTGTGGTCAGCCAGATATGGTGGTGCATGCTTATAATTCTAGTACTTGGGAAGCTGAGACAGAAGGATTTCAGGTTTGTGGTCAGCCTTAGCAACTTAGTCAGAGGCCTTTTACAACTTAGTGAGATCCTGTTCCAAAATAAAAAATAAAATAAAATGAGGCTTGGTATAGCTCAGAAGTATACCACTGAGTGTAGTTCAATCCCCAGGACAACACACACACACACACACACACACACACACACACACACACCCCTGAGTCTGAGCTTGTAGTGCCACTATATTATAGACAGGAAATTTTAACTCAAAGAGATTAAGTAATATGTCCAAGGTCCCACAGCAAAGGTTTCTGAATCAGAACTTGATTTTGCTCTGTCATATTATAGACCATACATTTTGCCATGAACTAGTTTGTCTTGTGAGCCACAGACCTGAATAACAGGACCAAGCACCTAGGCTTTATTTCTCAAGGCTTTCTATATCTGTGCTGTTCTACATGGTAGCCAGTATGTACATGTGACTATGGGACACTTGAAATGTACCTGGTCCTCCCGGAAATGTGCTCTAAGTGTTAAGATATGCACTGATTCAAACATATATTACCAAAAAGGTAAAATGATGCATCTCTATTAATAAATTAATGTTGATGACTTGTAAAAATAATAATATCTCAGGTAATAGTGTTAAATAAAAATTTAAACCAATTTATCTGTTTCCTCTTACTTTGTTTTAACGTATCTCTAGAAAATTTAGAACACATATGTGATTCGATATATGTTCCTATTGGACAGAGCCGTTCTGGCTTGAGCTCCAGGTCTACCCACAGGGACAATGCAGGCTGCTCCTCTGGTGGTCAGAACAGATTCCTGCAGGAGACAGAGGATAGCCACTGGGAGATGGAGTTTCTCTGAATCCACGTCATAAAACAATGTTTCCATTTAAATTCAGCCTCTCATCAGATGCTATTCCTCCCTCTCCTTGAGGGGAAAAAAGACAGTATTTCATGTTCATTAGTTAATATTTGTAAAGTGCTTTGAAGATGAAATGTGCTACATAAATGCTAATAATAACACCCACTAAACTTCGGTGAGCCTTTCATCTGGAGATTTCAAAGTCCCCATTGCAGGCAGGCCTCATTGTTCTATTACTTTAACATTAATTGCATCTCATCCAGATATGGGATCATTACCTTCCTCCATTTAGTCCTAGAGAAACAGTAGTGGCAAACAGTGGTCAAGGAAGGGCAGTCATCCAGCAGGGAGGAGCTTGTGGCTCTCCTTATATCACAGCCCAGGGCTCCAGAAAAGTTAACTTGGAGGACTAGACTCACATTTGGGCAGAGAAGGATCATCTGCAAGGTGGGACCTGAAAACTTATAGTAGGCAGGACCTTCTTTCTTTGGGATTCTCTGCTTCTCCTGCCTTTTCATGCATCCAAACACATGCCAAAAGCAACCAGTGCCTAACTTGTAATTGTTCAACTTTAAGATTTTTTTTTTACCTGTATAGTGGTACAAAAAGGGATACAATTCAGTAGAAATTTACTTGGAATTTTGAATTTCCATTTTTCCTGGACCAGCCATGCATGGTGCAGCACTTGTTCAAGATGCTGAGCAGCAGCAGTGAGCCACAGCTTCCATCAGCCCTGCCATTGCCCAGGGAGATCACTGAAACTCTGCAGCGTATCGTGTTTTCAGTGCCTTTTGGATGTAGTGTTTTGTGTTTTCATATCATATCATGTTTACCAAATGCCCATCTGTGTATGTATACTACATAGTCAACACTTCATTATAAAATAGGCTTTATGTTAGATTATTTTCCCTAACTAAAGGTTAATAGGAATGTTCTGAGCATGCTCAAGGTAAGGGTAAGCTCTGATGTTTTATAGGTAAGATGTACTTAAATACATTTTCGAAAGGGCATTTTCAACTTATAATGGGTTTGTTGGAATGTAAAATCATCTTTTCTTCTTTTTATATGGAGGGGGAATATTGAACCCAGGGGTACTCTGCTTTTGAGCTACACAACCAGCCTATTTTAGTTTTTATTTTGAAATAGGGTCTCACTGAATTTCTGAAGCTGGCCTCCCACCTTCAACCCTGTTTCAGCCTTTCAAGTCCTGGGATTATAGGCATGTGACACCATTCCCAGCCCTTAAACCTATCTTAAGTAGAGGAACAAATGTTCTCAGTAAGTACTCCCTGGTTGATGACGCTGCAGCTATGTGGTGGAGGTGGTATCTATTACACATCATCAGCCCTGATGGCATATGTGACACCTTGGATAGGAAGAGTCACAGTGCATAAATGTGGGGCTCAGTTCAATCCAACCTAGCCCTCACTTGGACCCCTGCCACTTTCTGTAGTCTACAGCTGGTTGACACAAGGGGAGTGACATCTAATGCTGGGCTTAGTCAAGCAGAGAGAAAAAGCCTACAGAAATAGAAAGGGGCTTGTGAAGAGCAGGGCTTCCTGCAGCCCTAGTCTCAGCCTAGCCTCAGGTGGGAAGTGCATCAAGACCTGGAGGAATGCCCCAGCTAGGGCCACTCAGGGTGGACTGTGCAGACATACCCATCCCCTGCCTGCCAAATAAGAAAGACCAAAAAGTAGGTTTGCCTGCCAGGCACAAAGCCACAGTGCAACATCTCCTCCAGGAGAAATCCCTTTATGCTAATTACAGCCACCAGGAAGTCAGACAGTGTGAGATGGCACAGCTGGATCTCTCCTCTGTTCAGGAAGAACTGCTGGAGTTGCCTAATCTCTCTCACCAAGTGAGAAAGGGCGAGAAGGAGGTGTTGGAGAGGGCTTGGGAATACAAAAGAGCAGAGAGTGACAAGAACCCCACCACCAGGCGGGGGTTGAGTGTGTGTGCCTGTGAGCTTTTATAAAAAGGAATAAAATGTGTCATTTCAGATTGGATACGTTGAACATTACTAATTAAGAAATTACTTAATTATGGAGAAGAAAATAAAATGAAGGTATTTTGCCCTTGAGGGAAAAATATCTTTGATTTGCTAAATCAAGGAAATGATTAGATTCAAACATTAAATAATTGGAAATGGCTCCAACAAAAGCATTAGAATGTTCATGCTGCACAGGCCTCTCAAGGAACTCTGTCTTTTCCTCCCAAGCTCCTGTCTTACATGTTTCCTTTCTGTAAATAAGTCTTGTCTAGAATAGACTGAACATCCCCACACTTTTGGCTTAAAAAGGGGCAAAAAGACAGACTTGCTTGCATGTATCTCGGTCTATGCTAAGGATGTCTATTCATAATGTTTTATTCATCATTCCTCAACTATTTTTTCCTCCTGCCCACCCAGTTTTCCCCATGGCTCAGCCAAGTGCTTTCTTCTTCCCACCCCTGCTTCTTTAACCATTAGATGATAAATCCTTCTGCTTTGTTCACTACAGAAGTCACACATGTTAAGGTATGGTAATTTCTCTATTGACCACCTTGGCTTCACTTCATGGCTCAGAAGTATTCCCATCCTAGACCAAATCAGCCAGCAGCTAGGTTGCCAGGCCTTCAACTGAAGAATTAAGCACTAGCGCTCCCAAATTTTAGAAATGACATATGGAAGGTTTTTTGCATTTCTTTTGCTAAATGCTGATCTTGTTCCAAGATTTCACCTCTATAGGAATCATTCCTCTTTAAGTTCTGCCTTCCTGACTTTTATTTTCAATTGTCCTATCATATAGTCATAGGTAACCTCAAAGAAAACATATTCAACATTAATCTCATCACCTTCTAATTATGAAAAGTGTTACCTCCTAAGCCATTAGATTTCAGATGCTGGGGTGTGGGTGTGGCTCAGCTGTAGAATACTCTCCTAACATAAATGAGGCCCTGTATTCCATCATCCCCAACATGACAAGAAGAGAAAGATGAGAGAGAGAGGGACACACACACACACACACACACACACACACACTAATTAATTTTAAGAACTTGAAGATACTCCATATCTTTCATTCATCCAGGGTGAAAGCTAAAGTCAGATCTGCTCCTACATATCCCTTTGCCTTTCTTTCATATTTAGTCATTGAACTATGTCAATTCTTTTGAAAAGCCTGATACCCTATTTTTATTTGGCATCTAGAGCTTCCGCATACTTCCTTTCATTTATCTTATTTGTACTCATAGAGAGATGATGACTCATAGGCAGAGAAAATATACTTACTCCTATTCTGTTTCAATAGGTAAGGAAATGAAGCCTTGTTCTCAGGTATACCTTGACCTTGTTTACTCTGAGAAGTCTTAATATCATTTTCCAAAGGCGCCCTCCCTCAGTCCTGAAGATTCATTTTGTGACTCATTTAACTCCTGCAACATCCAATATTATCTTCATTATTAGCACCAGACTGCCAGATATATACAACTAGTCACTATTCTCTCTCACCTCCACCTTGCTTTAGAGTACACTTAGAAGATAGCAAATATACACTAAAGTTAGTCCCCCAAGAATAAATGCAGGTATGAGAATAAATGAATAAGACCATATTCCTAAGGTCACACAGATAGTAAATGATAGAACTGGAGACAAAAACTAATCTCTTTTTTCTACTGTGTTCTGGAATAGTCTCCTTGACAGATGCTTCTAGCATACTGTGAGATTATTTTAGGGCATGTTTTTTTATCACCATTGTCTTAGTACATTTTGTGTTGTTACAACAGAATACCTGATGCTGGGAAAATGCATAAAGAAGAGAGATTTGGAGGCTTCCAGGAAGATGGTGACCAAGGGAAGCAGCACATACTAGTCCTGCTGATGCCTGATCTCCATTGCCTCAAAAAAGCATTATACAAAGGCAGAAATTAGTATCAGTAGAGGAATAAAAACAATAGATACAAAGGACAGGGGAAAAGAAGATTAGAAGACCAATCAGAAGTTAGAAAAAAACTCACCTGCCTTACAGTGGCAGGCAACACTGCAATGACATCTTGCCTCACAAGGCTCAATTCCAGAGACAAAAAGGAAAACCAAGGACCTGAAGTGAGTAGCTGCAGACCATCAGGGATATAAACCATCAGTTCTTTCTGCACAAACGCTGGCTACAGCATTCAGCAGTGGTGGCTGAACTTACCACCCCTGCAGGGATTCAGAGTGGAGCTCAACACCAGACGAGAAACCTGCCTGCCTTGTGGCTGAGGGTGCTGTGGTGGTGCCATCTTGCCTCACTGCACCAGACTTCAAGGATGATCAAGAAAACATCCAAAGACCAGAAGTAAGCAGCTATAGGTCATTGAAATTTTAAGTCACCAGTTTCTCCTGTGCAAACAATGGCTACAACTTGCAGCAGTGGAGGACGAGCTCAATACACCCTTCACTATAAGTGAAGCTACAATCTCTGTGAAAGAATGATAAGCGTGGTGTCCCCAGGGACTTGCACAGTTGTGATAAACTCCTGGGCCTAAGACTTTAGCAATTCAATCCAGTGAATGAGGGGTGGAGTCTACAACTTGCAGCAGTGGTGGCTGAGTTTATTGCACTCACCAGAGATACAGAGTTGCGCTCAATAACACCATAAGTGAAGTTGTATTTACTGAGTGAGAATGCCCAGTCCAGTGTCCCCAGGATTGATACAGCTGCGACAAACTGCCTGGGTCTGAGACTTTGTGGTTCAATGCAGAGAAGGTGGGAGTAGAGTCTGCTGTTGGACATAACAGAGACTCAGACAGACTCAGGTTCTGATCAGTGGAAAGTGTGGAGGGAGACCTATGCTTAACAGTAGACCCAACTAGTAGGATCTCCAGGATCACCACACACCAACAAATCATGGTGAATGGGGAGAAATCAGACCAGGCTAGCCCTAGATGTGGAGAACAGAGACTCTTACACTGAATTTGGTCTTGACTCTTACACTGAATTTGGTCTCAGAAGCATACCACCACCTATGGAGGCAGGAAGAGACTGAGATCCAAATTTGTGAAAAGCCTGGAGGGTGACCTGTGCTTAACACTAGATCCAGCTCCATTCATACTGACCATCTGTATAGATTGAGTAAGACTCAAAGAGCCAGTATTACAGGAAGAAAGGTGCCAGTAGTATTCAATATCTACACAAAGAAAGACTTCAAAGGCCCTGTCTGCTGATTAGTTATTTATTTGTAGAGTTGCATTAATTTGTTGTTGGGATTGTTTTAGCTTTTTATTTATTTATTTATTTATTTATTTATTTATTTTGTGTGTGTGTGTGTGTATGCCTGCTTTTTTCCTCTTCTCAAACCCTCTCCCAAGCTTCTTCCCTTGTACATACCTACTCTGTTCTTTCTATCCCTTTTTATCTTTTTTGTTCTTTTTCTCTCTCTCTCTTGTCTTGTATTAAATCCTCTTTATATCACTATACCAAAAACCTTATATTGGCTACTAGAGTACTACTACATTTTTTACTGTCTCTAACCTCTAGTATATAACACCTTACCAAACTCATATTCTCATTCTATTTGATCCTATCTGAGGCATTACCCTATTCTTCCATTTACAACTTTACATTCCTCTTCATTCAACCTTCACTGTTGAATACAATGCAACTTTCCCTTGAATATACCAGCTGACACACAGACTGAGAGAAAGCTATCAAAAGCAACAGATACAAACTTCTGAAATCATGAGAAGGAGGAATAACAAGAAAGCAATGAGCTCTCACAACCGCACAATAACAGAGATCTCCAGAAGATCAAATCAGGAATGTAACTGTAGAAATAATACAGGACTTCCAAAAAGAATTTAGAGAGAGTCTGAAAGAAATAAAGGACGCAATCATTGAGGTGAAGGGATCAGTTCAAACTATAAACAATTAGACCACATTGGATATAGAATCTTGCTCCTAGAAGATGATCACTCCAAAAATGAATGCATAGTATATAACCTAAAAAAAAAAAAAACCAATTTGACAGCATTAATTGGACACTGAAGAAATATGGGCCCATTTTAAAATAGCTAAATTAAGAGTAATTGGCATAGAAGAGGGAAAAGAAGGTGAAAGCAAAGGGATCAACAATCTTTTCAAAAAAGTAATATCAGAAAATTTTTCAAACATAGAGCAAGAGTTTGATACACAGCTACAGGAAATTTATAAAAGCCCATTTAGACAAGATCAGAGAAAATATTCCCCATGACACATAGCAGTCAAACTGATCAATGTAGAAGCCAATGAGAGAATTTTAAAGGCAACAAAAACAAAAGACCAAGTGACATTCAGAGGCAAACCACTTAGAATTAATCCAGACTTCCCAAAACAAGTCATAAAAGCCAGAAAGGCCTGGAGTAGCATATTCCAAACTCTTAAAGAAAACAACTTGCAGCCACAAATTTCCTACCCAGCAAAACTATCACTCAAATTAGGTGGAGAAATAAAAATATTCCACAACAAACAAATACTGAAGGAATTTGTGTCTTCAAAACCAGCACTAGAGAAAACACTCAAAGAGATTAGCTGCAAAGAAGAAATAAGTAATGCATGCCAGAACCATAGAAGCAAGAATTTCCATCCAGCAAACACCTAAGCAAAAAAGAACAAACAGTACTTCAAATAGAAGTTAAATGTTCTTAACATGTTAGGAATTTAAAATCTTAACATGTTAGGAATTTAAAATTATCTCTCATTTATCACACTGAACATAAATCGCCTCAACTCCCCAATAAAAAGACATAAAGTGGCAAAATATATTTAAAAACAGAATTTATATATCTGCTGCCTGCAAGAAACATACCTTAACAAGTAAAGATAGTAACAAACTTAAGGTAAGGGACTAGAGCAAGGAAATCCATGCCAACAAAACTCAAAGACAAGCAGGAGTAGCAATGATGATATCAGACAAGTTAAAATTCAAGCCTAAGCTTATTAGAAGAGACAAAGTAGGCCATTTTTACTGCTAAAAGAAATAATATAGCAAGAGGAAATAATGATAGTAAACTTTATGCCCCAAACATAGGTGTAGCTACTTTCATAAAACAAACTCTTTGTGACATTAAGTCACACATAATCCCAATACAGTATTACTGGGAGATTTCAACACTCCTCTCACACCATTAGACAAATCTTCTAGATAAAAATGTCAGCAAAGATTTCTCAGACCTAAAGAAAACTATTAATCAAATGGCCCTGTTAGACACATATAGAATATTCTACCAACTCAGAAGAATTCACATTTTTCTCAGCTGCTCATGAAAACATCTCCAAAATAGATCACATCCTGGGCCACAAAGTGGGCACTAGTGAATTTAAAAAATGTGACATACTTCCCTGTGTCTTTTCAGACATAATGGAATGAAACTAGAAATCAACTATAAAAAGACCCAGAGAAACAACATAAATATGTGGAGACTGAACAACACAATGGTGAATGAAGAATGGTTAATAGAAGGAAGGGGTAAAATCAAGAAATTTCTAGAAACAAACAAAAATAGAGATACAATATAGAGAAATCTCTGGGACACTTTGAAGGCAGTATTAAGAAGAAAATTCATAGCACTGAGTACAGACACAAGAAAAACAGAAAATCATCAAGTAGATAACCTAATGACATACCTCAAAGCCCTTAAAAAAACAGGAACAATTTAACCCCAAAGCCAGTAAAAGACAGGGAATTATTAAAATCAGAGTAGAAATTAACAAAGTAAAGAATAAAAAATAAAAAAATAAAAAAACCAAAAGCTAGTTTCTTGAAAAAATTAACAAGATAGATAAACCACTAGCCAACCTAACCAAAAAAAGAGAATCAACCCAAAGAAGAAAAGAGATGAAAAAAGGAGGTATCACTAATGGCAGTGTAGAAATCCAGAAGATTTTCAGAAACTACTTTGAAAAACTATACTCCAACAAAATGGTAAATCTGTTATAAATTTACAGCTTTCTTATAAACAGCTTTCTAGATAAATATAAACCACCTAAACTGAGTCAAGAATATATAGAAAATTTAAGCTAACCAATAGCAATCAAAGAGATTGAAATAGCAATAAAGAGCTTACCATCAAAGTAAAGCCCAGGACCAGATAGATTTCTAAGTGAATTTTATGAAACCTTTATAGAAGAGCAATCCCAATACTCCTCAATCTATTTCATGAGATAGGAAAATAATGGGACTCTCAAATATATTCTATGAAGCCAACATCATATTAATGCCAAAACCAAATAAAGACAGCACAAGAAAGGAAAACTACAGGACTATATCTTTGATAAACTTGGATGAAAAACTGTTAAACAAAATTGTAGCAACACACATTCAAAACCACATCAAGAAAATCATACATCATGACCAGGTAGGGTTTATCCCAAGGATGCAAGGCTGGTTCAACATATGAAAATCAAGCCATGTAATTCATCTTATAAACAGAACCAAAGACAAAAATCACATAATTTCAATAGACGATGAAAAAAACATTTGATAAAATTCAACATCCATTTATGCTAAAAGCACCGCAGAGAATCAGAATAGAAGAAATATACCTCAACATAATTAAGGCAATCTCAATAGGCCCATAGCCAACATTATATTAAAGGGAAAAAACTTTGAGAATTTTCCCTAAAAACAGGAACAAGACAAGGATGTCCGTTATTACCACTTCTCTTTGATATAGTAATTGAAGCTCTAGCTAGAGCAATAAGGCAAGAAAAGGAAATCAAAGGAGTAAAAAATAGGAAAAAAAGAACTCAAACTTTCACTATTTGCAGATGACATGATACTATACTTAGAAGACCCAACTAACTCAACTAAAAGGCTTATAGAACTGATCAACAAATCCAGTAAAGTGTATGGATACAAAATCAATCTTAAAAATCAGAAGCTTTCCCATACACCAACAATAAATCCACTGAGAAAGAAATCCAGAAAACACTTCTACTCAGGATTTCCAACAAAAATAATAAAATGCTTAGGAATAAACTTAACCAAGAAAGTAAAAGACTTCTACAAAGAAAATTATAAAATATAGAAAAAAGAAACTGAAGATCTTAGAAGGTGGAAAGATCTCCCATGTTCATGGATAGGCAGAATAAATATCATCAAAATGGTTATACTTCCAAAAGTAATCTACAGATTCAATGCAATACCCATTAAATTACCAAGATCATTCCTCACAGACATAGAAAAATAAGTCATTAAATTCATTTAGAACAACAAAAGATCCAGAATAGCCAAAATAATTCTCAGCAACAAAAACCACACAGGAGTAAACCAGAATACTTGGCTTTATACTACAAAGCCATTGTAATAAAAACACCATGGTCCTGACACAAAAACAGATACATTGACCAATAGAGCAGAATAAAAGCCTTAGAAACAAATCCACCCACTTACAGCCAATTGATTTTTGACAAAGGGGACAAAAACATACACTGTAAAAAAGATAGCCTGTTCAACAAATGGTGTTGGCAAAGCTGGTAAACCATATGCAAAAAAAAAAATGGAAATTAATCCCACTTTCTCACCCTATACAAGAGTCAATTCAAGATGGATTAAATACTTGGAAATTATAGCACAGACCTTGAGGCTCCTTGAAGAGGGAGGGCATAGTTCCAACACTGCAACAAGAGGCACAGATAAAAACTTTCTCAATAAGACCCCAAAGGCACAAAAAGCTAGAAGGTGAATCAATACATGGGATTGCAATAAACTAAAGAGCTTCTTTACAGCAAAGAAAACTATCAAGAACTTCAACTGAGAGCCAACAGAATGGGAGAATATTTTTGCCAACTACTCCTCCAATGGAGGATTAATATCTAGAATATGGAGAAATCATGAAACTCAGCACTACGAAAACAAATAACCCAATTAAAAAATGAGCAAGTGAATTAAAAAGACACTTCACAAAGGAAGAAATTTAAATGGTCATTAAATGCTTGAAAATGCTCAACATCATTAGCAATCATAGACATATCACCTAACTCCAATCATTCAATGGCAATCATTCAAAATACAAACAAAAATATATGCTGGTAAGGATGTGGAGAAGTGAGAACTCTAAACATTGTTGGTGGGATTGCATATTAGCATAACCACTTTGGAAAACAGTATGGAGGAATCTCAGAAGAATGGAAACAAACTCACCATATGATCCAGCAATATCACTTCTTGGTATCTACCCCCAAAAAAAGGAAACCAAACTACCAAACTAATGCATGCGTATCTATGTTCATAGCTGCACAATTCACCACAATGGGATTTTACTTAGCCATAAAGAAAAACACAAATTCATTACTTACAGGGAAATGGATGGAACTGGAGGACATTATGCTAAGTGATCTTTCCTCATATCCCAGAAAATATCACCCACCAAAATCAATCATACATATTTTGCTTGCCCTGATAAATGTTTATAATTTATACAATAGCCACATAAAAAAAATTTAGATCCTACTTCCTCTTGCTACTTCCAGAAAATAAAGTACCAAATTTATATTAAGAACTTCCATAGCAGGCCCTATGTACAGGGAGCCTTTATACTCATTTTGTAAATGTGCCCTCTCAACAAGATTTAGAAAAGAATTTCATTACGAGATCATCAGGCAAGAAGACTGAGTTTCTGAGAGGCAAAGTGATACTCTAAAGATCAAAGGGCAAGTCAAATGACAAAGCTGTGATTTTAATCCAGGTGCCTTGTTTTACACTAGAACATTTGTATTAGTTTGATTAGGTGACCAAAACAAAATACCAGAGACTGGATTGCTTAAACAACACAATCTTCAAAAGAAAAAGCATAATTTTCCCCCTCTTAGTTCTAGAGGCAAAAAATGCAAGATTAAGGTGTCAGTAAGGTTGGTTTCTTCTGAGACTTCTCTTTGCTTGCACATGGCTCTCTTCTCACAGTGTCCTCTCGTGATCATTGCTTTTGTATGAGTGTATACCCCTGGTGTCTCTGTCTGCTCTTATAAGGGCACCAGCCAAACTGAATTAGGGACCCACCTTTATGATCTCATTTAAGCAGTTTTCTTTTAAAAGAAAATTCTTTCTTCAGACTTAAAACTTCAACATAGGAATTTAGGGGAATACAAAGGGGCCATCATTCACCCATAACTATATTCCTAACACATTCTCATAACTGTGCTTCACATCTATACTGGCTGAATGTAGTTAGGAGGGTGGCTCATTAATTTCAGAGAGGAAATATGGTGACTGCTTTTGTGATTGTGTTGGGTTTGTTTGTTCTCTTTTGGTATTTTCTTGTCACATCTTAAGGTTAACTACAAACATGTGAATGCTTCCCAAGTTCTGGATGAAAAGA
Source organism: Muscardinus avellanarius (assembly GCF_963383645.1). NCBI lineage: Eukaryota > Metazoa > Chordata > Mammalia > Rodentia > Gliridae > Muscardinus > Muscardinus avellanarius. Next base: position 134,147,347 of record NC_137786.1, read on the forward strand.
AATAGGAATATATTTTGAAAAAGTAAAAAATTAAAAGTCAAAGAAAATTAGGCAGTACAGTTAAAGCACACTTTACACACTTGCCTTTGCTTTCTTTGTTGTTGGGCTTTGATTTTCCCTGGACTCCCTTTGCTATGGGAATTGAAAACATGGTGCCCTTGCTGCAGGCAATTTCTTGGAGCCAGAAGGTCTCATGAAACTGCAATATCTACTGAAACTTGCAGGGGTCCAGAATCCAAGAAAAACAAGATATTTTTGAGTGACTGTTTTCTGACACTAGTTACAAGTTTGAAAGAGTATCTGGTACAGATGTACAATCCCAGAGAGTGCTCAGCAAATGTGCTACTGATGTGCCTTGAGTAGGGTTTCTGCTGTAGGGGGTTGGGAGAGCCTTTCTTGAAAAGATGTGGGCAGGGCTTCCAAGAGAGATTCAGGGAACAGACTGAGCTAATTTGCCATTTTCACCTGCAGTTATTTTTGTTGCAATAACCAGCCGCCAAATAACTTGATCCAGGGGACAAGAGGTGAGAACCATTTATCCTTCCAGGTGCAATGGAGCGAGATGCATGACTTATTGCAAATGTGTTCACAGCAAGGTGACAAGGCCCTGCAGAGGAGACCAGACATCTGCTTTGAGAAAGAGAGGAAAACAGATAATGTTCAGAGGCAGAAGAAGCAGAGCCAGGTTTCTGGATAGACAGAGAAGCTAGCCACCCACGCAGGCTTCAAAGTCCATGTCAGACTCATCTTTACTTTCTTTAGACACTGAAAGTCCTTGCAGGGAACCTGGGACTGTGCTATATAAGTCATTTGCTATAATTTGTACTCCCCCAGAAGCAGATACCGAGATGAAGATACAAGGACAGGATGTTTATTTGGGAAGGAAAGGAAAACACCTGTAGGAAAGGCAATTGCTGCCAACTGATGAGTCTTAATCCCATTCAGAGAACTCTTAGTGCCAGTGTGGAGTACATGCCTCAGAGCTACTGCAGGTGAGGTGAGTACAGAAATATGATGAATACATGTAGTCTCTCCAGGCATTTAAGGGGCTTCTGCAGAACGTATTGGGCATGCATTTGTTTCCAACCCTTCTAGCCTGCCTCTCCTCTGAGAATCACAGCAGGCCCCAGTGGTGAGAAGATGGACTCTACTGATAGGCAGAGAGACCAAGCACTGACAGAGGATGTAGTAGGGCTCCAAAATCACTTCTAGCCCAATAGAAGAGGTAGATATGGACACCGGCTTTGCAACCTGACTGCCAGCTTGGAGTTCCAGCTCCATCATTTAGTAATAGAGTGTTGTTAGCCAGCCTTCTTGCTCTTTTATATTTCAGGGACCACAAATCCTGCCACACAACTAGCAATCATGTTTTCACTGCCTGAGAACGCTGAGATTGAAGTTGTCCATGGGGTGGGGAACATCTCAGTGCCTGTCTACCTCATGATTTTACTTGGTCAATCCTATGGTCATTATGTGATAGGTGACTTTCTGAAAACATGGTCAGATCTAGAAAATATCTAGTTCTTTGTAGTGTGTAGCTACATAGAGCAACATAGCTATATTTTCAACCAGTTCTCAATACCGTATACAATGGGGAAAGACTTGGGTACAAACTTTTGGAAATTTCTAATTTTTTGACAGCTTTTATGAACTTTTAGACACAGTAGATTGTGTTTCACTAGTATTAAACTGAGTTTTTATCCCTTAGGCTCATGCCAACTGTCAATTAAAGGAGGCATGCAAAAGACTCCTGAATGTCCCAAGAAGCTATCTGAAGATGTCACCTTTGCCACTGATGCAGAATGAAACTCCAGGAGTACCTGGTGCAGCCAGTAGGTACCAAGACAGATTAAGAATCTTGTAGTATTAAGTGCCTCCTGGGGCTAGGGTGTTGAGATTTTCAACATACACATTCCACAGGTCACCAGTATGAGAACATGCATTCATTCTTTTACCCCAAACAACTTTAATATGATTTTTTTTTATTAAGAAGCTTCATGACTGGCTTTATTGTCTCTTAAGTATAAAAGATCAAGGAATCAATTATTTCAAACTAAGGGAACTAATAAAAAGAGTTCAAGTTTTCATTCAATATACCTTTATGAGCTCTTAGTGTATGATGGATAGCATGTGTATTAGGCATTGGAGACATACCATCTCTGTTTTTAAGTTGTTCATAGTAGAGATGTAGATAAGGAAACAGCATCAGAAAATGTGATAATCAGTAAAACAGAAGTCAATATAGGAAACTGTGGAAAATCAAATGAGAGCAGATAGCGCATGATGGTTTAAAAAGTCTTTCCTGCATTGGTAATTGGCTGAATTAAATTAGGAAGGAAGAGAAACTGCAAGCAGAAAAATTATGGGGAAACAGCGGGCACATGTTGAGCTGATGGAAAAGTCTATGCAAAAGGAGGAAAGCATGAGCACGTATAGCATGCTGGGGGCCATTAGAAGCCAATGAGGCTGAAGGCAGGAGTAGGAAGAGCTACTTGAAGAAGGCTAAGTCCACACTGCACTTAACTTCACAAAATCCTTTGTATTTCTTACTAAAAGAACTCAGACACTTTTTGATGTTTTTAAGTAAGAAACTGTGTAATTATAATTTTGTTACAGAAAATAGATTGAAGGTAGCAGTTTGGGAAACAGAGGAACAAATTAGAAAATTATTTTCCAAGCATGAAATTATAATGATAGTACCACAGAGGATGGTCAAATTAAAAACCTATTAGGCAGGTAGAATAGGCAGGGCTTAGTAATGGCAGCAGTAATGTGGAGGATAAGGTAGCAACTTCAAATGACTACCAGGCCTCCTGGGCTTGAGTATTACAAATTGTTCCAACAGCTATGATTTGGACCAGAGACCAGAAAGAAAACAGAGGAAGATGATGACATTAGCTTCTGAAGAGATGAAGTCAAGGTATCTGTGTCTAATAAAAAAGTAAGCTATATAAGTCTAAAGCTTAAAAAGACTGAGTATTTGACACCATAACAATAAAACCAACTATATAACTATATCTTGAAGAATGAGAAAAGAGATGCTAAAATGATATCCTGAAAAACAGTATGCAAAAGGTAGGCTAATGAGGAAAATCAAAAAGGAGAGCCCAGAGAAGTAAAGAAACACTAGGAGACAAAATGGTTCTGTATTTTCTATTAAAGTATTCACTCGTTCAAACAAATATTAATTTTACATCTAGTATGTGTGAAAGGCACTATAACTAAAATGTTTAGCCGGGCGTGGTGGCACACGCTTGTAATCCCCGCGCTTGGGAGGCAGAGACAGGAGGATCGCGCAGGTTCGCAGCCAGCCTCACGCGCGCTGGCTTAGGAGACCCTGTTTCCAAATAAAAATGTAAAAATAGGTCTGGGAGTGTAGTCCGGAGATAGAAGGGCTTCCAGGAACCCCAGTACCACCAAAAAAATAAATAAATAAATAAATAAATAAATAAAATGTTTAGCAAAAATTTGTGATTTTTCTCTCTTTTGAGTTTACAATGCAGGTAGGAAGATTGGTATTCATTCAAAAATGATATAAATACTTTTTTAAAAAAAAGTCATGGAGAAGACCTCCAGAGTTTTTAAGAGAAGAGAAATGGTTACTAACATCAATACTAGAGAGATGTAAAGGCAGATAAGTGATAGGGCTGGGCATTGACTTTTGAATTTTTTGTGTGTGTGGTAATGAGGATGGAATCCAGGGACATTCTACCTCCAAGCTATAGTCCCAGCTCTATTTTTTATTTTTATTTTTTAAAATTTGAAACAAGATCTCTAAGTTGCAGAAGGCATCACTCAGTAACTGAGGCTGTCCACGAACTTGTGATCCTCCTGTCTCAGCCTCCAAAGTACTGGGATTACAAGGGTGTACCATCATGCTCAGCTGGCATTGATATTTGTGTGGGTTTGAACTCTGGGACATTCTACCTTGAAGCAACACTTTTGGTCCTATTTTGCTTTTATTTTGAAAACAGGCTCGCTATATTAATGAGAGTCTCTCTCGTTTCTGAGGCTATCTTCAAACCTGTGATTCTTCTGTCTGAGCTTCCCAAATACTGGAATTACAAGCATGTGCCACCACGCCTAGCTGGCCATTCTTTTTTTTTTTAATAAAAATATGAATAAATAGGTGCATAGAGAAGCTAAGTAGCATGGATTTAAGAGTTTCCAGAAAAAAGAAAAATGAGAATGAATAAACATTTCTCTTCCTTTGGCAGGGCTATAAAGAAAGAAAAAGGTATAGCCTAGTTATGAGTAGCAGGCAGTTGAGTGAAATTTTTGTGAAATTTCATTTCCTTTTGGAATGGAATCGAACACACACACACACACACACACACACACACACACAGTAACATTCTTATTGTTGTGACACAATAAACCAAACGACAGAAAACTTAGAAGAGGGAAGATTTATTTGCTCACAGTTTTGAGAGAATTCAGAGTTTCAGTCCACATCAGACTAGGGAGCTAAGGCCATAGTAGTGAAAAGCGAAAAGAGAGAGAGCCTGCAAGGCTTACTTTCACATCCTGGAGGTTGGAAGCCAGAGATAGCAAGGAAAGGAAAGACTTAATATAATCCCCAATGTCACACTCCCTAGTACCCCTCCTTAGCAACTATGCCCCACTTCTAATATTTCTAACTTGTTTACATGAGAGATAGGGGGGCATTCTAAATCCAAACCATTATGATGACCAATGAAATGATTCTGAAGATCAAAGAGAGTCTATGGACTCATTGTGATGTTCAGGTGGGGTGTGACTTCTCTCCAAGTAGAATTATGGCTCCCTTCTGGCTGAGGTGGGAAGGAAGAGGTAGAGTAGATAAAAATGTGGATAGTTTGTAGGTGGTAAATGGACACAAATTTTAGAGAATTTGTACCTAATTATTCTGTAAATTTGGATGAGTATCTCCCAAGCATTGTCTTATTCCATTTTCTGTGGTTATAACAAGATACAGAAGCATGGGTGATTTATAAAGAAGGAAAGCTGTATTGGGCTCATGGTTGAGAAGTTCAAAATTGGTGATGCATGTGAAATGTAATAAAGTCCTTCTCCCTATTGAGGAAGTCCCTGCAGAGTCTCCATTCAGCTCAGGGTACCACGTAGGCAGAGGGGCACATACAAAAAATGAAATAAACTGACCTTTATAGCAGACCCACTCTAGAGATAGCCCATTAGCCCACTAATTCATTCATGAGACAGAGCTCTCAGGACATGATCACTTCCTAAAGGTCCCCCTGATCACACCTCTTAATCCCTCTCAACAAGGATTAAATTTCCACACAGGTTTCTATGAGAGGCATCCAAATTTTATCAAATAAAGAGGATGCATAGGAAACTCAACGAGAGTGGTCAAGAGTAGACTAGCCAGTTAGAGAAATACAGAGGGCTCAGTTCAGTCTAAAGTTATAACTCTGTTGTGGTGTTAGTCTGCATAGGTAAATTATTTTCCTGCATTAGTGCTCAGAGTCCTGAATATAGAAGTAGATATGATGATGTAGGTACTCAGCACTGAGGTTTTTAAAGCATTTGTGGAAAAGAGGTAAGGGGGTAGGAAGGTTTGACATGTTCTAAAATAGATTAAAAGTGAAGTGAAACTAAGAGAAAACCAATGGACTTAGAGAAATGAGTATAACCTGGGGACTGGAATTTTATTTATTTATTTATTTATTTATTTATTTATTTATTTATTTATTTATTTTGGTGGTACTGGGGTTCCTGGAAGCCCTTTTACCTCTGGGCTACACTCCCAGACCTATTTTTTTTTTATAGTTTTATTTTGAAACAGGGTCTCTTAAGCCAGCGCGGCTGGCTTCGGACCTGCTTGATACTCCTGTCTCCGCCTCCCAAGCGCAGGGATTACAAGCGTGCACCACCACGCCTGGCTGGGGACTGGAATTTTAGATATGGCAGAAGAGCAAGGGCCACTGAAAAAAAAGATGGTAGTATCAGAAAGTGAAGTGAACTTAAGGTTATAGAAATTTAAAGCAGTTTCAAATTTAGGGTCAGGAACTACTGAAGTGCAATGAAAGTAAATTCATGAGAAACTATGAAATTTAAATGTGTGTCATCCACTAGGGTGTTAATCTGTCTTGGGAAAATGGCAGGACCTCATTCTCTTAACACTATAGACTTGTTTGGTAATTTAAAACCAAGTATTCATCCTAGTTCCTTCAGCCAAATGGCCTAGAGTCTGTGCAACAACAACAACAACAAAAACAACAACAACAAAATCTATCACAGGAATAGCTTTGGGTCCATTCCTAACTAACCCTTAGACAGGCTGCTCTCTGGGACATACTCTGTTCCAGAAGAACAATTTACAGCAGGATCTAGCAAATAAGATACAGGCAGAAGAGAAAAATCTGGCAATGTCTCCACCCATTTCTGATCTGACACTTTATATATTTTAAACTTCACCTATCAGAGCTGTCAATTCCATCTAGACTCCCTCTAACGATATGATTGGAACAAGACAGCTCCATGGAATTCCATCATCATTAAGCAGTTCTGTAGCACTTTAGAATGTCAAAGCACTTTAAGACTCCGGTTATTAATTTTTCCACATAACAATTTGAGAAGGCAGTCCAATAGTCTGAGCAAGACATGTCAGAAGTGTAATAAAGAGAAAGATATAGAAATGGACTCTAGGCAAAGCCAGATCACAACTTAGCAAGAAAAAGCAACACATTACAGGTTACTAGCCCTGGTCTTGAGAAATGCCAATTATCAACCTCGGGGATGCAACATTCTCCATCAGAGGCCATGAGAAGCAACCAAGTCACCAATTTAGCTTAAAGATTATCAACATAGAGCACAGCTATATTTTTGTAGGTAACAGGAGCTCAATAACATAATAAACACACCCATTTAAACTGCAGTTTCTCTTAGGTGAGAGGTTAAGTTTAATTCTTGAAAAACTTCAATGGGCTTCATACTTCTAATTTGTTCCCTTTTCTGTATTTCTGTTAAAATTTCATAAGAGCCGGGCATGGTAGGGCACACTTGTAATCCCCGTGCTTGGGAGGCGGAGGCAGGAGGATCAGGGAGGCTCAAAGCCAGGCTGCGCTGGCTTAGGAGACCCTGTTTCCAAATAAAAATGTAAAAATAGGTCTGGGAGTGTAGCCTGGAGGTAGAAGGGCTTCCAGGAACCCCAATACCACCAAAAAAAAATGCATAAGAAGTTTACTATAAAAAGAGAAATTAGAAGAGAGCGATGCTTTCAATGTTTGGAACAATACCTTCATTCTGCATCATCCAAACTATCAATGCAGAATTAGGGCAAAATAAATACATTTTAAGCCAGAAGGAAGAAGGAAGGAAGAAAGGAAGGAAGGACAAAAGAAAGGGAAAGAGTGAGGATCAAATGAAAAATCTCTTAGAAAATGAAGTTTTAACATAGTTCATTTTGACAGCAAATTAAGACAGTAAAAAAAGAAAATCCTAATCTTAGCCCCATTAGACTGAATACAATGTTTACCAAAGACCAAATCAGGAAAGATTTCCTTATTTAGGACTTCTTCAAACTCATATAAAGAGCACCTGAAAGAAGAGAAAACGTTTTTCAAAGAGCAAAGTAAGAACTACATTTGACAGATTTTCTTTTATTTAATTTCTACGACTATCATCAGCAATAGACCTTTAGACTGGAGATGACTGTCAGTCGGGAGGTTACTCCTATCCTGCTGTTCATTTCTGCTGCACTTGTAGCACAATGCCACAAGAAAAAAGAGGCCAGATTCTTGCAACCCACCTACTAAAGATAAAAGGCTTTGCTATGTCTTGAAGAGAAGATACTCACGGGAAACATAGACTTTCTCTTTTGAGTAAAGGACCCATGGGCTCTCCAGTGACCCTATCAGGTCAAGTAGAGAATTCCACATTCATGTGCTTACTGCTAAAAGATTATTAGCAATGGAAATTCCCCACCATGGCAGGAGTCTTCAAGGATGCTTAATAAAATATGTTTCACAAGAATCAGCAACAACAGAAGACATTTTGTAGAAACTATTTTAGTTACTCTGAATTTGAACATGAACCATTTTACAGAAAAGAAAAAGAGAGCTGTAAGACAGAATTAGGGATAAAGCAATGGCCCTAGTGTCCCAAACAGGCAGGTGTCTGTAGGGCCAATTTTATATTCTTAGCATTAGATGACAGAATTCTAGTCCTGGAGATAAAAGAACCACGTGTCCTCTCAGTAAGATGCAAAGTGAGAAATAAAGAAAAGCGGCTTCATGTAAAGAACTCCCAGCTTTGCTTTTTTCTGCACCTTTTATCCTTTGAGAACCTACAATAACTACATCTAACTTTGTATTTTCAGAAGATATGGCAGAGTTTACTTAGAAGGTTTGGGTAGAGCAAGCAATGTGATTGTCAAACAGACAATTTCTATGAAAAGTCAGTATCAAAGAGTTTGTGGGAATGATGTATTGGAGAATCTAAATGCGCTTGGAATTAGGAGATACTAAGTTTTTAGTTCTTTTAGCCACCCATTGCATGAAGGCTGCTGATCATCTGCCTTCCTGAAATAGTGAAATGGCCTTTGGTTCCCTGCAAAGGGAAAGTAGAAAAGGGATGCATCTTAATTTCTGTTCCTATAACAATACCATATTCTGGGTTATGCATATAGAAAAAAAGGCTTATTTTAGTTATAGTTGAAGACAGAAAGCCCAAGACTGGGTGGACACATCTGGTGGCTTCTGGTGAGGGCCACATGGATGCAGTACAACATGGCATTGAGTATTTTATTATATTTAGCATGCATTTGAATAAAAACCACAAGGGTGTCATGGTGATAGCATTTGCAAGAGGGATAAGTAGCATGTGTAGAAGAGAGGTTCAAGAGAGGTACCAAACTTACTTATAAAAATTGTCCATGAAGCCAGGCGTGGTGGCGCATGCTTGTAATCCCAGCATTCAGGAGGCTGAGACCGGAGGATCACAATTCGTGGACAGCCTCAGCTACTTAGTGAGGCCCTCTGCAACTCAGTGAGACCCGGTTTCAAAATAAAGAATAAAAAATTGGTCAGGGGGGTGTAGCTCAGAGGTCAAATGCCTCTGGGTTCCATCCCCTGACCCTCAAAAAAAAATTGCCCATGAGACTTGGAAGTGCGAATGCACTTCCTCTAGAAAAGCACTGGTGTATCTTAAAGACCTAGTCACTTTTCTTCGAGGCTTTATGCCTGTCCTGTCCTGTTACACTGGGGATTTAAGCTTGAACATGAGTCCTGGTGGAGACCAACCATGCACAAGACATAGCACATTGCAAAGGCTGATTTCATTAAGAGAAGGTATTTCAGACTATGTACAATGCTCAAGTAGACAAGAGTGTAATCCTTCCTCTAAAGAGATTCTACTGGGAAGTTCTTGTCTGGTTCACAGCTGTTGTGAAGGCAGGCTTCCAGCCTGAGTCCACAGGGCTGTGGGCCTTTAGGAAAACTGCAGCCTCAGGCAGGGAGATTTCTGGAGGGATATGAAAAAAAGCCTACCCGATACAATCTTTGCTGTTGTAGGGATTTAATTTTTTAAAATAAACTCTATTAAGTACCAGCAAGGTTAATCTATTAAGACATCAGAATTAATTCATACTGGAAATTTATAAAACACACACACATTCTCTATTAAAGTTGGCGACACAAGTTGGGTCAGAAATATAAATAGGAGATAGGGTGCAATTTCCAGTAAATTTCTCATAATATTTAGCATTAATGTTTCATCCAGTTTAGGTATCATCTAATTATGGGGTTGATGAAGCTTCTGGTAAAGTATGCAGTGGAGTGCAGAATCACATTTCCCTTTCCTTATTAAATGTATATTTGGTTCATTTTCAAATTTGCCATTGCTCAACATTCTTGTAAATTAAGCTGTCACCCATCGGCAACTGCAATCACCTGACCAGGTGCTGTAATGCTTAGCTGGAGATGGTAAACCTCTGGTGGTCCTGTCTCCGAATAACTCTCTTAGTTCATCCCATTCTCGGCAACTCCCCAAATGATGTTTTATTCTGTACATCTTATTCTAGGAATCTCATTAACATTAGCTATTGGCCAGTGCTCTATGAAACCTTAAGTCTGGCTCCTGCCCATTCTTCAATGTTCCTGGTGTGAGCATGTCAGTATGTAAGAATTTCCTCTTTGCTTCAAGACCTATTCTGTTTCTTGAGTGAGGGAGAGGGTAAGAGTATTATACCAAATTTCTTAAAGAACCATAACAACAAAAAATCATACAGACTACATTCAACCCAGATGGTATTGAGTCTTTTCTTATATTTAGCATGCATTTGAATCAGAACCAGAATGAATAGAAATTGATAAGGTGATATTTAATGACAATAATAAGTACTCTTTGGGGGTCTTTCTATATGTTTAATGCAAGACAGGACAGATTTTAAATCTTCATAAAACAATTTGTAAGCACTTGAAATCAATAAATAAGTTAAACAAAGCAAGAAGCAAAAAAGCTAAGTCAGATATAACAAAGTGCTGTTTAAGGTTATATTATTTTCTTCCTTTCTCCCTTCCTTCCTCCCTCCTTCCTTCTGCAAAGTTGTATTGAGAAACAAGAAACAATCACTCTTAAGGTGTAATGGGAAAAAGTTAAGATGACTGTGATGCTGGCCTTACCTCCCATGACATGCAATCAGTCAAGAGAGCAGAACCTTGATTCACTAACATAAATGCAAATGATATAATTAGAGTATGACAAAGTATAAAGGAGTATCGAAGAATGTGAGTTAATTTTCGCTAAAATACTTAGAATTTTTTCAAAGAAGAGATGGCACCTGAATTGAGCCTTGAATAATGAGTAGGAGGTAAACTCACAGAACAAGGCCTGAGAGAAGACCTTATGCAGCCCCATTAAGAAATATGTGATAGGGGATAGCAAGCAGGAAGTTTGATCCCCACTTCAATAACTACCCAAGACTGTTGAGAGTTTATGTCAATCATCAGTGCAGAAGAGACTGCCAAGGGAGCTTGGAATCAGAATGCAAAGGCACCACACCAAGAAATGGGTTTTGACCTCTAGTAATTATTTAAGGTGGAAATCAAGAGACAGCCTCCAAAAGATAGCTGTGATAATAATTTGAGACTGAAATGGAGAAGGAGCTGGGCGCTGGTTCTGTAAATATAGACTGGGACAAAGAGGATGAGTACAAAGTCTGGGGAGCCTATGTAGAGAAGATACCCTAAAGACTAAATTTATATTTATGCCTAAACTTCTGGGGTTTGAGGAAGAGTCACAGCTGAATTTGACAACTTTATTCTTAGTCACTTGGCACCTATGAGGGAGTATACTGAGGTCAGGGAAAGTAGGGGGGACCAGGGAACTTATAATCTATCACTGCTTCATGAGACCCAGGGGATATTTATGAGAAACATTAGATTAAATATAGGTTTGACAAGCCTGAGTTTTTTTTTTTTAAAGAGGAAGAAACAGGCAAACAGACAAAATAATTGGCAGAAAAGACAAATTCAGAATCTAACTTGATTTAAAGACATGTTGGATTTTTTTTAAATCCACAATTATAATGGGACATAATGAAGATTTAAGCTTTAAATATAACCTAATACCCATCTAATTAGGATAATAAAATACATGGAATTTCTGTGCCTTCAGTATGCTAATGTAGCTCTAGACCCTATCCCAAAGGGCCTCCTTTTTTCTCATGTTCCTATTCAGAAGCCCTCTCATGACTGGCATAGGCTAGTTAATAGACTGCAGGGCAAATCACAACACTGGAGCATAAACTCTTAAATAGGGATGTTTCCAGTTACTGTTACCTGGGGGAGGTTTAGTAGTGTTATGAGGAGAAGGTCAGGGATAACATGGATGGGCTATCCATTTAGGGTGTAAATCTTACTAGAAATGGCACCTTCCAACCAAAATTCTATATGGACCTATCTATTGGGATTTTCCATCTTTTCTCATTTTTTGACTTGAGATTGAAAAAAAGCAACCACTTTAAATAAAGATAAGCACATTTTGATTATATGAAGGATTTAAACTTTTAGTCAAGTGCAGTGGTATATGCCTATAATCCCAGTATTAAAAGGCAGAGACTGGAGGATCATCTATTGAAGGCCAGCCTTGGCAACTTTTTGAGACCCTGTTTCAAAATAAAAATAATAATAATAAATAAAAATGGCCAGGGGTGTAGCTCAGAGGAAGAATCCTTCTTGTTTAAATTCTCAGTACCCCTCATCCAAAAAATAAATAGAAATTTTGTAACAAAGTAAAAAATATATATTCAAGACATTAGGAGGGGTTTACAAAAAAGAGTCCACAAATTAAAAACAAATAAAAAAACAGAATTCTTTGGAAATTTTTAAAAAGGGTGATTAGTAGACAAAAATTTGCAAAAGAAATTGCAAACAGTGAGTATAAAACCATATTCAAACTCACTGAAGCTTCAAACATAATTAATATGGAAAGTCATTTTTAAAGCTGATAATACCTATGGAAGGAAAAGGCATATTTTCAATGTGCATTTTATAAAAATGGAATCTCTGTACAGTTTTGTCTGCATTTTCTTTTTTTAATGATGCTAATGGAAATCCCTTCAAGTTATCTGACATAATTTGAATTAATTCTTTGGAATACTATAAATTTGTTTATGGTATACATATAACCTGATTTATTCCACCATTAAAATACTAGTAGACATTTATTATTTTTTGCTACTAAAGCTGACCAAAGCTGTAATAATTTAATAACAAATATATACTCTTATTCATTTTGATTTTATTTCTATGGGATATCATATAAGGTCTTCCAAGATTTAGGACTACTGGAGCATTTCTAGTATTATATGTATCTAGTTTTAACAGAAATTTCCAATTGCAGCAATAAAGTGTACCGATGAAGAACAGAAGCTCAGTGATATGTGCATTTATGCCTCAACCATCTTATACCCATTAAGATGTATAACCACAATGCACCAATAAAATATTAAAAATTAACAGATGCTCAGGAGCCAGGTACATGAAATTCATTCTGGCTTTGCATGTTTAAACTCTCTGCTACAGTTTTTGTACAAGACTGAGATAATACCTTCATCAATAGAAATTCCTATAACAGTAAAATCAGTTAATGCATATAACTTGTACTTGTATTAATGTACATGTAATGTAAATATAAGGTTAGGATGCCTCGTTCATAAGAAAGGTGCCATAAATTTTATTTTATAATTCCTTAAAAGATACTGAATATTATCATAAGAACTTATGTTAAAATCTTTGTTATGCATTATATACATATCTTGCTATGTTTGAATTTACTAAGATGGTATATGGAGAAGTTATTTTTCATATATTATTATTTATTATAGGGGGAAAGATTCATGTTGAGCATCCATAATTTAAGTCCAAAATATGAAATGCTTCAAAATCCAAAACATTTTCAGTGCCAACATGATTCCACATGTGTAAAATTCCACATCTGATCTCAGATGATGGATCATAGTCAAAATATGCATGCATTAAAAATATCATAATTACCTTGTATAATTTGTGAGTATAAAGTATATATAAAATATAAATAAATATTGTCCTTGGAGTTAGGTTCCATTCCCAACATATCTCATTATACACATGTAAATATTCCAAATTATGAAAAATACCAAATTCTAAAACATTTCTGGTCCCAAGCACTCCAAATAAGACACTCAACCTGTACTATGTTGTTGTTTTTCTATTTTAAACAATAAAAATTATTTAATAATAACTGTACTTAAGTAAAGACATGAATAATTTTAATTTATAAAATGATAAGTCGAGTGATATAAATTACATACAAATATGACAAAATACATAAGGTTTGGGAATGATTAGTATTTGTATTATTATGCATGCATTACATCAAATCTCCAAACATTTGCTGTGAAAAAATCCCTTTCAGTAAATTCTTTAAACTAGGATCTAAACAATGTGAAGGGCTGGTATACCAGCTCTCCAGGAGAAAAAAAGAGAAGCTCTGATTTGCAGTATTTGACGACTTCAGTAAGGTATGTACTCCCACCAGGGCCAATTTCAAGTTACCAACAATTTAATCGGCCTACAAAACTCCTGAATATTTAACAACCAGGTTCTCATACGCAACATGAGCTGTTAAAGTCAGATTTGAGTAACTGAATTGCCAAAACCAAGTATGAAAACGGCATTTCAAATTCTATCTCAGTAAGTTGTATTTCTGTGTCAATGACCTACAATTTAAAAAGTGTGCAAAGAAAGGTTAGTCCTGAATAGGGGTGCAAATGTTTCAGAAGGAGTAAGGTTCTTAAATTAGAGGGTGACACTCTGAGAAAAAGGTGGCCTTGTGGGATGATTCTTATTTTTCTATGCTTTGAAACAGTCGTAGTTTTAAGCTACATATCTCTCTATAAGAGCAGGAATTGCACTATATCCAAACAGTTTTTTCTGTTTCTGCATCAGGGGTTGAATTGTCAGCCTGCTCTCATCATAGATATCAGGCCTCTCCCTCTACTGTGGTCTGGAGTTCACACTTCTAGAGCCTGACACACCAAGCCACACACTCTGCCCATGTGGCTGGAAGTACTTCCCAACTCCATAACGTCTTCCGTTTTCTATTCCCAGGGCCTAGAAGGTGTGTACCCTCAAAAAATGTCTATGGAGTAGAAGAGTAAACAAGCACCTCTTTGAATTAGCAGGATTGGAGAGTTGGTCATGTTTGACTCCCTGATAGTACAAATGAAAAATCTGAGTCCTTTTACAGTCAGTGATTTTGCCCGAGGTCACAGGGTGGGATAGCAGCAAAACTGAGATGAGAATCTACCTGTCAATTTCTCAGTCTCCTCTTTTCCTTTTTCTAAACCATGTGGCTACTGTCTTTGCCACCCAAAGAAATTGGAACCATCCTGTTGTCAGTGACAATCTTGTTTATGACTTATCCATTCATTCCCTTTCTAATAAACATTAAGCGCCTACCATATGCCAGATTCTCTATTCCTTTCCTTTTTTCCTCTGTTCTTTTCTTCTACTTTCCTTTTTCATTTTCCTTTTTCCCTTCTAAGATAACAATGCAACTGAATGCCTTGAAAATGACTTTTGAAAAATACAATGTCTAGACTATTAGATCCATTGATTATTAAAAAGTTCACTGACATCCAGATCTACAACAGAATTGTATATGAGAGTGATTTAAAAAACTACAGTAGATGGATTCTGAGGATTCCAGGGGCTTCACCATGGGCCCACAATGCCTCAGTTAGATGGATCCTGAAGCTTCTCTCCAGAGTCCCTATGCCTTTGGCACCAAAGGCAAAAATGAGAATAGCCTGACCCAGCTGCTGACCTCAGTTACTAACATTTGAATGACAGTCAGCTTTGGAAAGCCATGCACATAACAGTCAATACAGAGTGACAGAGATCCTTTAATTCCCATGAAAGTGAGATGGAGCAAACAAAGGAACAAAATATTTAAGTAGCTCTTCACTATAAGAGCTTTAAAAACATCCATATTTTCCACACTTGGAGAATTAGTGGGTGTAGGTAAGTAAGGGTAGGACAGTATGTCTATAGGTCTACAAGTTATAGGTACAATGCTTTGCACATGGTGCATGGATCACAAATGCAAAGGTATACCCTGGGTCTATGAGTTATAGGTATGATCCCTCTTCATCACATTAGGGAATAGCAATGAATTTATTGTCATTATGAACAAGAAGGGATTGAACAAGATGGAATTAAGGGAACAGACACCTAAGCAACAGACACCTAAGCTGGAGCCATCAACTCCCACTCGCTTTCCCACACCCACATGCAATCCAGCCACTGATCGAAGCAGATCTCCTCCCAAAGACTCTGACCCCTCCTTACCATCTGTATTCCCTGTCCCTTCCCAAGCCACCTCTGATTAGGTTTATGAGATAGTTTCGGGTCCCCAGTCCTAGCTCTTCCCCACTCTAGTCTAGTTAAAGCAGGGGGCTTCCTTAACTTTAAGAGTAAAAGCCAAAATCTTCAGAGTGGTCCCAGAGTCCCTTAATTCCATCACTAGCTTCCAAAAGCTAGCTTTCCAAAAGTGGGAAATGAAGCACAGAAAGGTTCAGTAATTGCCTCAGTGCCACACAGTTTATAAGTGGCTGAGCTGGAATATGAATCTCATTGGCGAAGTTATAAAGTCAATGATTTTTACCTTTATTAGGCTACCAAGAATATTATGTCTTCTTATAAAACTCTTTCATTTAGAATAAGGCAAGTCCTTGAAATCTGAGATGCAGGAACACTTCATGTGATGAAAACCCCATGTACTTCCGACTAAGCACAAGAGGCTCAATCAGTTTGCTAGGGACAAGTTAATTCTCAGTCACTAATGCATCAATGAGAGGAGAAAAGTAAAGAGGAAATGATTTTTAAAACATGAGGATTATAGTAAAAATAGAATATTAATTCTTAAATAAAACTTCTTTTGCCTGAGGGAAAACCAAAACAGAGCAGATTAGGGATAAAATTAAATGAAGAAATAATTAATCAACACTTTATGTTGAGAAAAGGAATTTTTTTCTAAACTAACTCATTCAAGAAATATTTACTGAGCAACTTCTAGGTTCTGGGCATTGTTCTCAGTTCTAGGAATATGATAGTAGATGTAACAAAACCTCTACCTTCAGAGAGCTTAGTTTTAAATAAAAAGTAAGAAAGAAAATCAGAAAATGAGCAAAAAATCATTCTGAAGATATAATATTGAGTGCTAATAATGCAAGGAGAAGGGGTAAAGAGTTTCTAGAAATAAGAGTGTGAGGTTATAAAGTTTGATCAGGAAAGAAGAGCACTTTAGAGACACGTGGTCCTCTGGGACAGAGTTCAAGGAAGAGAAGAGCTCTTTTGTGAAGGCCCTGTTAGGAAGGGGTGTTAGGCCTATTGAAAGAAAGTAGGAGTCCAGTGCCCTTGTGCTATGAAGTGAAGCCAGGGAGGTAAGAAGCCAAGTTGCAAATGGTAGTGTCCAGGACAGGTGGAACAAGAAGACTCTGGGACCACTCTGAAGATTTTGGCTTCTACTCTTAACATTAAGGAAGCCCCCTCCTTTAACTAGACTAGAGTGGGGAAGAGCTGGGACTGGGGACCTGAGACTATCTCATAAACCTAAGCAGAGGTTGCTTGGGAAGGGACAGGGAATACAGATGGTAAGGAGGAGTCAGAGTCTTTTGGAGGAGATCTGCTTCAATCAGTGGCTGGATTGCATGTGGGTGTGAGAAAGCAAGTGGGAGTTGATGGCTCCAGCTTAGGTGTCTGTTGCCAAAAACCACATCTGAAATTAGGATACACTGCTACCCTGAATTAGCAACAGAAGGATGTACTTTCTTCCTTGACACCTTGGCACATGTTTTTTTGTTTGTTTGTTTTTGTTTTTTGTTTTTTGTTTTTTTTTTCTGAAACAGACTAAAGAGGATATATAGAAATAATAGAGCACACAGGTGAAGGATATCCTGAAATACTACATTCTTGGTCCAGCATCACTGAAGTCCAGCCACAAGTGATCTGCCAGCTCAGCTCTATTTGGTGAATGAACTTAGTTATTTTGTACTTGGTACCAAAACAATACACAAACACATCCTTAGAGAATACTTCAGATTTGAGCATCCTCTCTGGGCCTTCAGATGGTCAACTGTTTCTAGGGTTCTCCCTTCCCTCAGAGACTGGAAGATCTGTTCCTGTCCTATCTTTTTAGTGTGGTCTAATTAGAAATATTTTCATCAGCTGGACACTTAGAAAACTATGGTCTCTTTGCCTCTGCTCAGAGTAGCTATAAAGTGAAGAACTGTGAGCAGGTGCAGATCAACCTCTGTCTGTTGGGAAGTTCATACACATTCTAGTCCTGTCTCCTGGATGCTGATATTTGGGATGGGTGGATCTCACTGTCTTCATTCATTGTCAAATCTTCAGTGTTGGTGAAGAAACCACATGATAGATTACAATGATTGTCAGAAGGATGAGACAAAGGAGGAAGGGAGAGAAAGAGGAAGGGAGGCATGGAGAGAATAAGGTCTTTGGTCTACTTCAATAGTCTTCCTACCTCAGGGCCCCCTCACAGTGCAATTCTGGGTGAAGCTGGTCCAAGTGGAATGCAATGACTACTGCAAGGGGTGGGTAGGGCACCCAGGGTCATTAGATTCCTCCCTTCTTTTCCTCCTCTCCATCTGCCTTCTGGAGTTTAGATGTCTTGGTCTCATTCCTGTATCGTTCCTCCTGTCCTACTTTAATGTGAAATGAATCCTGCACTTGACATGGAACAAAGTTACTTCACTACTCTTTGTCTAAAGTGTGTGTGTGTGTGTGTGTGTGTGTGTGTGTGTGTGACTGAGGATTGAACTCAAGGCTTCTAACATGTGAGATAAGTCTCCTACCACTGAGATAGACACCCAGTCCATTCCTCATGTTTAATTATTATTTATTTAAAATGGACAAATAAAGTTGTATATATTTACAGGATACAGCATAATATTTGGGCATATGTACACATTGTAGAATGGCTAAATCAAGCTACTTAACGTATTCATTCATATACTTCTTTGTGGTGAAACACCACATTCCTTAATGTTCTTTAAAATCTAGTTAATATTAGAATCCTTTAAAAAAAAACATTCCCTGGATTAAATATGATGATGCATTTAAAATGTTTAAAAATGTCCCTGGGCATAGGATGTATCATTTTCCTTTTCACATAAAAAACATAAAGTGTTTTCTGGCACAGAAAATAAAGTATAATGGGGAAAACAAGAGAAATGGGGGACAAATACCATTTATCAGTTATTCCTTTTGCTCTTACCATGGAATGTGAAAGCAAATGTGATATCCATCCAACAGAGGAAAGAACTTAGGCTCTAGGACCTAAGTCTTGCACTTAAAATCCCCAGTGAGTAAGTGAGTAGACTTGGATCTGTACCCAGTTCTCTCTTGCCAAACACCCTTGCATTATACCTGCTGCCTCATTTATCAACTCTTTGACTACCTCTAGCAATCTTCTGGAGATTCCTATCCAGTTCTTACCAATTATAATCCCTTGATGTTCTTCCAGCTGAGGGCTGTACCAGGATAAAGGAAACCCAAGAAAGCCTAGCAACAGAAAGTGGCTTGTGGATACTGTACATCAATAGAACTTTTAGAGATAAGTAACACATAAGAGAGATGCCTTGTTAGAAAACAGGCTTTAGGAGTATCCTAGACTTCTAAAGATGATAGGGGATGTCCTATTTAAAGTTCCCCCCCAAAATAGAGCAATCTGAAGAGTGCTCATTTAAAAACAAGTTCACATGATCTAAAATTAAGTAAATGTGGAAATATCTTGGCCTAGTAATATGCCACTTATATGATCCCATAAAAATTACTTATTTCCATTGAGTCCTCATTTTCTTTCTGTTTAAAATGTAGATGATAGATGATAATATCTATTTGACAGAGTGATTCACATAAGATTAAATAAAAATGGTATGTAAAGGACAGACATTAACATAGTTTCTACTGCCCTGGATCATCACTGATTTCTTGTGAGGAATGGTCAGGTGTATCACATAGTTTAAGAAGCTCCATTACTAATGAACAACTTATCAAAGATGTGCCCACAGAGTAGGCTATGGGCTTTTTCTGAATGAGGTGCAAGAGCAATATCCATCTAGGGAGGGAACACAGACATCAAAAATAAACAACAATACATGTTTTCTTTTGTTCTTCAAAACCTCTGAGTCCTGTTTTAAACTTGGTGCTTCTCACCAAACATTTGGAGTCATTTTTTGAAGTTCTACATGATTTAGTTTGGGAGGACTCAGTGATAATTCCCATTATTCTCTGTTCTCAAGACCTTATGTCACATTTAAAATCCAAGAGTGAAAAGATATTTTTTGTGTTTTTTGTTATATTTATCTATTATCTGTGCTGGGATCTGGAAGACATAAACAAAAAAAAATTCTGTTGAAAATTTATAGATACCAAAAAATAGAAAGAAAAACCAACCATTGAGTTGCAGAGAATGGAAAGTTGAGGAATTGGAAAGTCAGATAAATAAGAGAAATTAATATAAAGAAAACGGCCAAAGACAGTTAATACCTGAAAGAAAAGAATAGAAATCCCAAAGAAAGCTTTGATGAGAAGGAGAAATGACTCTTTCCAAGAGATGGAAACACCATATTGCAAATTATTATGTGTGGGGCAGGATATTATCATTTCAAGAACAAAGCATGTTCTCATCTCCTAGACTTGATGAAACTGACAGATACAATCAAAGCCTTCCTTAGTGAATTCTCAGGAGGAAACTGTTGAGGAGAGTTTGTTGTCCTATAAGTGAAAATAAGCTAAGAATTTCCATCTGTCCCTTTGTATGCTGTGAATGGAGGCCCGGCATGGGGAACCCTTCTCTGGGTCATTGCCTGTTCTGACCATGGCTGTCCCACGTATAAACTTGCATGTCCACCTTGTGGGTCCCATTAGGCGGATTAAAGCATGTATGGCAACTATACCTGAGCACAAAAAAACCAACCCAAATCTCAGATGCCTCAGTGTGGTGTTGAAATCAAGATAATAACACCTCCTTTACCTAATTCACAGAGCTTTTTGCAAATCAATAGAAAAATGCACATAATAGTTCTTTAGAAAATGTACACGGCTATACAACTGTCATTGATATGTCATAATTAATTATAAATAGTGCATAGAACATTCAGTAAACTAAGTGCCTTAAGTGGGTAGGATTCTAATATCTGCTGCATGTAACAAACCTTTTAAGTTAATTATATGTTAGAATTCTTCTATTGCTTTTACAGGCTTAGTGCTCTTATCTTCCAAAGGAGTGGAGTAAAACTCAGAAATTCGAAGCTGCCTGGGATCCTACAGAAGAGCCTCAGGAGATCTGGGTTTGAGTTTAGGATGGCTCTTTGACATCGTCCACTGGGATAAAAGCATTATTGAGGAAAAGAGTGACAGCTGAAAGATAGGACTCAAAACGACTTTCTGGAAGAGACAAGGTACACAGTATGATTCCAAGGAGAGGAGGATGGACTCAGGTGGAGTGGACACTTTCTTCATCCTGTCCCCTGGGTGTCCCACTCCCTGCCTTTAGTATGGACTGGTCCTTCCTAAGCATTCAAGTGCAAAGTGTCCTGTACATCTGGTCGGCAAGGTCTGTCTCCTACATAATCACATTCTGCTTTCTGTCATTTTAGAGGATGTCAAATCAGGAGAAAGGGCTGAATACTTACTATTAATTTCTTCTCTGAAAACAGGCAGAGAAAGGAACTTACTATTAATCGTTTCTGAAAAGTGTTGAAGAATGTAATGCCGTAATATCAAGAGAAAGAAAGATTTTATTAATTTGAAAGAAGACTGGAAGCCCAGCGTTGGGAACTGCAAGTATCTTCAATTCTAGCACAAGAATTCAAACATAGGGCTGGGTCCCCTCACAGTGGGATTGGCCCACATCCCACCTCCTGCTTGTGGGTGAAGACATGTCTGAAGGAGTCAGGCTGAGTGTGAGCTGCTGCCAGCGTTCCTCCCAGGTGTCAGATGATGATGAGTAACAGAGGAGGGAAACAGACTCTGGGATAAATTGCTATTGCAGTCCCACAAAAACAGAAGGGGGGAAATGTGCCGGAAGCAATCAGGCCCTTTGAGCAGCAGCGCAACTTCATGGCACATCTCTCAGCCAATCGTCTCAGATGGCTTTGCAGGCATCAGATAATTAGTCCCAACAATTTCACTGTGAATAAAGTATTAATAGACCTCCGTTTACAAAAGCGGAGGGGAGGGAGAGCAAAATGAGCACACTGGCCAAGGATCAAAATAGCAATTTGATAGCAGCGTTGAAAAATAAAAGTCAAGAAAGTAGATATCAAATCTGTGGCCAAAGTAACTAATCCCAGGTCTTTAAAAATTAACAAATCTGTTTGTTATAGAAACAGATAAATATATGAATTTTATTCCATCTAAGACCATGGCTTGGGGAGGGTACGTAGCTAGTTTCCAGTCACTTTGTCCTTAATCTCTCCCTGCCCCCACACAGTCTGGACTTCAGACAGAAATTTGATTTGAATATCCTGTTCTGCTTATCTCCCTTCCTTCAAACATGCTGTTTCCTGGTGGTGGTTCCTCTCTAACCTCCAGGACCCCAGCCTTTGAGGACTGATGCCTGCCTTTCCTTTCATGTTCTCTTACCTGCACCCCAGGCATCTTGCCTGATCTCTAAACCTGGATTCTCTGGGCTCCCAGAATGCAGTGTGTGTGTCACACCATGCTATTGTTGGTGCCAGTAGGTACCGCCCATGAAAGTGTGTGATCAGGAATCCATATCTGACTTGCTCAACACTTTATATTTAGAACTTAGGACATTGTCTGGCACATATTAGGATGCCAAGAAATATGTACTTAATGACTATCTATAGAAAAAATCTGTTGTTCTAAAAAAGCTTTTGGTCTAGGGGTAAGACAAATTATTCATACAGTCCAACAGAATGAGAATGTGATGAATAGAGATTAAGAAAAGCACCAGTGATCTTCAGTGTTTCAAAGCAGAACAATATGGTGAATGCCATAATATGTATTATTGCTTTAGACAGAAACCATCCCAATAGGTTCACTTTTGCCGGAGGGCCTTCCCAGGCTGCAGGGCAGGCAAGATGTCAATATGGAAGCACCTTTAAAATTCCATCTCAGAGGCTTGCCTGTCAATTTTTGGACAAGTAAGGACCTTCCAGATATATCTGCCATGTTGTCTATCTGAAAGGCATAACTATGATTTTGCACCTCAGGCAAATAAATCATTGTTTGTGTCCCTAGAAAGGCAGTTTAGTATAACAGAAAAGACTTTGTAGGCGGTGGAAAGCGATGTGTTGGAAAGAGCATAAGTTTTGGAATTAAAATGACCTTGGCTCCAGTCCCAGCTCTGCAACTCACTAACACTGTGATTTGGACCATGTTGCTGTCTTTCTGAGCCCTACTCTGAGCATCATACAGAGTTGTGCAGATTAACATTATATTACAGACTTGAGCTTCAGTAATTTTTATCAATGGTATATAAATAGATCCCATAACCTGCCTCTGCAACTTTCTAGCTGCATGGTATTGAAAAATGTTGCTAATTAGCCTAAATTTGAGTTTCTCCTCTCTAAAATGGAGATGATCAAATCTTCCTTGCATACCTAATAGAAAACAAAATGTAGGCTGGGTGTGGTGGCGCACGCTTGTAATCCTCGCTCTTGGGAGGCAGAGACAGGAGGACTGCGCAGGTTCGAAGCCAGCTGTGCTGGCTTAAGAGACCCTGTTTCCAAAAATAAAAAAAGTATAAAATAGGTCTGGGAGTGTAGCCTGGAGGTAGAAGTGCTTCCGGGAACCCCAGTACCACAAAAAAAAAAAAAAAACAAAGAAAGAAAGAAAGAAAGAAAGAAAGAAAGAAAGAAAGAAAGAAAGAAAGAAAGAAAGGAAAATGTAGTATTATACAAAGCTCTTAATTTGGTACCTGCCTAATAACAAGTACTTAACAAATTTGTCTTCTTAAATTTAAATAATAATTAAATAATTATTTTTCCAAACCAATAAATAAATAAATAAACCAACAGTGCCTAAATGTAACAGGGTCTCAAAGATGAAAGTTCAAAGATGAAACAGGGTCTCCCTAAATTGCTGAAGCTGGCTTCAAACCTGAGAACCTCCTGTCTCAGTCTCCCTACTACTTGGATTATAGTCATGTGCCACTATACCAAGCTAAGACATATCTTTTAAAAAATACTACTGGCCGAGCATGGTGGCACATGCTTGTAATCCCAGCATTCGGGAGGCTGAGACAGGGTATCACAGTTCATGAACAGCCTCAGCTACTTAGTGAGGCCCTTTGCAGATCACTGAGACCCTGTTTCAAAATAAAGAATAAAAAATAGGACTGGAGCTGTAGCTCAGAGGTCAAATGCCCCTGGGTTCTATCTCTAGATATGAATAAATAAATAAATACATAAATACATAAATACATAAATACATAAATAAATACACTACTGAACACTTTCTGTCCACAACCAACAAACCCGGATCCAAGTAAAACAGAAGGCCACCTATTATATTGCTACTCATCTCTATCTTCGAACCAATATACAAACATGCACATTTGACTTGATTTCTTAGCTACATATTGAAAAATATTTTCAAGCAATTAAAAATAAACTATAAAGGGGTAAAATAATTATTTTATATTAATTATAACTTTTCCAAATAATTATTTTGTCCTAATCCATGGCAAAATGTTATAAAGACTTTATCTGACTTAATTTTTTCTCTCTCTAGTTGGTCTAGTAGATATTGGATGATTCCCAACCTCTCTACCCATTGAGATGATAATAATGGTCTGACATTTCCCCATGATTACATTTCTTCCTGTCTCTTTCCTGGCCCAGTCAAGGATTTTCAGAAACCTCTTAAGGCCAGAGTGGAGAGCCCTGGATATTCAAACCACATTTAAGCAAAATCCTTGCATTTCACTGACTTTACTATCTTGAAATTAACTTAGAAATACAATCACCAAGCAGTTGAATAAAACCCTTCTCATTCCACTCAACTTCGCAATTCAGAAGCCCCTGGAACTAACTAAAAGAAGCATTTTCCTAAATATTCAGGTCTTGTTCCTAACTACAGAAGAATATTAGGTTGTTAACATAAAATCTCTTCATTCAGTCTTCTGTACCTCCTTTATGGAGGAGAGAGCTGATTTCCTTTTTAGATCCAAATATATAAAAGTGCACAATTAATTTAGATAACACCATGTGAGCTGATAGTAAAATGTCTGGCAATTAAATAATGAATGCTAGGGAGCCATAGTCATCAGAGATATCAGAATATACCTTTATTATAATGATGTAAAATCAGTGTGTTTTCATATGATTTAATTATAGATTGACAGAAATGTGTGTGAAACCAGAGATTAACAATTTTTAGGTAATGCATATATTAGAAACTCTGTTTCCAAAACTATGATTAATATTGAGGAAACTAAATTCACCATCTTATAAAAAGTATTTGTGAATTTTGAACATAATAACTTAGCATGAATAGAAATAGAAGGGCTATGAGTATGATATGTGCAGATAATAACTCCTATAACATGAAATGAAATTAAACTACCAAGTAATGCATATATTTCTTCAAAGAGATACCTTTTAGGTTTTATAGTAGAAAATGTTGGCCCTGATGGCTTATATCTAGTGTAAAATGCAGGGCCAACTAGTACTGTATTTTTGTACAACTGCAGGGGATGCCTCTTCAGAGTATGTTCAGGACAGCTCATGGCCCTAGAACCAATACCATGCTTCTTCAGAGAGACAATAAGACCTGTGGGCTCAGATGCAAGCATAAGACTCAATGAAATATTTGTGGGTCTTTTAGCTGGAAAGTGTTTTTATGTCTAAGAGTGAAAGTACAGTTGCATTGGAAGAATGACACCTCTGAGCTCTAAATACTCCATGTGCCTGCCACTGAGTTTATCACATCCCAAAGTAGAAATGCCCGGAGTAAAAAGAGAATAAAGAGAATAATGAAGTCTCCAACATTCCTCAGAGAGCAATTGTGTGTGTGTGTGTGTGTGTGTGTGTGTGTGTGTGTGTGTGTGTGTGTGTGATTCTCAATAAGGAAGAGTGACTACTTGAAAAGAACCTCAGAGCACCAAGGCGCTTCCTTCCAGGGGAAGACAGGACAAGCACTTTGGAATTCCATGGCCCTCGTCTTTCTTACCAATCTCTGCCATTTGCCAACATCTAACTTGGATTTTCACCTTGATAGGGACAATATTTTCTTCACTGTTTTATTTTTATGGCTAAAATGTAATAATGATCACTGCAAATTTCATTTAAAGCCACTTGCTACCCATTTCAAGGCAGTGACAAAAAGAAACAGAAACAGGGGCTGAATTCTGTGTCAGAAGTGGACAATATCGTTAATATGCACCCAGATCAGCAAATCATCTCTCTAACTAGGGAAACATTGTTGATAAGATTACCTTTTGCAAAAGCAAGAAGAATATCCTATCATTTACCAAAGAGGAGATCATTGTATGGGTCTGCGCAAACCTCAGCGCCCCTGCAGAGAAAGTTTTTCATGATAATGACAGCAATGAATGAAAGGAAAATTCCTCCAAGAGATGTGATTTGATACATTTTATTTTTATAGCTAGATAACTATGAAGTATTACCGAAAAATAATACATAAATGTTTAAATAAAAGATGATTCTTGAGACTTCCTACATGCAGATGTTTGAATCTAATTCTCTCATCATACTCTGCTGTCATTTCCATGTACAAACACCAAGGATGACAGCAAAGACACCAAGAGTAGATTAGCGGTGACCTTCTTAAATTTTGTGTTTAATTTCAAGTTTCATGTTGGCAGTTCCTGTTGGATTGATTGATAGACTGATTGAAAGAACATAAAGCAAACTCACTTCTTATGATCCATTGGCATATCATGGAATGTATGATACACTACAGCATTACAGCTCTTCCTCTATGTGACCGCATTCTTGAGATTTAGCTAGACAAGGAATCATGTGACTGGGAAGTTAAAGAAATTCACAGTTGGGGAAAAAGAAAGGACTTCTTTGCTCATCTGGAAAATGAGAGGGCTGCACAGGCAATCTTCTCATACCCTCCAGGTCTGAAATGCTGTATTTCTTTAGTTCCTGGAAACTATTAGGGAGTGTTTGGGGAGAGAAATATTAAATGCCATGATTTATTTGGGGCTTTTATTTAAAATAGATATCTCAGTATCTGTTCATTCTTTCAGATATGTACATTCCCAGTGTGATTTCTTGTTTTATTCAACATGGAGTTCCACTTGTTGACAGATTGGAAGCAGTGTATATAGCTGGTTTTAGTGATTCATATTTCAGCAATGCAGAGGGTTAGTGACAAAGGCAGCCAGAAAAAAAAGTAAAAATTTTCTTCCGATTAAATGATTTATGTTTATTGCAATCTGTTTGCCACAAGTGTGACCCTTCTCAAATCTAGAGGTATAGGTACAGGCTGGATGTACCTGATAGTACATTGTGATTTTATGAAGGAGGCAGTCTACCTAGTCTGTGACAATGCAACTACGACAAATGTAAAATTGCCCTTAGAATGATACCTTGTGCGGTATAAATTGATAGGCTGCACTGAATCCAAACTGACTTTCTCATTCATTTGTATCCTGATTTGTTCTAAAAAATTAGGTGAGTACTCATGATGCATCAGGCAGTGAGCTCAGTCTGAGGGTTATAAAGATGGTAAAACTCATTCCTTGCATCTAAGTTGTTCTGGTCCACAGAACCACATAAAGTACAAACAATACAAACCACATAAAGTACAGTAGTCCCCCTTACCCATGGAGGACATGTTCGAATACCTCAGTACATGCTTAGAATTATGGATTGTTCCAATTCTTGTATATACCATGTTTTTCCTATATATGCATATGTATGTTAAGTTTAGTTTATAAAATACTCACAGTAAGAGATAAAATAGAGTAATTATAACATACTAAATAAAGGTAATAAAATTATGTGAATATGCTCCCTCTCTTAAAATATCTCATTGTACTTTCACCTAAAAGAAGAAATTTACAGCTACTCCATGGAATATCTGGATTGCCATAATCACCAATCTTGTGATTTGTGGCCATTAAGCCAATTAAGGTTTATTTGAACACAAGTATTGTAATAAAGCAACCATCTATATTGTAACTGATATAGTTACTGATAAGTGGTGGTGCATATACAAGGTATAGCATATACAAGTGGTGTAGCATATACAAGGTGAGTATACTGAAACAAGGAGTGTTGCCAGGCATAGCAGAGAAGGCCGGCACAACTTTCCAACATGCCACTCAGAATGGCATGTGATTTAAAACTTACAAATTGTTTATTTCTAGAGTTTTGCATTTAATATTTCCAGACCTCAGTTGGCCTCAGGTATCTAAAACCACAGATAAGGAGGGGACTACTGTAATGTGACATATTTGGGATAGATACCTGTATTCTGACACACCTGTCCATACTAATGTAAGTTGTCACCCGGGAACAAACTGTGAGTGCAGGAACACTTCCTGAGTAGAAGAAGGTGCTTCACATGTAATATCCACCTTCATGCAATAATCAACCCTTTCAGGGGTCTCATGTCTCTTAGCTCATATTCTGCTTGCTGTGACAGTTGGTATTAGTAAAACGTTGCAAGTTGAAATAGTCTTTATTTAAGCAGTTGTAAGGTATTTGAACTGAGGAAAAAAGGAGTAAAAGATAAATGTGATTTGCCCGTATAACAGCAGGAAAAAAATCTAACAGCCCAGAACATCATGCAAATTGCAGTTATTTACTATCAGACAGTGTAGTACAGGGTTATTGACTAAATAAAATATGTTGCAATGAGACTCACAAAGCATTATATTATAGGAAATATATCAGGAAATAGACTTTCTTTTCTCTTTTCTTTTTCTTTTTTTTATTTTTCCATATACCAAACACTACTTTGAAACAGTATTCCTTGTCAGGGAATTAAATTTGTATTTCTGGCCCAGCCTGTCTCCTGTGGTCACATGAAAGGCACAGCAATTCTCTTGCAGCTAGGACAGGTGATTCTCTGAGCAGTTTGAATTCAGAGAAAGGGAGGTGAGGGGCAAGAGGAGGTGGCTTGGGGGTGGCAGCTTTCTGAACACGTATGACTGCACGCTGAGAGCACTTCTTTCCTTCATTACCAAAGTCACAAATATGCATCAATTTGTTCCCTTCCTTGACGGCTTTCTCGATGGCTCCAATGTCCTTCCAGTTAAAGAACATGTCGTTGGAAAGAATGCCTTTGACAAAATATCCAGGCACAAAGAAACACTTGAGACCCAGAGAAGCCAAGTTTCTGTGAAGCAGCAGGTCAGCAGGGGATGGAAGAAAAGTGAGGGCTTCCACTTCTTGTTGGAAAAGTAAGGGCCTTCCTGTAAATCAAAATTTCCCTTTGCTCTTAATGAGATGACAGTCTAGAACACTGGGCCTGCTGCTGAGAGAGCCACTTCCTGCTGGGTTTAGATTACACAAGAGCTCTGCACTTAATCTCAGAAGACTGCTAAGGGTTTTGAGGAGGGCTGAGAGAGCAAGAAACTGGAAGCGGGTGCCCCGCACTAGGAAATCGAAACTTATGGGTGTTTGTGGCCAACACATTTTCTTTTATCCCAGCTGCATCAAATAATGAACTCAAAACAGTGCCTTCTCTCAAGCACCTAAGTTGCCAAGAGGGTGAAAAGGGGTTAAAAGGGAAGGAACAGCCCTAACTGCAGGTGGAAAGGGTAGCAGAGCTCTGTGCACTGAAAGTGGCATATGTCAGCAAGCCTGCACACAGGAGGGTGAGCATGGGACTGAAAAAACACCTCGCACAACCACATACCAAATCCCACTTTCAGGTCTCACAGCATCCAGAGGAGCCCAGGACTATCCCCTCACCCCTCAAAACAACTTCCTGCTGTCTCAATAACCCTCTCTAGGAAAGGTCAAGACTGTAATGATGTGAATCTATTATGTTTTTTTCTCCTTTTGAATCAGAGTTCAGGAAAAAAATGTTTCTTTTTTTTTTTCCAGAACCAACCTTCCTTTCTTCCTTCCTTCCTTTCTTCTTTCTTTCCTTCTTCTTTCTTCTTCTTCCTTCATTTCTTTTTCTTTCTTTCTTTCTTTCTTTCTTTCTTTCTTTCTTCTTTCTCTTTCTTTCTTTCTTTCTTTCTTTCATTTTCTTTCTTTTTTTCCTTCTTTCTTTCTTTCTTCTATAATACTAGAGATGGAACCCAGGGACATTCTACCTCCAAGCTACATCCAGGCCCTATTTTTTTATTCTTTATTTTTTGAAACAGGGTCTCACTAATTTGCAGAGGGCCTCACAAAGTAGCTGAAGCTGTCCATGAACCCATGATCCTTCTATTTCATTCTTTCAGCTACTGGAATTTCAAGTGTGTACCACCATGCCCGGCTAGCAACTTTTAATTGATCAATTAAAACTCTTTCAAGGCTTTAAATAGTTCCTCAAGGGAGCTGCCAAGCCAGAAACTGAAGGGAGATGATCTTCCTCTTTACTCAGGGAGCAGGGACCCTGTTTCCTTAAAAAGGAAACACCTATTTAGAGGCCCATCTAGCTTCAGAAACACTGGATTGTTTTAGAAGGAAATTATTCAACTGCAAGCTGAATTCCTTCAGTATCCATGGAATCTCTCTCAATGCTAGAAAATCTCATGAGTATGAGAAATTGTAAACCCATGGGTGAGATCTGCATTCTGTGCAAATTTAATTATTACTACCTTGAGATATGTGTTTTAGGTCTTGCAAAAAGCACACAATGTAAAATTTCACATGATTTTAACAATTATTAACAATTATACATTAATATGTAAATATAAAAATATATTGAATTCATATGTAAGTCTCTATGCGTGATTATATATATATATATATATATATATATATATATATATATCATCCTGTCTCTCAGCCTCCTAAGCTCTGGCTTACAGGTAGGAGACACCACACCTGGCCCAGTCAAAAGCTATTAAAAAGTCAAGTTCAACTTCAACTTTGTTTAGTCTTTGAATTTCTACTTCCTATACTGTGAAAGATAAATATCCAGAGGTTATATATATATATATATATATATATATATATATATATATATAGCACCAAGGAAAGTACACATGCCTCTGTTCAATATTTGTCATATACACAAAGTCCTAATGGGTAGTGGTTCCCCAAATCATTTATTTCTGTGTTCGTTATTGATCATCTGCTATGTGTTGAACTATTTTCCCTTTCAAAGATATATTGAATATCTAACCCCTGAAACCTCAAACTGGGAACTCATCTGGCTATAGGGCCCTGGTAAATATAGGTAGTAACCATGAGGTCATGCTGGAGCAGAGTAGACTCCTAATCCAATAAAACCCGTGCCCTTTTGAAAGAGGAGAAAAGATACAAAGTCCTGAGAGGAAGAGGGCCACGTGACAGTGAGGCAGAGACTGAAGTGCCACTCCTGCCAGCCAATGGACATCAAAGCATTTCCATTAAACAGCAGAAGGTGGAGGCATGGCTTAGTGTAGTGCTTGTCATGCATGTGTCAGTTCAGGAGGGCAGATGACTCATATGTGTGGCCCTCAGCTTCCAGGAGACTGGAGTCCAGTTGACTGTAACTCCTACATCACATTACCACCACATTTTGAGTCAAAACCATGTGAATTTTTGTGTGTGTGTGACACCAGGGATTTAACCCAGAAGCATTCTACCACTGAACTATACCCCACGCCCTTTTTTATTTTTTATTTTGAAGCAAGGTCTGGTTAAGTTTTGTTGAACCTGAGATTGCCCTGTCTCTCAGCCTCCTAAACTCTGGCTTAAAGGCAGGAGACACCACACCTGGCCCAGTCAAAAGCTATTAAAAAGTCAAGTTCAACTTCAACTTTGATTACTCTTTGAATTTCTACTTCATATACTGTGAAAGATAAATACCCAGAGGTAAAGGGAAAAGCTTGAGATATTTCATTTTTGGAAATCTTGGGTATCCTCCTTTATATTAATTTGCCTTAATTTTGCCTTTCAAACTTTGTTTTTCTATCCTTAGGGTCACAGTGACACCTATGATGTTAGATACCTCAAGAACATTTCTGGATTGGGCCGCAATTAGCAATTAAGTTGATTTGCTAACAGGCATCCTTAAATTTGCATGGCAGAACCTGCAGTCTATCCAAAAAAAGGAGTGTAGGAGGCTGAGTAAATATCAGGTAAACCAGATCAATTGTCAACAGTCTCCCTGGATTGTGACAACAACTAGGAAATTCTCTTTCTCTCTGGATTTTTTTTTTAATAGAAATTCCCTAACTTTTGGGTTTTGTATACCAGTAATTTGTGTGTGTGTGTGTGTGTGTGTGTGTGTGTGTGTGTGTGGTACTGGGTTTCCTGGAAGCACTTCTACCTCTGGGCTACACTCCCAGACCTATTTTATACTTTTTATTTGGAAACAGGGTCTCTTAAGCCAGCGAGGCTGGCTTCAAACCTGCGTGATCCTCCTTTCTCTGCCTCCCAAGCGTGGGGATTACAAGTGTGTGCAACCACGCAGGCAATTTTTTTTTTAATGACAGGAATTAGGTGGTGAACCTTTTATGTTGCCAAAGAAAAATTCTTATTTTCTCTCATCATTACTTCTTCAAAATAAAAGCTACATTTTTGTTCACAGAGGTGGAAGAAAGGTAGTCTTAGCTTGTAGGACAGCTGTTGCTGTAACAGGATGTTGGTGACCTCCACACATGATTGCCCTGAATTTTTTCTTTCCCAGGCATGGGGCTTCACCATGGGGTAGCATAAGTTCATGGATCAGAATTTCAAAACCAGGGGTGGAGAGAATGTTATCACTTCTCATCTTGTTTTGCTCTATCCACATGGATATGAGTTCCAGCTCCCACCAGGAGAACAACAATTTGAGATGAATATACCACAGATGAAAATATTACATCTCTTTACTGGACACTAAGAACATTGAGAGCACAGGTTTATTTATTTATCATTCTATCCCTAGCATCCAGCAAAGTACCCAGCACATGGGCGTTCCATAAACAATTGTCTATAAAAGGAAAGAGGGCACTGTGTAAATAACTATTTGTACTGTTTCCTTCTTTTATTGCTTATATTTTAATGACATATGTCATTAAGCTACTTGAATCTATCTCTTTGGTCCTTTTTAGGTATTTCCTTCTATCTCTGCTGTTTAATCAGTGAGTGAGTGTGTTCTTCCATGAGATACTTTGGTCGCCCCCCCCCTTTCCCACATAGAGCCAATAAAAAAGAAGAGAGAGAGTTAGATAATAAATAGTGCCAAAAGATAAGATTAATGCCACAATTCAAACTGTATAACGAATGACTCACAGTAATCAGAAACAATTTTAGGTATATAAAAATCATGGTGCCAAGAAAAACATGTCTCTTTTGCAGAAAATGTTTTATGAATGGCAATTATTGCATTTTAAAACTCACCCAGATACTTAAATATGATTAGTAGCATACTTATTAATAGAGTGTAGGTGGCTTCTTCTATGTCTCAGAGTAGAACACTGAAAAAAAATTTCTCACAGTGAAGATTTGAACATGTTATTTAGGTAAAATGCTAACAACAATAACAAAAAAATAAGAAGAGTGAAATAAGCCAGAAATAAAGGGTGGGAACCTGACTGTGCTTTTCAGCCATAGCTGAGTCCTATCACTAGAGTCCCTGCACAGTCCTGGGGACTCCTGCTGTATCTCTGTATGGCAATCCACCCCTTATGCTTGATCTTCCCTTCCCTCTCAGAAGTGACCCCTCTGACTCATCCCAAGAGAAAAGTCAGATGAAACCTGCCCCTTCAACACACTTGGACCCTCTTCTCATTCTCCTTTGCTCTTGGCCCTTCCAGCTCTTTAAAAATCTCAAAGATATTAAAAATATTTATTCTTTACCACTTGTAAACCACCCATGTTATCCACTCTTTTTTTTTTTTTTTTGTCATTTTTGTGGTTCTGGGGATCTAACCAAGGACCTCAAGCATATAAAACTAATGTTCTACTTCTGAGCTGTACACACTCTTCTTCACTTCTACTTGTAAACATTCTCAAGTTTAATTTTTTCTTAACAAAAACAAGAAGCAACATTTCAGAGATTTATCCTTTCTCTAATTGTTTAAGACTCTTAAGACTTCTTCAAAGTGTGCTAATGAAACCAGGTGTAATGGTTACAGATGTAAGGAAGGCTAAGACAGGAACTTCACAGGTTTGGCCAGCCTCGGAGGCTTAGAAAGACCCTGTTTCAAAATAAAAAGCACATGGTACTTAGACCCGGTTTCAAAAAAAAAAAAATAGAGCTGGGGGTATAACCCAGAAGTAGAATTCCCAATACCACCACACCTAAAACAAACAAACAAATAAAAGCACACAAAGCCTTCATGCCTGTGTTTAGCTACTTCTTAATCCAAAAAAATATTTTCTTATTCCCACTTTTCTTAGTATTTTTAGTGTCTAGAACTTTTGATCATTCCTTCTTAAAACATTCTTCTGCATGATACCAATCCCATCAAATCTCCAGTTTACATTTTAACTTCTGTGTGTGTGTGTTTTGGGGGGGGTGTATTGAGGATTGAACCCAGGGACACTCTATCACTAAGCTATACTGCAGTCCTCCACATATATATATATATATATATATATATATATATATATATATATATATGTATATTTTTTTTTCCCTTTAGTCCTCCCGTTTCAGCTTCCCAAGTATTGGGGTTATAGGCACGCACCATCAAGTCCAGCTCATCTGTTTACTTTTTAACTTCTCTGATGGGTCTTGGATCTGTTTCTTCTCCCACTCCTTGCCCCAGTCATGTTAGCAATTCCTCAAGATCTTTAAATGACCTTGTTCTTTTCAATGGTTCCACTTGTTCCCTTTGTGTAGAAGACTCCCATGTTTCTCTTGAATTTCAGACATATGCTGAAGTTTACAGTTTATAGATAGATAGATAGATATAGATATGGATATGAATATGGATAGAAACATGAATATGAATATAGATACATATATAGATATAGACAGATGTCCTATAGGTATTTTAAATTCATCTACTCCCTTAGCCACAAGTTTTACTCCAAGTACCCTTAGTTCTGTTATTGCCACATGTTCCAGAGCCTTCCTTTCCCTCCCCCAGGTCCAGCCACTCAAAACCGATACTTACTCACCCTTGACTTTCTGGTCTTGAGTAACTCCCCACTTCCAAACGCTTCTATTTCTCTCCTTTTAACCTATTGCCAGTCCCCTAATTCAAGCCACAGGTGAAACTGATTTGCAAATCTGTCCTTGTGTCCCTAGTAATTTTGTTTTTCAGGTGTGGGGGGTGCTAGTTAATAAACAGGAGGAGTTGACAGTCATAAATAAATAAACAAAACAAGTCATTTTTTCAGATATAAAAACACAAAAGCTTTAATATATTTCTATTTGGGTCACCTCTACATAAATGTGTAACATCATGAAAAGCCTTTGGACAATGACCTGTCTATAATCTCTTCAAATCACTCAGCTTCCAGTTATGTGGCCAGGTGGGTAGAAGCAGGGTAGATAATTGGATGATCCCCTGTTTTAGGCATTCCTTTCATAGCCAGTATATACACATTTAATCACTTTCTATTGTAGAAACTTAAAAAAATTTACTTGTTCCTATTTAAAAATTTACAATATTGTCTCCATTTTATACATGGGATAAATGGCATTGATAGAGGTAGAGCATCTTTCAAAGGGCACTAAGCAAGTGCATGATGGAGATGGGATTTCAGCATATATCCTAACCGCAGGTTAAAGTTCTTTCTGAGATGCCACAACAGCCTTTCTACATTCTGTGGTCCTAAAAGTGTGATCTACCCACCCGGGAATGCTGCCAGTGAACCTGGATTTGATGGCCTTGCTCTCCTTTGCCCCAGAGTAGTGCATTTCACTCCTCACAGAGACCAGCTTTGCAAGTCTACTTGAATATCAAGCTTGGATCTCTTAGCATGGAAAGCACTCAAATGTCATGACCGGGACTAAAACCATGAGTATCAATTTCTCTCTTCAGGTCACTACAAAAAGAAACATAAAGAGAGCAAAAAATTAAGAACATGAACGATAACCAGAGGTTTTGTTGTTGCTTTATCTTTGCTTTAAGAAATAAAAGTTCTTTATAAACCCATTCCTTTAGGGACGTGTAAGTGTGAAAAGCCCTAGCAATACAACTATAATATGGGGGACCAGCAGCTATTTGGCTCACCTTTCTCAATGTCACATTCA
Organism: Muscardinus avellanarius; assembly: GCF_963383645.1. Lineage (NCBI taxonomy): Eukaryota > Metazoa > Chordata > Mammalia > Rodentia > Gliridae > Muscardinus > Muscardinus avellanarius. The sequence continues at coordinate 134,183,151 of NC_137786.1, forward strand.
CCTTCCTTTCTTGCTGTGTTCCTGGAGGGAATCTTTGCAGACTCATGCTGGAAATGCCCATGGGTATGCCTGTGCACTCATGTATTTGTGTGTGAAGGGGGAGGTGAAGGATACAAGGCGGGAGGAGGCCACAATACAGTCAGGAGGCTGCAATTCTGTATTTATGAGTTTCATTCTGGGGCTGGATTCAGAAGCCTAATTTCAGCTGCAAGTCCAAGCTATATATTCTCTAACAACACCAATACCAATAAACCTATAATTCTTTTTTTTTTAAAACTGTTTTACATCTATTCCATTGGTTCTCAACTCAGTGGTAAGAAAGAAGAAAGAGGTATGGTGAACTCTAATGTCCCCAATTCAAGTCTCATAGGAATTTCATGTAGTCTATACTATTCTCATTTTACAGTTGAGACTGAGGCTTATAGCCTTTAAATAATGTGCTACCTTCTCTTGCCTAGTCAACAGCAAAACAGGAATTAAAACTCAGCATGTTCAACACTGAAACCGGTGTATCCAACCACTGAATTACAGCTCTGATGCTTAAACCTGTCCAGTTTCACAGAGTCAGGGTCTTGTTCTTCAAACCTTGCCAGTGGTATTCCAGGGCTGATCCTCAGAACTGCCAGGAGAACCTCAAAGATTCCAAACTCGTTCTTTTGGTTATCTAACAACTAGTAACAGAAGTACCCACACCCATCAAATAAACTCACATAGAGGATTTTATGTGACACACATCTATCTCACAAGTATTCATCGTGCTGTGGTTAAATAATCCTCAGAGCTCTGACCCTCTCAGAACAGGTGATTTCTTTTCCAGATCTGAATTTGTGCTACAAAATGCCTGGTGCTGCTCTCTGAAAGCACAGAGGTGTGGCCAGGACTTGGTGCTGTGAGCTCTCCTGAGCAACCATGGGCAGCTTAGCACAAATGGACCTACAATCCAACATTAATTTCCTGTCTTCCCATCTGAAGGCTCCTGATAAGCGGTTGTCTGGCTAAGGACTGAAGGCAGATTCAGGCTCCGGTCTCAGAAAACTCCCCACTTTGTTCCTCCCTGCCAGAGTTCTTCCCTCCAGCTGTGGTTGCCTGGAGCTCAGGAAGCCCCCTGAAGCAGTTTTCAAACAGATACCCCTCCCTCTCCCTACTCCTTCTCCACTCCAGGCTGCTGTTGGTATCTCTGCCAGCCTGGCCACACACCTCCTTAGAGAATCTCAATGCATTATTGAAAAATGTCTTCCCACAGCAGGCAGAGCGATGAAAATTTTCCCTAGTTCAATTATTTCTCTTTCTCCAGCACAAAAATGAGAACTAACTCTGCTTATGAAGAATAAGAAATTCAAATTTTTTTAGATTTAATTTTCACTCGACATGTTATAGAGAAGCTGAAGGTATTTGTGTAAATACTGGTGTAAAATGAGCTGACTACTTGTGGGGAAAAATAGTCACAAGGGCATTACCTGTGTCTCCTTCCTATTTCTTGATCCAAGTAAAAAGAAAAGAAAAAAAAAAGGCAGGATTCGAATAAGAAGTGGGTTCCAATAGGAAAGAAATATGAAAAACTATGCATGGATCTTAACAGCTGAATTCTGTATAAGAATGTGTGTTTTCAAGGAGTTTCTACTCTTCAGGTATAATAGTTGTACCCATCCAGATTTACATATGAGACCACTCTATATTCTTTATGGTGCCTTCCCAATTTTTTAAGCCTTGCAAATAATTTCAGTCTTTTTGCTAGCCTATCCTTTTTCTTCCTTAGGAATAGCGTGTTCAGATTTTTGTAGCATCTTCAAGTATCCATTGCAATATAAGAGCATACACATCATCAGTGTTGCAGTAGGAAAAAATGTTGAGCAGGAATTATTCCAAATTACCCTCTATTCCTGGGAAGGGACAAAGTGGTTTGAATGAACTTACAGATCCTCTGGTCACCTCTGCTAAAACACCAATTACCAGGGAGCTTTTGAGGAACAGTTCAATAATAAAGTCAACTCTGCCCTCACCCCTTTAAATTTGAAGACAGAAGTAAATCCCCTAACATTTATGCACATCTCTAGAACAAGCACAGTAGTTGTACTGCTGACTATCAGTTACTTGAGGCTTCAGGTTTGAATATCTTCATTTCCTGTACTTGCAGGGTAATGATAGACATTTCAGGAAGGAACAGGCATGCAATCAGGATGAAAGCACATATGTGATATGATATTGTCAGTAAGTTGTTACTTGTGGTTGCCTGAAAATAAAGTCTCTCAGATCTTTGGTGATTCATTATACCTGTCAGGTAAAGACTCTTGTGGTACTAGGTGAGAGGCAGAGGTTTTACTGGTTTTTGTTTGTTGTTTGTTTTTATCAGTCATAGAAGGGGCAATGGTCAGGCACCACCCTCCCGAACCCACTCACTACCCTAGCCAACTTGGGCAATGTTCTCATCACTTGGGGGGTATTATTCAAGCCTACGGGATTTCAACAGGGATTTAGAGCAATTGTCTGAACAAGAAAATCCTCATTTGTGAGCTGAACTGTCATGAAGACTCTGTCTCTTATTAGGGGTCATCTCAAAAACTGGAATAGAGGAAACCCTGCTTGTGAAGACAAACCTCAGGTGCATCATTATGCTAGCAGCATTTTAACTGCTCTTGGGACCAGATGGATTTGCCCTTTTGCACAAATCAAAGAAGAATGTCCAGTCCTAGACTGCAAGGTAATTCCACCAGGAGGCCTTAACATAGAACTTGACTTTGGGAGACGAGGCCTGCGATATAGGACCAACTGGTGAAGATGATGCTGTGAACACCACCCGATGTGTTATAAAAGCATTTTTTTTCTTTTCTTTTTTTTTCTTTTTTTGGTGGTACTGGGGTTCCTGGAAGCCCTTCTACCTCTGGGCTACACTCCCAGACCTATTTTTACGCTTTTTTATTTGGAAACAGGGTCTCTTAAGCCAGCGCGCTCTGCTGGCTTCGAACCTGCGTGATCCTCCTGTCTCTGCCTCCCAAGCACGGGGATTACAAGTGTGCGCCACCATGCCCGGCAAAGTATTTTTTTTTTTTTTCTGATCTGGGTTCAGCTCTAAATACCTGTGTGGCTTGGGGTAACTACCATCTTTCAGAGCTTCTTGTACTCATCTGTAAAGTAAGAGAGGAGGCATGATACTCTCCCAGACCTCTCCCCCTCTACAAAAAGTCAAACCCAAAGTACCCTCCCACACCTTCACTTCCTGCCATCAGTCCTCAGCCAAGCTCTTTTACCAAAACAGAACATCACTGGAAATATTAACAGAAGAGATCAATATATTGAGCTGGGTGGCCTTTTCCTGTTCTGAGAATATTTCATGTCTTTATGTTCTTACACTGAGAAAAACGTGCTCCGTGCCAATCTACAGCAAATGGCCAGAGAAGGCCAGAGGGAGGGGGCAGTACAGGGGAACCTGTGATCTGGGCCTTTCAAATGGCAAACTCATTATGACCTAGCGCTGACAGGCAAAGCGATGGCGTATCTTGTCAGAGGGCCTCCTGGCGGCTTCACGCGCTCACATATAGCTCCATGTCACAAGAATCACAGCAGGTCTTGGCAACAGACGCTGAAAATGTCAGGCCACAAAAGGGGGTGCTTGGGAGATGTCACTGAGGGTGGAGGCAGCAGTTGCAGTGTTTGCAGTACAAACAAAACAACAAACATCCAACTAGGAAGATGACCTAGGTGTTTAGGAAGGTGGTACAGGAGAAAAAGAGGAAGAAGGGAGCAGGAGAAGCACTGGGACTGGTGTGGGAGGACTCAACTTTCATTCAAGGGGAGCTGGAATCCTGGCAGTCTGGCCTAATTCATTTAACTATCAGTCTATTTTCTTCAGAGGCAAAGAAGATATAAATTGAATCAGGGAAGGTAGAATATGGCAAGGCAAAGTCCATGGGCTTTGGAACAGAACACACCTATATTCAAATCTGGGCTTCAGCACTTGTCAAATGTGATTTGTGCTGTGACAAAAATCTCAGAGCTTCAGTCCCATCATATATAAGATAGGGATAGCAACCCTGTAAAGTAATTCAATATTTACATAAGATATTACAAGTAAAATGAGAGATTACTTACTATCAGAATGGAAGATAGTAGGCCTGGGATCTCTTTGGGAGAACTTGCAGGGGAGACATATTAGGGGAATTATATAATGATTACAGGCTTGGGAAAAAAAAAAAAAAAGGTAGCATATTTATTCTCCCAGGGTAATGAAAAGGTTTGTGAGGCAGGGAAATTACAAAGGAGATTCATAGAAGGGTCCCAGAACTGGAAGAGGATTTCTGCTGTTAGAGAAGTCAGTCAGAGAAATCCTGTTTGTACAACTGAGCAAACATTTAAGGCTGAGTGTGATGTGTGTGGGAAGGTGGACCATGAATTAGGCACAGGCCAAGGAAGAAATGAACTTGCACGCCAATGCATAGTTCCTGGGATTTCTTTGACAAGGGAAGTGATGCACAACCAAAGCCTTTTTAAACTCTGGAGTGGCCTTGGAAATGGCACTCAGCTACAGTTTGGAGAATAAGTTTGGTTTGAGCTGAGAAGTAGAAGTTGGGTACATCTCCATACACAGAATCCAGACCCCACAGGTACGCTTTGGTCACTGTAATCTATTAAAGTCCTGCATTTGGAATAGTGTCAGAATTCAGGAAGGGGAAAAAAAACAGTGAGAATGGCAGGGGAATGGCCTGCCACTATTAAAAGGACCCACTATTTTCCTGGTTACTTTTAAACTATTAACAAACTTAAAGAAACCTCTCCAGTTGGCAAAGGATTTAATGTCTTAAAGAAGATTTATAAGATTCTGCCATTTTCTGAAAGCTCTCTTAAAAACACTGAAGTATAGCCAGGCGGGGGAATCTCAGTTCTTGGGAAGCTGAGACAGGAAGACTGTAGATTTGATGTCAGGCTCAGCAATTTAGCAAGACACACAGCAACCTAGAAAGACTGTTAAAAAAAAAAAAAAGGAGAGAGATCAGGGTTGTAACTTGGATGTAGAATATTCCTGAGTTCAATCCTCAGTAACACACAAAAAAAGAAGAAAAAATAAAAACAGAGAGATAGAGGGAGAAGGAGGAAAGGAGGGAGGAAGGAGGAAAGAAAGGAAGGAAGGAATGAAGGAAGGAAGGGAGGAAGGAAAGAAGGAAGGGAAAAAAAGGTAATTGAATTAAGATCCGGCACATTCAGGAAGTCTGCAGTACAAAGTGTTTAGGAAACCATATGGTCCTACCGGTAGGAGATAAGTACATTTATAAATGAAATCAATCCGAAGAACTCTGAGCTCCATGAAAACAAGGACCAATTTTAACTTTAAAAGGCCTATATAAAGCCATGCTGGATAATGCAGAATAAATAAAAGATTCCATAAATGAAGCAATCCATAATTATTTGCAGGCACCTACTCTGTTTTAGGCACTATGCAGAGAAAAGTCTGGAAGATTCACAAAAAATTAAAATATGTTGCAGTGAAGGAAAAGGTAAGAGTAAGAGCCATAACTTATGTATCTTTTTATCTCAGGCTCAGTACCTGGAAGAAGACACTTGAGGGTGGGAACAGAAGAAGAAAGGCTATAAATAGAAGCATTAGATACTCCGTTCCATTCTGTAGACCAGAACAATCCAATAAGAACACAACAGGGGCCATGTACAAGAATTTTTGCTACATATATAATTTTAAATATTCTATTGGTGCCAGGCATGGCGGCACAAGTTTGTAATCCCTGCACTTGGGAGGCGGAAACAGGAGGATGGCGCTGGTTCGGAGCCAGCCTAGCTGGCTTAAGAGACCCTGTTTCCAAATTTTTTAAATATACAAAATAGGTCTGGGAGTGTAGCCCGGAGGTAGAAGGGCTTCCAGGAACCCCAGTACCACCAAAAAACAAAACAAAAAAAAAAAAAAATATATATATATATATATATATATATATATATAATCTCCATCCTATTGGTCATGCTTTTTAAATTGAAAAATATAAACAGTGAAAGTACATTGGAATATTTTATTTAACCACATATATCGAAATATTATCACCTCAACCTATGTACTACCTGCATTTCAAGTGAGGCTAGTGGCCACCAGGTAAGGCAAAAAAAAACTATGGCCTATGACTGGTTTCTTTCATTGGAATATTCAGTAAAATTAAATACATAAAAATAATTCCATGGACAGAATTTAGAGTGAAATTGTTTAAAGAAGGGGTGTGCAGAGTGTGCTGTAGAGCGAGAGGCATTCAGGATCTGGAGGAGCCAGGGAAGGCTCTGGAGAGACCTGAGGCTGAGCAAAGAAAAAGGAAGGCAGTGGAAGAATCTGAGATAGGTGGGAATGCGCTCTCAGGATGGTCGAGGTGTGCCTGGGGAACCATCAGAGAATAAAGACCATAGAGTAAAACTATTAGATCGTGATAAGCTGCTTCAGGCTCTGGAATTTGTATCCCATCCTACACAAAAGGAGACAGGTGGGTCAAGCATCCATCGGACTGGCTCCTGGTCATCAGTGAGTTACAGTGACCTCAAAGGGCTCTTCCAGTTGCCATCTTTATGCCCTCGCTGACTTCTCAGGGAAGGAGCTAGCTGCTTTTTTTCTGGATTTGCTCTATGACTCCAATCACAAGAAGTTGAGAATGCTTGGTAAATCCTATGCATTTTTTTTTTTTTTGGGGGGGTAGGTCAATGATAGGAATACAGCTTCCTGGAGTAAAGGAAGAGATTAAAATGTGAATCTTGTAAGGAATTCTCTCTTGATACTTAGTCCTTCTGCAGACTAAGGTTGGCATAGAAGGAAGAGCTCTAAAAAGATATTGGACAGGCTCCCAGCCTATATCCTTGTTCTGCCTCTCTTTTTGGACTTCTGCTTCCTGTGATTGAAAAGTTACTTGTTTGAAAGAATTTCTTCTAGGAATTGAACCACCAGAGGCAACCCAAGATCAAGTGCTCTGGACCAGCATCTATGGGAAAATCCTATAGCCTCTGAGGCTCATAGATCCTCTGCATTCATTCTGCTAAAGTGGCATTTCCTCTCTAGTAAAGTGTGCTATAAAAAAGAGGGTCTGACCCTGCTGTGAGGTGGAAATAGGCAATAAAGACCACTTGGGGTCTAAACCAGGCTACAACATATGTAAGAGTATCTCCAATATTGATGTTTTCAGCTCTGGCTACAACACTAAAATCATCCAAGGACTGCTAAAACATATTGACACACAGGCTATGTCTACCCAATTAGAACAGAATTCCTGAGGGGGAGCTTCAAGCACAACTCTTTTGTTTACTTGTTTGTTTTTTGATTGTTTATGTTTTTCAGCTCTCCTAGGTGATTTTTTATGAATAATGAGAATTGAAAGAACTTTTATCCATAGCACTGAGCTAGCTCATAAGAACAACCACACTGGGGTTTAGACCAAAGATTCATGGAAATTAAGCAGTGTACTTGTACTTGACCTTATGCCTTAGACCATTTCTCTTGAAATCTTGAAGGGGTAATAAAAGGTAAGACAAGAATAGCCAACAGGATGCTGAGCCTGTGTGGGGCTCAATGTGCTTGTGTTGAACTCAGAAAGAACATTATCACAGGCCCATGGGGATGAATTGGGGATACTGGGATAAGGGCTAGAATAAGTCATAATTTGGATAAGAAATAATGAGGACCAGAATAATCCTAGGATTATATCATGGTGTTATTTGCTTTTGCTGAAATGAGAGTCTAGAAAATAATAGATTAGGTTGATGCTGTTTGTTTCTTTATTTGTTTTGGATGATGAACAGTGATTTAGGAAACATTCATATAAGAGATAAGGCAAATACTTATGGTCCCGGACATCTTATTTTTATATTTTAAAGCAATTTAATTTAATGTTAGAATGGTCGTATTTGTTTACCTGGCCTTATCCTCAGTTGGGGCCAGTATTGCTATTCTCTATGCATAGTTAAGGATTGCGAGACAGAGAAAGTTGGACTGAATCGAGCCATCTGAGTACATACAGCTAGTTGAGAAACAAGCCTGAACAAGAACTCACATTCTTCTTTCTTTTTCCTTGGTCATTTCAAACTTATGAGAGTCCACAGAAGCCTGTAACTCTGCCTGTCAGATACCTGTGAGGAATGCTGGTTCTTCTCAGGTTCTTTGAGGATCAATACCCATTTCCTCTTTGTGTAGTTCTGATAAGACCATCTATTTCCTGTGAAGGTGCATAAGGAATCTCAGAAGAAGATATAACAACAAGCAGGCCAGAGAATCCCTTTCCCAGTCCTTCAGCTTTCAGAATACTTCCTTCCAAACTCACCAATAAAATTCACTTCCAGTACCTGTACTCATCCCAGTGACAAAGGTCCCATTCTACATGGGGCTGTGAACACAAGGAATATTCAGGAAAACCTGTTAAATGCAGCATCTCAAGGTCATATCTCTACAACAGGACTGATTCTGGTTTTCAGGTGTATTTGGGTACTCTTGGGGACCACAGGGTCCTGCATCTCATGACTAATGTTGAACATTAGCAAGGCTCAATTCAAGGAGGGCAAACAAATGCTAAAGTAGAGAGCAGAGAAGGGTATCTGCAGTTCAGAACGCCTGCTGGACTATACCTGAGCCCCAGGGTGAGTTCAACTGAAAACAAACAAACAGACAAAAAGAAAGAACAAATAAAACCGGGAAGAGCCAGTTCACACCGCCCAATATGTAGCATCATAAAGAAAGTGGCTAGTGGCTTCGGGGTGCTCTGCTGGGAGGCTGTGGAATGTGCACTGAGGGGACACCACGGGCAAAGAGGGCTGCCTTCTTTCCTCATCGGCTTGGGCAGCACTGCCACAAGCAGCGGCACAGAGGCATCTGGCTGTCACCATGGCCAGCAGAAGGAGGAGAGGAAACTGCAGAACCCCCCAGAAGCCAGGAAGCCCACTCCATATAGCACACGGTGAGTATGGCTTGGTTCCAGACCTCTCTGGAAGGATTTCAGAAGAGTTTTTATCCCCTCTTAGTAGGTGGGCATAGATCTTGAGAAAGGCTTCCTTGTTCTATGATTGTGACCACCTTAGGTCTGTGCTCATGAGGCAAGAGGAACAGAGTTTTGAGAGCTAACATTGTTGTCTCTCCCAGGGACATTGAACTGGTAAAAGTCTCAAGTCCTCAAAGAAGAGGCATGTTTTCAAACAACAGCTTTAGATATTCCAGAGATTATTTTGAGCAGTGAGATTTCTGGGCAAAGGCATTTCCAGAGTTTTAAAATCACCTCCTGTAAATAGTTGCCAGCTTATCTTGCCTATAATACCACCATCACTGGAGCCATACCGAGTTCCATGAGGGAGACTCAGTAGTCAACTTAAAACCAGTATTCAAATTCTGCCTTTGCCACTTCCTAGCTGATCCACTAAGAGCCAAGACTGGAGTTTTATTTTATGCTTGTTGTTGTTGTTGCTGTTGACCTTTTGGGGGTTGTTTGCTTGCTTTGTCTGTCAACCTCTCTAAGGCTATCTTCATCTCTAAATTTATGATAATAACATATGATCCATGGGGTATTTGTGGGTTAAATGATATGATACATAGCCCCCTCTACTATCTCAGCACACAGGCATCTATCACCTTGGGGATCTTCACCCTCACCTGTTCCCCAGTGGCCTAGGTGCTGTTAGAGGGTGTCCCTCATGGACACAGACTGTGCTCTTCCTCAGGGAATGGTAGCATCTATCCACCTCCTCCAAAAGGCACCTGAACACTGCGGGTTTTCTACACCCTGAGGCGCAGCATGCCCACTCCCCTGCCTCTTCATCTGCTTCCAGTTGCATCTGTCTTGATTCCCTAGCAAGTGGTGAGATCACAGAGGCTTAAAACCATTTGTGGATGGTTTTCCACAGCTGCTCTGCGAGCCCCAGCCCTCCCAGCAGCCTCAACATCTGAGCACAAATTGAGCGATGTTAATGAAATACCCAATCTCAGTATTTCACTCTCTGCTGCTCTTCCAAAGTATTCACAGGAAAGTTCAGGTGGTTCCTTTGAAGGCAAGCATGCATGCATGTGTACACACACACACATACACACACACACACACACACACACACACACACACACACACACGTCGCACACCCCGCAGCCAGTGCCTGTGTGTGAAGCCAGCTCACTCTGGATTTGCGATCTACAGTCTGTGAAGGCACAGTGGTAGATTACCCAAGAGAATGGCCTTACAGTTTTATAAACTATTTATTAGGCCCGTCCTGGAGAGCGACATCAATATGGCTGTTGGTGAAGCAAAGCAGAAGCTATAAAAATATCATCCATCCCAAACAAGCTTCATAATCAAACAAAGCCCCGTGCTGGCTAGGACAGGTTGTGTTCTGACACATAAGGGCCCTTTCCATCTTTAAAACAGACCATTAAAACACCAGAGCACTTTGGCTCACAGAAGTCTAAATCAAAAAGGAGGGGGAAAAAAAGAGAGCTCTTTTCTCCAAGAGCAATAATGCCTTTTTCAGCTTCTGGAAAAGCTCATTGCAATAGAGATGCAATATCGTTCTTTTCATTGTGGCTTCTCGGTTTCTTTCCAACACTCAAAAAAAATCTCCTAGAGGTTCAAAATACCCCCTTTTCTCCCTCCAGGAATCCCTTTCTTTTCATTCCACATAGACACAGTGACTAGGCTGTGATCCCCTCTTCATTATTTTGCTGGTTTATTCCCCCCCAATAAATAAAAAGTACAGTTCCATGCATTTACTAGAAAGGATGTAATAATAAGAACAACAATAACCTGGATTAGAATGATATCAGCCTGGTGCTGAGCTTTAATTCCCCAAGGCAGAGAATGGGAAGGCAGTCAACACATTGGTGGTTACTATGATTAACATTTCCAGCCAGTGACCCTCTAACTGGCTCCAAAACATGTCTTAATAAACTGCATTCCAAATACCCTTGTATTTCTACCTTATTGCATCTGCTAGAGTGAGATAATATGTGGACTCTAGGAAAAATGACACTAGGTGAATGAGCTGGAGAGAGTTACATAAGGAAGAAAAATCTCATTCCTTACCACCGGGCATACTGCTTGTGGCTTCTCATCATGATTTTAGAAATAAATCTGAACCTAAAGGTTACACATGGAGATGCTCTCTCTGGTTTGAACTGTGGATAAGGAAAGGAGGATCCCTACCATATTGAAAGTGCAGAAGAATAAGGGAAAAAAGGCTGCAGAGGGTCACTTGTCCCACATCTAGTTGTCTTCCCAACCGGAAGAAGACAACTCTATCAAGAACTTACAGATATGCACAACTTAATAAACCACAGCTAACTCCATAATCCTGCACCTCAGTCGGGGACAAGTTTTTCCCAAAATCAGAATTTATTTTAGATCTGCATAGAGTTTGCAGGCAGGGAAAAGAAGAAACAGAATGAAGAGAGGAGCCCAAGCAAACACACAGAAAGCACAGAACAACTCCCCAGGCTCTCTCCCTGTGCCTACCCCTGTCCATTTCCTCCCTTATTTTTGAAGACAAGCGCCCTCTGTGAGCAAGGAGGGTGCATAGCGGGAGAGGCAGAGGTAGCATCTGGGGTCATATTTGGTTTACTGACAAAACACTTCTTTTTCTTCAGAATTTTAATCTAGTAAGCTGATTGTTCAGAACTTCATGATTCTTTTAAAGAAAAAATAGATTTCAGACTGGAGAGTACTCATGCTGAGCATATGCCTGGTAGGTCATTCTTAGAAATGTAGGGGATCCAAACAATTGGCAGTAAAAGATGCCTACTAAACAATAAACAAACACTTAGGATCTATTCTTTACCTCTCGCCCAGTGTGTGCCTGGGGAATCTTGTCTGCCTTTATCACCTTGGTTAGTTAGATCCACCAAACTGGTTGGTTCTGATTTACCCCAAAAAACAAAGTTAAAGGTTGAGATAAAACAATCATCCATCTGAAGACCTGATTTGTAAGAAAAAAAACAATTTAGTAGTTGCACCCAGGTGCCCATTAGGGTTTAAGCAAGTCAGTGGGAAGTTTTGTCTGGAGAGATTGATCTCTTTGAAAGCTTCCTCCTTATACTCCCCCAAACAAAATTGATGGTTTATGAGGAAGAAAAATACTCAAAGACATCTTTTACTTTCAAACACTCAGTGGTGCAGCTGGGTTTTCTATGTGAAAGGAGTTAGGGAAATCTCAGTGAAAGCTGCTAACAGTGAAAATGATATGATTTGTGGGGCCTGACTTTCTTCTCCCCAGCTTGAGCCCCCTCAGGTCCCCCTTGTTTTGGGAGGTGACCCATGTTGGGGAGTGAGATGTCGTGCTGCACACTCACATCCAAACAAACCCATCACACACCTAACATGCTACAGCCACATCATCTTTCCATTAGCATTAACAAGACATGAGAGCTGAGGGATGCTTCTCCAAATAGGATGAATAGTTACTATAGACAGAACATGTTTCAAAAATTGAGGTTTTGAAAATACTTATTCTATAGGAAGGATAATTTGATTATGTCACTTTGTAAATTAGCAAAGAGCAAAACATATCTAATTAATGCATTGCCTTAGAGGTTTCTTCGTTTGTTGGGCAAATGTTTAAGAATCTATACTTTCCCAGGGAAGTATTAAAAATTCCTTCTTTTATCACAGGACAAAACCAAGCATTCCAGGAAATTGTAAAAAACTAAGGTATCTTTACAAAATCAAAGCAAGGCTAAAGTTGCAGAATGAACACAGATCTGAATTTTAATAAATTGTAACACAGATAATTAGAACCTGAAAATATAGTATATAATAATTTCCTATTTAAAATGCATATTCTTGAACATACAAAAATTAGAATCAAGTAAAAAAGATTACTGAGCATCTTTAATAGAAAACAATGCATTTTTGCTTTTTGCAATACTGGGGATGGAACCCAGGGACACTCTACTTCTGAGCTACACCCCCAGACCTATTTTGTGTTCTTTATGTTGAAATAGTATCTCACTGAGTTGCAAAGGGCCTCACTAAGTACCTGAGGCTCTCCGCGAATGGTGGTCCTCCTGTCTCAGCCTCCCAAATGCTGGGATTACAAGTGTGCACCACCATTCCCAGCTGAAAACAATGTATTTTTAAACATCCTACTGAGTTATTTTATTCTAGCCTTTCATTGCCTTTGTGCTATTTTACAAATGTAGAAATGTTAGGTAATTAATAGCAATGAAATATAATTCCTGTTTATAGTCATGAAAATAAATTCTGTATGGTTCATATCTTGTCAACTTCCCTCCTTCTCATGGAAAATCCAGTTTGGTGTCCACTTCAAATCAATGCCAATATCCCTCTTACTTCTGATTTATGTTTTGAAGTGTATATAATATCTTCATGGTGTCCTTATTAATAGGGAGTTAAATAAAATATTTAAGAATCGTTCATTTTCTATGTGCTAATAATTTACGATTTTACCTTTTCTAAGAATAATCTTTTAACAAGTGAAGAGAGATGCTCCATTTATTCAGCCTGATAAAGAAAATGGCCTGGACATAGACTGCTATGGAATGTAAAAAAATTGTCAACAAATAATATAGATCTAGAGGATGAAGGAATGCCATATCCTCCGTCTGAATAGAGTGGAGGCTGGGTGTGGTGGCACACACTTGTAATCCCAGCATTCAGGAGGCAGAGACCAGATGATAGAGGTTTGCAGACAACCTCAGCTACTTATCAAGGCTCTTCGCAACCCAGTGAGATCCTGTTTCAAAATAAGAGTGGAGAGCTTCCTTTAACCAAACCTCATTAATGTTCACATCTATCTGGCAGAGGGAGGGGATTTCTAGTAAAAAAAAAATACTCCAAGTACACTATAATCATATCTGTATTTTATGTAGGTGAGATCTTAAGTCAACTCTTTATTATACTACCAGTTTGCTCCAGAGGCAGATTCATTTCTTTTTGGCTAGCCCTCATTAGCTTTCAAGATCAACTGAATTAAAAATGCCTTTCATGGGAGGTAGAGTGATGCTCATGATTCTGGAACACCTTTTACCAACAATTATAAACTCTAATCCCAGAGTTGATACCACAATCTGTAGAAACTTTTATGAGACATTCTCAATGTGCTAAAAATTACAAGCACCAAGGCAATGTTCATTTCAGAATAGCATCTCTATTCTTCCATCATGCTTTTATTTTCTCTAAGATTCAAACAATATTTTCAAATAATATATACATATATATCTCATGCTCAACTCCATATGAGAATATGATACCAATTGACTTTGAACATACTCAACCGTGGGTCCAACTGGTATATAAACAAAATATATTTAATAAGCCTGTTTTTTTCTGTTTAAACAAAGGCAAAAATTATGATGCCATTGATAGAAATTAAATTCTTAAAATTCATCTGGATATGTTATGAAGTTCTCTTTTAGTGAATAGATTAACAGAGAATGCATGAGAACCCCATACAATGAGTTGAAAGGCAGAGGTAAAAAACTGATTGTCATTTGGGATTCAGTTCCCATAATTATATCATTGACAAGGATCCAGCACTTGCATTCCCTTTACCAGGAACAGATGCAAACCCATTAACAGTGAACAGCCATACCTTTACATGCCCCACTGTGCTGCAGGAGCCAAGAGATGAAACAGAAGCACTTGGGCAGGATGAATAGGAACCAGCCACAGACTTCCTTCCAAAGGGGCTGAGAACTAGGGAGGCCTCTGAGCTCTCTCCTGAAGAATCTCAAAACAATAACCAAAATACCACTTACCTACAGAAAAACAAAAGGAAAGAGACAGAGAAAAAGCAGAGTTAGAGTTAATCACAATCAAATTATAGTCCATAGAGTTGATCTATGCTAAGGAATGCTTAGTGCAACTCAAATTCTCCACAAATTCCAGGTAAAAGTGAAAGTCACTTGGGAAAATAACACATTATTGTAAAGGCTATATATGCATCCTGTTGGGTTTATTTTTTTTTAATTTTCCTATTCTGATGTTTCTGTATTGGTGAATTTAACTTCTAGAACATGGGCCTTGAAACAAGAAACTGGCTGCGGAGTCAGCTATCTGCCAAGGAAAAGGGAAAATATGCTACGACCCAGCTGCCTTAATGATTATGGAGGTTCTGTCGCTATGTGGTTCAGATGCTGAGAAGATTGAACTAATAAAAAAGAAATGAGAGAACTGTCATCACAGATTACATGGTATTTATTCCAAAATCTGTTCATTATAGAAATTTGCAAGACAAATGGCTTTTTAGCCAGGAATGGCAGCATTTTCCTGCTGGTAAATGCATAAAGGCACCCAATTTGTATAGAGTATGGTCTCTCCTTTTTCTTCAAATATGAGTAGCTCTAAATCCTAGTAAAATTCGTGAAAATATTCATTAGGAGGTCAGCAGAAACAAATAGAATTTGTGGCACTATACAATTTAGAAAAAGACTTTCTTGGATAATAATTCATTTGATTTTCATAGCACCATTTTACTGTGGGTAGAAAGCTATTGATCCCTTCCTCCTCCTCTTCCTCCTCTTTTTCCTCTTTCTCTTCCTCCTTCTCCTCCTCCTATCCTCCTTCTTCTCTTCCTCCCATCCTTTATTTTAGTAAATAACTCAGAGCCCAGACCAGTATGATTAATCTGTTTGTCTTAAATCACTCTCTTTTAGGGAATGATGATCCCCAGGACTTGCATTGAGATCTCCTGGTTTTACAATCTTCCTGCTTTCTCTCCTGACCAAATCTCAGACACAATATAAAGATAGTTAAGATAAAGATAGGAATGGAGGACAAGAAAAGAGAGAAAGGAGGAAATTAGTAAATTGAAGAAGAGGAAGATAATAAAAGGAATGAGAAAGTAAGAAAGGTAGAGAAAGATAAAGGTAAGCAAATATTCAAAGTAAATTGAATAACTTAATTAAATAACATTTTTACTAGTAAGAAGCATAGTATGACACATAGGAAACTTCATTATTCATTCAAATCATTCAGATCCTTAACTCTTCAGGAAAACTAGACTAAAACAGAGGATTCCATCCTACAATGACTATCCTTGGTTCATCTGTCTTATTATCTAAATGCTATCAGTCAGAGGAGTAATTGTGTCTAGGAAATGCCATTTTGCAGGAGGAAAACATTCCTAAAATGAACATTTTCTGGTTATGTTTTAATCCCTTGGAATTGATGAATGGTTAATCCTGGCCTGCTCACCGCCAGCAAAGCACTTGGCATTTTGTTGTATCCCAGTAGTTCTAATGACATCTTGGCTTTCTTCCCAGGTAATTCAAAGTCTGAAGCTTACCTGACATCTGCATTGCACGTCTGACTATGTGTGTGATAACAAATGTAGCCATAATAAATGGTATAAAACAGGCCATGCACGGAAGGTTCAGAAAGGCCATGGCATATTAGAAAGAGGAACCTGTCAAGTTTCATGCATATCTGTAAATTCCTCAATGCTGCGGCTATTATTTGACTAGGAAAGAAAGTTTTTAAACCCACATCAGCAGGAAAATTTTGAAAAGGAAACTTGGGGTAGTATCATGGGATCATCATGTTTGTAGCTTTTATTGGAAGGTAATTATAAGCCTTATTCAATTTATGGCCCAGAATGCACCTAATCCCTTCATAAATGCTTCTTATTCACCACCCAGCATTTTCTGACACTGCTGGCCAAATAAATGGTGGCTGTTTCTACCTGGGTGATGGCAAGGCTGTTAATTGTAACACTCCATGAAACTTAATTATGCAAAGCAGAGAGGCAACTCTGGAGTTATTAATCAGAGGTTTGATTCAGAAGTAATTTGTTGTCGGGACCCAAGGAGCCCTTCTTCAAGTTCCTTCCACTGTAATGCACTAATAGTTAATCCCCTGCTTTAATGGAAAGCTGTTGGGGTTGAAGCAAGGAGCTTGATGGTGAAAGGCAGCTTATGAACATCACCTTGCTTATTAATGGGCAGATACTTAATTTCTACTACTTAAGTCAGCTTTAATTATAGCAACCAGAAATAAATATCACTCATTGGCCATCAAGAACAAATTTCCAATCCCTTATTTCCTAACTGTCTGAAGGCAAAACAAGAAACAATGGGTAGATTATGAAAAGTGGGTGATCAAGGAGGAAGTAACATAAAACATTACTGAAATTGGCAGAGGAAAATCATTTATCTCACCTCTGAATATTCTTATAAAGAATATACCCTATATAGCTTTCTAATAGTGCTGGTTCCAATATCGGCACCTAAGTAGAAAGAGGGGTGAAATCATTAGATTGACCTAGGTGGGGTCCAAGGAGTTCCATGATCATTCGTGAAAGGAGAGTAGACTAATGGAAAGAGGACTAAAAGAGGATCACTACCTGACAAAATCACCACCTTATCCCACCACTCCCATCACTACCATCAGGCCTTCCCTGAAAGGTTGATTAAATCTTCAAGCCATGTGCTCCAAAAACATTCATTGTGCATGCTGTGGAAATTATGCCCTGTGCTAATTAAATACCAGAGACAAAAAGACACACATGTCATGGTCCTTTCTTTCAATGAGTTCATAATCTAATACAAAAAAAAAATCTACAAAGCAAAGTACTGTGAATAGTAATGCAGAGAAATAGAAATCACCCTGGCAAGACAAGAAACGTGGGAATAGGAAAGAATGCAGAAGCAGAGTTACAAACGTTATCAAAGGGGAAAAGAAATAATGAAAAATGGAGTTTAAACAAGATGATCTGACTGAGATATGGAGAGAAAAGAGTTTAAGAGTAAACAAGGAGGATGCAGAAACTTGGCTTAAGAACAGAAGTCTGATGTCAGCTTATTTTCAAATTTATCTGCTGCTCTCGATGTGAATATTGTTTTAGGTAGAGCAGCCTTCTTTTTGTCCCCCCAAACATTCCTGTTCATTCCTCTTTCAAGCACTTACTTATGTTGTAGCTGTCTGGATATATTCATCTACATTCTACAAATCCTTTAAGGGGAAGGTTGTCTCAAGGTCAAGTGACTTCTGCTTTTTCTGTTTTATAGTACAACCTTATAGTCATTAGTTCTTGAAACACAGTAGTTCCTTATACAATTTCTAATTTCTTAAGTGTGTGCTTTTGCTTTTAGTAATACAATAAATACTTTAAAAGAAGGGATAGTGTGATAGGCTCCCAAAGATACAGGGCCCTAATCTCTGACACTTGTAAATATCACCTTAAAATATGAAAGGGGTCCCTTGGATTTGTGATTAAGTTCACAGATTTGAGATGGAAAGGTTTTCCTGGACTATATGGGTGAGCCATAAATATCATCATATTTGTCCTTGTACAGGAGAGGGAAAAGGATGATTTCATAAAGACAGAAGAGGAAGAAACAATGTGACCACAGAGATGTAAGTTCAAGCCAAGGAAGGCAGTAGTTAGAAGCTAGAAGAGCCCAAAATGGGTCTTGCCTGAGAGTCTTCAGACAGTATATCCTGCCAGAGTGACTTTTCTGCCCAAAGGTACCACTTTACTGAAGACTACTGGCCTCTGGGACTGTGAGAAAATAAAATTGTGTTCATTCAAGACATCAGGTTTATAGTATTGGAATCTGATACAGATGTTTTAGGTGGCCATTCATCCAGAGTTTCCTTGGACAGTCTGTCTGTGCCCATCATCTTCTCATAAGTATACCAGCTCACCTTTTACTATCAAACCTGTTTTAGTTTTGTGACAAATCACATAGTCCCCCAAGATATAGATGGCATTTTAGTCTCTATCATCATTCATGATGCAATTAACAAGTGGCATATCTATAACAGGCATGCACAATATTGTTTAGTTTTTGAAGTAAAGAAAAATCTTTTATTTTAGAAATAATCTGTTATATACTTTTCTACAAATTTTGGAATCAAAGAACAACTTTGGGTGGCTGAAGTAGAGGCAAAATCTGCTCAGAGATAAGGTTTATCAACTTGGGTTCACCTCTCAAAATTCTGATCTGAGGATTGTCTTGAAATAAATAAAGATTAAATCCCAAGTCATATTTTAAAAAATCAATAAAATTGAGAGATTTTGGTATGAAGGCATATTTCATACATTTAGGTTTTAAATTCTTTCTTGGATTTATATCAGAGGAATTGTCTATGTAACCTCAGTTGATGGTATGGGGAGTTGGTTGACCTACTTAAAATTATCTTTTGGCATGTGGCTTAGATGGCATACCTCATTTCCTTAGAGTAAATATCTGCTTGTTTCTGTATATTTACATACGGAAGGCAGGAAAATAATCAATCAGGGAGCTGTTTAACCTAGGCACTCAGTATATCTAAAATAGCCTAAGGATACATTTAAAAATAAATGATTTAATTTAGTATAATTTCAGCCAATGATATCCAAAAATCAGAGACTATACAACACAAATAACAAATATTCATGAGTGTAAACGAGTATATGATTGGTACTGAAAATGTAAAAAAAAATTAGTTCACATGTACAATTTTACAGGGGACATGCAAAGTTGAAAAAGGCACAGGAGATATTAACCAATCAAAAGCCAAGACAAGACTTTATTGTACTGAGTCATATGATATTAGTGCCAGAAAAATTAGGGGACAAGAAAACCCATTGTGAATGAATACAATAGTCAAAAGCTTCTATAGAAATGCAATGTGAGCTTAGTGTGAATTCAGTATAGGACTCACACCTATACTGTATTAAAGAGGGGAGGTAAGAGCAGACAAAGCTAATCCAGATAAAGTATGGAGCATGTGCAAGTACCATCACACATCTCCTCCATCTTCTTTGGTACTTATTGTCAAATTTAGCCTACAACAACAAAACATGTCATGAGTTTTCTGAAATCCCATGTAACCTAGAACTCCTTACTGTCTATTCCTTGGGCTAATATGAAAAATTCAACTTATCTTCTGAATTTACATTCTTATGAACTGAGCTGATTAGATGAAATTCTCACAAATTAAAGGAAATTGATGTTATATATTGGGATGTAGCAAAATAAAGCTCATTTAAATAAACTTAATTAAAAAAGATCACTCAAAGCCTTTTGTTTTAGTCTGCTTTTATATATAACCCAAATACCTGGAAATGGCAACTCAGAGAAAGAGGTGTTTATTGGGGCTGAGGTTTAGAGATTTCACTCAATGGTTTTCTGACACCATTATGGTAGGGCACATGGAAGAGGGACATCACCTTTCTATCAAGGCAGCTCTAAGTACAAATAGGAAAAGAAGGACTCAAACTTTCATTATTTGCAAATGACATGATACAATACTTAGAAAACCCACCAAACTCAACTCAAAGGCTTATAGAACTTATCAACAAATTCAGCAAAGTGTCTGAATACAAAATCAATCTTAAAAATTGGAAGCTTTTCTATATACCAACCATAAATCCACTGAAAAGAAATGCAGAAAATACTTCCACTCAGAATTTCCCACAAAAAAAAATACTTAGGAATAAACTTAACCAAGGAGGCAAAAGACCTCTACAAATAAAACTATAAAACACTGATAAAAGAAATCCATGAAGACTATAGAAGATGGAAAGACCTTTCATGTTCATGGATAGGCAGAAAATATTTCATCAAGATGGCTGTACATCCAAAAGTGATCTACAGATTCAATGCAATACTCATTAAATTACCAAAATCATTCTTCACAGACATAGAAAAATCAATCCTTAAATTCATTTGGAACAACAAAAAAATCCAGAATAGTTAAAGTAATTATCTTCAGGGCAGCTGTAAGCAGAGAGAAAGACAGGAACTAACCAGGCATATATGGTCCAAAGGCCATGCACCCAGTGACCCACTTCCTTCAGCCATGCCCTACTTCTGAATTTTGCTGCCTTGGGAACATAATTTTCACACATGAGTTTTTATGGGACATTCCAGACCCAAACCATGACACCTTTCCTTTCTCTAGTACTACTGAACTAAAGCAGCTGTGAAATGCTTAGACAATTTTCCAACATACCAGAGTTTTAAGGTTTACTATTAAGTAATAGTCTTCATAAAACAAGTGTGCTTGTATATCTTTATTGAGCAAAACACCTAAGTATTGGGTGACTTAGGCTTATCCTTGTTGTGAATTATTTGTAAATAAAGAAACAGAGGAAATAAGAAAAAAAAAAAACGCAAAGAAAGTGTAACCTGAAAGTAAATATACAGATGTCTGTTTTTGGATAATGAAGTTGGGCAAAAGAGGGAAAATGTGAGGCCCTCTGGTACAAAGAAAAGACAATTAAGAAACAGAAATGGGAACCAGCATAAGGGGGAAGCATCACTTGGAAAGTATTTAAGCATGTAGAACCAATTTCCTTACCAGGAGGCAATCATATGAATGGCACAAGAAGGGAAAACTCTAACAAAAATGTGCCTTATCACACACTTTCTACCTTAATCTACCTACTGCCTAACAGAATGCAAATGATAAGCTGGATGGTTTCATGATTGCTGATTGCTGAGTCTGCTATTCAATGCAGTTGGCCTGTTGATTCCTTTGTGTGTTTCACTAAATAATAGAGCTAGAAAGTCTAGAAAAAAAAAAAAAGAACACCTGGGTTCTATTAATAGCTTGCATCACAGTGAATGTTTGCATCTTGTCTGATATGAAATGAGACTTTGAGAAAATATACTATGATATTTGTTCTGAGATTGACTTTCACCTATTATCGCTGGCATAATATTGATTAGCTGATATCAGTCATGTAAAAGTTAGCATAAATTAATGGTCAGATAAAAGATTGAAATCTGAGGAAGAGAATTCCAGAGTATATACAAAAGCAAAAATAAGTATACACAAAAGCATTCATTGTTGTGTAAAAGAAGAGTTGTAGAATAGGATACCTAGACAAATGTAACAAGCTGTTGTTCTGTGTCACCAAAGTGAAGAATGGGAGATGAAAAATTTTATCATTCTCATCTTACATTATTTAAATTTAATAACTAAGAAAACAACTTAGTGTGAAAATTACTTTTCCTATATGTAGATGTGTAAATTGTATTTGGAAAGGCACTAGGGACTGAACCAAGGGACATTCTACCTCTGAATTACACTCCTCACCTTTTTATTTTGAAACAAGGTCTCATTAAGTTGCTAAGACTGGCCTTGAACCTTCAATCCTCCTATGCCAACCTCTCAAATTCTGGTATTACAGGAGTGTGCCAACATGCTCAACTTGTGTAAAACTTTTAATTAATAAAATTAATAAATTTTGGTACTTAGCTCTTTAAAATTTAGAGATGCCCATGCAAGAGAATACACTGTGCTAAATGGTTGAGCCAATGGAGAAGTAAAGAGTCTACAGCCTTCAGGTATAATGTGGATAGACTCATAAATGCAGCAAATGTCTGTAGTAAAATAAAGCTGGATTCATTACCATCTAGCCTTTTGATCATTAAGATAACAAAAAGCAAGGTAACTGAATAATAATACACATTATTTATGGAACTTAGCTCCTTGGACCCTTTGGTTGGAATAATACCAAAAACCTGACAGGTCACAAGGTGAATAGAATGAACCCAGTGAGGAGCAGGCACTGTGCAAAGTAGTTAACAGTAATCCCCCCCCAAACTGGGACCTGGTATCCTCCACCTTATAGATGTGGAAACAATGTCCAGAAAGAGGGATAATGAGCTCTAAAATGTGCTCTTGGATATCAGCACCATTTATCTGGTTATTATATGCCAAGACAAAAGTGACAAAGATGGAATTCTTCAAGCATCAGGGCCAGGATGATGGATGGTAACCTAAAATCCCTGACTCCATCAGACAATTGATTAAGAACCACAAATGTTGCCACTGGAAGTGGAGAACAAATGTCCAGTGACCTGAAATGTATGCCTTAACCACCACCTAACTCCTTCTTTTTTACAAAAACAGCTGAGGAAATTTTTTCTAATAAAAATGAATCTCAAATAATGTAAGGGGAAAATACGATTCATGTGGGGTAATTTGCTTTATAAGCACAATTTTTGAACTTCATTATAAGTATAAAAAGATTTACGTACACCAAAATATGGTCTATAAATTGCCAGACAGGAACTGGCTCACAGCACTCTGGTTCAAATGGAGAAACCATCCCTCGACCATGCAGCTTCCTATGCGGAGGGCAATAAGTAGAATCTGATTCCTAACTCTGTTCTTTCTTATTACAGTCATTCTCTTCTCTTGTTTCCATCAAAAGAGAAAATGCCCTTCCTTTATCTTTATCTCACAGAGATGTTGTACGACACAAGATAACAGACATGGAGCAAAAAGCACAGTGATTGTATTAAAGAGAATTCATAGTATTTTTTATCATATTTTCTTCTGACCCCTCTATACCCACTCCAAGGACAATCACAACAATACGTGGAGGCCAACCTTGGGAAAGGATGTTCGCAAACATTTTCAATGCATGTGGAAATAAGCAAAGCCCTGTGGGAGGTTGAAGAGCTTTCCCTTTCACTATAAACACAGAGAAATGAAATAAAAATACTATGAAGTACAGGAAGTCTGTGAGTATCATTTAAGTGCCTTGAACACGGATATGCAGTTACTTTTAATTAAATCAATAGTTTTAAGTGATTGCCTATTACAGCCATGCTTATCATTTTCCATAATCTTTCATTAAAGGCCATATCTTGCCACTCTATGCATTTAGATTTCCTAACGTACAGAATTACATTGGGGTTTCCCCTAGCCCCACATATGCTACACAGGTGTCTGTCTCTCCTCTCCCCTAAATAATTTAAACCTGTAAATGTTTGCAGGCCATCCTCGGAATTCCTTCCATGGGCATGCTCTCAGAGCTGCAGTCCTTTTCTGCAAATCATAGGCAGTTCGTCTTAGAATTACACAAGTGAGAGCCAAGATCAATGGCAACCTGATTTACAGCAGCTCTTACCAACAGCTTGTGGAAATTAGAAATAAATATGGGGTCAAACAACTCACCAGTAATTTGACATTGGTAAATCTGGCTTACTCAGAAGTCTTAAATAATGAGGACCTTCACATCGTCATTTCAACTGAAAAAGCATCAGTGTATTGCCTGAAGAGCCCATAAGGGCTGAGAAGGTAGATCACTATTAGAAGCATTTTTCTATTCTCTTAAATATTGCAGCATCTCTGGATTGTCAGTATGATATTGGAATCATTCACAGCCCTAACCAGCATACAGCAATAGAAATATCCTTAGGGAACTGCCCTTGGTTCTAAAATCATGAGTGCAACCCTGTTCTGCATGTCTTTTTGAAGGTTGTTTTACAATACAAAACAAAACAAAAAGCAAGTTTCTGTCTGTGCCTCTAAGTATCCTAAAAAACCTAGAAATGCCATGAATACAACAAAGTAATAGAAGCACTGTAAATCTAACTGAAGCAGAAGAAAAGCAAAATATAAAAATAATGATAATTTTATATATAAACATATGTTTTAAGAAAATTACTGTGGTACTTGTTTTGAATGGTGATTTGATTTGATAAGTCCAAGTTTGATGTTGGTTTTGATTTCAAATGAAAATTTCTTATTTTGGAATTGCTATAAAATCTGAGCTCTGACCATATGGAGTAACCTTGAAGAGGCAGAATTATAGACATGTGAACTGTAGCCCCCACTTTCTGTGACAGTTATACTATGACACACAATGGCAAAAATGTAAATGTTACATAATTTTAGAAAAATCTCAACGTAATGAAACGTGAGAACAGGTCTTAAAGGGTTGTTTCTGTACATTTGCCTCCTGGTAATTGCACTGGGGATTAAGGGTAAAATGGGAACAAGTAAAGGGACTGCAGGGAAGGGCATTCTACAATTTGATGCCAGCACACGATGTGCCCAAGAACCAAGTTTCTCTTCATGCTATCAAAATTTTTCTATGCTTCACTTGACTTTATTTCTGGGCATGATGGTGCATGCCTCTAATCCCAGTACTTGGGAGGCTAAGATAGGTGGATCACAGGGCAGCTTCAACAACTTAGTGAGATCCTCAAAAAGTTAGGGAGATCCTGTTTCAAAGTAAAATAAAAAAGGACTAGGGGTGTAGCTAAGAAATAAAATGCCCTGGATTCAATCCCCAGCACCACACACACACACAGGTTTTTTTTTTTTTTTTTTTTAGTTTATTTTTTACTTTATTTCTTTTCTAGCTTTATACTTAGTATTTGTACTTAGTAGACAAATACAGCTGGTCACATACTGGCTGTTTTGTAATTGAAAAGTGATCAACTTCAGGGCAATATCTAGGTGGTGTTTGAATGATGTTGCATCAATCATATAGTAGGTAAGTTGCAATATCTTTAAGCAAAACCCCCCAAACTTGCTACTGATACAGATTTGAAGCCGGAGGGAGTTGGCACAGATGCCTAGATATTACAGATAGCTTTCTTTGGCCTCACTCCTCCATTCTTTACCTCCTTCCCTCTTTAAATTTCATAGGCACAGTATTTCATAGCATTTATAAGTCCATTTTGAAAGTTAGAGTGAATGAGTGTCAGAGGCAGCGAGGTGGGATGGGCAGTGGTAGTTACAGTCAGGAAAAGTGAGTAATCTTTTCTAAAAGCAAAGAGAAGGGGGTGATGTGAGAGATCATCAAATACAACTCTTTACTTTTTAGATAGGAAGAAACTGAGATGCAAGGAACTGAAATGGCATAATTGAGATTACACAGCAAGTCAAAAATATGGCCCACAGTCAAACTTCCAATTTTGGTTTCTGTATCCTTTCTGTTGCATTATATTGCAAATTCTCTTTGTACACAATGAACATGCACACAATTCAGGTATAAAAGAGTAGCAGGAAAAAGACTTGAGACAAAGTTTGTGTTTTAGGTATCACTTGCCTCTCCTGAGCATTTCTTTTGATTTTCCACATGTCTATAGTGAATGTTTTGTTATCCTTCCTAATTCAAGTGATGCTTTAGTTTAAATTGTGAATGTCTCTCAAAGTATGTGTTAAAGACTTTGTCCCCAGATCAGTACTATTGGGAGGTTGTGGAGCCCTTTAGAGGTAGAGCTAAGTAAGTGGTCTTTAGGTCCCTGGGAGATCTGGCTTGAAGAGACGCTGGTCCCCTCCTTACTCTCTCTTGCTCCTGGCCACAAGTTGACTTGTTTCCACTATGTACTCTCAGTACTATGTGGTGCCTCATCACAGGCCTATGGCAATGGAGCCAATCAATCATGAGTCAGGACCTCTGAAACTGAGAGCTAAAATAAGTTCATTATCTCAGGTATTTCGTTACAGTGGCATAAAGCTAACAGCCTGCATATCAGATTTTCTGACATTTTTTACTGGTCCTGTCCAAGGGAAAGTGGATGGTGCAAGAAATTTGAACTCAGGTCTGTTTGATTCCAATATCTGCCCCACTTCCTGCCACATTTCCCGTGACTACGAGGATTAAGAAGGTGACTTCTCAAAAGGCTCAATGCACAATAGACAAGTATATTAGCCTAGTTTCTTATTCTTGTTTCCAAGTTTTCTATTTTCTTTTTTACACCAGACATGACAAATTATCACCAATATTGCTCTCAGAGCATTTTTATTAATCAAAAGATTTTATAATCTTTTCTCAAGTCAATGAACATATATAAAATTCTAAATCAGGTTCACTGCAGTAGAGACCTAAGGATCAGGTGATGAGATAAGAGACAGATGGGGAACTTTTCATGTAATACCAATACTTGAGCCTTTGATTTATGGTCTAAGGGGAGACACTGGAGAAATTTAAGCTGCAAAGTAATATAATCTGAATTTTATTTTAGGTGAGTCCACCTGACTGCCATGTGAAACATGAAATCAAAAGTATAAAAATCACTGGAGACATCAATTTCAGTGATCCAACCAGCAAAATTTAATTTATATGGTAGGTCATCATAAGAAAAAAAATTATATCTAAACACTGTACTTTAATTGATTTTTAATCAAAGAGGCATATATTAGCCATTTTGAATTAATTTTATTTTTATATTAGGATTAAAATAAGTGAAGATATTATAGATAATAAAGACAAGATTTATAACTCTTGGAGGAAGAAGTTTTAAATAAAGTTAGGAGATGATTAGAATAAACTCTGGGGTGATGAGCAAAGTCAAAGATATCAGTATGGACCCATGGAATTAATTTTTCTTTTCCGGTACCAGGGATGAAACCCAGTGGTATTCGAATGACAGCCCCAGCTGTATTTTTTATTCTTTATTTTGAAACAGGGTCTCACTGAGTTGCAAAGGGTCTCATTAAGCAGTTGAGGTTGTCCACGAACCATGATGCTCCTGTTTCAGCCTCCCAAATACTGGGAGCCACCATGCCCAGCTCAGACTCATGGAATTCTATAATAAACATACAGATGGTAGCAGTAAGACAGGTAGGTAGATATACGGATGGATGATGGACAGATAGAGTGCTGTACTTATGCATGAGTTAGTACACATTCACACATTCCCTGCCTCAATCACTGAGAGGGACTAAATATAGTTAATCCACAATAACAGCGAGCACACCCAGTATTAAGATTTTGGTTCTCAACATCATTCTCCAACAGAAGGAATCTTAGAGGGGTTGTGTGGCTCAGTCAAGACTGCATGCCTAGTATGTTAGCATGTGCGAGGCCCTGCACAGAAAAAGAAGAAGAAAAAGAGGATCCTTGGAAAGCTGGTATATTCCAGGGAAATGAATGAGAAAATGAATCTCCAGCATTTTCTGATACCAAGAACTAAGAAAATACTTTTAAAAAAGAGAGAAGTGAACATATAAGAAACATATAGCCAGGTGTGGTGGTGCACGCTTGTAATCCCGCGCTTGGGAGGCAGAAACAGGAGGATCATGCAGGTTCGAAGCCAGCCGCGCCCGCTGGCTTAGGAGACTCTGTTTCCAAATAAAAATGTAAAAATAGGTCTGGGAGTGTAACCCAGAGATAGAAGGGCTTCCAGGAACCCCAGTACCACCTAAATAAATAAATGAATGAATGAATGAATGAATGAATGAATGAATAAACATATAACACCCAACCTGAAAGAATTTCCAGTGACTAAAGTTGTAGCATCATGAAAAACAAAATAAAAAAGAATAAAATAAATAGCTCTGAGTCTGAATCAATATAAATAAACAAATACATAAATACATGAAGGAGGAATTCACTGTTCCTTAAAGAACTCCAGTTAACAAATGTAAGAAGAATGGGGGAAAAGTAAGTTAGGATTAGAAGACTATAGTAATTATTTCTTCAGGCAGGAACCACTAATCAGTGCTAAAAATAATGGACACATTTTAAGCAGAAAAAACATTTTTTTTTTGCTCCCATATATTTACAAAGGGGAAAAAGTAACTTTAAAATACAGAATTCTGGCAGATATTACATTAACCAAAAAATTATTGATAATACCAGCAGTGAGGGGCACATGCATTATCATGTACTAGCTGCTGTCATGAACTATGAAGGGCACTTAGCCTCTCAAGTATTTTTTTTCCAGTAATTCATAATCTCACACTAATCATAAGAAAACATCAGTCAAAGTCAAATTGTGGGATATTGTACAAAACAATAAACCAGGACCCTTTGAAACTGTCAAGGTCACACAAAACAAGTAAAGACTGTGGAATAGTCACAAATTGTAGGAGAATAAGAAGTCCTGACAAATAAGTGCAGCATGGTAACCTTTATTGGATCTTGGGAGAAAAAAAGTCATGAAACCTGAATACTTTCTGTAAATTTATTAACAAGCTTATAATAAGGTCAATTTCTTAGTTTTGATGATGACCCAATAGTTAACTTAAGGAAAATTGGGTAAAGGGTGTATACAGGCACACAGACAGACAGACAGACAGACACACACACACACACACACACACACACACACACACACATACACACACGAAATAATAGGCAGAGAAATAGGCTCTGGATAGAGAAAACATATAAGACACATGAGATAGTGACAGATGTGAGGTCCAGCATGGGGAGAAATTGACCGGAGTGTAGCACATCCCCCAGTTCCAAAGAACAGACCAGGCACAGTGAAGATATGTTTGTTCTGGGACATGCTGAGTTTGAGGTGCTTCTGGGACATCCAGATGGACATGCAAATTAGGCAGTTTGATCAATGTGTCTAGAGTAACGAGAGAGATGTAAATTGGAAATATAAATTGTGAAGTAGTCAGAATCTAGAAATTCACTAGAGGCATGAAGATGGATGCAATCATAGAGAACGAACACAAGGAGTCTGAAGATGAAGGAGTCTGATGTTGAAACTCAAATTTAACTCTTGTTCACATTACTCTTATTTTAGAAACTTTTGTAGAACAGGCAGTATGGCTATTCATTTCTGTATTCTCACCACTTTGTATTGTGCCTGGCAAAGAATGTGTGCCCGCAGACATCTATTGAATGTGTGCTTGCATGGATGGATCGATGAAAAGAGGGATCTGTCTTCTTGGTTATCAAGATTATATGGTGTTTAAATCTCTGTGTATATTTTATTCTGTCAGCTCATCATGCTTGAATCTCAGGTTTCATTTAAAAGACATTTCCCCCTAGTTTAAAAATCTAGGTAATGAGCACAATCGATACCTCAAAGCAAGTTATATTCTATGGTATAACATCAGGCTTTATCTGGTCCATTTATTCCCCTTGCCACTAATAAGAGGATGGTGAAACCATCAGTGAACAATTTTACAGAAAGAGACAGAGAGAGAGAGAGAGGGAGAGGAAGAGAGAGAGCCCATGGAGGAATGGAGGAAAGGAAGGGTGGGCAGAGAATTCTGAGCAAGATGACATATGCTTCTAATCTCAGTATTTGGGAGACTGAAACAGGAGGATCACAGATTTGAGGACACACTCAGCAATTTAGCAAGACCCTAAGCAACTTGGGGAGAACACATTTCAAAATTAAAAATAAAAAATAGAGCTAGATGTGGATCTGGAAGGTAGATTGTCCCTGGGTTCATTCATTCCCCAGGAATGAAGGGAGGGATGGAGGGGGGGAGGGAGGGAGGAAAGAGCTGCTAGTAAGGCAGTCAGCAACTTAACAAGACCCTGTTTCAAAACAAAAAGTAAAATAGGGCTTGGAGCCAGGCGTGATGGCACATGCTTGTAATCCCAGCATTTGGGAGGCTGAGACAGGAGAATCACAGTTTGCAGACAGCCTCAGCTATTTAGTGAGGCCCTCTGCAATTTAGTGAGATCCTGTTTCAAAATAAAGAATAAAAAATAGGCCAGGGGGTGTAGATCAGATGTCAAATGCCCCTGGGTTCTATCCCCAAACCCGCAAAAGAAAAAAAAAAAATAGGGCTTGGGGTTCATCTGAAAAGCAGTGTTGGAAGGAAGGAAGGAAGGAGGGAAGGAAGGAAGGAAGGAAGGAAGGAAGGAAGGAAGGAAGGAAGGAAGGAAGGAAAGAAGGAAGGAAGGAAAGAAGGAAGGAAGGAAGTGATTTGCTTGGTCCTCTGCTTCTCTACCAAGTCTCCTCTAAAACAGAGGTACTTGTTTTACTTCTACCATCCTTACTGAATGCTCAAGTATCTTTCTGTCCTGGGAGGACTGTTCCTACCCACGATTCAGGAGGAATGAATCATTCCATGTCAAAGGAAAGCCCTCCACCTCAGTTCCTGGCCCCAACAGAAGCAGAACAGCTCCCTGTCATCTACAAGTTCTCTTGATGCAGAGTTCTTGTACCTCCCCACCCTTCCATGCAACTCTGTGTGCTCTGCAAATATCTTGCTAACGTAGTTTGCTTTGTTCTGAAAAACAATGAAATATAATGATATTTAAAAAGAAGAGTGGCTGCCGAAATCCCCATAACATCAAACTATTTGAGAAAATGGAGCTTACCTGAATATTTTAGGCTTAACAATTGCCGACCAGATGGCATGCTGCAATATAAAAGGTATTACAAAGCTCCAACTACTTATGTGTGTCATTTAGGAGGATATTGTGCTCAGAATCCTGTTCTGTCACTGTTGGGTTAGTTATCTCCCCCCAGTTTGATTTTCAAATGTTAACACTTCAAGAGAAAAACATCATTCAAATGTATTTCTTGTTGTTTATTCATTTGTTTATTTATCTTTAAGTAGCCTTATTAATGACTTATAATTATGTGTAATCGTTCACTGTAATATATTCACACCTGTATATAACTCAGTTTGCTCTAATTCATTTTTTTGTGGGAAAACAACTTGATAATACTTGCACTTACAAGCATTTTCTTGGAAGTTCTGAGGTAGACATTGGTGAAAAAGGGTAGTTAAATGGGAGGGTAAAATACACAAAATTAGAAGAAGAAATGCAGGACTCACATTTATTCTTCTCATAACATACCGCACTACTTTTCCTCCAGATTCTTAGAAGACTGAAAATTTCACCCAGACTTTTCTAGAGATTACAGGCAAGAAAAACTCCTCATTGCTGATAGAGTCTTACCTTTCAAAACGCAAAAGTTCTAGCTGGTATCTAAACAGAAGTTCAGGGAAAATAGTATGGGATGTTTTGGTCAAATCCAGCTGCAGGAGATTAAATATACTCTATGTACAAAGACAGGCCATAGTTTTCTAAGAAATGTACCATTCAGAGTGGTCAAGCAAGAGAGACTTCTGGGAATTTAGGAAGCTCTGATGGGATTTGGCAGGCTGGCTACCCGTAGGAGTAAATGTAGCCTAGCAATAGATACAACAAGAGTATAATCCACTGATGGAGTCCTGTATCCAGGGGCAAGTCAAAGCAAAGGCCAAAGTTGGGAGTAACTGGAAATAAGAAAAAACTTCAAAGTAGGCATTTGGGCATGGAAAGAAGGCAGTGGTACACTATGAGGATAAGTTATAGCTGGATGCTATGACAGCAACATCTCCATGTTTGTTTTTTTAATCAAGAACTTGGACAACAGAGTAGCAGGGGTACAGAATAGGCTTAATGCTTGACACAAATTATTTTTTATTGGGGTCCACTGACTCTCCAGGGCAGAATCTGTCCCAAATGCTCAAATGAGATCTGACCAGGAAATGCGACCCCTCCTGGGGTAATAAGAATAGGATAAAATAAACTTAGAAATTATACACACACACACTCACACACACACACACACACACACACACACACACACACATATATATATATATATATATATATATATATATATATATATATATATATAATTATAAGAGATGTTTAACAAGGTAGTCAATTGAAGGCTCATATTTTAAGAGCCTTCCTGCTAAAGTGATTGTGAATTCATTTCTATCCAAATTCTAAGATATTTTATGGCAAATATATTCAAGTAATGAATGTATACAGTTAATGAAATGCATCTAATTAAATAAGAGAAAAACTATGCTCCTCTTTCTCAAAAAAATAAAAGAATAAACACCAGCACAAAAGACAACACCACCACCAAAATGCCCCATTGAGAGACTCCTGTTTTGCATGGATTCTCCGATTTCTCTCTGCTCCTCCCTTCACCCAATCTTGTGTGGACTGAGCATCTGAACAGAGAATGGAATAATAGAGAATGAGCTGCAACCCTGAATAGGCTGTTTAAATTAGTTCCAAGGAATGGGTAATTGTCTAACTCTTCCCTCTGCACAGCCTGTGTAAACACAGATTTAAATGATTGATCAAAGATAGAATAGTCCCATAATGATCAAAAGAAAATTAGTAGAAGCTCAAAGAATTGTATTATCTCTGGAATGGAGGAAAATTAAGGGCTTCAAACCTCAGTCTAGGCTTTACTCTCCCTTCAACAGCATACAAGGGGGTCACTACCTACTTAGGTAAAGAATAAAGAGAATATTTTTAAAGCTCAATTTTTAAAACATCCTAGAATTCTGACTGAGTTCATTTTGCTGTTCTCCCACATGATAAAAAGTCATATAAAAAGTGATTTATTTCTTGGAACCATAGTTTTCTTACTGACAAAGTAGGAAATCACAGACTCTCGGGTGTATATAGATGATTACTGGATAAACTGTATATGAAAGTTCTTTATAATGCCTTATGCACTGTAAGTGTTTCAATGACATGTTCAATAGAGACCTGAAAGAATGAATGAAGTCATATGGCTACAGTGACTGAGAAATTTTTATACAGGAATAGCATAAGTTTTTACTACCATTTATTTTTGTGGTACTTATAACTACCTGACATTACATAACACGTTTCTTTGTTCATATATTCTGTCCTACCTACTACAGTACAAATGTCTCATGGGCAACAAATTTGTCTTATTCACAGTCATATCTTTAGGGACTAGAACAGTGCTTAGCACTTAGTAGGCATTGTATAAATAAATGTTAGAAATGAATGAATAAATGAATAAGGTAGTCATATATTAAATCCAGATCTGCCTAATTCCAAAGCCAAAGATCCTCAATCACTAATTCTTCATATGTTCAAAATGGTGGAGATGTAGTTCACTATATACCTTTGGGTTTTACATAGTTGTGTTAAGTAATGTCTACCAAACACATCCACATCCCACTTCTAAGCATTTGTGATGTGTTAATTTGCCTGGCAAAAGTGAGTACCTTTGATAACATGCATCAAATTAAGGACCTTGAAATAGGGGGATTATCCTAAATTATCCAGTGGTCCCAAGTCATTTGCATGGGTCCTAGGAATCATCCTGGGAATTTTCCAGGCTGCGGGGAAAGAAAAGGATGTGGCAGCTGAAGCAGGATCAGAGAGATGCTCTGACATTTATTTGGCTTTGAATGTGAAGAAAGTGGCTGGAAGCAGAGTGCAGGTTGCATCCTAGAAGCTGACAAAGACAAGGACATGGATCCTTTTCTCAAACTCTAGTGAGGATGTAGTCCCATTGACATTCTGATTTTAACACAGTGAGATCAATTTAGACCTCTGACCAACAGTAGTGTTCAGCTACTGAGTTTGTGGTAATCTGTTAAATCTGTGATAGAAAACCAGAAGAGGGGTACAGAAAACATTGTCAGTTTGAGGAAGTTCATTGTTCACTTGTTATGAGAATGAGTTTAGACATCATAGAAAACTCTAGGTAATATTTTTTAACTAATTGGATTCAATTAACATCTACACAGACACCCCCTCCAGTATAGACAATTCAAAACATGGGGTGCACTATAAGTGTATGTGTTTGTGTGTGTGTGTGCACTTACATTTTCTTCTACATGTGTTTATAAGAAAACCTTGAAACCTCAATGACTTCTTAGCTCTGGAAATGTGGGCTGGTCTCCACATGACATTCATTCAGAGGTGAGCAGCATACTATATTGAAACCCAAACAAACCTCTCTGTCCTACTCTTTCCCATGAAGCCCTCCATGATTAGGAAAAAAAAATAAGATTCTTGCTGCTACCATCACATCACAGCCACTTCTTCCTGAGCACACTCCTAACCTCAGGGTCCTAGCAGTGCAACTGCTCTGCAACCCACTGGCTCAATTGTCTGCAATGCAGAGCATCAGGCACGGCTGGCTGAGATGCTAATGATCTAGGAGTCCACCCCTCCAAAGCAATGGACACTGCAGTTGAAAATTAACGTGCATCTGTTCATCTGTTCATCACTGCAGACAGCAGAGAGAGTGGGCTGTGATTTTAGCTTCTATCCCTCAAATACTGTTTGTTGTCGTGCTGCAATCTTGGCAATCAGGGTAACAGATGAACATATCGTTTCATCTGAAATATTTGCTAAACACGATAGGACCTTGAAAACCACACCTCAGCGTGTGAATGTGCGCATGTGCTTGTGTGTGCGTGTGTGTGTGTGTGTGTGTGTTGGAAGAGAGACCATGCATGTTGGGTAGACTGAAGAATTAGAAACAAACCAAGCAAAAAACAGCAGAATATGGTAAAATGGTCCTGAAAGTTGATTAAAAATAACTTACGTGCTCATACCCTAGGCCTTTTTTTTTTTTTAGCACTATTTCACTTAGTATTGTTTTTTATCTTAAAAATGAATGCTTTAAGCAGGTGGAGGAAAGCCATGTATCTACC
This sequence comes from Muscardinus avellanarius, assembly GCF_963383645.1. Taxonomy (NCBI): domain Eukaryota; kingdom Metazoa; phylum Chordata; class Mammalia; order Rodentia; family Gliridae; genus Muscardinus; species Muscardinus avellanarius. Next base: position 134,217,992 of record NC_137786.1, read on the forward strand.
TTTTCACTTTTAAAATATGAAACTTAATGCACGTGCAGTTTCTAAAGTGGAGTCTAATGGCAATAAAAGTCAATTGGCTACGTCAGCATCATGCATATTACTCTTGTGACATTATATTAACTCCAGTGCAGTGAAACTCATTTGCTTTTGAAATAGCTTTGACCACTGAAAGAACTCTTGTTCTTCAGAGTGGACATGCCAGCATATATGTAGGATTGACACTTGAGCAAAGCATCCCACAATACTGAACTAGAAAATTATTTTCTTCTTAACATCATCCCAAAGTAAAATTCACATTTGATGTCATTTTTAGAGCATATATTTTAAAACCATCTTATATCCCTCCTTGCTTTCCCTTATTTTAGAAATAGTCAAATCAATACTTTCACATCAACATTTAAGTCAGCATTTATTTATTGAATGTCTACCAGGTGGGTAGACCCTTTTCTACATCCAGAGGCTAGAGCAAGAACAAATATTCAAGATTTCTTGCTTTCTTTGAGCCCTTATTTAATGGAGGATTCCAAAGAGCAAGTTAATGGAGTGTTCCAGACAATAACAACAACAAAAAAAAGCTAAGTGGGAAGCAAAAATCTTCAAGGAGGGTGAGGGGAAGGGAAGTATAGAGGATAGAAGGTGGTGCAGGGAGGGAATGGAAATTAGAATGTTGTCGGGAAGAACATTCCAGAAAAAGAAAACAAGTGAGAGGGAGCTAGAGGAGTTAGAAAGGGAACAGGTAAAGGTAGAGTTAAACATTCTCAAGTAGATGGAGTCATGCTCTCCAGCATGCACAAGATACACCTTCACAGAAAGATAGTCACCAGCCCCTGTCTTACTCTGTTCAAGAGATAACAGGAATTCAAAATTATGTTTTATGATTCTTAACTTCTGGTTTTAAATACTAGATTTTTATTTTTGTTTCGATTAGTATTTATGGGTACAGGATTAAATATAAAAGTGTGCATATATATATAACAGATGTAAGGATACTTAGTACTAGAAAAGCATGATCTATGTAGGAAATTAGTATTATATTAAGTGAGATCAACCAGTCTCAGAAAGTCAAGAGTTACATGTTTTCTCTTCTATGTGGAAGCTAGAGATAAAATAGAAAGCATAAGAAACTTTGCATAAATGTGGAGAGAGATCAGTAGAACAGTGGAAGGGGATTAAGGGAAGGAAGTAGGGAGTAATAAAAAGATAACTGATAAAAGAAACAGTTCAAATAATGCATTGGCAATATATAAAGCTATTACTACTGATTTTGCTAGCATGTATGGAGGAAGGAGGTAGTAAATTGAGATATAGAGGGAAATACACCAAGAGCTACATGCAGTTATGTTTTTATCACATTAAAATTCACTATGATGTATAATCACAATGCACTAATAAAGATATATAAAAATTATTTCATCACCAAATACCTTATGAACACTTTTTCACTATTCAATGGTATGTGTGTGTGTGTGTGTGTGTGTGTGTGTGTGTTATTGGGGACTGAACCCAGGGGTGTTCTATCTTCAAGTCATATCTTCAGCCCCATCTTAATTGTTCTTTAATTTTGAAACAGGGTCTCACTAAATTGTTGAGGATCTTGCTAAGTTGCTGAGCCTGTCCTTGAACTTGCAAACCTTGTGTCTTAGCCTCTCTCAAGTACTTAAATTACAGGTGTGAGTCATTATACCCAGGTTCAATGGCTATTATATTTTAAACTTGGCTCAATTACTAAATTTCATCAAAGCTAAACTGTCATTGTTTATAAAATATGTCATAATTGGGAGGCTGAGACCCGAGGATTGTGGTTCGAGACCAGCCTCAGCTTAGTGAGGTCCTTTGCAACTCAGTGAGACCCTGTTTCAAAATAAAGAATAAAAAAAATAGGGCTTGGGGTAGATCTCAGAGGTAGAATGCTCCTGAGTTCCATTTCCAGTACCAAAAAAAGAAAATGCCATAATTTTATGAGCTTCTAAGAAGAAGAAGAAGAAAAAAATACTTCCAATGAAACCACAGCATGCTATCAAAGACACATCACAATTCCAGGGGTATTTTAAAAATTTTAAATCTGAATATTGTAGAATGAATGGAATATAATACAATTATCCTCTCACCTGATCTATAAAATTCAAGAACTTTGACTTATCTTGATGCAAAGCTTGTTTGTTAAACTCAGGAGGAATAAATTACATTTTGTTACCTTTTCCTTGAGCCTACTTTCTGAGGCACAGAAAGTTTTTACTGCAGAGTAATGTTCAGCCTCAGTCATCTTAACTGTTATAAGCAGAAGTGGTAACTGCAACAGTAGCAATGGTGCTAAAGATGAGTCTCCCAGTGACAGGATCTGTCATATGTTTACTGAGTGTGCGCTCTGTGTCTGCCATTGTCTCTGTCTGACCTCATTCTACATAGAGTATGTGCTTGTGTGTTTGTGTGTCACTGGGGATTGAGCCCAGGGACATTCTACCTCCAAACTATACCCTCAGCCCTTTTGATTTTTTTTGAAACAGGGTCTCACTAGTTTCCTGACTCTTGCTACATTGCTGAGGCTATCCTTGTACCTGTGATCTTTCTGTCTCAACCTCCCAAGTACTGAGATTACAGGCATGCACAACATATAAATTTTAAACTTGGTTATTTGGGACATATTCCAGTGGTAGAGCACTTGCCCAGCATGTATGAGGCCCACAATTCCACCACTAGTACCACAAATATAATTAACTAATTAATTAATTAATACATAAACAAATATTAAAATAAACATATAAAATAAGAAATGACTCCAGCAATAATCAGCATGTTAAGTGATGGAAACTGCTGGAGTCTTCCTAATCTTATACCCCTATCAGTAGCTTCTAGCTGCTAGCAGAATATCCACAATCTATTTTTTAAACTTCTTTCCTGTGCGTTAAACATAAATGAGTCAGTGTTACTGTGTGAACCTAACATTGTAAAGCTCAGGGTGAAATCAGATAGTTCTATAGAACTCCTGGATTATAACAATGACTAATGTTCATCGTCTGCCATTTTAGGCCTGTTTTAAAATACTTGATGTGCATTTAAGCCTTAGAACTACCCTGTGAGTTAGATCCAATTATTATTATCAACATATTTAGATGAAGAAACTGAAGCACAGAAAGGGTATAATTTGGCAGCAAAGGACCAGGGAAACAGCCTAAATGCCATAATGCTGTTTTCAGATACAGGCACAGAAAAGGTGAGTGGTTGAGGTCATCCCTGATTGAAACCCTACATAAGATTGAGAAAGAGGTGATATGGTAAGTTTTAAGAGAATGATAAAATAATGGACCACATACTCAAGAACAGAAGCAAGGAAAGAAGGGACTAATTACTATGATTCTGTGGGAACCAGAGGAAATTCAGGATGGGATAAGAACACCCTGTTCATCCTGTACAGCCATAGATGTATCCCTGGGCATAATCATCATCATTCTTTGCTTTTTATCAGATATTTTATGAGAATTAAAATATTGTACATGAACATGTCCACATCCCTGTTGACAAAGAATCTCCACTTGTCCAAATATTAGGCTCCTGAAAACTTTCCTAGGCCTATTTGCATGCTGTGCTTCCTTAAAAATCCATTTGTAGCTAAGACCTCTGCTAAACCAGGTTAGTAAGAAGTCTCTAAACTCCACATCTGATCATTTTCAATACCTAATCAGTCTCTTCATTCTCAACCATCCCTGAGGTGATGTTTGATTATCTGGCCAACCCTCTGCAAGAATCCTTTTAGGTTAATTTAGCCAGAATCCCCATTACCCTCAATATCTCCTCTTAGTAAATTTCAACTCACTAATCCCACCCTGCCAAAGATGTATATGGAATTAAACCCAGTTCTATACTGAGGTTTCCTTTCTCCTTTTGCAATAGTCCTAAATAAGATTTATTTTTACCCCCTTAACCACACTTTAGCACTGTTTTTTTTGTTTGTTTGTTTTTACAATGTTCACTAGGTGACCCTGTTTCATTTACTGCAGTAATGGACACAACTATATTTGTTGAGCCAGCTATATTCTATATGCTGAAAGGTCCACATGTCTCAGCTGCTGAGCCCAATATGATGTAGATATTACAACTTGTTGTTCTCCATAGTTTCAGTGATTTCACTGGTTTAAGATGGTAATAATTCTTTTTTTAAAATTTTAAACCTGATAATTTTAACTCAGGGCCTTAACCAGTGCTTTCTTTTTTAAAATTCATGGCACATCATCTTGATAAGTGAAGATGTTCAAGCAGCCCAGTTTAGTTGTACACCCAGGTGAAATGCCTATGAATGGAGTACTAGACTATCCTTTTACCCCAGTGCTGTCTCTGAATTGACTGCACACAGCACAGTGCGCCACCCAGCTGTTGCTTAACCTTACATTGACAGTAAGAAGGTTCTTTTGAGCTCCTGATAGTGTGCAAAATCTTTGCTCAAGTTTTTTTTTTTTTTTTCAGAATGGTTTGGAATTTGTTGCACTTAGTGGCAACCCTTTTTTATCCTCCTTAAAAGGGAAGGATAACCATGAGTTTCAATATTACCATCATCCATTATGATGCCTATATTCTAGATACTCTAAATATTTACACAAAAAATAACACCATCACCACCAATAACAATAATGAAATATCTCTTTTGTCTGGCTTTCTTTTCTCTAGTGTCCTCACTAACACATTTTCTGTACTTCTAAGCCTGCACCTGCCTGAGTTAACTGACTGAGCCTTCATTCATCCACTAAGTTCAAAATAAAGGTACCCAGCAAGGAACAGAAAGGAGACACTGTACAAGAGTTCCAAAACCAGAAAAACTCAGGCTGACAGCTGGTAGCTCCTGGGGATGCACTGGGGCAAAAGGACTCTTGTGATTCCACAACACAGACAAAAATCTTTGGCCTAATTCACTTTAATGGTATAGAGAAAGCATAATTTTCTGAAATTTTGAAGGTACTTGCATGAGGTTGGTAAGGAGCCACATTCTTCTATCTTCAATGTTTTCCATGAAATGCCTTAGAGAAACTGGTTCTGAATCTGTTTTGCCCTTGATGCTGACTTGAGTGCAGACAGAGGAGCAGTTTCTGTCCCTGTCACTGAGCACACTAAAGAGATGTATTCTTCCTAGGACATTTTCTCATTTGTCCTGATTGTTTTAGAGGTCTCTGAAATTACATAAATTTTATTTTCCTCTAATATGTACTAAACCTCACTGAATGACACACTTATTTTTATAACTCCAACATTTATTTGGTTAATTTATTCAATAGAGGCAAGCTACTTGAAAAAAGAATTTGGACCATTTCTTTTCAATTTTTTTCCCCCTACCGCCTGCCTCTCCCTCTCCTCCTCCTTTTTTTTTTTTTTTTTGCAACAGCTGTTTTTCCTCATCCTGTGGACTTGAGTCAGCCTGGAGAAACAGGTTTGGAGTCTGGGGTTTGCCACTTGTTTTATGTGAGGCTTTTGAGAGGTTCTCTTCTCTGATGATTTCCTACACATAAATGGGAATAGTAACTCCACCCAACTCAGAGTTTCTTGTAATTAAATGAGATAATTTGCATGAAGTATCAGAGTGCTCACCATAAACAAGTTACCACTAAGCAAGTATCAAAGTGCCAAATTATAAGTATCTAATAAATGTTAGCTCTTATCATCACCTTCCCCCCTCATAAATTAAAGTGAAAGTTATGTATTTTTGCCAATTCCTGAATACTAACATCCTTATAAAGTATGCATTTTATAATTCAAAAAATAAAGACTCAAAAAATTAGGTTCTTCTCTGGAAACTCTCCAATCAACCTACTTTGCCAATGTGTAAATAAATGGCATCAGTCACCCTGCAATTTAGAATTGGATGCTTTTCCTGGCCCTGTGCCATCTCTTCTTTCTCTCATACCAATGTCTCCACTGGAAGCAGAGCTTGGAAGGAAGGAGCCTGAGTGTCTGACCAGATCCACAGAATACAGTGAGAGTAGCACACAGCCTGCTTGGGGCTGAAGGTGTGATTTTTTCGCGTCTAGGAATAAGGGAACCGTTCTCCTTCAGGGTTCTGAGGACAGCAAGGTGTCCCAGAGCTCCCCTTCTTAAGGGGCCCTTAATCATCTCTCAGCCCCTGCTTTTGCCACTGTATAGGGCACAGTGTCTAATACAACCAGGACCAGAAATCAGGGTGCAGGGGCTGGAAGAGAAAGCAAGCATACCATCTCAGAGAGAGATTAGAGGAGGAAATAGTTTTGTGAAATACAAAACCCACAGTTTTTTTTCATCTTTCTGCCCACTCCCTAACTACTCCTCTGTCCTGGAATGAAGGAATCAACCTCGTTGGGCAGAGGAGGCTCCCACAGGCTCCCACCACCATCAGAAGCTCCCTAAGGGCTGCATTTACCGAGGAAAGGCAGCTTCAAAGGCTTTATTCCCCTTAGAGTTTAAGCCGCTCTAGAAAAGAGCATTGATTTTGGTTAAATTGATTTTATTTATAGTTGTTTTGGATGATATAGGTAAAAGATAGATCACATCAGACTGTTAGCATCAAGGCACAACCCTAATGTGAGTGTACGCATACAAGTGATAGATATGTGTGCACTTATGTGTGAGAGTGCATACATGTAAATTTGTGTGAGTGTACATGTGTGAGTGCAAGTGTATTATTTGTATATGTATGAATGTGTGCATATTTTTGTTTCAAAATATTTCCCCTACTCCTAATTTAGTAGAATCTAGCCTTCAAGATCTGAAAAGACATGTTCACAGTGTGGACTCATCCTGGCAGGGGTGCTACGCTGCAAGAGCGTTATGTCAAAAGTTCTAAATCAGGGTTCTCCGCATTGCTTCTGACATCCTCTGTAGCAAATCTCCATGTGTCTTATTACCTTTTATTAACGCAGATTAGCTATTGTCTGTAATTTAGTTGAAATAAATAATACTGTAATAGACATTTGTATCAAGTGCCAACTAGTCATTAGACACTTGAGTTAGAACCCGCAGGTTCAGGTTCAGCCTGTAGAAAATAAAATACCTGCATGACTATTACAAACATGAATGTAAGTGTGAGCACTCATGATCACTGTATTCAACTGCAAACCTAGAGTGGGGTTGCATTTGGAAAACAGTCTCAAAAGCTGAAATACCAACAGAAGTCTTTGCCAAAAAAAAACATTAAAAATTACACACATGTATATACACTACATATGTGATTTTATATTTACACATACCACTAACTTTCAATTATTTATTTGAATGAAAAGCAGTGTCTGTTTAAAAAATAAGAAAGAGACAATGTTTTAAAACTATTAACTGACAGCTGCTGGCTAAGGGTGCATCCTACTGTCTTTTTTGCTTAGCACGTTTGTCCACTTGTTTATGTTCTGTTTGATTTTGAAATCAGTTTCATTATCTAAGTAGTTACTGACTGATTGTTACTTGGGAGGGACTACACTAAAGAAAAGTACCTGGAGAACTCAGTTTGACATGCTTGTCCTAGTTGGATTATACAGGTGCACATACCTATCTCACACACATGCTTATTTACTGTCACACACACACACACACACACACACACACACACACACACACATATATATTTAATATACATATATTTTATATACATATACATATATATATATATATATATATATATATATATATATATATGTATTCTTAACCAGGAAAATGCAAAGAATTCCCTGGAGCCATTTTTAAAACACAGATGCTTAGTCTCTACCATACAAATAACCTGAGTTAATAAGACTGTGGTGGTCTTCAAGCAATTGCATTAAAAAAGTAAACTTTTGCTGGTTTACTCTGATATCTACTGGTTAAGCTACTGTATTAAGGATAAAACCTTCCTGCCCCCCTAAAAAAATTGCCTCAGACATTTGTGAAGAGGTCTTCATTCTCTCCCAGGACACATATTCGGCCCATCAAATGGCCTAATTGCTAAAACTAGCAATATAAAAATAATTGTTTATTACCTACTCTCTTCCTCCAATCTGTCATTTAATGCTCTTTCAAAAACTTCTCGATACTGTGTATCTTTTTTTTTTGTCCAGATGGTATCTCCCTACATACCTTTCTGTTTTGTTCCTCAAGATTAACACAGTGCCAGACACCTAATATCTGTTCAATAAATACTTGTCGTAAAAAACAAATATTTGCAATTCTCTGACAAACAATAGAGGAATTGCAAATTGTGATATTTCTCAGCAACTACTTGTACAAGACTTGATATATACAAAACTGAATTAATATTAATAGTCATTGAATTAAAAATAAAATGGCTAAAGCATCTAACTATGGAGAACATGACATGACTTGGATGAAGTAGCAGAGAAGATAAACATCTGCATGACCTGTTGACCACAAGTACCCAGGAGCTTGGATACCTGTGGTCCAAGCCTACCATCTCCTGTTTCACTCCAAATCACAGCAGACAAGCTGGGGAAATATATGTGTCAGAACCAAACCAGCATCACAGTCCACACAAAGGTATCTGGTGGCAAAACATCAATTATCACCTTCTCATTTGAGAAGCAGAGGATTGGATTTCTAGAAGGCCCCAGGGGCCCACTTGTGGTCTAGTCAATTCTAATGCTTACGTAAAACACCCTGGCTCCTAGCAAAGGACAAAGACAATGAAATCACTGCTTGAAGTGAAGCAAAATCAGAATATAAACAGAAAGATAATATGGTCTGAACTGCAGATGCAGACACTGTGCAAATAATATGCACTCTCAAAGACACCCCCAAAAACAACCACTTAGCATTCACTTAGGAAGGAAATGCTCCAGGTCCAGGGACAATTCTTTGGGCTATGTTATAGGTGCTGATGGGTCAGCACCCAGAATCCAGGAGACAGAACTTCAGACCACTGGGCATGAAAAAAGAATATCAATCCCACACAATCATGGAGACTTATGGATGGGACCTTCCCCCACTCAGCCCCCGAGTTTATAGGTTTGTAATACATAAACTTTGAGAGAAATTTAAAAAAGAAACAAAATAAACAGAATTGAGTGGCAGCTGGGGGTGGGAATCTTGGACAGCAGGGCATGTTTCTACCATCTAGCTCCCCCCAAACTTCACTTGGTCCCTCTACCCAGCAGGGACATAAATTGAGGCCAATGGGCCTAGGTCTCTGGATTCAGTTAGAATGTTTATTGTTTGTCATCCAGGACTCTAAATCACTCAGAAGGGAGCTTATTTGTTCTCTCAAGTTCTCCATTACCCCTATGGGGGCTTGAGAGAGAGCTTTGAACTGAGAAAAATCCCTGGCAGTAATTAAATACAAAAGGCCTCCCAGCGGCTGCCTGCCTGTGTCTTCCTTTTGGCAGCCAGAGCTAGCAGAGCAGAAGGGGGAAGATTTGATTTTAATCACACAGATTTCATATTTTATTTCACTCATTAAAATTCCTGATAAGGATTTACTTCCGCATTTTATGGCTCTCCCTGAATATTTGAAGAGGGTCTTTTTTCTTTTTCTCTTCTCATTTTAATTTTTTTAAAATTTATTTATTTTGCTTTTCGGTACAAACATTATAGGATTCCATGGTCCGAAGTGGTTACTACCACGTTGCTCAAATCCGAGCAGGGTGTTTTGAAGAGGAAAAATAAAGAATTTAGGGATACACACCGGACTCTAACCATAGCTGTGTCAGCCAAAGCGAAAGAAACAACCATCCAAAAATGCACAGCTGGAATCAAGATGAAGAAAAACTTTGTTGTTTGAAGTTTTCTCTAACTGCTAAGAACACAATGAATTCTGAGTCTGCACTATCCATATTGTTTGGAGAGGGAAGCTAATCCTTTATAGAAGGATTCCCAAAAGCCTATGTGGCTGTGACTGCATCCCAGTCCGCTGGCCTTTCCAGGGCTCTAAGAGCCCCTTGGGCATCTGCTCCATGCGACAGCCCTTATTCCTCTGCTTACCTTAGTGTCAAATGGCCACCAGCTAGGCCCAAAGTAAGAAAAACTGGGATTGTCTTATTATTTAATAAAGAATCAAAACCAACTCTTTGACAGAGAATTAAATTTTAGTTTAGATTTGCTTATAAATACTTGTTCAGATACATTTATATATATTTATGTATTTAGATAACTGAATTCAATGCTTAGAAAATTGGATCTGTAGTATTCTATAAAGAGAATATGCAGAGAGAAAATAGTATAAATTTTAGAAAGGGATAATACTACATACTAGTGTATACTACATAGTAGATATATGGAGAGTATCATGTAGTATTTTAGATATAATTATATATGTGGACTGCACATATGGTATCATGTACATTCTCTGCCTATAACCTCTTTACCTCCTAAGACTTCATTCCTTGGATATGTGATCTCAAATTTCAAATATTACAGCTCATATTCTAAATGGTTGAAGGCTCGCCTCTGTCCTCTGGATGAGATAGGCCTTCCAGGATTGTGGAGAAAGAGACTAGGATGAGACAGGAGGCAGAGGTCCCAGCCTCTATACCAGGTGCTAGTGAAGCACCCTCTTGAATGCTGAGCCATCATCAGACTGCCTTCCTCAGGGAGGCTCTGGAGTCACAAGCCCAGAAGTTTCCACTATACACTGCTTCTCCTGGACTGTGCTGGGAGACCAAAGGTCAGTTCTTTTTTTTTTTTTTTTCACCTCCAGCCCTATTTTATTATTTTTTTGAAACATGCTTAAACCTGCTATTCTCTTGATCGATTGAGATTATAGGTGTGTACCACCATGCCCAGTGCAAAAGCGAGTTTTCCTATGGTATAAATATATACCGAAGAAAACTTTCCTTGCCCTCTACATCTACCCATACAACATTTAGATTGCTAGATTTCACAATTTTAGAGGATCATTATTACCCCTACCTATGTTTCAATAAGACAATGCCACTTAAATATTACAAATGTAATTACTCCCAATAGTTGTTAGCAACTCTAACTAGCAAATGGGAACAATTTATCTTTTTCCTGAACACTCCAAGAAAAGTTCTTTCCTACTGAACTGTAATACCTATCAAAACGCAGAAAGAACCAAAATATAGTGAGATGACATATGTGCGTATGTTTAGGTAAGTGTATACATATACATCCTACTTCTAGTATATCAGGATATACATATATAAATTTAAAATTTTAGTAAGTGATAGTGATGAGGTTTTTAGATGTCCCAGGAACCTGTTATTGAGAAATCTGATCAAGTTGCTCTAGGTGGAGGGATGATTCCTTGCCAATACACACAGCATATTTCCCATGTTCAAAGTGTGCATACGGAAGAAAACTACTGAGAAAGACATGTCCTTAATCGACCTCCACAGAGCTCGTCTGGGCAGAAATTGGGTCCCTCTTTCCTGCATTTCTAGCATCTGTCCTGTGAGTTACAACCAAAGTTTTCTGCTTCTCTTTTTTGTGTGATAATTCTATTTCTTAAGAAAAAAATTTTGTCCATCACAATGGAATGAGAGGCCCTGCTCTTCTTTGAATCCCAAGTACTCCCACTTCCTGCAATCTCTCTACTTAGCTGCAAATTTTCCTTCATTAAAATTAAGCTTCATTTCTTATTCATCTTTTCCTGTTTTCTTCAGCAAAACTGAGTGAAATCCTGAACCTGCTTTATTTTCTTGCCACTTCACCATCAAATCTTCTTTTCCTCCAAAGAACAATTAAGAGATTTATTACATCTTATTTTGCCCTTCCTCTGTAAGGAAAACAAGAGGAAGAGAGGATAAGAAGGTCTGTATGTTTGTCTGTGTGTATATGAGCAGGTGGGGGATAGAAAGTGTTTAACTAAGTGTCTAGAAGGTACTAGAAGGATGCATGGGTATATTTTGGCAGGAGATTTTGCTCAGACTCTGGGACTACTGGTTATGCTTCAGTATATTATGCTAATTGCAGGGATAACATGGCCTTAGAGATCCATCTGGAGTGGCAGCTGTTCAAAAAACCTCTCCAGGGCCAGACTTCTTATTAGCATTGGATTCTCTAAGCGAAACACCAGGCTCTGATAAATCTGCCCCTACATGCAACTATCCTCCCATCTCTTTCAATCAGACTATCTACCTAACTTTCCCTTTAGGGTCAACGTAGATATCTGGAGTCCCGTGAACCTAAATTTTGTCAAGCACCAGATGTTCTGAGGAGCACTGGAGCCTCCACTTCCCCTGAATGGAAGAAACAGAATGGACACTGGATTCTCTCCAACAGAGTCCAGGATCCTGGGGGTAGCACCTATTTGGAAGCAAAGGAAAGCAGATTCTACCAAAGACTATCAACCAAATGCACCTGTGTCCTAAACAATACTGGCTTGGGGCTCACACTGTGGTACTCTCCATTCAGAAAGTTCTATACATAAATAATAAAAAAAAGACACTTTGAGGTATTTAGGGACAAAGCTCCAGAGGATACTATAAGGGTGTGGTGTTTATTTTAGCCAGTGTTAAGTTCACACTTAATCTTTCTTGACTCCTGGGCCTCCTAAAATACCTGGGAGATCATTAAATCATGGTTAAAATTTTCTGAAATCCAGCTAAGTCGCCTTGGGCAAGTTACGTTTCAACCTAATATGTAAAATAGGATAATGATATTACAAACCTAGTGGGCATGTTTTAAAGATTAATTGATGCAATCAGAGTAGAATGTGTAGCATAATTCCATGCATATTGCAATACAATGCTCAAATACTTGGCTTTTGTTATCATTATCGTTGGGTAAGCGTTGAACATTTACCATGGACTGGGCAGCTTACCAAGAATTGAAGATACAAAGGAAAATAAGAAATGAGGTTTGTGGCCTCCACTGACTCACAATCTAGAAAATGTTTTCATTTGCATAATTAAGAGAGGCATGTTTTATGTTTTATTCTTGCCTTTTTACATGAGACAACTGAAGTTCAAAGAAGGTAACGAAGTGGTTTAGAAATTACACAGCAAGTATTGGGTAAAACTGGAATTTGAATGCCAATCTAAATTATTACAGAGTATTTCCTTCTTTCTCCTCTTAATTTTTTTTTTCTGGTGCTGAATATTAAACCCAGAGGAAATTCTACCTCTGAGATACATCAGTATTATCTATTTTGAAATACAGTCTCTTTAAACTGCTGAGGACCTTGCTAAGTTGCTGAGGCCAGCTTCGAACCTATGATCCTCCTATCTCAGCCGCTCAATTACTGGAATCATAGGCACCTGTGATTCCAGTAATCGGCCCCTATTTTGCTTTGTAATGCAATTAGTGCAGATAAAGTGAATACAGAATTAAAACCAACAGAATTTGGTCACTTATGAACCTTGGTGTTGCCTTATCATTATAGAAGCTTTGACAATGAGCAAGAGAGATGAGAGGAACAGATGCAACAAGAACTAGCTTGTGGAAAACAGGACTCCTGAAATAGAGTTTGCCTTGTTGGACCTTGGTCACCTGACAGATTTTGCAAGGAAAGGTGGGCGGTGGGTAGTACTCTACCCACCGGCCTAGGGGACTCACATCTTAGTAATTCTTACCGAAAAGGGCTGGCAAAGAGAGCTGACCTTTGTGACCCAGGACAGGTCTCTCCATTTACAAAGGATCCTGCCACTACAAAGGGACTCTGAAGGGCAATCAAAGACTCTGCCACAGTTTTTTTTTTCTTCTTATTTTCTATAATTTTCAAGTATTAGCATATCTCCTTAAAAAAATAAAAAAACACACTATTTGAAAAATATTACAATAGTTTTTATAATTTTTAATTTAATTTTTTTAGTTATTTCTGCTTCTTAATCTTAGATGCCTTTTTTATTTTTACCTTATTTATTCATTTAATCTTAACTGATGCTGGGGAATTGAACCCAGGGCCTTACACATGCTAAGCATGCACTCTATCACTGAGCTACAACCCCAGGAACTTTTGTTATGTTTAACTTATATTATGGATTTAACCTCTTGTCTTAATCTTTTACTCTTTTACTTCTTTGACTTTTAAAGCCTTTTATCTTATACCTTTTAATCGCATATATTATATACTATTTTTTTACCCTTAACCTTTTATCTTTATGGCGGCTTGAATTTGGTTATTGCAAATTCTCCTTTATTTTTATCTGCAATTTTAGCAGTTGTAAAGAATTAAATGTATCGTATCCCTTGATCTTTTCATCATTATTTATAAAAAACATTACTGTTTCCTAAATTTTTCTACATTTTATTTATATAAACACATAAAGCAAGACATGCTGATAATTTTTCCATTTACAAAATGTTAACCAATTATATCATTTGCAGGAAAATGGATGGATCAAGGGAATATTATGCGAAGTGAGATTAACCAGTCTCAGAAAGACAAGAGTTGTATGTTTTCTTCCATATGCAGAAGCTAGAGAAAAAACGGAAAACAAAGGTAAATGAGGACAGAGGCTAATAGAACAGTGAGAGAGGATTTAGAAAGGGGTGACTGCAAGAGGAAAAGAGAGACTCGATGAAGGAAAACAGTTCAAATAATGTGATGCAATACCAATAAAATTGTCTGCTTGGACAGTTTTAATTACTACCTTAAAAATAATGCTATGCTTGTATATGAAGTTATCAAATATAAACACAGTAATATGTACAAGGAGGGGGGAGGAAGAGGGAGGATACAGAGATAAAACTCTAAGTATCATGTGCATGTGTGTTTCTATCACTCTGAACCTCATTATGATATATAATTACAATGTACCAATAAAAATAAAATTAAAAAGTCACCCCTCAGACTTCTCTCACAAGTTAAGGTCCAGAGCAAACAAATAGAGCCCTGGTCTCACGGAGCCTACTAGGAGATAAAGAGAGAGAGCTGCATAATCAAGGGACCATGGTAAGGACTAGCTTGTGAGCCTCCCAGTCCGTATGAGAGAAAGCAGAGCTCATGACATCTACTAAATATAGGTCCAGGACAGCTCCCACCACAAAGAAGCTTTCAGCCCAACATGTTAAGAGTTCAAGTTGAAACACACATCCATTAAACCTGTCTCAGATGTTAGAGTCAGGAACAACCAGCCCAAGTCCTGTTTATGTAGCCATCTCAGCTCTTAACTACTGTAAGGCTCCATGTGGACAGGACTTGGGCTGGTTGTTCCTGACTCTAACATCTAAGACAGGTTTAATGAATGTGTGTTTCAACTTGAACTCTTAACATGTTGGGCTGAAAGCTTCTTTGTGGTGGGAGCTGTCCTGGACCTATATTTAGTAGATGTCATGAGCTCTGCTTTCTCCATATCAGCTTCAATTCCTGAGTTCATTGGTGACAACCAAGCATGTGACATGTTCCCTGGGCAGCAAAATCATTCCCCATCGAAAACTTCTGATTTAACCCTTACAACCTTTTTTGAGAGACAAGAGGATGGTCATTATCACCCTTTATTTCATTAAAAAGGAAGCTCAGAATTAAAGTTTATGCTTTTCCCAAAGTCAGAGGAAAAGGCTCTGTTGTCAAAGAGCAGGACCAAGCCAGGGAGAGAGTATATTTCCTAGAAGGATAAAGCAATAGAAGATGCCAGGATGCCTAACCTAGGATGACCTGGGGATTGGTTCAGGAAATAGACTTCAGAACAGAGAGAAGTCCTGTCATCAGGATCAGCATTCTCAATTGAAGTTAGATAAAAAGCAAAGCCCACTTGATAGAGAATCCACAAACTCTGGACAAGTGTTAAGAATATTTCTTGTCTCAGAGAAATGTTCAACTTGGGAATTGAAGGGAGAGTGACACTTTAAGAATAAAGAAGGAGAGTGCTCGCTTAGGCAGCACATATACTAAAATTGGAACGATACAGAGAAGATTAGCATGGCCCCTGCGCAAGAATGACACGCAAATTCGTGAAACGTTCCATATTTTTGTTAAATGGGATGAGTGTTTGGAAAAAAAAATATATAAAAAGAATAAAGGAGACATACCAGCTATGATATGTGATGGCCAGGAATAGGTAGATTTTTGGAAAGCACTTAAGTCTCTCTGGGTCTTACATATTTTAAATTATTCCTAATAGAAAACTGGAGGAAAATTTAAGTATCAGAATATAGTGACTCAGAACATAGGATATGGGACCAGATGAATGAAGATTAAATTTGAACTGGATACGGTGGTACATGCCTATAGTACTAGTACTTGGGAGGCTGAGACAGGAGCATCACAGGTTTGAGGACAGCCTTAGAAATATAGTAAGACTCTCAGCAACCTAGCAAGACCTTGTTTCAAAACCAAAAACTAAAAAAAAAAAAAAGGAGTGGGTATAGCTCAGAGATAGGATGTTCTTGGGTTCAATTCCTATTACCAAAAAAAAATAAAATAAAATAAATCAAAGTTTGAATACTGAATAACTATATGGCCTCAGAGAGGTCTTTAATACCTCTTAAGATGTGATTTCTAAAACATTAGTGGTGGGATTAGTGCAAGCACTTTGAAAAATAGTATGGAGGATATTTACCATTTGATCCAGCAATACTACTTCTGGGTATCTACCCAAAAGAAAGGAAACCAAACTACCAAACCAATACATGTATATTTATGTTCATAGCTACACAATTAACCACTGCCAAACTATGGAACCAGCCAATATGTCCATCAACAGACTAATAGATTACAAAACTGTGGAATATGTATACAATGGAATTGTAATCAGCCATAAAGAAAAATACAATTACATCATTTACAGGGAAATAGATGGAACTAGAGGATATTATGTTAAGTGAGATTAGTCAGTCACAAAAATAAGAAATTGGATGCTTTCCCTAATATGTGAAAGCTAGGGAGAAATGGGTAACAGGAGGAGCTCTAGATTAGGAAGGAGATTCTATAGATGAGCAAATAAGGTGACCAAATTGAAGGGATGGGAGGGGAAAAGAGGGAAACTCTCTAAAGCACATGATGTACTTTAACAAATATATCAAAGTCAATCACCAAGCCAAGCATGAGAAGGAGGGATGGGGAGGGAATGGGGTAGAAATAGGGTAAGGGCTAATTGGGTGACATGTGCATGTATGTCTCCACCATCTTTTAACCCATTAAGATGTATTACTACAATGCACCAATAAAAAGTTTTAAAAATTAAAAAATTAAAAAAATTAAAAAGATGCGATTATACTGTTTTAAAGACGAAGTCAGTATTATAGAATATGTTTCATAAACCTGAAAAATTCAAAGGAGGTAATAAGTAGAAAAGTCCCACTACCTAAATTATAGTAAAAATATAGTAACTTTTTTTTTTTTTTTTTTTTTTTTTTTGGTGGTACTGGGTTTCCTGGAAGCCCTTCTACCTCCGGGCTTCACTCCCAGACCTATTTTTTAAATTGGAAACAGGGTCTCAAGCCAGCGAGGTTGGCTCCAAACCAGCGTGATCCTCCTGTCTCTGCCTCCCAAGTGCGGGGATTACAAGCGTGCGCCACAACACCCAGCAAAATATAGTAACTTTTTTTTAAAAAAAGATACTACTCAACACTTTCCCACCTTGACTTAGCACTTCATTTGGAGTACGAAGAGTAAATTGAAAAGAAGGGCGGTTGCTGCTGCTGTCAGAGGGTTTAATTTTAGTGACTCTCTTTCTCTTAGTATTAGTGCTTCCTTACTTCCTCACACTTCTTTATGTTAGTAAAAGACATGAAGACTGAAGCCAGGTGTGGTGCCACAAGCTTGTAATCCCAGCATTGGGGAGGCTGAGACAGGAGGGTCACAGTTCACAAACAGCCTCAACTACTTAGTGAGGCCCTTTGCAACTCAGTGAGACCATTTCAAAACTAAAGAATAAGAGATTGGGCTGGAGGTGTAGTTCAGAGATAGAATAGATGACCCCTCAGTTCCATTCCCAGTACTGCAAAAACAACAACAACAACAACAAAGACATGAAGACTGCCCCTCTTCATTTTGTGACATCTGAGGATTTCCTACACTAAGAGTTATTTAACCTTCTCTTAATGCTCAAGGCTAGGCTTCAAGTTAGCATCACTACACCTAAGTTTGGAGCTGGATATAAATTGCTACTTCATTATAGTACCAGTGAGAATCATCTAAGTTTTTAGGGTTGTTAAACTTGTAAGGGCAACAGGGAACAAAATGGATGTATAATGAAGAATGGTTTCACATAGGCACAGGATCTGCTCTCAGAGGCAAAAAGAAATGCACACACATGTACATGCACACATGCACAACGACCCATTTCATGTTCTGGAAAGATATTTCAGAAATGTAGAAATAGTCAAAATGAGACTATCCTTTTTAGACATTACCTCACCAGCCTCCTTTTGCAGGAATTTGCATCAAAAATAGCATGTAAAAGTGGCCTCCAAATAAAACTCAGAGGAAGGATACCTGGGGTAGATTTCAACCCAAAGCAAAAATCTGGTACACAGAAAGCCCAAGTCACACTGGAATATTAGAAGTACACTAAGCTTTTAAGTAAACAGAGGAGGATATGAAAGCAGCATGAGATGGTATAAATATCAAAGCTGTATTCTGAAATGTCTAAGCCCCACACATTGTTCTTTACCAACTGCTTCCAAATATTTTCTGTCTCGCCTGTGGGAGAGCTTTGGGCTTCTCTGTGGAGTCTCGTGGCCCATCCTGGCCCAAGCAACAGAACAAGGGACCACTGTGATGTTTATCAAGGCTTTCACTCATTATGGGAAAAGAGGGCTTTATTATTTCTCACTTTTCCATCAGCTTCATTTCTATTTCTACAGAATCAAAAGATGACTGCCACTGGAAAGGGAGTTTGTTTGTTTTTTTGTTTTTTTATTTTTTTTTCATGGAATGTGATTGTTTCAATGACAGGCTGTGAAGGCTGCAATCTTGCAGACCTCAGACACTTAATTCATCTCAGATGTGCTATCACAAACACCACAGCAGGCTCTCACCTGCTACCAGGTCTCTAAAAAAGCCCCTATTCTCATCACTTTGGACTCTGGTGACTAACCCAGTTGGGTGATACCATGTCGACAGGGACAGGGGGATACAACTGTTTGGGGTACCACACTAAAGACATAAGGGGATCTAGGAGAAGCTGTGTTGGCCAGTCATTGGGCTTCCTGCTGCCTATCTCCTGAATCTCAAAATACTCTCCTAATAAAATGGCAATAATGAAACTGTTCACTGGTGACTCTTCAAGTCAGCCAGTGTCCTACATCTGTTCCTACATCTGTTCCAGGAAGAAATGTCTGAAAGCAACATGTGCCATCTCTACTGGGGCAGAAGCCACCAAGATGGATCAAAACAATGGAGAGGATGGAAAGGGGATCAACAGGTGCATCATTCCTGGTATGCTAATATGGAATTTTACAGCACCCCCAGCCACTCTACAAACTTTAGGATGGTACTCGTAGCTCTGAAAAGAAGTGTTTCTTCTGGAAGAAGCTTAATCAGCACACCAATAACTGGCCTGGCTAGTAGCATGAGGAATTCTTTGTATTCTCAGCTTGGGAAACTAGAAATTTGAGAAGAGATTCTCCAAGAGCTGGCTCTTCTCAAGAAACGACTTGCCAATCCCTCTCTAAAATAACTCTGAGATTCTCCTCATCCCAGTTCCTGTTGTCCTCACCCAGCTGCAAATCCTAAGCATGTGCAGCCAGTATCAGAGTAGATTTCTGTAAAACCAACTTTCATCTTTTATTCCGCTATGAAACTATAACTCTTCAAGACTATTTACAGTCCCCTTCATCCTTACTCTAAGCAAAATTATCTTTTACTATGAATACAAATGCCTTTTTATGGAGTGCTTAATATCTACTAGATACTTTCTTATAATTTTATACATATTAGCTACTTAATGCCTATAGCAGCCCTTGAAATTAGGCTCTTCATTTTTAAGATAAAATCTGAGACTCAGAGAGATAGAATTCTCTAAGATCATATAACCCTAAGTGTTTGGGTCACAGTTTAAAACCTTTCCCTAGCCCATAATCTTGACCACTACACTACTCTCCACCTGGAATGGAGGCCTGCACGCAGATTTTCTCCAGTACTCAGCTTTCCCACTCATGGCTTCCTTCTTGCCAAGGACTACCCTATTCCATTCAGCTTCCTCATTGTCTTATCACAAGCCATGTTCTAATTCATCCTTTCTCCCATTGGGCCTCCTCTGCACTTCCCTCATTGGAACTTCAGCCATCCCTCAAACACTGGCTCATGTCTACCTTGCTCTGTACTGTTTTCAGAGGACTCAAACCTTGGGCTCAATGTCCTTTTTGGAACCCCTGTGCCTGAGCACATATCCTTGTGTCCTGGGTTCCTGCTGTTTTAGCTCTTTAAGACTGTGACCCATTGAAGAGGAAGGATAGCATCTTGTATTATTTTGTAGAAACCTGTCTATACTAGGAACATAACAGAAGCCCAATTGAATTACAGCATCATAGTACATGGTTCGCAAGAATGTTATGACATCCAATTATTTTTAAAAATCTGAAAAATAGGTCAGGGGTGTAGCCCAGAGGTAGAGGCCCCTGGGTTCCATCCCCAGGACCACAAAAAAATAAATAAAATAAAATAAAATCCGAGCCGAGCATAGTAGCGCATGCTTGTAATCCAAGTACAGACTGAGACAGGAAGAGCGCAGTTTCATGACCAGCTTCAGGCCTCTGGGTTCCAACCTCAATATAAAAAAAATCTGTAAAAAAAAAATTGAACATGGTGGCTCAAATCCCTGTGCCTCTAATGCCACATGTAGCTATTACTCGCAGGAATCTTTGGTGCTCCATTTCAGTCTAAAAAATAAAGGTTTCTTTTTTCCTGTGTATGGTACTAGGAGTGGAACCCAGGGTCCTTCTACCTCTGAGCTACACCTCCAGACCTATTTTATATTCTTATTTAGAAATAGGGTCTCACTAAGTTGCTGAGGCTGGCTTTGAACCGACAATCCTCCTGTCTCAGCCTCCCAAGTACTGGGATTATAAGTGTGAACCACCATGCCTGGCTAAAGGTTTTCTTTTTCAACTCTGAAGAACACCCAGGTGTGACCATTAGTGCTGCTCTTGCCTAAGGGACAGGAAAGCTCTGTAAATTGTAATAGGACAAAACTTTCCCCTTACTTGCTGGTCTCCAAATACATGAGAAAGAAATGTCGAGGCCGTGGTGAGAATTATTTAATTCTTTGGATGATCCAGATGCATACAGTGGGATGCTGGCCAGCTCCAACTACTAAGAATGCCCTTCCAGCTCCATTTCTTCTTACCATGGCATAGCCCAGACTAGATGGCTAAATGATAGACTCTAGGTGCTGTTCATCTTGAATTCATCTGCATTCTACAAATCCTATACATTGTACCCAACTCCTCTTGTTTTTAAATAGTTGATCTTCATGTAACTAGTGTGTGTGTGTGTGTGTGTGTGTGAGAGAGAGAGAGAGAGAGAGAGAGAGAGAGAGAGAGAGAGAGAGAAAGGAGAGAATCTTAAGTGTCTGTATGGGAAAATGTATAGTACTAAGCACCTATTTCTGTAATAAACATTTAAAAGTTAGAAAACTCAGGGCCATGTGGTTGTAGTTCCTTCTGTCTAGAACAAATTCCTCCTGAGAGGCTTTCTTTTATATCTCTACTGAATATTTCTCTAATATTCCTATAAATTAATATATTCATCATTTTTTTCTCTTTTCGTTCCAGCTTTCTTCATAGCGCCAACGATGTTGACACTGTACTTGCTGCCCTCTCTACTCTCATGCACACTCCCAGAATGTAAGGTCCATGAGAGTTTGTCTATTTAATTCATGCTGGATTTCCAGTACCTAGAACTCTGTCTTCCTGTTACACAATGAGCACTTAAAAGTAACAAACAAAAAATCCTTGAGCACAAGAGTGAATTATAATGAATAAAAAATATGAATTCTAATTTTATATTTTTAAAGTCTGGGACTTTATGACTCCATCTTTATGGGTGACAACCTTCTCTTGGGTAAAATGAGTAATTGGACAAGATAAGTAAATTATTGCTGTATGTTTCTAAGTCTACCCATTGTTTTTTTTATTACTGAGGATTGTACAGGGACACTCTACTCTGAGCTACATCCCTAGACCTATTTTATTTTTTATTTTGAAATAGGATTTCACTACATTGCTGAGGATCTTGCAAAGTGGCTGAAGCTGGTCAAGAACATGAATTCATCCTCTTGTGTCAGCCTCCCAAGTACAGGGTTGTATGTCTGCACCACCATGCCTGGCTCTACACATGTCTCCTTAACATGAGTAAGTTATACAGGAAGTCCTATCTTGCAACTGACTTTCAGGTGACCTTGGGCAATGCTATTTCTCCTAAAGCACAAAATCAGAGTGAAAACACAATTTTCAGTAGAGCATTCCAAAAGAAGGTTTATCTGGACACCTACCTACTGTAGACTCTCTCAGGCTTTTGTTTTAGAGGAGGAATAAGTAACTTCCCTTTAATTGCCTTTGCAAAATTACTCCTATGAATGGGAACCGGGAATTTATGCCACCAAGCCTAAAGAAGCAGCATGTTTTCTGGGGTCCACAGAGAAAGACTCATCAGAAGGCATCTGAACTCTGTTTAAGGAAAAAGCAAGAATGTGTTTCCAGGGGCACAGGAAGACAGCTCTGAGGCGCCTTACGATGTCTTTTGGCTAGGCATTAGCTTCCTGAGGCATCAGAACTAATCATGGCAGTTTTGCAGTTCTCTTCTCAACCATCCCTAGAGGCCTTCGTCTTTCAGAGACCCCCGGAGGGAAGAGGAGCACTAGAAATAGCTTGCTTTTGACACGCAGCACATCAGCAAACAGGGCTAAGATGGATCACACAGCCAAGCATCACCATCCCTCCATGTGCACTTGAGACGCTGCGATCACGCTCATGGTTATGCAATGCAACAACTTGATAGAGTGCTGCTGTCGCTATACTAGAAATTGAAAGCGATCTACTCCTACCTGTATGTACAGCAGGGAAAATCACTTTCACTCATTGAGAGGCTTCAACAGCAAAAAGATTGATCAAATCGATGAGAAGCAAATCTCCCTGCCACCTACTGGTGCCAGACACATAAACAAGCCTCCTTGCAGATCTGTCCCAGAAGGGATTGGTAGTGGATGAGGCTGGCTCCAAGCATTCATGGGAGTAGCAGAGCATGTGAAAAGGGAGGACAAAGAGTAAATGGCAGTTTCCAAGGCAGGGGGCAGCCCTGTGTTTGCAAAGAAAGAGGCCTTGGGTCAAGTTGCCTGCAACAGAGCTTGCCCTGGCTTAGAACCTTTCTGGGTTTAGAGAATGTCATATGGTGTCAGGCAGTGAAAATCCATAGCTCATTTTTTTTTTCTGGACGTGCTCTTTTTCTGGAGGGGGCTTTAATGGTACCTTGAATATTTTCTGATAATCATTCATTCTGGAGTCTTGTAAATAAGAAGGGTTGAATTTCTGAAATCCACCATTACAAGGAAATAAAAAAGTACAAGTCCACTCTAACCAGGCTTGGATGAGTCTCAAGAAAGAGAGAAGTAGCAAGGTGTGTTGACACACACCTGTAATCACAGTACATGGGAGGCTGAGACATGAGGATTGCAGGTTTGAGGATGGCCTCAACAACTTAGTGAGGCCCAGTTTTAAAATAAAAAATAAAAAGAGATGATGGTATAGCTTAGAGGTAGAATACCCTGGGTTCATACTCTAGTACCATGCCGGGCGTGGTGGTGCACGCTTGTAATCCCAGCTCTTGGGAGGAGGAGACAGGAGGATCGCGCAGGTTCGAAGCCAGCCGTGCTACCTTAAGAGACCCTGTTTCCAAATAAAAACATAAAATAGGTCTGGGAGTATAGCACAGAGGTAGAAGGGTTTCCAGGAACCCCAGTACCACCAAAAAAACAAAAACAAAACTCTAGTACCAAAAAGGGGTAGGGGAAGTTGAAAGAGAGAGAGAAAAAGAAAGAGAGAGAGGAGGAACCCAGTTCTGGTGTGGTCACCTGACTCTCCTAACACTCTGACTTGGGCACTTGTGTGACCCCCTTAGCTCTTGGCAGGGCCCAGGTCATCCTTTAAATATGAGACCAATACTTGTCATCTTTCTTTCTACCCATGTCAACCTGAATCTCCCTGAGAGATAGAAAATTAAATTTTGTTAATTAAAGCAATGGAAATCAATTAACCTTATCACGCAACATGGCCTGTTGAAACAGAGCCAAGCCTTATATTGCAATTTCCTGCTGCCTAGATCAGAGATAGAGCCATGTGATTTGACTCTACAAGGCTAGTTCCCCTATCCTGAGAGGGAGAGGGAATTTTCTCCCTTAAAGGTAGGGCAAGAGCTAGACTATTAACAGTCAGGTTATTTACTTCAAAACTGTGAGCATTTAGATTAAGTTTTCCTGACATTTAAAGGTTCAATTAGTTTCTTTTCAGCTGTCTACCTAGCATTGTAATGGATTTAATACAAATCAGGAAGGTTTAAAAGGAAACTCAATAACTTTACAAATGGAATAAAGAAGGGTTGATGCAGGGTGGTTGGTGAATTTTTTTTCTCTTCTCATCTGTACTACATCTTCTCAGAACAGCTTGAAAATTCATCACTTTTTATAAATATCTCTGTACAATTTAAACACAGTCATTATTTCACTTTTTTATAAAAAAAAAGTGCTGTAAATGCAAAGGCTGAAGTCTCCTGAGCAAAGTCCCTGCGGTTTCCCCAGTTTATTCTGAACTAATTGCCAAAGCAGCATGTGATGAAGTCCCTAATAGCCTTCAAGAAAAGATTAAACCCTGTAAGGAAACACATTTAAAAGGTGAGTTGCAGATTCAGAAAGTCCTCCCACTCCTGCAATGTATGGTGCGTGCCCTCTCTATTAGGCAGGATCTGCGGGGTGATCAGCATGCTCTCGCTCAAGCTCGAGGTTTAGCCACTTACACAATGGCAGCCCAGGTTCAGGTCTGGAATGAGGGACAGGATCTGGCAGTCCTAGGTTATATTTCTCCTGCTGAGTCACGGTTGGAAAAAAATGAATCTACTGACAATCTCTCTGAGCTTAGCACCTGGAGCCAATTTTCCTGTCTCTGAAAAAAGGAGTGCATTACCCTGGGCTTTAGTCCTGGTTTGTCACTCTTTCATAACTTGCTCCTCACCACATAATGTCCAGAATTCCCTTTCTCTAACCTACTTTGAACGTTTCACTCACTACCAAGTTCCCAACAAAAGAGGACAATTCCCATTTCGTCTCATTTTGATATTCCAGACTGTCTTTGCCAATATATTCACTGCTCTGACCCAGTAAGTGTGACTAAACATAACTTAGAGGACGGAAGATTTATTTGATCACAGTTTTGGAGATTTTGGGGTTTAGTCTGTTTCAGGCTGGATCTGCAGAATATAGGGCATGGTGGCGGCAAGCAGAGAGAGCGAGAGGCCAGAAGCCAGAGGAAAAGTGAACACAGCAAGAAAAGGGGCTATATATAATTCTCAAGGTCAAAACCCCAGAGGCTGCTCCTCAACCAAGCCCCACCTCCAACATGGCTGCCTATTCTCTGTGAGGTCTCAGGGCACATTATAAATCCAAACCATTACACATACCTTTCTTCCCTTTTATCTGACAATATCACCATCCTCATTTCTTTCTGCACCTTGCAAAATGTGCTATGCAAGCTCAAATCAAGCTACCTCACCCTTGTTTCCTCACGTGGTCCACACAAGGGCCATAACTGCCCCCAAATAACTCAGAAATTCTGACCTCCACTCTTTGAAAATTTCCTCTACCCCTTACTAAATCTCAGTGTGGCACTCTGCACATCAAATTCACAATGAAAAAGAAGTTTTCCTGTCATTTGCTCTAGTAAACATATGGAAGATAAGATGTAACTGAAGGAAAATGATACTGGCTCCATTCATGACAGAGCGAATGGAGAGAAAATCTTCATTCCCAAACTTCAGTACCTGGAGACAGGGCCACTTACACCCTGTCCTCTTTGAGAATAGCATTTCTTCCTGAGAAATGGACACCTCTTGGGACATCTCAAAAAGACACTGAGAACAATGGGTGAGGAGTTGCCAGCGATTTCCCCTGCAAAGATGTCTTCACACAGTACAGGGATTACAACACGATGTTCTTCCCGGTTACTGCTATCTTTGTGAATCCCATCACCTGTCTTTAAAATTAATCTACATCAGAGGCTGACACAGGAGAATTAGATTGCAGATGCAAGAACAGCCTAAGCAACTAAGGTAGACCCTCAACAACTTATTAGATACTGTTTCAAAATTTTTAAAAATGCCCAGAGAATACCTCTGGGTTCAATCCCTAGTAATGAAAACAAACAAAAATTAACCTATATTGTCAGATTTCTTTCAAAGAAACATAAGGTATCCCAACCTATATCTCACTTCATTTCTGGAAACTGAATAATAATGCTGATAAATGCTGCCATTACATCAAAGTCATGTGTATTATGTGAAATTTAGGACTTCTTAGTATATAATCTCAGAATAGCTGGGAGTGGTGGCCCACACTTGTAATCTCAGCATTTGGGAAGTTGAGACATAACGATCAAGGTTTTCAGACAGCCTCAGCTACTTAGTGAAGCCCTCCACAACTTAGTGAGATCTTGTTTTAAAATAAAGAATAAAAAATAGGGCTGGTGGTATATCTCAAAGGTAGAATACCCCTGATTCCATCCCCAGTACTGCAAAAAAAAAAATCTCAGAGTAGGTGAAGATGTATAAAAAAGTATTTCCCAGTGGGTGTTGAAAAGTTAAAAATGTCAAATTACTTTTAAGAAAGGGCCAGTGATGATAGCCAAATTTATTTGGAAAATTTTTGATTAAACTAAATTAAATAATTTATTTGCTGACTGTTTCATTTGCATTTTCACTGCTACAATCTAAAACAAATGATCACACAACTTAGAGGAAGGACAACTCAACTTATTTGCTCATAGTTTTAAAGATTACAGGGGTTCAGTTCACATTAGTCCAGGTTACACTGACAGAGCTAAGGTTATAACGAGTTGGGGAGTTGGGGTAGAAAGAGGGAGTAAGCCAAGGGCTCTACTTTCACACTATGAGGGCCAGAAATGAGAGAGCGAGAGCGAGAGCGAGAGCGAGAGCGAGAGCGAGAGAGAAGAGGCCATATAGAATCCCCATGGCCACAACTCCAGGGACTCCTTCTTAGCAACCAAGCTCCATCTTCAACATGGCTGCCTTGATTCCATGAAGACTAGGAAGATATTCTATAACCTAACCATTGCACTGTCTTTAATATGAATCATGCATCACTAGGAATAAATGCACTATGTTTATTTCTCAAACATATTCATTCTACAATCCACCCTTTATTAGTGAACAATTACTTTTAATGTTCCAGAAGCATCCAGCCCAATCCTTAATTAAATGTTGGATTCCCCTTCACAGCATCACTTCTGGGCTAATAATTTGCTTCCTTGGTTGATCTTTACTGTCAGAGAACATAGTGTTTGTGACATTTTCCTATGGCAATGTTCTTTTTTCTTACATTGAACCAAGATATGCTTCTTTCAAACTTCCTTCTTATACTTTTAGATTTATCTTAGAAGTCCTTTAGAGAACAAACCTAATCAATCACCAGATCCTTAAAAGAGGCTCTTATGGTTCTTCTAATGCTATCTTCTATGCTAAAATCACACAAGGTTTCAATAATTACTCTGGTGATGGTTCACATTCAAAGATTGTCCCTTCTGCTTAACTCTCCTCCAATGATCAATATGGCTCATAAGCTATAATGCCATAGTGAACAGATCTGCTATAACCAATAGATCTTCTATTACCTTTTTTAACCTGTAGACATTAAAACGCCAGTCAGAAGCCAGATCTGAATAAAATAATTCAGAATTATATTTACTCCAAAAGAAATGTTAACTCAAAATTGAGGTCATTCATCACATATCCAGATAGAGGATATTTGTTTATTTTTGAGAGGAAGGTATTTGGAATGTCAAGGCACTGAAACATGATCTCTACAAGAGGACTAGACTGCAAGTTAGATCCTATGACTGTAAAGGGCCTCAGTTATCAACATCGTCATTGTCCTAGGCAAGAGGCCAGAGACTCTAATGGGCATTAGCAGGTTTGCCTCAGGTAGATTTTTCCTCCAGGCCTTAGCAGGTATAGCATCTCTGAATGCCAAGCAAGATGCTTGACAGTCTGCTAAATCCCCACTGTCAAATAAGCTGCAGCATGTGACAAGGCAATTCCCATTATTTTGCTGAGTAATTCTTGCTTCCAAAAGCAGAAGAGGGAACAGAGGCCAATATCTAGAGCTGTGAATGGTGCTAAAGGACTGTGGAAGAATAGAAATGCAAATGCAATGTTGAAATGCACCCTACTGAGCAGTTCAACTGAAAAGATGAAGGCATGTGGGAGGTAGTGCAGCCTCCAGGTGTCTAGTCTCTGCAGGACCACATCAGCTTTTACAATGGCCAGCATGGATTTGACAGGTACTTTAGGCATAAGCATTTCCAAGCAGAGTTTAAAGAAAATTCAAAAGAATGATCTAGGTGGAAAAAACACAGACTTCTGCAACAGAAAACCGAGATTCTAAACCTTGTTGGGCCACTTCCTAAATAATATGCTCTGATAATTCATTTAACCTCCCTGAAAACTCATCTATAAAACCAAAGTTCTGGACTTTGATATTAGCTATGGGTCTTTTGCCATCATGTTTTTTGGTGTGAATCTTCTGTGATTCATTATAATTTGCCCTACTGACCATCTTTGTTCCTGACTCTAGTTGCCTTCTAGAAGAGACAGCTTCATGTTATTTTTAAATGGTAATGGTAATTTTTAAATGGTAATAGTGTTTTTAATGGTAAAGTTTGGAGTGGAAGGAAACTATAAACTTAATTAAACTCTTGCTTTAGGTTAAGCACAATGTTTTTTTTAGCTTGTTTGTTGTTGCCAAAAATTTATTGATTATATAATTTTGTTTGTTTGCTTTCAGAATGCAGCCTTAGATTTGTATCTTTGATTCAGTGCTAAGCACAATCGGACACAACTGTGACCAAAGTCCTATGTCTGCTCTATACTTCTTTAGGAAGGTTCTCATTGTTCCTCTCCCTGTAGGGCAGCCAGAGAAATTGCAATAATTCTGAGAGTTGAACCTGGTTGGGTCTGACATTCAAAATTAAAAATATAGTACTTTGGAGGCCATTGGCATGGGGGTTGCTTATTTCGTCACACCCATACCCTAGGAAGAATGCAGGGCCAAGAGGACTACATATTGAGGTTATAGTCACTGGATGACAAAAGTAGGCTTGCATCAAAAGTAGCAACCCAATATGAAGATGTTCAAGGGCTCTGATAAGACCTTTTTTTCCTACATCCAATATATGGCTCACTATCTACAGAGGCAGCAGGGAGTTTATGGATGTGGGTTAGCCTTTGATATCAAGAATAAAGATGAAAAGCAGTGGCTCCTAGCAGATGAAGATCCTGTCTGCTTTTGAACACAGCAGCAAGCTATTAATTTCCTCTCCAAATAAACAGAGAGATTATCTTGACTTGAAAAGTCAAGATCCTCCTGGCCAAAGTCCTCTTCACCTCACAGAGCTGGACTTGTATACCCCTATTTAAATATTAAGTATACTTGAAGGAGAAATGAACAATGCAACAAAAAGAATGATACTCAAATCATCTGAATTATTATAATCCCAATATGTCCATAAAGCATGGCGATAAGCAAATGAAGAGGGAGAAGGAAGAGAATCGTAAAAAGTAGTATGTTATGTTAGACAGGGCAATCTGTGTTAAAAGCCAGACACATAAAGCTTGATAGTATATAAATAAATGGTGCCCTGTCACTTTTGACCCAATAGCTAGTTGTAGATGCATTCTATTAATCAGTTGACAAAAGCTGTTCTTTCTTGGGGAGAGAGAAAGGGCTGAAGGCAGGAAGAGCCATAGAATTTGTCTTCTTTGATTAGTCACTGTGACTAAAGTCTCTGTTATGGAATGTGTGAGCTCAGTGACCATTCACTAACTGCTCCATGATTGTGATGAATAAGATCGACTACAAATGAGAGCCATTGATTCACCAGAGCCCAGATGTCAATGGAATCTCGTCTAGCACATCTCAGCTGTGAGCTTCTTGTAGGCAAGGACCGTGCCTAATTCAGTTTGAATCCATCCAGCACCTAGCACAATGCCTTCCAAAGAACAGGTGCCAGTAAATATTTGATAGGAGATTTCTTTCATAAATTAAGGGGATGTTTGGTAATATAATCTATGAAATAACCATAGGAAAACACATAGAAAGGCTTATTTCTCTAGTGTGCGGTCTGCTGGAGAGGGGGTGTGTACTCTCATAGCCTTTCTCGTCCATGCTGCTGAGAGAAACCATTCACAAAACGATGAACAACTTGTGAGAGTCCTTAGAACTTCACTTGAAGTTCTAAGAGTTCATGGATAACTGTAGCATTTAATAGCAATGACAATGGAGAGAAAGTATAATATTAGGGCAGCCTGGGGCTGTAGTTCAGGGAAGAACATTTGCTTAAAATGTATAAGGATCTAGATTTAATTACCAGTCCCACATACATCAGAAAGGTGCTATATTAGAATCTGATCTATGTACACTTCCAGATAAAGAAACTTTAAATTCATTTTGGTTAGCATAAAAGCTCTGATACAGAGAATGATGGGAGACACAAACCATGTTAAGGAGAAGCTGACCATGTAGAGCAGTTCAATCAATACTCAAACCATAATTATTATGTGTCAACTATGAAGTAGATGGACAGATGAAGAGGACATCGCTTTGATGTTTAGGGAGTTCACATCACCATGGAACAACCAAAGGAAGCAGAAGGATTCAACAGAGGCCTGGAAGGTAAAGGGTCCAGTTCTGTGGCTACTCTGTGTGCCTTGGTGGCCCAGCTGCTTGGGAAAGTGGCCTGGCTTCTTTTAAGTCTCACTTTCTAGCACCTCACAGAGCATTAATTGAGTTCATTTTATACTTGCTATTCATTGAGTCTCTAAGCAGTGCATGTATGTGGTAATTTCCCAGTAAATCTAATCTTTTATGAGAAGATAAGAAAGACAAGACAGAGGAAACTCCCTCAGCTACATCTGGCTAAATATTTTTCCATTCCCTCTTGAGTATGGATTAGAAATTAATACCGTTCTTTCTATACATTATACTACAAATCTATGCTTAAGTTAAATGTTCACTTAGCTGTCTGCAGTCTGAGGAAAAAGTTTAACATTTTAATTGCTAGTTCCTTATGTCACACATTGTGCTTCTTCTCATCCTCTATTTTAATTCTGATGAAAGACTCTCTTCAGACAATACTATGGAAAGCATTTGAACCAGGTGGTTCCATTTCAAAAACCATAAGAAGAGTTCAGAAGTGAAGGCAAGCAGAACTCTTCACAGAATGGACTCTAAGCCAGCTCTATTCTGTCTGAGAACACACCACATGCCCAGGAGGAGTGATGCCAGACAGAAAACACATCAGGACTCCTTTCTTGTTCAAATATATTGACTCATATCTCCATAATTTTTGTAGAATCTATTTGAGAAACCGGGATAGCCACAAACCTGGTGCCTTCCTTTCTTCCCTATGGATTTGTGTGCAGTCTATGGCCACATCCACTGTGGAAGAGCTTCTTTCTGAAGGTAAACCATGAGACTGGAGGAACACCATTGTGCTTTCGGATCCCAGATGGAAATAATGGAACATGCCAGGCAGCCAGAAAAAAATATTTTGACTTATGCACAGAGCACATTTTCTCTAAAAACTATCAAGAGAGAAAGAGCAATCATATTTGGGTTTTTTTTTTTTTTTTGGAAAGAAATGCCATTTATTTCCTACATCTTGGCCTCCTTTCTGGAACAAACCTTTCATTGAAACATTCAAGGTGCCCAATGAAGGTCTGGACAATGTGAGCCCCTTGGTCAGCCAGTGTTGAGGCAGATGTGAAGTGATTAACACCCTTGAGAGAGAAGAGTAGCCCAGAATCTTGCTCGCCTTGAAATTCCAGGACAATCTGGATAGAGAAATCAACCCTGCTGTGCTGATGCCTTAATTCATTTTGCTCAGCCACTGCAGCCATGGCTCTTCTAAAGGAACAGCCCCCTCTTCTCTGGAACCAACTGCATTGGAATTCTACTAAATGGCACTAAGCATCTATAAAATCAAAGGGAGAATGTAATTTAAGTGCCACTTGGATCATCCCACAGCTTGTACCCACATGCCAGAATGCTGCCTGGTGACAGGTCTATAGTTTAGGGTAACACACAGTGGGGGAAAAAATGATGGTTTTTCAGCCATGTATTTCAAGAAACTGACAATTTTAATAGCATACTTCTAATGGAGAATCATCCAGACTTTTTCCCCTTTTAGGTTGAAAACATCAGTAGGATGTGAAAAAGCAAGGTATTTGTAAGGAAATTAGCATCTGTCTTCCTTCCAGAAATGGAGTGTCATGATAGGAAGGGTGAAAAGATAATAGCATGAGAACGTTATCCCAACAAAATCAGAACTGAGTTAAGAAATTTTGGCTGGGCATGTAGAGAGCATCATACTTGCCTCTCCAAACTACTGTTTGTGCAATATGACAGCACATGTTCCTTATAGAGTGTGTGGCTTATAATATCATTGTTCAGACCTAAGAATAAGTGAGGAGGTAGAAGAGAAGTAGGCAGGTAGGGAAAAGGCCTTGATAGAAAAAACTTAATTTCCTGAGGGGCAATGAATACAAATTAACTTTCAAGGCTCCTAAAAAGAGACCAGCCCTTCCAAGGGTCAGAGATAAGAATGACCAAAGCTTCCCCAAAACCATCTGTTTACTAATCAACAAATCCAAGAGACATCCCTGGAGCAAGCCTGACACCTCTACTGAAAGAAGGAGACCCCTCAATGACATGCAAATACCCTATGCAAATTTTAAGAACTGCCACCCAGACTCCAAGTAACAGAGGACATACAGAGATATATAAACCCCTAGACCAGTCACCAGGATGGTTACCCAGTCTGGGAACCCCTCCCCGTTGGGGAGCTTCCTCTCTCTCTTTCTTTCTTTCTTTCTTTCTTTCTTTCTTTCTTTCTCTCTCTCTCTCTCTCTCTCTCTCTCTCTCTCTCTCGCAGGTCGCGTTAGCTTTGAGAGAATGTGGGGTGCAATTGAAGGCACTTGGCCCGGGCTACACTCGGGTAGTGACCTGAAGGCCTCCACTGGACATCAAGACTGACCAGGGCCCCTAGGGGTGACCTGCACTTCTTTTCTGGCAGTTTGCGTAGACTTTGGGAGGACACAGCTTGCAATTGAAGGCATTTGACTTGGGCTACCCTCAAGTATTGTCCTGAAGGCAGCTGCTGGACACCAGAGTTCTGACAGCCCTTAGGGGTGTTTGGCCACTTTTCCCTATTCCCTGCTGCTTCTAATAAACCTTTTACTCCCCTTCCTGCAGTCTGTAGGTGTCATTCTTCGCTTACCACAGACAAGAATCCGGTAAGGAAACGCCGAGTTTCTTCTCAAGAAACTCCGTTTCATCTTAAGGAAATGCCATGTTACTTCTCAAGAAACCCCATTTCATAAATACATATAGAGTAGAAAAGAATTACAAAAAATCTATTTCACAAAATTTTAATAAACACTATGTACTGAACATACACTTTTGATGGCAGGCAGCCTCTTCTCTCTGAAAATTCACACATTAGTGAGTCTTTGCTATGGATGGTGTATGATTGTTTTGTTCCCCAAAGGTTCATGTACTAGAAAAAAGTCTGATACCAAGTGTGGCCACCTAGAAATGGTGGAATCTTTAAGAGAGGGAAGCTTGTGAAAGGTAGTTTGGTCATATGGGTATCACTCTAGGAAGAGATCCATGTAGTTCCCACAGTATTGGATTAGTTCTAGCAATGACAGGTTGTTATTAAGCAAAGCCACTCCTCATGCTAGGCCTCTTTTGCACTTGACTGCTTCTCCATCTGCTTCTCTCCCATGCTGTGATATAGCCAGAGAGCCCTAGCAAGGGGCACCATGCTATTTGGACTTCCAGCCACCAGAATCTTCAGCCAAATAAACCTCTTTTCTTTATACATTACCCAACATTAGTGTTCTGTTTATAGCAATACAAAGTAAACTATGATAGTCTCTAACATACATACAAACTGCATACAGAGCTCTCTGTGAACTCATGGTAACTCACAATACAATTTCAGTGAAGGAATATAAAAGCATAAGTAAGGAGTGGTGTACTAATGAAGTTTGGTATGTCTCCATGACCATAAAATTAAAATGGGTGTACATCTCTCAGGTCAATAGAAGAAATAACTTCCTGATAATGAAAGCTGTTTAAAACTGAACTGAGTTAAAAAAACAGGACCACAAAATTGGCTTTTCCCCATTTGCAATGGTTATTTTAGGAACAGCAAATGGCTTTTCAAAGCCTTGTCAATATCTAGCTTTTGTGGTAAAGGACTAAGTGTAATTAGGAGTGGATTGAGAGAAGTGGTGTCTATGCTCCCCATCTCTCCCCTTTCTCACCTCCCATCCACTTCTCAACTTGCTACAATTGAGCTTTCAACTCCTTCCACTCCAACAAAGCAGCTGTTATCAAGGTCATCACTACTCCATCTTACCAAATTGCCAACGTCATTTTATCTTCCCATTGTATTTCTTTCTCCTCAGCAGCATTTAAAGGAAATACAATTATCCTTTATGGGGGCTTGGTTTTTGAACCTTCTGCAGACACCCAAATGTGCAGATGTTAAGTCCCTTAACTAAGATCATGTAAAATTTGCATATAAGCTCTACATATATTCTTGAATACTTGAACTCATCTCTAAATTACTTATAATATCTAAAACAGTATAAAGGCTACATATATAGTTGTTATACTCTATTGCTCATGGAATAATGATAAGAAAGGAGGTCTATGCACATTCATTTCAGACACATATTTTTTAAAAATGTGTTGAATCTGTGGATGCAGAACCCATAGTATACAAGATTCTTTGCACTTTCTTCTCCAGTTTCTGTGACACCACCACACTGTTAATTTCCCTGCTCCTTCTGGCTCAGATGAACCTCTCCTTCTCTTCCCAACCTCTAGGATCCCTTGGATCCTTTTCAGTTCTCAAATCTTCTGTCTCTCTCTTTTTTGGGGGGAGCAGGTGACTGGGAATTGAACGCAAGAATGTCTGAGCTACATCCCCAGCTCTTTTTTATTTTAAAACAGGGTCTCACTAAATTGCTGAGGCTGATCTCTAACCTATTATCCTCTATCTCAATCTCTCCAATACAGGGATTACCAGCATGCACATGGCCTATCTTTATACTCTACTCTTTTGTGGGAATGCATCATGGAACTGCAGGGTTTTAAATATAATTTATATTCTGGTCATCCCCAAATCTATATATCTATATTCTCAGCTCCATCTATTTTGGGGGGAGCAAAATTCATAGCTCTTAATGGTCACCTGAATCCAGGCATCTAAATTTTCACACACACACACACACACACACACACACACACACACACACTTCCACACAGTGTCACTGCTTCTTCAAACAGCTTTCACCCTTTATCCTTGGTATTGTTCATCTTAGCAATTGCATCACTATCTAGCCAGACACTTGGGCCAAAAATTCAGAATCATTTCCAATATCTCTTTCCTTTTATACTATAACCCAAAGAATATGTTAGCTCTTCATTCCCTTTAATTTTCACTGCTATCATCCTAGTTTACACAACTGTCTTTCACCTCTATCATTGTGATGCCTTTCTAACTTATCTCTGTGCTCTTTCTCTCCTACAGTCCATTCTCTGTCTAAAGCCCAGAGTTATCTTAACACTTAAATCAGGCCATTTCACTTCAGTGTTAAAACCTTCAGTGCCTTACTCTTACATTTGGAATAAACTTCAAATTTTCTGTCATGCCGACAATGTCTCAGATGAAATAGATCATGTCAGTTTAGGAAGCCCGTTTCCTGAGCTACTCCCATTGACACTGTTTCCACCCCACCAGCCTTCTTTCTGGTACCCAGAGCAAACAATTCTCATTGATGTTCTTGCTTTTGTACCTGAACTCTCATCAGTCAGCAATATTCATCCTTAGGTCATGAAAGCAACTATCTTTGAGGTTGATCTCTGTCTGAGCTAATGTACCTTGAATCCATCACCAGTGATGTTTGTATATCATGGCCTTATTTTATAGAAATTATATATGGATTTTGTGTGCTTATTATATCTTTCACATCGACAAAAATGTGGATTCTTCATGAGGATGAGGACTTTGTCTCTTTCCTTGTTGTACCCTGGTGTTTACTATACTGTATAGGATAAGAGATGCTCAAAAACTATTGAAAAAATAAATAAATGAGGTTTCTATGAACATAAGAGGAGTAAGAAATGGTGTGTCAGTAAGTCACCACTTTCATTTCTACCTCCAAAAGTAATATTTTCAAAGGGCTTAAACAAGTTATCAGAAGTACCAGACTTAAAATAATAGGTCTATGTTCAAGATTAACTGTTTAACCTTGGGACACTCCTCAAGTTCCCAGGCTTTAGTTTTTGCATTTGTTAAATAATAACAATCCCGTTCATCACTATGAAGATTAAAAGAGATAATTGAAAATTCTCCAAGATGCAATAGGTTTACAACAAGTATTGTCTTATTTATAGACTGTATATGTTAATATCTATTTCCCATATTTTCAAATTCCAAAAGTGGAGGCTTAGTCCTTTTTCTTAGAATGTTTCTCAGATTCACATTTATCTAAAAGATTTCTGCTTTATACCATAAGCTCCCATTTTGGCCAATTTTCTTTAGGGATGGAAGGGAGCATCTGGCTTGGCTGAATATTTTAAGTGCTTAGTCTCCATGTTGACAGGGGCCACAAAAACAGATGACAGGGAAGGAATTGGTCTGTGCAAATCCTCTGGTCTCTTCTCTCCAAGGAAATCAGTGAGCTCACTATCATCTGCTCTAGTACCATCGCCTAACTGGTAAGATCCTCACTTGGCAGGCAGAAACCTGCTCTCTGCTTCCAGCCACTCTGCCACCAAGCCAGATTCTTTCTAGACTGACTT
The DNA here is from genome assembly GCF_963383645.1 of Muscardinus avellanarius. Lineage (NCBI taxonomy): Eukaryota > Metazoa > Chordata > Mammalia > Rodentia > Gliridae > Muscardinus > Muscardinus avellanarius. Next base: position 134,254,930 of record NC_137786.1, read on the forward strand.
TATCCCAGGGCATCACAGAGATGAAAAGTTTTGGATGATGTAGAGCAAACAAAATTATAGGTTTCATGTCTGCAATTTCTTTAACTTTCCGGAAAGAGGCTAAGCTATATGAACTTTACCCTTCGAGTAGATATGGTGAATAAGATGGCATCCCTACAACTCCCCCAAAGAGGAAATATCATACCTTTTATGTTATTATTGCCTAGCTATTATAGACTGTGGAAGCAGATTATCTACTTTCCCCTTTATTCTTTTGCCTCTGAGACTTCTATTGTCTCAAAGTAGGGAGTGAACAAATCTTTTTTTACTGTAGCCTAAAACCCATTTAAAGTCTATGTGTGCTATGATCTTCTAGTGTCCCAGATTTAGTCCTGTGGTCCCCACAGGTTGTTTATCCAAAATTTAAGTATGCATGCCCTATTTGTGCTATTGCTACTCATCAACTAGATGATAGTAATGGTGGTAATGGTGATGGTCGTGGTAGGTGATGATAGCAGTAATGGTAGCAGTGGATGATGGTAGTGGTGATGATCATAATGAGAGTAGTGATAGTTATGCTGGTGGTTATGATAGTGATGGTGGTAGTCCTGGTAATACTTCTGGTGGTGATGGTGATGGTAATGGTTACTGTGATGGTGGTGGTGATGATAATAATGGTGATGATGGTGATGCTGGTGGTTGTAGCATGGGAATGGCAGTAGTGGTGGTATTGCTAAGAGTGGTGATAGTGTTGGTAATGGTATTAGTGTCCATGATGGTGGTGGAGGTGATGGTGATGGCAGTGATAGTGGTGATGGTGATAGTGATGTTAGTGGAGGAGTGATCATCATGGTGGTGATGTTGATGCTGATTGTACTCTTGATGGTGATGGAGGTGATGATGGCGATGATATTGGTGGTGACAGCACCAATGATTAAGGAAGTAAAAGAACTGAAGAAAAACGAATGTATACCAAATTCTTACTACAAAATATTCTTGCATAAACCCTATAAAGGAGGTACTATCATTTTCATTTCATGGACTAGAAAGATTCTCATACTTGTTTCACTAGCAGGCAGTATCTCTAGGATTCCTATCCAAGCAGTGAAACCCCAGAACATCAGTTTAATCAACACACTGTTTCAACTTGGTCAACTTTGATAAGAACTTCCACTTTACCATTTATTAACAGGAAGTAGTAATAGTCATCACCTCTCATTGTACTATTTTTCTGTGTACTCAATATTTTGAGTGCTATGGAAGAAAGATGCTTAGTAAGTAGTGAAAACTTATTAGATTTCAACATATTTTTCTAAATCCAGGATCAGTGGTCTCAGCGTGACACAGCATGCATATTTACATAAGGAAAGGTAGTCAATTCAAGAAGCTGGCTCTGTAAATGCCTTAGCAATAAAAATGACTTGCTGTACATACAGGATATGAAATTGTAAAAAGATAAGTTCTCCTCAAACAAGTTGTAAAAAAAGAATGTAGATAAACCTCTAGATATTCTTGAAGAAATATGAAAACACTCCCAAGTGGGTTACAGAAGAACAAGGATGGATGGAGGAGAGAGAAAATGACTAGCTACTGAGTTGCACAGATATCTTACCAATCTCTTGATTCCTTTTACCTATAAGGGAAAGGTCATAAGGTTTACCCTGCTGAACAAAGGTAATAAGTACTTAATACAAGGTTAAAAGCTCTGAGTTAACTGACTGAGAGGAGTTCTACAAATTCAAAGTCAATGCCAATGACTTTTCAAATTAAGTCTAATAGCAGCTGCCCACATGGAATAGATTTGGAAGCCTCAGTCCATTTTCTAATTGACCGAACAAAATGAGGTCTCTGTTGCAGCTCATCCTTCTAGCATTTCCTGTTTCTCAGTTCCACGGGAACTGTTAATAGAGTTAACCAATTTTCACAATTTGTGCTGAGGTTTAAGACATGTCTATCTGGAAGAAAGCAGAGAGCACTGCGTTAGGAGTCAGAGATCCAAAGATCCAGGATTCTCCACTAAAGTCACCTATGAATAAAAATCTGTAACCATGAATGAAAGTTACAGAAAAGTGAAGTTGGAAAGAAACTTCTAGGTCATTAAGAGCACAACTAGCACTTAATGGATGAAAGGATGCAATTCTGAGGGAGTATTTAGTCCAAAGACTCCTGCTGTCAGGGGGAAAGCTGGGCATGGAAGGTTAACCCCTGTGTCCCTCAGCTCAGCACCCTTCATACTGCACCGAATGATTTCAACAGTCACTTTTAGCTATAGGAATCAGAAATATTTGAAGTGGTTCAATCAACCATGAAAAAAAGATGGTATTTGATAAAAGAGACTTAAATGGGTACTTCTTCAGTATTTAAACTAAATTTTGGTCTAATGCAGTACAAGTGCCCAAAGGTTAAAGAAATATGCAGTTTTAGGGAGGGAGCTCTACAATTTATAGAGTTCTTGGTTATGTAAATAGGACCTATGTTTCTGCAGGCCATACTAATCAGCTTTTATTTCTGACAGTATTAGGAGAATGGCCAGAGGGATTAAATAGAGCAGAAATTAAGAAAAGCTTTGTTGATTTGTGAGCAAGTAAAAAAATTCTCTGAGGAGTTCAAAAATTTAGTAGGGAGAGGGGTTAATCTGTAAACCTAGAGGAAAAAAACAAAAACAAAAACAAAAAGCCCAAGAAATTAGGAACATCAGGCAATAATTTGAGGTGAGATGCAATCTCTTCTCACTGCTCTCTTAAAAATATGCATTGGCCCAAGTCTCTGCTTCTATCACTGCCACTAAATTTACCTTATTAAGAAACCTAATTGGACATCTTTAAAATGTCATGACTGGGATATGGAATTAACATCCCATCAGAGACGAGAGGTGTTTATATTTTGTGGTTTTGTTCTACAGTTTATGCTCCGAGCTGTCAAGTTTCCTAATCTAACAAAAGTTGTACAAGCTTCTGTTATGTATTAGAATAGAAGTGCCCCAACATTCCTCCTCACAGCTGCCCACCACACTGAGGCTTAGACCTGCTGCTCTATTCCCTGACTAGGTTGTCAGTGTCTTGTCCCCACAAGGACAGCCGGTCTCATCAGCATGTGCTCTCTCTCTATCACTTTTCCTGTTTAACTCGAGCCAATTAAGCCCTGCACTATCATTAATTGTCAAACTAGCACTTTTAGACTTGAGAAAACCCATCTGGCAATCACCTTTAAATTAGCCTTCAGCCCCTCTAAATAGCTTTAATTAAAGTCATGGTTGGCATGGAATCTGTCCAGGTTTTGTTTGTGGTTACAAATTCATAGTGTCACAGGTATGGCGTGAACAGGACATATATTAATTCTGAAACTCCAGGGTCTCATCCAGGCCAGGCTCAGATTTTTTTTTTTAAATGCATGTCTATGCAAACCATCCACTGGACTGGCATGGCAGACAGTTCATCTCCAAGGGCCTTCTGCAAAAGGAAGCAAGATAAGCTTCCTATAATCTTAGAAGCTGTTTCTTGCAAAACTAGACATGCTGGGGTTTAGCTGTAGCATCAATAAGGCCCTGGGGTCCAGTTCCAGTATATATGAAAAGAAATTACACTGCAAATTAATCCCACTCAAGACAATGTGAACCTATGGCCACAAACAGATGTACTGAGAGAGTCATGTTATGCAAATGAATTATTATTCAACAGTTTGCACTAGGAGAGAAAGGGTGAGGGAGGAGAGTGAGTGAGTTGTGGATATTCCTTACAGTGTTTGTAAAAACCTGCACAAATATGGAAACCCTAAATAATAATGATACAATGCACTGTGCCAACCCCTAGTAAGATCACCATGAAGAAAACAACCATATAAGATAGCTCACTTAGGAGAGATTATTACCTAATAAAAAAGATGCATTGACTGCATGCTTTGTACTGAGTTCAAACCCTATTCTTCTTAGTAGCTGCCTAACTTTACTCAAGTCACCTTAACTTTATATACATATTAGCCCTTGTCCCAACAAAGTAATTGTATGGAAAGTACATGATGTAGTGTCTGATACACCAAGTGGATGATATCACAGATTTGTAAGAAGGGCTTTGTGGTGGTTGGGGACCCCTTTCATGTTACAGTAATTCAGCATGGGTCTTAAGGATGGCACTGAGTTTTCTCCCAGTCTCCATAACACTATTTTCTAATTTCTTTTAAAATATCATCTTGTTGAATATCATCTTCTTACTCATTGACAGAGCATCAAGATTATCTGATGCAGACTCAAACTGTCCTACAAATCAAAATGTATCCATGGCTCAAATCATTTCAAATCATCCTCTGGGTGGTTCTAAGGAAGAATTATCCTTCCTTTTTGAAGGATGAATATTCATCTCTTCATGCCATACCTTCCCTTTTTTTCCATGATATTCTTTTGTCAAATAGAGTGAGGGTTTTAGGCCTTCTTTTCACTTAATTCCTTTTCTGCCACACTACAAACATGCTCAAATTCCAACCTGACCTCAATGAACAATCAAAATCAAGACTAAATTAAAACCTTATCTTTAAGCCATTTCTCTTTGCTCTCCAGACCTGCCCTGCCAACCTCTTGTTAAAGTAGTCCACTCCTACAACCCCTGCATCCTCGTGCCTGGCTCAGTGCACCCCACAGACATGCAGGGCCTGGTCCCTCTCCCTCCATCCAGCCTCATGCTGTACCATTCTCATCTCCACCAATAGCCAGGTGGAAACAGATTTTACTTTTCCCTCTTCTTCATTTTCTAATGAGAAAATTGGGGAAAAATGCTTATCCTGTTCATCTATCCATGTATCCCATAATACCCTAAGTTTTTAAGATCTCTATATTGTGCTCCCTTGTAATCACTTGCCCTGATGACTTGATCTCCCCTAGTGAACTGTATGATCCACGAGGATCCCATCTACCATGTCTTTTCCACACTCAATACAGGCTCTGACAAGATGCTCAATAACTAAAGCACAGTCTCTAGTTTCTGAATATTAGAGAGAGCATGAGATTTTTTTACTTTTTGTGACTGATACTAATCTCACTTAGCATAATGTCTAGGGAGAAAAAATGGTCATAGGGGAGATAATACACAAGGAAGGAGAAACGATAGATGAGCAAATAAGGTGACCTAACTGGGGGGGATGGGAGAGAGGAAGAGGAAAATTCCTTAATGTGCATGATGCACATTCACAAACATATCAGTCAATCACTAAGCCAAACATGAGGTAAAAAAAAGGAAAGAAGGAAAGGAATGGTGATTGGGAAAGAGCTAAATGAGTGATGTGTGCATGATGCCTCTTCCATCCTGTATCCCATTAAGATGTATGACTACAATGCACCAAAAAATTTTTTTATAAAAGAGCAGTCTCAGTAACAACAATATTCACTGCTCTTTGCTTCTCCTGAGCCTCGGTTTGGGGCCTCATCCTCTCACACATGCACTATTGGACATACCTATTATCTGTTCATCATAATTTAGATGATTCATTTATTATTCAGTTGTCTACTGAGCACCTATCTCTGCTGGACATGTTTGAGGGGCTAGAAAAATAGAAACTTCCTGTTCTTATGTAGCTTACAGTCTACTTAAAAGAAGAAAAGCAAACAAGATATGAATATGTATGGGGTGGTGCTGAGGGTCCTGAGGGTGATATGGTAGGTAAGTATATAGCATTGTTTTAGAAAGACGCTCAGGAGAAGCCTTCCTGACTCATTAATATTTGAACAGAGACCTTAAAGGTGGAGAGAGTGCTACCCACACACCTGTTAGAAGTGTCCTGCCTAGAGGGAACAAAAAAAGCAGAGGCTTAATGGCTCGTGGACACCAAGGACCCACAGGCAAGGGTACAGGGTGTCTATGTGCAAAGGGTGCCCAGGGTGGCAGGAGATAGGCAACAGTACTGGAAAGGAGTATGTAGATAATAGCAAGAACTTCGACTTTGTCCTGAATTACACAGGAAGCCACCAAAATAATCTGGAAAGAGGCCATACTTATGGTCCTCAGATAAAGCTCTGATTTTTTGTTCTTCCTATTTTTTTTAATTTTCTAGCTATTTAAAAAGTAAATTCCAAAGGCCTCTGCTTGACATGTAAAATTTTATATGATCTAAACTCTTACATTACTCACCCCCGCATTCTCTTTTTTTTCTTCTCAAGCCATTCCTGTGTATGTCTATGCCTGTGTGTGCTGAAATGATGTGTGGTGTTTCTTCTGTTGGGAAAATCATTGCTTGCTCCTTCATAATCATTCACATCTATTAGTCTCCCCAAAATGAGTCATGTCCTCTTCAAAGTTAAAACCCCTGCATCATATTATTAATGAATATCTGCTAGTTATGAAAGAAGTTAGTGTTAATTTAATACCTACTATGTGCCAGACACTCTGCTGAGCAATTTTTACTTAATATTTGTAACACTTCGGAGAGGTGTTACATTCCCATTTTACTTATGAGAAAACAAACCATCAGAAATATTAAGTAAGTTCCCAAGAGTGCATGGGTAATACAGCAGCAAAAATTAGGCCTTAGTCCCCCAGATTTCAATGTTCTTCCATCCATTTGTCCTGTGGATAATGTTTATGAATACTTCCCCCATTTGACTGTAAGTTCCCTCGTGGCATGAGCTATATTTAATCTGTCTTGTTAGCTTCCGTATTTAGTTGAGTAGTTGCTCAATAACTACTTGCCACTGTGAATAAACCTTTGAGAATGATAATCAAGGGAAGAACTCAGAGGTTTCTTCCAAGAAAAGCTTTTCATTTGCTCATATTTTATTCATCCATTCAATTCTGTATCCATTTGTTAAGCAAAACTATATGAACCCAATATGTATAGGTGTGTGCTCAGTACTAAGGAAAAGGCAAAGATAAACACAATGGGCACTCAACCCAAGAAGCTTAGATATTTATTAGAGGAAAGCAAATGGGAAGTAAAGTTTATTTATTTATTTTTTTTGCAGGTCTAGGAATTAAACCCAGGGACATTAGACCTCTGAGCTACACCCCCTGCCCTATTCTTTATTCTTTATTTTGAAGCAGGGTCTCACTAAGTTACAGAGGGCCTCACTAAGCAGCTGAGGCTGTCCGTGAATTGCCATCCTCCTGTCTCAGCCTCCCAAATACGAGGATTAAAACCGTGCGCCACCATGCCCAGCAGAAAGTAGTTTATTGAACATTCATAATGTGTCAGATACTGTGCTAGAAACTTAGCATCAGTTTTTCTGTTTATTCCTAATCACAATGGATTATTACCACCAGGTAACTGAATCCCAAAGAAGGTGCATACATTTCTTGGAAACATATGGTTAATATAAAGCAGAACTGAGATTTGGTTAATATTTGGCCAGCTCCATAAACTTCCTGCCATATCACACTAGGGTCTAATATTCTAAACACACCCACATAATTATAACAGAAAGAACAGTGAAGTTCTAGCACAAATTTCCATGCAACTTCCCACTTGTCGAGAATGCAAAGGCACACAAAAATCCACAGGAGAGGGACTTGAGGATGCAGAAGTACTGAGTATCTAATTAGAAAGAGGGCTCAGATAACTTTAACTTGGGAGCAAATGGAAAGAAGCTTTTAATAAAAAAAAATGATAGGTAGATAGAAAAGGAGAGGAAGGGAAAGAAAGAAGAAGGAAGATGATAGGTAGAAAGGGGGGAAAGAAGACAAGAGAAGTGGACAGAGAGAAAGAAAGGGATGAAGAGAAAAATGGAGAAAGCAAGAGGAGGAAATGAGCTCATGTTTCTAGATCCAGATTAATAAAATCTGTCTCTTCCATATGTTTTCTTTGTCATTATGCACTGCATGTACCTTATCAGCAGCTGGATGGGGAAATGTTCAGAAACACAGACATCAGAGTAAGACTCACCGAGGTTCAAATATCAGCTCTGGCCTTGGGCAGCTTGCCCAAGTGACTAGATATCTCTGCTCTCTCATTTCCTCCTCTGCAAAATGAAGGTCAAAATAGTCCTATTTTTTAGGAATGTTGTGAAGGTCAAATGATTTCTCCAGTGTCTGTGACATAGAAAGTGCTCACATAATGATAGGTTGACAGTCACTGTCACCTGGATACAGGCTGATACCTGCCATCTTTCTCAACCTGTGTGGGTGGGCTTTTCTGACTCCCCAGCCCCAGAGGGACTGCTTATCATAAGCATTAAACCTTCAGCGTCTTACATTGGGCCCACCAGCAAGCGGTATACATGAATTTCCCCAGACAAATGATTTTATTTCTATATGAAAATGCCTGGGAGTTTCCTGAGTGGGATGATTCTTAGATGACCATTATTCAGAAGAAAACTCTTCTCAGCAGAAGCTCATTGATGGGGAAGATTGGTAGCACAAAACCTTCTGGCAGTCTGAAAGCAAAGGTGCTACAGCTCACAAAGCCAAAGGGGAGACCCAGCCTAGCCAGTATCTGAGGTAGTGGGTGACTATCCCAGCAACAACTCACTAGAAACAGAACCCTGAGGGATGCAGTGAGAACGTGGGGACAGAGGTATTAACAGAGTTTAGAACAAGTCCCTTCTTCCCACTTTCTGTGATTAAAAGAGAAAGATCCTATTTGCAAGATGTTAAGATTTTTTAAGTGCTATGGTTTAAATTTAGCTTATCTCCCCAAAGGCACAGATGTTGAAATCATGTCCCCAAAGCATGAGGTTCAGAGGAAAGAAATAACTGGAGGAGGTAGGTCACTGGAGGTAGGTCACTCTCTGCTGTTTGCTAATATTCACTTGACCTCAGCTTTTCTTCTGCCAGTCAGTACTGCTATAATCTACCTTGGAGATGGCTGACTATTGACTGTACCTCTGAAACCTTGAGCCAAATAAACTTTTTCTTCCTTTATACTGTTTATTTCAGATACTTTGGTTACAGCCATGGAAAAGCTGACTGAAACAATGAGTCAATTCACATGATCGTGATCTTAGGGGAAAGTACACTTTCACAAGGAGGGAAGAAGAATCTCAGGCCAGGGTGAGCCAAGGAGGGAAATGCTGCTCCTGGAAAAAGGCATCCTCCTTACAACAGGGACATATGCAGCATCGAAACCATGTGGTCTTCACCTTTCCAGTTCCATAGCACTGGACATAGTTGCTACTCAGTGGAAGGTCACCAAGTATATTTCATCCATTCTGCCCACTTTGCCCAGATGCTAAAAATAATTCAACACAAAAATTGTCCAGTAAAGATGGGAGAAGGCAAGAGAGTGAACGGTTCAGACCTTATTCTCAAGAGAGACAGGCAGCTTTGTGAAATCATACAACAGACCCTCATAGGCCCTCATAAACTTGTTCAGTGCAGGGGAGTATAACCATGTATTATCTAAGGACTTTACAAGGCAATTTTTATGTGCTACCCAAAGATGGTGCCTGCTGTTATCATGGTTCTCACTGGACAGATCTGGGCTGGGGCCTTACACATTAAGCTAGGAGTGGGCAGGGGCTGCATCTGGAGTTCCCTCTGCCAACTAATTATTCATATGAGATTTCCCTCCAGTGTTCCAGAGCTACCTCTCCACCTAGGTAGAACAGATCAAACAGACTTTCCGGAGGAGGTTGTGTTACTTGGGATTTTGAAAAAGAGATGGTGGAGGGAAAGGGTTGTGGTATGGAGAGCTAACAACGATGTTTGCCTTAAAAACTCAGTTAACAGCCAAGAAGCAGAGTCTGTACTGCAAAAGAGGCAGGTGGAATCATGCCTTCTCCTCCCTTCTGCAACACTCATTCCTATCTCCCTCTGGACAGAGATTTTCTGCAACACTCCCTTCTGCAACACTCATTCCTATCTCCCTCTGGACAGAGATTTTCCTCTATAAGACAGTACCAGCCCATGGGGCACAAGGAGAGAGGGTCAGGGCTCTGTGCTCAGGCATCTGGTGATATAAAGTGTTTATGTGATGCCCCACAAACAGGATTATTTTGTTTTCAGTTGGAAAAACAGAAGCCTGTCAAACTGCCAGGATCACAGGGGAAGATTCCATTTCCCTCTGTTGGAGATAAACGTCACAAGAGATGTGGATGCAGATCAGGAGCTGGCTGAAGGGAAACATCTAGGTTGGATTAGTCACAAATGTTAACCCTGCCTAAGGATGGGGAACCAAGCAATGAGAAGTAAAGTAGGCCAGGACAGAAAGATAAGAGGAACACAGTTCCGAACTCCCATAGGACCCAGCAACATTACAACAGAGATCTCTACCCTACCCAAGATGGAGCAGCCCACACACACACTGCCACCCTTCACCTGGAGCTGTCCACAGGAATAGACATTTCTCCCAATGAGAGCAGTGGTCCCCATGCCATGAGCACAGTCTGGTGCCTGGTGGTGGCCTGAAGAGGATGAAGGGAAAGCCATGCCTTGTACTATGTTGCTAAAGTACTGTGCTTGGTAGGTGAGGGGTATCAATTGCATTGCCAACATAATGATATTTCCATTGTAAGATGGTTTTATCAGGACATAATCTTGTTGTAAACCGAGGAACATCTGCATTTGCATGGGACTGCGTTTTCCTGCAGGTCAGCCTAATTAGTCATTTAGGTAGATTCCAAGAGGCACATGCAGCAGGCCAGCAGGGCATCACAAGAATGTCAAAACCCTGCCCCATGGAAAGGAGGAATCCAAGGGAGGTATTGGGTTGCTCACGTGGCTTGTGAGGAAATCTGTAAGTTATAATTTCTCCAGGGCTGAGAGGAAAGAAGGGCCCCAGGGCCAGCAAAAAAAAAAAAAAAAAAAAAAAAACCTTGTCATGTCACTGAGCTCCTACTTTGTTTTCAGGGGCATGACAAGATAGTGTTTCCCAGCAACATTTTAAAGAGGCTTCCTGGGCCAAACAATATGATAATGGAAAAGATACTTCACAAAAACAGCATGAAGGATCCAGGGTTGGGGCAGAATAAATGGCATGGAGATGAACTGTCTTACTGAGCAGGATCTGACTTACTTGGTTTAGGATAAATTTTTCATATCTGAAAAGATGGTTCCCCCCTCCAAAAAAAGAGAGATGGATTATTGGTTGTCTTCTCTCTACTCTTTTAATACTACTTGAAAGCAATGCCTTTGGCTATTACTGTAATAGAGATGTCCATTAGGGCTATTTCCCCCTTAAGAGATGCTATTGTGATAGGGAGACACAGAGGCACAATCTTCCTTATGCAGGTACATTCTCAAACTCACAAGGAAAGCGATATTTCAAGCAGATGGGCTGTGAGAGGAGATGTGCAGGGCCAAAAACAGGGAGCAGAAATGAGCATCCGCCCTAATTCTGAGGAACAGCAACACCATGAAGGCCAGCCAGCTGGTCTGCCTGCCAGTCTTCTGGTCTTGGTGATCTATGCCCTGAGACAGACAGAAGAGGCTGCCTGGTCTCCCCTAAGGAAGAGTTGACTTCCAGGTCATTTGTCTTTCTTGGCTATGCATGGTACCCAAGAACCTTCTTCAAAGGGAACCCCAAGTGCACACCTTGAATCTTGACCTTCCTGCTTTTTTTCCTGCTAGCCACACTGAGGTCTCATGTGATTCCAGAATCTGGCCCTGCATGGCATCCCCATCTTCATGAGCAAGCTACTCCATGGATGGCCACTCCAAGCCTCTTTCTTTCCCTCTGCGTAGAGAGTGATTCTCATCCTTTACATCCCAGCTTGAATGTTCTTTTTTCTGTGATGCTATTTTTTATTTCTTTTAGTTATTCGGTATCTACTTCTTTGTATAAATAGCAAATATGATCACATTTGATTTCCATTATCTAAAAGTCTATTTTCTACAAAGACATGTACATACACATGTGCACAGACTGCTCATACTACCAGCTATCATATATTAATGCCTACTAAACTCTGGCTAATGAAGTAGGTATTATTACTCCCATATCTCAAATAAAAGAGCTAAGGCTAAGCTATGCTGATATGTATAACTACCTAGTAGTGGAGTTGTGATCCTGCTTGTTCCCTTTTATCCAAATACCTTACATTGTTCATTTAATTCTTGGAATCTTTAATAGGCAGAAGTTATTAGTATAGTTTGGTGAAAAGCAGAGACTAGAATCAGATTTGGCTCAAAGTGTCAGTTTCAACAGTGATTGGTTATATGATCTTGAAATTATTGAGCCTAAGACTAAGCCTCAGTTTTCCCATCTGTAAAATGGTAAAATAAATAGCACTACTTATTTTACATTATGACTTTATGTATCACATAGGCTTCTGTATGCTGCAAACTGCAAAATACACTTATTTTTTACCAAAATATTAAGAAATGATACATATCACAAAATAAATAAACCCAAGAATGTAAGCTCTAGGCCTTGTTTTTGTCTTTATTACTTCCATCCTTAGAATGATGTGTGGCAAATAGTGAAGATTCTGTGAACTTTTGCAGAACATTTTAAAGAAGCATACCTGATGCCCTGAAATGTGAAAGTGGCTGGCAGAAATGAGAGAAAACTTGTGAACCTTATTCATAAATGAAATTGATAGAATTGAAGCTAATAAATTGTAACTCCTACTTTCAAGCGATATCTTTTCTAAATATTTGACTTTGGTAGACTTTCTCACAATTTGACCTTCTTTATTCTTCATCATGTCTCTCCTCATTCATGCCCCACCTCTCTCTCTCTCTCTCTCTCTCTCTCTCTCTATCTCTATCTCTATCTCTTTCTCTAACACACAGACACAGACACACGTGCGCGCACACATTCACTTAAAAATTTACTCTCGTGCAGTTGGCACAGCGGCAAGGGCATGGCAGCAGGCCGGCGCTCCCTGGGCCCCATGCCCGGCCCGCATGAGGGCTTGGCTACCAGCGCACCATGAGTGTTGAAGACCTCCAACTCCCCAACTCCAGCTGTCAGAAGCTGAACAAGACCACCTGCTGCAGTTCTGGGAGGAGCTGGACAAAGCCCAGCAGGCGGGGCTTTATGCCGAGCTCCAGGCCATGGACTTCAGGGAGCTGGGCTTGTTTTTCCAAAAGGCCATTGAAGGATTTCGCCAGTCCTCCCACCAGGAGAAGGTGAATGCACAGATGGAACCCACCCCCTGAGAGGTGCTGGGCAGTGCCACCAGGGATCAAGACCAGCTCCAGGCCTGGGAGAGGGAAGAACTTTTCCAGATTTCTCAAAACAAAGTGGCAGTTCTCATTCTAGCTGGAGGACAGGGGACAAGACTCGGAGTCGCCTATCCCAAGACGATATATGATGTCGGTTTGCCATCCCATAAGACCCTTTTTCAGATTCAAGCAGAGCGTATCCTGAAGCTACAACAGTTAGCCATGAAATCTTATGGCAACAAATGCATCATTCCATGGTATATAATGACCAGTGGCAGGACAATGGAATCCACAGCTGAGTTCTTCACCAGGCACAGATACTTTGGTTTGAAGAAAGAGAATGTTGTCTTTTTCCAGCAGGGAATGCTGCCTGCTATGAGTTTTGATATGGAAAATTATTTTGGAAGAGAAGGGCAAAGTTTCAATGGCTCCAGATGGCAATGATGGTCTGTATCGGGCTCTGGCAGCCCAGGGCATTGTAGAGGACATGAAGCAGAGGGGCGTCTGGAGCGTCTATGTCTACTGTGTGGACACCATACTGGACAAAGTGGCAGATCCGCGCTTCATTGGTTTCTGCATCTAGAAAGAAGCAGACTGTAGGGCAAAGGTAACACCTTCTCAGCTCCAGTGAGGCCTTGGTCTTCGTAGTATGTGATGTTGGGCCCAGGGCATCCTGCCTCTGACCTCCCCCACCACCCTGTTTGATTTTTTATTCTGAAACAGTGTCTCACTAAGTTGCCAGGGGCCTTGCTGAGTTGCCAAGGCTAGCCTGGGACCTAAGGTCCTTCTTTCTCAGCCTCCCAGATCCTAGGGTTACAGGCGTGTGTCACCACATCTGCTTCTATACTTCTGTCAGTATAAATATTCCAGGAATCTGAGTAAGCTTATTAGGGCCATTTGGGTATTTTAGAACTTTTCTTCTTTGTAAAGTAAGGGAACAGTCCCACATCCTTGGTTTTTCTGTAATCGGCACCACTTGATTCCAGAAGTAATGTTGCATATTTGTTGATCACAACTAAGAGTTAAAAATATATTTGGATGATTTGTAAGTACCTGGGAAAGTTAGTGATCATCATTAATATCAAGTTGTATTCAATCAAATCAATCTGTTCTTCCTATGACAAACTTTCTGTAGTATTAGGTAAGAAAAATAGGCTAGAAACAGTAGCTTTTACTTTATTAAGGTGTCTGGCAAGGTATCTTGTGATGTTCTTGTAAATAAAATGGAAATGGGTGGGTTGGAGATAAGGACACTTAAGGAGATTAATTACTGCTGGAATGACCACAGCCATCTGGATGGGAGGTTTGTGATGTTATAAGACTCTGTCTTGGGCGTTGTTGTTTATGTGGGGGGATGGGATACTGAGAGTTGAACCTAGTGGCACTCTACCACTGTCCTCAGCCCTTTTTACTTTTTATTTAGACACAGTATCTTGCTAAGTTGCCCAGGCTGGCCGTAAACCTACGATCTTTTTGCCTCAGCCTAGGACATTGTTCTTTTCAATAGTTTTTAAGTTACATAGATGATAATGTAGGAAATAGGCCTTTATGGTAGCAGAAAAAATACACGATATACCTAGGAGTAAAATAATCAACAAATATGCAAGATCTTAAAAATATTGGAAGGCTTACAGATAGTGATGTAAACATTACTTTTTCAAAAGTCTGTAAGATATCCATTCTTATTAAATAAAACATAATGCAATCCCCCCAAAAAAAATTACTCGCAGCTACTCAGAATCATTTCTGTGCATCTGCTTAACATGTTTAAATGGAAAGTCATCAGGAATGCACCAGTCCTTCACAGTCTCTTGGAGAATGCCATTGAGCTTAACCAAACACCAGTTAGGAGAGTTCCTCTCTGAAAATAACCTTATTGTCATAGTTGTGGTATGCTACAACTGATTATCATTAGACCAAGTAGCTTATACATAATTCTGGAGGCTAGAAAGTCCAAGATCAAGTCATCAGCAAATTTAGCATCTGATGAACTACTGCTTCCTGGCTTGCAGATGGCCAACTTCTTACTGTATCCTCACATGGCTGAGAAAATCCATCTCACATCTCCTCCATTAAAGGTATTCATCCCATTCATAATGGATCTTTGTGAGCAAATTACCTCCCAGAGACTCTGCTTCCTTATATCACCACATTGGTAAAGTTAGGGTTTCAACATGAGAATGAGGGGAATATCTTACGGTACAGTAAACAAAGAGGTTTTCTCACACAACACCAAGTCACCAGTGTTGAGACATGTTCAGGGCTGTCTTCTGCTGCCACGGGTCTGCCTTCCTGCTTTCCACTCTTGGCTTCAAAGGACTTCTATTTTACACTGGCCACCTCTTAGTTGTAAGATGGCTGCTGACATCCAAGCAAGTAGGAAAAAGATTTATGCAGTAGCTATTGAGCTTTATATTTGTTATTTTTTTTTTTAAAAGCTTCCTTGGAACTCAATCCCCATATTCATTCTGTTGACTAGAACTATCCCCACAGCCATCACCAGCTGTGAAAGAGGCTAGAGAAGGGGAACATGGTCATGGTCAGTCCTGGGACAGGGCCACCTGATGCTCAGACAAGGGGTTTTCTGAGCACTGAAAGAGTAGGAATGTTTTTTTTTTTTTTTTCCCCTGTACTCTATATCTTTCTTTTCATTTAACTTTTAACTTAGAGAAGACTGCTCTCCGAAATGCACAGGTTAACTGCCAGATAAATAATATTCCCATCACTTCTCCCTTCTCTACACAGCAAATGTTTTGCCATACAAATTACGGGCAGGATAAATAAAAAGTATAAATCTGGGCTCACATACAAGTCCCACTGGGAGAGTGGGGTGAACTGAGAGCCCACCCCTGCCGCTGAGTACTGACGGCGTGGGAGGCAAGCGGGTCACACAGGTGAGGCCGCATGACTTCACCATTGCTGTGAGTGTCAGTAATTCCTTTCAGGAGAACAGACAAAAAGGAGGACAGTGTGGCTTGAGCTAAAGCTGAACTCTTCACCCCTGCCCCATGGGGAAGAAAAGAGCTCAGTGTGTCTGAAGACATGATAAAAACTGTCAAAACAAAGGCTGGAATTATACTGAACTGGGAGTTGGAGTCATGAAGAAAAATAGTAGTTTTCTTCCTCTTTCTTACATCTCCAAAGTTATGTTTGCAATGATAGGAAACAGGAAGAAGGCAAGAGAAGGGTTGAAGGATGTGGAAATGTCTCCAGCAGAGGTACCACACCTCCTTGCCCAAGTGGAAATAAAATGGAATGAAATTAGCTCCCTCTTCCAAGAAAAATAAACTCAGCTTCCTATTTCTTGGCAGTAGCAGAAAGACAATGTTGCCCTCATATTTGTAATGTTTAGTTTCCAGAACAATTTAATATTGAGACTGCTTAGTTTTCAGAGGATTCATATGCAACCATTGCCCATTTAAGAGATGAGCTTAAAACTAGGATACTGTCCAAGATTCAACTCACCACACATCAATTCCCATATACTCAGGGGAGAATCAACGACAGCCAGAGTGCAGCTGGTTGGACCCCAGGTTAGAATGAGCTGAGTGTGCTCCCTTTACACACATATCTTGAGTCATTTCACCATCCATACTTTTTAAGTCAGGAGAGTTATCCTTGGGTAGCAAAACACAGGGCATGGATACTACGGTTTGCTCTTATTCTACTCTGGTTTATCATCTTTGGCTCATTAAGGGAAACTGAGGGTAGAGATGGCTCTTCAAAATCTAAAAGGTTGTGAACAGTCTGTGCATTGCTTCTTCTTATGGTATAGCATAAACCCTAATAAAGCCTCTTTCAGACAAGATCGGGCAGATTCAGGGTGGTATGGCTGTAGACATAATAACGCCTCTTTCAGATGGAATAAATAAATATTCAGAAGGCCACTGATTTCACTTCGTGAGCGGGTTGGTAAAACATCCTCCACTGTGAATATTCATGTTCACTTTTGGTGTCTTGAAGATGGTACCTCTTTTAGAAACTGATACAAGACAAAGTCAGACATATTTGCTCATTTGGTTTACCTTTACTGAAAGCCATAGAAACACAATCAAGACTTTGTGAGTAAAGCCGTACTTTGTGGGAGGCACTGCGGTTAAAAGTAGTTCAAATTTAGCATGTAATAATAGCCCAATTAAGTCTCAAATCCCATCTGTTTCTACTTGAAGAGTTTTTCAGAAGTCAAAGACTACTTATTTTCTTTTCCTTTCTCTCAACTTATGTACACTGGCAGAGAACTCAGCTTTCCTCTCCAGGGGAGCGACCTCTGCTTCCTATTTAGCACCCCATTAGCCACTTCTCTGGCAGAGAGCAGCCCAGCATCTGAGCACAAACACTGAGATATTGGGTGCTCCCTGGGCCTGTTTCCTGACTCAGCATGTGTCTTGGCTGTGCTTGCAGACTTGTCGCCCTGTCTTGCTATAAAGATGGGAAATCAAAATTTCTGGTTCTCTTCCCTCCTGAAGGCTAGGTGAGAATTGATGCAAAGTACTTCAGCAGTCCTTGGAGGAGGACATCCAGCCAGGCCTGGTCACTGTAATTTCTGTGATGTTGCTGCAGTAGAGAAGCAGTGTACTCACACTTTCACTCCCTTTGTTTTTTGTTAGTTCAACGTGAAATAAGAAAAGGAGAGAAAAGGAGGAGGGGATAGAGGGGAAGGAGAAGGTGATGGGAGAGCGGAGAGGAGGAGGTGGAGCTGGGAGTAAGGAACCACCACGAAGGTCAAGGTGCGTCTAGTGTAAACGGAGGCTTTCCTCTCCACTTTTGTTCAAGGGAAATGTGCATCCACCTTCCCAAGCTTGCAAAAGAATAGAAAAGAATCCTTGGAGAGTTTCCTAACCATCTTAACACCCTGAGACAAACCATAAAGGGAAAATTCATTTCTTTTACTTAAAACATCACCACAGAACTCCTTGCTAGACTCATTCGTTGCCTTACCTATGTGATCCTATAAATATTCTGGTTCTGTCAAAACAAGTTATTTTCTTTCCATCACCTTTAAAAATCCAGAACTGTTTGGATGTTCATTAAAGAAAACTCCACCTACAGATATAGAAACATTAATGAGGTATCCACTTTGGATATGACCTCTACTTTAAGAATGATGCTCTTACTACCCAGCATATAATTCAGCTTGTCAGAGTAGAGGAATAGATTCAAAGATTCAAGATTTTGTCCTAGATATCTGATTCCTCACTTGACTTCTCCATATCAGAATAACATAGCTGTATAATTAAATGAATTAAAAAGTTCTGGAAGAAGCCTTTTAGATTTTCAAAAGATGGGTGACACTAAAAATCAAAGGCATTCTTGATCATGGGCAGGAGGCCAGTAAATCTCTTCTAGAAAAAGACCAACCATATCTGGTGCAGCCAAGTCTCAAATGATTGAAAAAGCTGAGCATACTCCAAGGGCATTAGCTTGTCCTCTTGTTTCCAAGAAAAAAAAGCATGGGTCTTGGCTCAACTTGTAACAAATGTAATAATTTGTTATACAGTAACCTAAATAGATTATCACATTAAGCATAGAAATTTCTTGTCCTTAGAAAAAATACCTAGGATTAAATACAAATGAGAAAAGTATTGCTAAACACTTGATGTTAAGCCAATCATCTCACTCTTAGCAGGCAATGCTACCATGACTATCATCCACAGATTTGTCAGTGTTGTAGAGCTTCCCAAAAGAAATTTTCAGAAGCAAGAAGAGAAAAGTCATTAGCTTATTGAGAGACGCTGCAGAAGAGGAAATATTTTTTAACAGGGTAAAGAAAAGCGGTGATAAATAATCAAAACAAAACACAGAGCCAGTTGGCATATCTGTACTTTGTAACCACACATATACTATATTTCATTATGACTTAAGATAGTGTCACAAGGACAGGAGTCAATAGCTGCATGGAACAATATATCATTCTACAGCTCCTCAGCTACCTACTCCAAATTACCTCTCAACCTTAGACTGTTCAACACACACACACACACACACACACACACACACACACACACATAAAGCAATAATGAAAGGTGATGGATGTGGGCATTCACAGTTACCTGGCAAGTTGGTATAGTAAAGGAGCATTCAATTTAGTTAGAAGATTTAATTTAAGTACTGGCTTCTGTAGTCAGCATTACTGTGATTATAGGCATGTCATAGTTGTGAAATACAGTAAAGGACATTGGCTTTAGGACTTAGGTGTAGATTTTAAATCTAGTATCGGAGAGTCACCATCTATGTGTCTTTGCTCAAATTATTTAATCAAAGTTAGCTCAATTTTTATCTGAAAAAGAGGTAAGCAGAAAGAAAATCATATCTGTTCCTTTCATCTTCTTCCCTCTTGGAGGTGCAAGGAGCTAGTAACAGTGCATAGGGAAGCTCTTAGGATACCTTTAAGGAGCTATACTATAGTTCTTGTTAATTCATTTAACTTCTATGAACCTTGCTCTTCTCATTTATCAAATATGAATTAAAAGCTTTTTTAATAAAAAGCTTCCTGCTGTGTTTCTCATGTTGTGGCCATCTTTCTGCCTCCTCACTGGGTTTTCACAGGACTAAGCAGGCTAATGTATATGGATGTGTTTGTAAAACAATACGGTAGTTTATACATGCTTGTTATTATTTTAAATTAATCTGAAATTTTCCACCAAGACTAGCTGGATCTTCTCAAAGTTCCGTGCCCTTCATTTCTCATTTCGGTGGCCTTGTACCAAAGAACCCTCCTGACATAATAGCAATTCAGCAAATACTGCCATTCTCAAGTACTCCATCTTTCTTCCAATTTAAATAATTGTTTGCATAGATCTGCATAAGTTATACATCAGCTGCTACTTTACTTAGGCATTGGAGTTGAAAATAATCAAGCTATTATTAGCACTCATTCTTGGTTTTATTCTGTCTACCCAAAGGTAAGTAAGTAAGTCAGTAAGTAAGTAAGTAAGTAAAGAAAGAAGAAATGTTTTTTTTCTTTTTCAGGCAAAATTATATGCTTCACAATTAAAACATTACTAAAAACAAAAAAATAAAAATAATGCAGTACAATATGGTTATAGTTCATTTCTCGTTCCATAAGTTCCATGCTACAAAATCTGTCTCTACTACTCAGTAACATTCACTTAGCTGAACCCTTAATCCAAACCTCCTTTTCAACTTCCAAATGTAAAATAGTTTCAATTAGCTTTTGGAGGGAGATTGTAAAAGTGTTTTTGCTTATTTTGAAAATACTGAAAGGTATACCCAAATATCTTACAAAAATGAGTAAAATTTTAGCAGTTTTGTAAGTATTTTGGTGAATATATTTATACCATTTTGCAACCTGCATTTTTTCATGCATTTTTTCATGCTATGGTCATCTTTCTGTTTCAAGTATAAATTAACTGCATCATTTAAAAAAATCTTGGTCATATTCTATCACTAATGTGTCATAATACATTATCACTTAGTTAAGTTACTATTAATATTTTAGGAATATAAAAATGATACATAAAGATTACTTAAAAATTTAAGCACATAGCTACTATATGATTTAGCCATTCTATTTCTAGATATTTACCCACAGGAGATAAAAGTGTATATCTATTTTTAAAAAATTGTACACAGAGCCGGTCATGGTGGCCCACACTTGTAATCCCTGTGCTTGGGAGGCGGAGACAGGAGGATGGCGCAGGTTCGAAGCCAGTCGCGCTGGTTTAAGAGACCCTGTTTCCAAATAAAATAGTATAAAAAATAGGTCCGGGAGTGTAGCCTGGAGGTAGAAGAGTTTCCAGGAACCCCAGTACCACCAAAAATAAAAATAAAAATTGTACACAGATGCTTATAATAATTTTAATAGCCCAAATCTGTAAGCCCAACTTGAAAATGCATCAATAGGTGAGTTGGTAATCAAATTGAGGTTCATCTCTACCATGCAATAAAAAAGAGTAAACACAATAGCATCAATTCATCAATTATATCAGTGAAAAACATTTCAGATAGAGACGAATACATACCATATGAGCCCATACAAATTAAAGCAAACAATCTAGTCTATAGTAGTAGAAGGTAATGGGCTATGAATGTAGCTTAGTGGAAGAGCAGTTGCCTGGGGTGTTTAAGGCCCTGGGTTTGATCCCCAGTACCCATGATAAATGGGAGATGGCTGTGTAAACATTCTCATGAACTAGTAGAATTCCCTCCTTGAACCCTTTTTCTGTTAGCATTGACTACCAGGATAGATCCTTCACAGATCCCCCTGCTACCAAGGTACCCTTTCTATAGATCATTCCTGTATCTGGATGAATCTTCTAAATGCATTTGATCAAAACTTTTAATTTTCTTATTATGTGGTATTTTTTAAAAAATTAGTTAATTCTCCTTATAAACTACTTCTTTTGGCATCCAAGACTATCACCATTTGTCCGCAATTCCCCTTTCCAAGCTTTCCCTCTTACTTCTTACTCTCATGCAGCCCTGCATGAAATTTACCATATGCAAATTGGTCCATCAGCTGGGAAACTAAAACAAGCCACTTTATATGTAAGACTCACTTTCCTCACCTGTAAAATGGCAAATAGTTATAATTTAATTAAATCAGTATTAGAAAAATTAATTTTTAGGAAGACTTTTAAACAGCCAGTTGATACCCTATTACTTTGCCTTGCTATCCCAAGCTTCTTCATTTCAGCAAAACACGCTCTCCCCCTTCTCTACTTTGCATATTACAATTCTGCCCATCCTTCATGAGCCAACTCAAAACTCTAGAATCCTCCTCTATAATATTTATTATAAATGTATCACATAATTTCATATATGTGCTTGTCTTCTAATACTTATTAAGCTTGCATACTTACTAAGCAAGAATAAGCTTGCTCATATACATGACTCCATATGATTGTCCCAGACATAAAGATGTACCACTTCTTTCCTCCACTCTGGTCTGTAATCTACCCAAAGATAGGCCTGCCTGATTCATCTTTGCTTTCTCCATCATCTCTTGTAGAAGTTATGCTATAAAAACTTGTTTGTAAGTGAAAAGAAAGAAGATTCATAAATGTCCGCTCTGGCATGAGTCATTATTACACAGACCTCATTTCTCAGATTAAAAAAAAAAAAAAAAAACTAACACTAGAGCTATTTGTAGCAATGACGTGAGAAATGAACATTAAGGCCTCATATCCCAAGGACAGTGTCCAGGGCCTGGGATTGTTCCTTGACATGACAATATCATGTAGCCTGGCTAATAGGACTATATCTGGAGTCTCCTCAGTCTCTACAAGCTTCATTTCTTTCTTGTGGTTACACTTATCTATCATTATTTGGGATATTACTCTGGCTTTGGTTTCTTTTAAAGTTAAGGTTTTTTTTTTCTAGCCTCTTACCTAGCTTCCTGCCTAATCTAGCTGTCAGTATTTTTAGGATAGACTCACAGCTAATATCCCCAACAAATGGTGCTGGGGACACAAACGACATTGGGTAAATAAATGTGCTGAATTGCGCCTAATTGAAAAGAATTTGAAAAATGCCTCACAGATGTCAAGCCAAAAAGTGTGGGTTCCTCGTTATTCTTTATGTTGAGACTCTTCAAAGTTTTGAAAATAGTATTCTGGTTCAAGGAACAGAGTAAGGGAACAGAACTCTACTACCATGTATATCCACTGCAGCTTTGCCATATAGAAAGTAAGTTTGCCAAGGAAAGCAAGAAGGGGAAAAAAGTAAGTCAGATTTATTATACAGTACATAAAATTAGGAGAC
The DNA here is from genome assembly GCF_963383645.1 of Muscardinus avellanarius. Classification (NCBI taxonomy): domain Eukaryota; kingdom Metazoa; phylum Chordata; class Mammalia; order Rodentia; family Gliridae; genus Muscardinus; species Muscardinus avellanarius. The sequence continues at coordinate 134,277,657 of NC_137786.1, forward strand.
AAAGTCACTGGATTAGGGTGCACATGGAGAGAAAGACTCAAGAAGAATGCAGGTCCCAGGCCAGCCTCAGCAACTTAACAAGACTGTGTTCCAAATGTAATTTACATATAGAATTTCCCTGAGTTTAATACCAAGTAAAATATATACCATATATATATATATATATATATATATATATATATATATATATATAATAACTGTGTTAACTATAAAGTAGACAAAGAAGAGCTTATTCTATGACAATAATTAATAATATATACCAATGCTGATGCTAACAACAAAGTCCAAGCAATCAAATATCCAGTGATAGAGGATTGGTTAAATAAATCATGATATAATCATATACTACAGTACTGTTCACAAATTAAAAATTATTATAGATACTTTATTATTGGAAAGATGCCCACATACATAAGAATTACCAATTATATAAATGTAAAAAATTATGTCATGCATATAATTGCCTACAAATGCATATTTATAGTTTATGAATATAGAAAAATGACTAGAAAGATATTTCAAAATTTGATTAGTGATGATTGCTTGCAGGAAAGATTATGTATGAGCTATTTTTAGTCTTTGTTTATCTGTCTTTTCTAAAATTTCTCCATTAGGCATGGACTACTTGATAAAGGGGGTAATTGGGAAATCAGTAAATCCAGACATAAGCTATCTAGTGACATGAAGAAATAAATGCAATGAAAGTAGTTGATGAAAAATAGCAATAACAATAATAAGCCGGTTATATCTGCAATTGTGAAAATCTGGCATCAAAGTAACATTAAATACATTCTTATATTGGTGTGAATCTCCTCTATAACCTTTTCAGGTGTTTTGTAGGGTAATGAAAAATGAAGACAGATCAAATGAGAGGAGTAGAGAGGAAAAAGGGAAAGGAAAGAAATGGGAGAGAGAGAGAGAGAGAGAGAGAGAGAGAGAGAGAGAAAGAGAGAGAGAAAGAGAAAAAAGAGGAGTATAGCTACCTTCCTGATTCATTGAATACTAAGCTCCTGTGTCTGAGAAGCTTGAGCTCTTCCTTTTACCCCACATGTACATGAGTGGACCTGTCCCTACAGTTATCTCTGGGTTGCTTCCCCAACATCCCTGTAACTCATTCCTTTATTCAGTGCTCTCTGTTTGAAATACCTACTGTGGATCCTGTTTCCAGACTGGACCCAAATTAATACAGAGGGGCAGGAGAGGTAAAAATGGCCCCTGAGCATAGATGTACTATATGAGGTGTCTGCAAGGTTCCTACTTTATCTGAATGACAGGCCTTTGTTTCAGGATCTTCAGGGTAAGTAAGTTCTTTGAACACTACTAGTTGTTAAAAGGCTTAAAATGAGCTGGGCATGGTGGCGTACACTTGTAATCCCAGCATTTGGGAGGCTGAGACCAGAGGATTGCAGTTCGCAGACAGCCTCAGCTACTTAGTGAGGCCCTCTGAAACTTAGTGAGACCCTGTTTCAAAATAAAGAATAAAAAACAGTGCAGGGGGTGTAGCTCGGTGGTCTAATGCCTTTGGGTTCCATCCCCAGACCCACACACATAAACACACACACACACACACACACACACACACACACACACACACACAAGCTTAAAATGCCATATCAAGCTGAGATCTATTTCCCCACAATTCCTAGGGATTACCCTATGTTATAACACTGGAAGTCATACAGCTTATCCAACTTTTCCTTTTGTGCTTCAGGTGTTTGAAAGAAGCCATTTCTCTTCAAAGTCTTCTATTTTTCCAAATTAAATATCTCCAGTTCTTCTAACCAGTTTTTTTCAGATAAAGTTTTTGTTTTATATTTTTCTTCACCTTTCTAGATTTAATTCCATTAAAATAGTCTTTGTGTCAATATAGTTCTCAAATCATGCCCAAATCAGAGTAAAATACTCTACAAACATTTTTAATGCCCTTTAGGGAAAATAGTGTAATTAACTCCTTCACTTAAACATTATACTTCTATTAAATTTAATAACTAGCTAAATTGGAATAAATATTCTAATTTATGTATTTGGTAGTGAACAGAATAATTATACTTTTATATTGTGACTTTTCTCCTTACCACATGCAGTGAAATAAATCTTTCTTATTCCATATTCTTGCAAAATTTAAGTCAATTAAATGTCCATCCTTTGTCTGAACTTACTTCATTTTATAATCATTTTAATCAATTATTCTCAGCAATTAAAATCTTCTTAATCCTGACTTTATTCTCCAGTATATTCACCACCCAGATTTTTGCTATATGTGAATTTGGTACATATACTTTTTACTTTATCATATAATTTTAATAAAGAAAGAAGAAAAACAGAGAGAGACATAAAGAGAGAGAAGGAGGGAGAGAGAGAGAGAGAAAGAGAGACCTATTCAAACTAGCTGCCCAAAACAAATGGTTATATGAAGAAATTATCATGTCTTCTAATTAACTCATACATTGATGGCTTATTCTAAATTGCTTGGTTCTGGGCTATCACTGTCTTGCTTGTCATGAAGTACTTCTGTATGTTCCTTTATGTCCTTCTTTGTTTCTGTCTGTACTACCTTCCTCTGAGTTGAGCTCCTATTCAGATATTGCTTTCTGTAGCCACAGGCCACTCTTCTTTTCTCCCATCCTCTTTCTTTCCTTCTTTCTTTCTTTCTTTCTTTCTTTCTTTCTTTCATTCCTTTCCTTCTTTCTCTCACGGCTACACTTATTTTCCAACCCATCAGGAAGTTTTATGATTCTATATTCAGTGTCCCCAATTTGTGTTTTTAACATCATTGCTAATTTTTATGCATGCTTTTAAACACATAATCTCTTAAGGTCTAAAATATGTATCTTGGTGTTTAATAACTCATTTGTTTACCTTTTTTTAGTTCCCAGGATTTTAGACATTTCCCTGTAATTTCTGGCACTTTTTAGAAAGACTATGTGCCAGTTCTCTAAATCCAGGCTTAGTTCAGCATTTTTCAAACTACATAACATGACATATTAAATCATGTTGCACAAAAAATCATATTCTATGGTCAAATGCCTTTGTGAGTTCCTGCATATAATAGCTACCATTCAGTGCTTCACAGTGTATATCAAAATTAAAAGCTGTAAATAATCCTACAGTTAAAAATAGGCCAATATTCATTTTAAAAAATAGGCCAATTTAACTTTATTTATGAAACATTTCTTTAATGAAATTGACCACAGAACTATATTTGAAATATGTGTTCATGGCTATGAGAGGAAACTCCACTTAGAACTTTTAAAACACATATAATAAATTTGGGGCCATATTGGTTTAAAAAAAATTTTCTACTTCTGAATTCATTTGACATTTATTAGTATGTGCTAGGTACCAGGGAATTTGTTAAGTCTTGAAATAAGGAGATGATGGCTACAACATGGTCTTTGCCCTGATGTTGCTTATAGTTTGGTTAAAGAGGATAGAACTATGAATGGCTGGCCATAATGCAAGCAGATGTTCAAGCACAAAGCAATGTGCTCATCAAAGAGGATGCAGTGAGTTCACACAAACTGTACTGAGGAGGGCTCAAAGAGGAGACATTTTAGTTCTAGCCAAAATAACAAAGAAAATTTCAAAGGGCATCAGAGGAAAAGGAAGAAAAGAGTTCATAAAATTTTAGTTTTAGAAAGAATATTTGGGAAATAATTCCTCCAATAATTCACATGTTATGATTATGTTTTAATTTCCTTAATATGTCTTAACTAAGCATATCTTTTGTCATATTTCTTTACAAAGTATGGTATTCTCAATGTAATCACATTCTAATGTTGTAATATGACAATGAAATAAATAAAAAGTCTCCCCATATTTCTTTAGGTAATGTGAGCATTGCCTAAAATTCTGTTTGTTTGGGTTTTTTTTTTTTTTTGGTAACTATGTAACTATGTGCTGCATTGTCTTAAATTATGCTTACTATAGTGGAAATTTTTTTAAATTGGTACTTTGGCGAAACCATACATTTTCTCTCCTACATCTCTCTAAATATGGTTTTCATTTTAAATCAGAAATATCCTTTCATAGCTATTGCTATTAATTTTAATATTATTAAACATTCAATTCCCGGTATGCCAGTTTCATTTTTTATTGTGATTTTTCCTACCCAACATATTTTGCCTCTTTCCTGGATTCTTGTCATTCCTGATCTTGTAGGTGTGCTTTCTATACTGTTACATAAATCTCTGTTTGAGTTATCGAGAAAATCAGTTCCAGGACAGAAACCTGAGGCACTGCCTACTCACAGCAAGACAATACCATGAATAAGGCATGGAGGTGTAGATGTAATTTCTTTCTTCTAGGTAAGGCATGTGGGGAGGCAGAGGAAATGTGCAGGCAATGGGCTAAAAGTCAACTCAACCCAGAGTTTGAAGAGTCATCAGTGTGATATGCAGAAACATATCAGGGTAGAAGCCCTGGCAGGCACAGAGTGGAGAACTGTCTCACCCAAAGACAGTGTAGGTATGTTAATTGGATACAGAGGCAGGGCTGGAAGACTTTGCACCAGCATAAAAGAGAGGGTGCTATCCTAATCCCTGCAAGTGGTAAGGAAACCAGTAGAGAAATTGAGAAGATAGAAGCAATAAAAAAAAATGGCATAGGCATTGAAAGAAATAAGACAGTGCAAGCAAACCCAGACTGAAGTTTATGTCTTTGTACCAAGAGATCTAGTAAATGTGTGCTAGTAACAAAAACAACATACAGAGAAAAATTTAGCAAAGTTCATAGTTCATTAGGATTGTTATTGAACTTACACATGGAGATGCTGGTCACATAGCTCTGATGAAGACCTGGAGCTCAAAGAAAGATTTCACCTGAACATATAGCTTGGAGAGACATCACTGATAACTAAGGTCATGAAGAGACGCACACTCATTCCTGAAGAAAGAGTGTAGTGTGAAGAGAAGAGGTAGAAGAAAGAAGTTCAGGGGCTTTTGAGTTCAAAGTAGGAGACAGGTATAGGAATCAAAGGGCCTCAGGCATATCAGAAATGAGCAATATCTACCTTCAAATGAGCCCAGAATTTTAAAGAGTGACTGACTCAGGATTTACTTTCTCAAGTTCTTTTCAGTGCCTGGACACAAATCCTTCATGTAGATATGTTTATAATGGGGTGTTTTATCATGGGTTCGAACAAGTTTTAGGGTATTTTAAAAAGATACTGTAGTCTGAAAAGTGTCACCCTCAGAACCCATTGCTGCCTGAAACTCCCAAACCAGCTCAGTATAGAAGTCCACCTTGCCAGGTGGCCGTGACTCCTCCCTGAAGGAAATCAAGGACATCTACAGCCCTGATACACTACAGTTGACGGGAACCATGATTTGTGCCAGGCTGCTGTGTGCCCGTCTCATCAGTATGCCTTTTCTCCACTTGCCTCCAGCTGCCAACTTATTTTGGGAGGCAGAGGAATGGAAGGTGGTGTTATTGCTTTTGACTTGGCTTACTGTTTTGGTCTTTTACACATAATCTGCCCCCTGACCCAACATTAGCATAATGCTCATTAATCAAGCTCAGACCTCCAATTAATGGCCAGCTGTGTGGATCCCGTACATCTAATAGCTTGTGAATCAGTCAGGCAAAAGGTTAGGCAAATGATTTTGGCAGGAGAGGTGGGGAACATCCTAATTCTGAAAGAGCCTGAAGGCATCTACCCATGCAGTGAGCAAGTCTGAGCGCATTTGTGTGTGATTGGAGAGGAAGACCAGGAGGGGGCTTTAGCCAATCATTTTCCTCTTGCCATCCCCCAGCCCCCAGCCCACCCCAGATGGCCTGAAGACAACACTCTCTTCCATTCTCTGGCCTGGGGTTACACACCCCCACATCTTTGCCCAGGCGGCCGGCCAAAGAAGAAAGCCCTGATTTATTGCTCTTGGCAGTGTCTAGGCTGGGCATTTCTATAACCCAGTGCCGGGGCTGACTAATAAAACATACACTCAGATTCGCCCCTCAATAAATGTCTTTCAACCTTTAATCCTGTTTGTTGCAGTCTTTAAGGGAGCATTGATTCAGTGGGCAATGAGGGCTTTTCCTCCCATCTATCTCAAACCGATCGATGTTCTGTCACCCCACTCCACCCAGCCCGACAAAGGACAGGCCTCTGAGGGAAAAGGAGGGCATCTTTCAGATTTATTTCATTTCTTAAGAAAGGGGTTTTTAAAACTGCTACCAGAATCCCACTGCTAGATAGTTTTTCTGACCTTCAGCTATTCTTGGTGACCTCCTTGGATCTGGAGTGCAGAACCCAAGTCTGAGAATAATAACATGGGTACAGGAGTTCTTTGTACAACTCATCCAAAATAAGGCAAATCTCTTCACTTGGCCATATCCCCATCCTTTCTCCTATGTCTCTACCTTAGTTAATAACACCAAGTTGGACCTGGTCACCCAAGTAATGCAGCTGAGATATCTCCATTCCTTCCTTCCCTCTCTGCACATCCAGACAGTTAACAAATCCCCTTGCTGCCTCTTGAATGCATGCCTCATTTCCATAGCACTGTCATACCTGCAGTTTGGAATTTACCAATATTCTAATCAGGCCAGTATAGTAGCTAACCCATCGATCCCCATTATTCTAGTCCTCCCTTCTTGCCACCAAATGTCATGCTGAAATTGCTGAGATGGTGCTCTTTCTAAATCACCACTCTGGTCACATCATTCTTCTGACTGCAAAAGGCTGGGTAACTTGCCCAAGGTCATAGAGCTGAGAAGTGTCTGAGCAAAGACAGAAATCACGTAATGCCACCTGTAATCTGCTCTTGCCCACACGAGACCCTGACTTCCCTCTTAACGTAAACTGTTGAGGGCAGAGATCAAATTTTGTTTTGTTTGGGTGACCACCACATGCTTCTCAGTATCAAAAACAGAGCTCAGCATATTAGTGGATGCTCAATAAATATTTGCCCACAGAACATTAGCTACAAATTTCATCCTGAGATTAGGTCAAGAAAGAATGAGGCACTTCTTTGGGCACATCTCTGGGGCATTTCTTTGGGAGCAAGCTATCAGAAAATTAAACACCATTGAAAAAATTTGGAAAGAGATCTGTAAAACCTTAGTAAGGTCAAAATCAACTGTTCAGGGTCTAACTATAAATAAGCATGAAGATACAATCTGAGACTCTCTTACATTCTTAAATCTCAAAGCTCAGAGTCTAGTGAACACAATATATCCACACCTGCACTGCATACCTCAGGCATAACAACCTGTGCTACAGTTAGTGAAGAGGAAGGTATACACACAGCACCAAGACAAACTGATTCCTCTCTCTGGACACATACTGGGGAAGGCACATGTTGGCAGTGCCCAAGGACAGCATCGTTCCCATCCTTGCTCATCTATTGAGCTGTTTTGGAGGTCAATGTCCCACCCACTGGGTCTCTTCAGTCTCTTTAGTGGTAAAGATAAGCAAGAATATCTATGATCTGCCAGTAGAAATGACAGCCCACCTCAGCTGTGCCATTGAATTAGCAGCATTGTATCCAATTAGACTTTTGACGGAATTTTCCCCAAAGCCATGTAATGCATCCAAGGGCAATTCCACCAAGAAAGCCAACTCTCCAAGATTGATTTTCCTGCCTCTCACTGTCCTCTCCTGCCTGATGCCTACCTCTCTTTCATCTCCTTTCCAAGCCAGAGAGAATCAGAAATATTTTCAAGAGTTATTCTAGATTGTGGCATTATGTTGAACGAATTAGCGTCTCACTGAAACATTGGCAAGAATGACACTAATAAAAGGAAGGAGCCAACCCAACCAGATGAGAAATGGAAGTCAATTAGCTCTGTGGTGATGTTTTTCTTCTCTTTTCTGGCACTGAAAATTAAATTAAGATGCAAGTTAAGTCTGTTTCATTAGCTTTTCTTTCTATCAATTCTAGCCTTTGTTGCTTACTCTCAAAGGAAGAACCACCCTCCCTTGTGCCTTGTTCTAAATGTTTCCCCAAAATATGACACAGCTAAAAGACTGAGAGCTGGTCAGGCACCCATCTGAAGTTTAGATAAGCTCTTCCAGTAGACAGCCTCTCATCTCATATCCTCTTGCCACAGCCCTCTGAAGTGGACATTAGCTTCTCCCCTTCTCCCCAGAGCAACTAAATCTGAGTAATCCTGCAAAGCTCACCTTCCTAAGATGCTTGCACCCTGCAAAAGATTGATTGCCAGACAAATACTGCATCCACAAAATGGTCTGTAATTAAAGCTCTGATCAAAAGGAGGGCCAGACAAAGCAAATCATTGGGTAGAAGGAGAATTAAGTAAAGTCACCGGCTAGCCTCCAAGATGTTCCTAGAGTCTTCACCTCCTGGTTATCAACATCTTTGTGGAACCCACACCTTGTTGCTTGTGGAAAAGACCTGGCAACTTGTCATGCACAGAACAGGGCAGAAGTAAGAGTGCAGGCTCAAACTAACCATAAAGTGCAGGGATGTTGCTATTGTCACTCTTGGGTCATCTCTCCCGGAAGGCCAGCTACTCTGTGGAGAGGAGACCAAGCTCCAACTGAAAGTCCTATGGGCAGGTGAGAGTGTGGCTCCTCAGATGACTATAGCCCCCAATATTTTGGGGTCCTTTAGGAGACTATGAACCAGAAATACAAAGAGAAGCATCTCTAGGATTTCAGACCCACAGAAATTTACAAGAATGATGATTGCTGTTTGATTTTCCTAAGTTTTGAGGTAATTTATTTTATGGCATTAAATAACTGATAAAATCAGCTTTGATGAGAGGCCAAGCTGAGAAAGAAATTTAGGGTTCAATATACTCCAGTGCTGTAGCCTCAAAACTATGGTAGGGCAAAGGACAAAAGAGATTCGTAAGAGCCGGAGGTATTCCAGTATTCAGACCATCTGCTCTCAGGGGCTTGAGTACTTTGAATCCTCATGACAACTCTAATTGGCTGATGAAGATGCTGAGATCCTGCTCATGAATATCTAAGATGGTTCTCAAAGACCTTCTCTCCTTGTCTTTCCTATCCCAGAACTCAGATCACTGCTCAAAATAACAGATACTAACTTGGCCTTGACAAGTCCTTCTTTTTCTTGTAAAATATTCTTATCTCTGTCTTCTATAAAGAATGAAGAAGCTAGAGAGACAGCGACTTGACTCCAAATTGGTTACAAAGCAGAAATCCAGATGTTTGCTCTCTCACTTAACATCAAATCAGGCAGCAGCTCGCAACACTCTGTGTGGCCCAGCTGAAGAAATTCTACACATTGCTTTAAGGATCTAACTCACAACTCATCTTTAAACCATCACAAGAAAACTCCCATTAAAGAGGGAGAGGGGAAGTGTGTGTTAATGAGCTGAAGTGTGAGAACCGGCATGAATAAGCAGACGGGAATATGGTTCAGAGAGGCAAATGAAATAATTACCCAGCTTACCATTGTTACGACGCAATAAATTTAATGTAATTCCTAAAGGCCAACCCGTTTTTTTCTTGCTTTCTTTTTCTTAACTCCTTTTTACATTTTCAAAATTATACTTTAATTAGCATAACATTTAAATTAGCGAATGGAATCTTAATTAGCGGAAGAAATAGACTTTTGTTGGAGTGGTAACTCAAACAAATAAATCCACTTCCTCTTTCAAAAACCGTTTGCTTATGGTGCATTTAATAGCCTAGTGTACCATAAACAATTTGAGGGAGAGATAAGTAATTAAATTAGAAGACATACTGGCCAGCTCCCAGCTCCCTAGAAAGGCTCTTTCTCTTTCTCACTTGGGCTCTCTCCCACCACTCCTTATCCTGGTGGGTCTCTGTCCTATGAGAACAAAGGATGGCCCCTTTAGACTGATTGAGTGTAAAATTGCAATTGTTTTGATAATTGGCAGGTTCAAAAACAACGCTTCAATTTCCCCTCTGAGTTGAACTTTCTCATTCACTGGGTAATGGAAAGACCTAGGTAAATTCAATTTAAACAATGGTGTCTTCCAGTCACCCCTCCTTTCTTTTCTTCTCTTCCCTGACCCTTTCTAGAGGGGCTATGATTCACTCCACATTGGAACCCCAGGAGAGGGGAGGACCCTGGCGGGAACTAGCAAGGTGACAAGACACAGCAACCAGAGCAGAAAGAAATGTCTCTCAGAGTGTCCTCTGGAGCTGAGAAGATTCTGGAAGGCCCCAGATGGTCCTGTCCACCCACCCATCTCAGATGGGGAAACAGGTTCAGGAAGATGAAGGGGATGTTTTTGGATTGGCCTGGGAAACAGATGCCATCAATTCCAATATTCTGGCTCTCATTCTGGACTCTTTGCACTGTATTCTATACAAATGTTCTTCAAACACATGGCCAGGGTTTCTGAGATAATTTCTAAGAAAAGACTATACTTGGGTGAAATCTGAAGCAGGATCCAAGCTGAGGGTTCAATGCGGCTCTCTTTGGGGGACCTAGCTCATCATTCTGGGTTCACATTGTGCTCAGGAACCAACACCTAACCAGAAAATGGCCAATTCCACAAACAGAGGCAAGATATCATGCAAATTCTATTGATGGAACTGGTGTTTGGAACTACAGAAAAAGACATTTAGGATGGAGGAAACAACCACAGACTGGGTATCAGCTGACTTGTATCCTACTCCCGACTTCAGGCATGCATTTGTGTGCAAGCCATAGACTTTCCTGGCTCTGCTTGGCTTCAGCTGGGACCACACAGCCTCTGTGTGTACCAAAGGTAAAGCCACACTCATTACCAGAGTCCTCCCATGAGAAGTTACCTGAGAAACTTACCAGACATGCGAGCCGAGAAAGTTAATCCAGTCCCCTAAGCCATCTGCTTAGTTGATTAATTCCTTCATTCAATGTTTATATTTATTCTATAAATATTTATTGAGTACTTGCTATATTTCACATTTCCCTAGGTAGAAATGCGGGGTGAACAAGACAGACAAAAATTGCCATCTACATGGCCTGTGATTCTAATGAAGAAGTCAGCTTATAAAACCAATACCTGGCATGATCATATACAGTAGTAAATGCTAGGAATAAAACTGAAGATGGTGGGGGTAGTTAGAAAGTGTGTAAGGTAATATCTACTTCAGGTTGTAACTTCAGCAGAGACCCTAATCTCCCATTTGGATAGACATTCAAGGATCAGGTGGAGCGTCTTCCAAGCAATAGGACTCCACATGCTGAGACACTTAAGCAGGAACAGCTCCAGATGCTTGAGGTAAATATAACAATGAGTGCAATGGTTAGAGGAAGTGACTGAGCTTGGAGAAATGTGCAAAAGGTAGACTATAAAGGAGCCTGGGGTTCTTATTCCAAGTCCTAAGGGGAGCTCTAAGCAAATCTTCTGTCTCACAATACTGTTGTCAAGCTTGGCACCATAGATCAACCTTCCCAGTGCTATGGGAAGGTTCACAAATACCCAAGGCAAGTATAATTGTAGCAATTGTATTTATAACTATAATTATTATATTCTGACAAACCTAGAAAAAGAAAGGTGTGTTAAGTATGCATGTGTGTGTGTGTGTGTGTGTGTGTGTGTGAGGATCCTGTCACATGTGTTACCTCTCCTCACCTGTTTCTTTTTGCCCTCATGAGTAAGTATTCAAAGAGTATAAGTGCAAGTATTCTTGAGGAAGGAGTTGGTGTTCCACTTTTATTTCTGGCCTTTGGGATAAGTTGAGTGAGACCGGATCTGATAGACGCTACACATCCACTGGGGATCTATAATAAGAGTCCCAGGCAGCTCATATTGTGGGAACAGTATGGGTACAATTAGGTGATGAAACAATCAAGTGTCTCTCTCAAAAGAGTGTAACAAAATGTTTCATTTTAGCTTAGCCTCAAAATCAGAAAGGCTACTCAAAGAGTTCCTGGTTTCAGCAAGGAATGTGTAGGAGATCTCTAGTAATGAGAAAATGGTTTCTTCTAGAGAGAGACTATAATGAGGAATTTGAAATTCTCTGCTCTGCTTTGGATTCATTTCAGTGAATTTCAATGCCTCAGAACATGTGTTTTTCTTCCTCTCTGTCTGAGAATACCTTCTTAATTAAGTTACCGTATAATGATTGCTTTGCCACAGATTGTGAGGTTAAATGTGGTAATACATGTGAATTGTCTTAGGATACTTGAAAACAAATATTAAAAGTTATATTTTATTGAGTATTTACTATGTGCCAGGTATTTATTTGGTCCTCATATTAAGCCTACACAGCATAATATTTTATGATTCCTACATGACAAATGAGAAAAACAAGGCACACTGAAGGTTAAGGTCACTTCGATCATAATAAATGGTATAGAAAATAACTGAACACATTCTGGAACTCTGACTTGGTGCTGAATATTTAGTGGTCTTACTGTCAGTCCCCAGTAATATCAAAAGGTAACAGGGATGACAATTGACCAAGCAGGCACTTTGGGAGGGACATCATACAAGGTATGTATGTATGTATGTATGTCAAAATTTCTGAACCTAATAAGCTAGGCATGGTGGTGCACGCTTGTAATCCCAGCATTCGGGAGACTGAGACTGGAGGATCACAGTTCGCGGACAGCCTCAGCTACTTAGTGAGGCCCTCTGCAACTCAGTGAGACCCGGTTTCAAAATAAAGAATAAAAAATAAGGGAGGGGTGTAGCTCGGAGGTTGAATGCCCCTGGGTTCCAATCCCCAGACCCACAAAAAAAAAAAAAAAAAAAAAATTGAACCTAATGATAAAATCTTATAAACCAATCAAAGCCCTCATTCTTAAAATACAATTAAATATTTATTCTAGATTTGACAACAGCTTGAAATTATCCTGAGAGACAGATGACAATACAACCCTTCCCAGAGCTTACAGATCTGAAGTGAGACAGGAGGGAGAAGATGTGATGGTGGCAGGCCTCAGTCTGGTTTTCTGGCCTAACTGGCTAGTTGATGAGTGAATGACCTTGGGCCAGTTAATGGGTCTTCATTGGGATCCTACATATAACACCCAGCTTCAACCTGAGTATTTTAGCATAGCACCTGAATAAAATAGATGTTTAATATTATTACTATCACTATTATCATTGTAAGTTGCATCTTACTGTGTTGACAATAGATTTTGCTTGAGGCCTGACCTTCATAGTTCAGTAAGTGATTAAAAAAAACCAGGCAACTCTCTCCTTCCAGGGACTGTCAGAGAACATTGTTTAAAACTATTTCTGGCTAAGCTGGGAGATCCATAGATACAAAGCCCATGTCTATGCCGCAGGAGCTTCCCTGTTGTTTGGACCTGACTGTCCTTTCTGGTCTCCATCCTTGCAATTAATCTCCCAGTAAGTCTATGAGAATTATGCAAGAGTAAATGTCACAGATTTGCAATGAGTGGGATGTCTTTTTCCAGTAGAAACCAGGAAAGGCCTGATGGGAGGGCAGTGGAAAGCTGAAGTCACTGGAATACTTTTCTTTTGTAAAACCTGGCATGAGAACATCTGTAAAGACTCTTCCTCCATGACAAGCCTAAGGATACTTCTATCACTAGGTGAACAATGTTAAGTCACTGCTTACACTGAACTGAAAATTTTCTAATTCTTCTCCCAGATTTAGGATTCTATGATTTTAGGATTCATGACCAAAGCATCTCTAGGCTGACCCAACTTAAAGTGGCAGCTGCACACCTAAAAAAAGTTAGGCTTAAGACCACTGATATTTAATAGGGCTTGAATCCAACCAACCAGGGAGAGAGGACATCCAGGAAATTCCATGACCTTCATTTGATCAATACAAGAGGATTTCCTAGAATAAATGGGACCTATGGAGGCCCTGATAGAGTGGGAAAGCTTAGCATGCAGTGTTAATTATCTGAAGGTATCTCAAGAATCCACCGCAGTTTAGAAAAGGGCTGAGGCCAAAATGAGGAAACTGAACAAAAGAAGTTTCTCTTCTCTTTCTCTCCCAAATATTCCTTGTGAATAAGCCAATGGAAGAAAAAGCTTTTCCAACTAAAGGCCCCCTCAATTCCACTCTGGCCAGGCAACTGCAGAGAGCAATAAAACTTTAATGGCTCCCAGTGGGTCGATTCGGCAAGAAGGAAAGTGCTATAAATCTCGCCCGATGCTTATGTGCAGCTTAAAAACAAACGGCTCCAATCACACTTAGCAGAGCCAGCCAATTTCCCCAGCATGTGGATGTAGCGGAGGAAGATTTACCCACCTGCATGACTCAGTGGAAGGAGAAGTTTTTTTGGGGGGGGTAGAGGAGGAAAAAACAGTCAACTTGTGGAGCAAATGCCAACAATTCCACAATTGATGGCTTAATGCAAAGAGATGCCATATATGTGGTAGCCTGCTGAACAGCCATGGACAGGTAGCCAAATAAATTGTCCCGAATAGTGAGACGCACCTTTGGAGAGATATTTCTGGCTTAAAAGTGTCCTATTGGTATTGCTTTTGTAAGCCTACCAGGAGACCTTACTGTTCTTGCTAGTCTCCTGTTATTGATGTTGGTTTCCCAGTAAGCTCAGAGCTCCTTGGAACTACTGGTTTTTGTGAGTAGTTGTCTTCTTTCAAAAATCCCAGGAACATTTGAAATGGAAGTATTAGGAAGCAAAAAGTATATAAGCCTGCTGGATAGCCAGCAGGATATGATCCTCTGGTTCCACCATCCTTTAGCTACTCAGTTCCTCAGCTCTTGCCTATTTGGGGTATTCTTCAAGTCCAGACATCAATTCCCCCATGATGGAAAATGCATTCCAAAGATGTATCTTCAAGTGAATGTGAGTGTAGAAGGAATAAAAGGGTTATTGGTCCTTCCCAGGTGGGCTGATGTCTTCCAAGTGCAAGATCCAAGATTCTTGATTTTTCTTTGTTTCCCTTCAATACCTCTTCTACTTTGTTGGAAATAAGAGTTTTAATGGAGGTTTTAAATCTAGAAGCTATATAATACATTAAAATGCACTCACAGAAATACTACTGCCATATTATTATTAATAATAAAAGTATTAAAATGACAACAAGAATTTATCAAGACATCCCTTGTGCCAGTCTCAGAGCTAAAGTGCTTTTAAGTGCACTCCATCTTTTAACATACCAAACAATCCAAGAATTACACTTTTTTCCCTCTTAAACAGATCAGGAAGCTAGATTCAAAGAAGTTCTATAATTTGCCCAAAGCTACCCAGATGTAAAAAGGATAAAATATGAATAGAATTGAGATAATCTGACTCCAAAGCCTATATTTAATCATTAAATTATATAGGGAAGAAAATCAAAGGCTAATTGTCTTTCCAAATTATGCATAAACTTTTTTTCTTTTGTGGTACTGGGGGTAGAACCCAGAGGCTTTCTACCTCCAGGCTATACCTTCAGACCTATTCTTATATTTTATTTGGAAACAGCGTCTCACTAAGTTGCTGAGAGCCTCACTAAGTAGCTGAGGCTGGCTTCGAACCTGTGCGATCCTCCTGTCTCAGCCTCCCAACCACAGGGATTACAAGGGTGCACCACCACACCCGGCTATGCATAAACTTTTGACAACTAATTCTTATTGAGTATTTACCATATGACAGACATTGTACCAAGCACTTTACATGAATTATTTTATCCTTCCCAAAATTTATAATAAGCAGATATTACCCTCATTAAATAGATAAGGAAACCAAGGTCTAAAGAACAGAAGATTTACACACCTGCATAATTCAGTGGAAGGAGAATGTAATCCCTTTTACTTTTCAATAAAAAGTATTTATATAAAATTGTGATGTATAATAAGGTTCAAAATCAGTAGTGAAATTGAATCTCATTGATTCTAGAGACTTCACTGAGGAATTACATTCTAATGTAATATCAAAATCTATGAGTCTTTTTGGTCTCAATTCAGACCAGTAGGTCTTGAGGGCAAGAACTGAGACCCACTATCATCAGCCCTCAGCATGTAGAGCTTATGTCTACTCTTTTAAAAAGCTGATTTTGGAGCATTTTCTTGTTAAATGAAGAGTTACACAATAATTAGTGTTTATTTTCAAAGATGTTGTGAATGTTGATGTGTCATTTCCAAGTGAATCTGAGTATAGAAGGGATGAAAAGGTTGTTGGTCCTTCCCAGGTGGGCTGATGTCTTCCAAGTGCAAGATCCAAGATTATTGATTTTTCTTTGTTTACCTTCAATACCTATTCTAGGAATATTGAAGTATTGATGCTCCAAAATATATTTGTTATTTTTTTATTGGTGTACTGTAGGCATACATCTTAATGGAGTACAAGGTGGTGGAGGCATACATGCACACATCACCCAATTAGCCTTTACCCAATTCTCGCTTATTTATTTGTAATTTTTACTACTAAGCACCAATAAGATAAAAACCTTATGCCCCAATCATTTAAGAAGGATCGATTTCACTTTGTTATATAAGATGGAAAGATGAACAGACGGATAGGTATACAGCTAAACACAAAGAACAGAAATTATCTCTGTCAAATTTGTACCTTATCTACTGAGTGGTCTTCAGGTGGCCTGGTGTTAAAAAGCAAGTCTTCTAAGAATGAGTCAAAATAGAAATAGTCTGGAGGAAGCAGAGTGAAGAACATTCCAGGTACAGAGTAGAACAGACAACACTTGGGTAAAGCATTTGACTCTCAGATTGTGCCAGCTAAGGCAAATGGAAAGGACACAAACGTTGTCATTTGTTCTCTAAAAACAGAAAGCATACAAATTCATCAGTCAAGACAGCATTTTCCTTGGAACCAGACTTAAGCAGAAATTTACTGTGAGAGAGAGAGAGTGTGTTGTTGCAATCACCAGGATTTATAAAAAGGATTTTGAATGACATAGTGGAAAAATACCTTCAACCCCATTTTTACAAGAGACACAGAAATGCCGTTCAATTGCCAGGTCTCATATTGATCCCTTGTGGAGGTAGAGGCATTACACTAAATCCTGATGTAGCAAAGGCATTTCTTCAAGGAAGATGATGCCATTTACCCATCATTAGTATGGCATGTTTTCTGAAATGTTTTTTTCCAGTGATGATGATGGATCTGAATTTATCCAACGCTATGCTGTCACTATTCTTTTCTGTTGCCAAGGGCCAGCTCCAGTAGAAGCCTGTCTAAGAGGAGACACCTCAACTGTTGCCATTGAAACAAAGAGAGGCTGATTGCTGACGGGGGATGAGCCCAGGAAATACAGACTCCTAACAATTGCATCAGCCAATACAAAACTTAGACCTTCTGCATGGCAAGTAAGACTCATTCCACCCACATTGTCGTTTCTTTGGCTCTGATATTTTGCTTTAGTGGAGTCTCTTAAATACTTTGTGCTGTTCAGTGTGGTCCATTCAGAAAGCAGTTCTTTTATTATGTACACAAATAACCATTTTCTGTCTGGCTTTGAACAAAGTGATCTCTCAAATTTGATTGTATATTCCTCACAGATAAGAATATCTGTCTTTTTTATATTCATGACTATTACAACATCTAACCCATAGTAGGGACTCAGGCAACATATGAGTGAATGAGGTGATGTTTCTTTGTTTCTCCAGGAGAAAATCTAAAGTTTTTTTGTTTTTGTTTTTGTTTTTGTTTTTGTTTTTGTTTTGTTTTGTTTTGGTGGTACTGAGGTTCCTGGAAACCCTTCTACCTCCAGGCTACACTTCCAGACCTATTTTATATTTTTATTTGGAAAGAGGGTCTCTTAAACCAGCGAGGCTGGTTTTGAACTTGTGCGATCCACCTGTCTCTGCCTCCCAAATGTGGGGATTACAAAGGTGCACCACCACGCCCAGCTAAAAATCTTTTACTAATATTGCATCTTAATAAATGTATATTCTGCCAGGCATGGTGGCACACGCTCGTAATCCCAGCACTTGGGAGGCTGAGAGAGGAGGATCGTGCTGGTTCAAAGCCAGCCTCAGCTGGCTTAAGAAACTCTGTTCCCCTGTTTCCAAATAACATATAAAATAGGTCTGGGCCAGGCGTGGTGGCACATGCTTGTAATCCCCACGCTTCGGAGGCGGAGACAGGAGGATCACGCAGGTTCAAAGCCAGCAGCGCTGGTTTAAGAGACCCTGTTTCCAAATAAAAAAGTATAAAAATAGGTCTGGGAGTGTATCCCGGAGGTAGAAGGTCCCTGGGTTCCATCCCCAGTACCACCAAACTAACTAACTAAATAAATAAATAATTTAAAAATATAAATAAATAAATAAATAAATAAATGTATATTGCTTCTCTCTATCCAAGGGAAGGACAAGACTACATATATCTTTGTATGGGGATAAAAGATTCAATTTTTAAAAATTTCTAAACAACCTAAATATTTTTATCTAAGAAACATTGCATATAAAATTTTCCTCAATCTTTGTGAAATATTTCCTGACATGGCCTCCTTCCACTTTCATTAGCATACAATGCAAAAATCAACCAACTATTTCACATCTTCTTACTGTGGTCCCAATCCTCACCAAATCTAAGTTTCTATTAGCTTTATTTTCCCAAAGAAAATTAGGATTCACTTTTCAGAAAAATGCCAAAGTACAGATCTTACATCCATTCTGCATGACTTCTGTTTACTAAAGGACTTATTACTACTAAAAAAATAACTTCTCTCATGCAAAAATGAAACAACAAAATAAAAACACACCTACAGAGTCTAAATACAAACACAAATTTCTGGGGGATGGCAGAGCTACACTGGCAACTACAACTGTTTCAGAAAATCTGTTCTGAGGGAATCTTGGTATTTCTCACATAATTTTATACTTCCTTTTGACACCTGAATTTTTTGTATGTGTGATACTGGGGATTGAACCCAAAAGCATTCTACCTCTGAGCTAAACCCCCAACATTATTTTTTATTCTTTATTTGGAAACAGGGTCTCACTAAGTTGCAGAGGGCCTAATTAGCTGAGACTGGCTGTGATCCTGCAATCCTTCCGAGTACTGGGATTACGAGTGTATGCCACCACACCCGACTTCTGAATTATTTCAGATACTTTTTTTAATCCCTCCTTTAGTAGAACAAGATTCGGGGAAGTAATTACAGTATAAAAATGAAGAGGACAAAAGAAGAAACATTCTATTATTTTATTTTTTAAAGTGGTGGTTGGGGTTGAAACCTGGGCCTTATGCATGCCAGACATGTACTTTATTGCTTAGCTAAATCTCCAGCTCCCTCCCTGTTTTTTAAATTTGTGAATTACTTTCAGCAGACACTGCCATTTCTACTGATGGCATATGGTGGCACTTGGCTTAGGAATAAAATGGGTCTCAGCTTGAACCCAGCTCTGCTCTTTTCTTGTCTTATTACTTAAGTCTACTTGCTTAACTTTAAGCTTTGGGAAGCTTAACAGTTAAAAGTCAAAAATATTAAAAACTAAAAACTGGTTAATGTGCTTAGCGAAGTGTTAGATAAAGGATAATCACTCAATAAATGTCAGGTCATTTTCCTTTTCACCACCACCAGTACATCCCCCTGCTAGTTGCTGGTAGTACACTTGCAGACCAATCTCATTGCCATTATTCACCATGTTCCTGAGTCCTCGGGAAAGTGAAAGTCCAGTGAACAGCACAAACACACATCACCCAGCCACATACCTCCTCTAGATTAGTAGAGAGTACAGGCCCTGGACACAAATGGCCATAAGCTCCATTATGTCTATAAATTTAATTTTACAAAAAATTTAAAGTTCCCAAAATAACCCCCCAAAAGTATCCCCAGACACAAACCCAAGCCACAGGATTTCTCCTCCCTTAAGCAGTACATCATCTCTAGATTTGTTTTCTCTTTAATATAACTTCTAAAATATAGCCAAATTTGCCAGGCTTGATGAAACATGCTTAAAATCCCAGTAGTTGGGAGGCTGAGACAGGAGGATCACACAGGTTCAAAGCCAGCCTCAGCTACTCAGTAAGGCTCTCAGCAACTTAGTGAGATCTTGTATCCAATAAAATATAAAATAGGTCTGGGAGTGTAGCCTAGAGGTAGAAGCCCCCTGGGTTACATCCCTAGTACCACAAAAATACAAAAAAAATAACCAAATTAGAAAACATGCATATAGTTTTTTACATATGAATATTAATATATACATATATTTGTTGAATGAGTAAAATGCTTTTTGCATTTACCTACTAATACATGCAAGATGTGTTCCATATAGCACTTGAGAAGATAGAGGAATCTTTCTGGGAACTGAGGGTGGAGAAATTGGTCTGAGTGAAGTTTGAAGACCACTCATGAGCTATAAAACATAAAAACTCTGCACTCTAGAGAGTGCTTCCTCTTAACTATTTTCAGAACTGTTTGTTAGGCCACTGGGTCCCATTGTATGACTATTTCAGCTTTTCTGATCCACACCTTTCAAGTGCCTAGCAGGAAGAATTATATCTTCTAATGTAGACTCAAGTGAGGAAGTGATTGATGTAAATTTGTAGAAAGTTCACCTTGGACATGACTTCAGTTGCTACAGGTAATCTAGAGGCCAGCTCCACTAATTTGAATCCTTCAAGGGATATAGTTTACTCAGCACTCTCAAACCATTTACAAGTTAAGAAATCCTTTGAAGACAATCTTTGACCCTGTGGCTAAGTTATCAAGCAATAAGAGTCATAACAATATTCTGCATTCCTGTGGTGCATTCCCTCTTCTAAAAGCTTTAACAAAAATGATTTCATCTTCCTGTAAAAACAATCCTTTTGCAGTTGTGGAGATAGAAGGTGGTAATGGTTGCATAACAATGGGAAAATACTTACTGCCACCTACTGTACTTTTTTAAATGGTCAATGGTAAATTTTATGTTATGAATATTCTACCATAATCAAAATTTTAAATGAGAAAATAAAGATTAAGGTAGCTGGACAGTATTAGAAAGGGAAGTAGCATGCTCAAGGCCAGAGATACAGTTAGGAGCATATCATCCCCGTCTCTGTCCAGTTCTTTTCCTTGTGAGTGATGGGACCTCTGGCCAGCCTTGACAGGATGCCTGGCTTCACATGTCATCATTAACATTGGAGCCACAAGATAGTAATTTCCTAAGTAGAAGTCTATCCCACAGGAATGCTGGTCATATGCTCTGAAAAATGCCACACCTTCAAAGTAAAATAATGCCCCTCATGGGACACTACTCTTTCCCTTCCAACACCCAACTGCCTTCCTGTTCCCAAACTTCAGAATCCAGAGGAAAGGTTACTCATAAGTCTTGTTTGCTCTGGTAAGTAATGATGCTACTATCCACGTTACCATTTTTCTAATTTCACACGGAAAAATTAGCTAAGAATAAATACCAAGGGGCTTAGAAGTCAGATCCCAACTTACTTTAAATATCAGACAACTCAATCAAAACTCTGGAGTTAGTAGGTAAACAGATGTGATATGAGAATAAAATGAAATAATTGATGTGAACGTACTCAGAGCTGAAAGAAAATAAGATAAGAATTAAACACCCTATTCTTCAGACCACTAGAAAGAGATAGAAAATGAATAATTCAAAAGGGCAGAAAATCCATATGTATTTTTGGTAAAAATAACTGAGCTTTGTACAATATTCTACAATTTTCAAAACATTCTTACATATATTATCTCATTTGACTTTTTCAGAAAGCCTATGAAATAACCTAACAGTATACTATTAGTATAAACTAATATTTCTCTTTCTAGAACATGAGAAACTGAGGCATTGAGAGTTTACATTTTCTCTCAGTGTCTCACTTAGAAGGTGGTACAGCTGGATGCCATACTAGATCTTCTATTTTGAAATGCAGTGCTGATATTAGTAAGGTTCTTTATCTATGATGGATATTCATGGGGTTGGTTTCAATATCACTGAAGTTTGAGATATTCTATCCAAAAACAATAGACTACCAAAAAAAAAAAAAAAAGACTCAGAGCAGCTGGAAAGATGTCTAGTTTCCCTGAGGCTGACTCTCCCACTCATAATCTCTTCACAACCAACTTCCTACTAAAAATAGCCGTTTTCTTTCAGATTTGTCCTCTTTCAAGCCGCCAGTGAGTGGGGGAAATGGTCGAATGTGAAATTTTCAAAGGCTACCTCTGGGAAGTCCACTGAAGCCGGAGACAATATGCACAGCAGTGAGTTCTCAGTACTGCAGCTAGGCGAATTCTACACTGATTGTCAATCTCTGAAATCAATTGGGCCACAAGCAAGTGAAGCCTCATAGACTCCATGAAGATATAAAAAGATTCCTGAAACAGTGTATTGTACAGATTTTAACACCTTAGCACTAAAATCTGAGAGGGCGCTGTGTGCATAGTGTGTAGATGATTGGTCTCTCATAGTCAGTTACTCATTTGGATCTCATCTCTTTGAAAGGACTATGAAATGTTTCTGTATTTACCATAAACATAAAGGCCCTGCCTGGAGTTTGCAAATTCCTGGATCTTCTGGGTCTGATAATATGGCAAGACCAAGAGAGGAAGTAGTAGCCAGAACCTGAGACCAGTGGAAGAAGTTTGCCCATGCCAGCTCAGGCCTTACTCCAACTTTGGATCTTAACTAAAAATGTGGAGCAGGCTGCCCTTGTGGTTTCTACACTGCAGGGATCTGCAGAAACTCTAAACCACAAAAAAACATCTCTCCATGGCCAAATGCCTGAGGCCAACCAGAGCAGGCGCTGTAATGATAAATCACCTGCAGGTGCTGTTCCCTCCAATTCCCTTCCCCCCAGCTGTTATGGAGCTTGAACCTAGGAAAATCTTAAATTAGGGCTCTCCCTGGAAGTCTTTTTTTTTTTTTAACCTACATTCTTTCTTTGAACCTATGGCAATTCCTTGCTTGTCATCTTACTGCCATACTATAATCTCCATGAGGATGAGTGACTAACTTTTGTGCAATGGCTATAGATCTGTGGACATCAGACTGCCCATGTACACAAATAGGTTCCTGCTATTTAACGCGTGGCCTTGAGTAATGTTGAATATCACCAAGCATGTTTTATCATCTGTGAAATGGACTTACCTAACCCAAACAGTTACCATATGGGTTTAAGATAGAGAGTGACCTCAGTATACTACCTGGCACATAATAAGGACTGTATAAAATGTTTATCATTGTTTTTTTTCCTTTTCTGTCTTATTCACCTTCATATCCCATTTCTAGCACAATGCCAGACATACAATAGGCCATTTGATTAATGTTTACTAATAAAATCCTGCTCAAACCAACACAGGCCTATATTTTCTCCATACCTAAATTTGACATATACTGATTTCTTTGCTTAATCAAAAAATTTTAACTCTAAATTATCAAGCATCACTAAAGAAACTTTGAGGGACATGCACAGCATATGCAGGAGGCTGAATCAGAGAAAATAAATCAAGGGCTGGCCCTCATAGAAGATTTCCCTTATGGAAACCTTTTTATAGGTTATGTTTTAAAGGTAATTTGATATATATTGTCATCACACAAGTTACATACCGCATGATAATAAAAAGAACATTAGCAAGTTGAATTGGACAAATATATACCCTTTATTTAATTTCAAATAGTTTTACACAAAATGGACCAAATAACCTCTACTGTCACCAAAATTATTCCAAAATATGTACTCATAGTAATGATCCCATGGTGGATTCCATCATATTAAAAAAAATCCATTGACTAATATTGTCTACCTTCCAACCACTCCCCTCTGTGTTGTGTTAGATGAATACACAGAAGATTAAGTGTTTAATCAGTCTGTAAATGACTATTAGCTGGGTAGCTTTAGACAACGGGTATTTATTTTCTTGCAACTGTAGAGGCCAGAATCCCAAATTCTAGTTGTTGACAGGGATAATTTTTTGTGAAATCTTTATAGAGAACTATTCAATACTTCTCTCCTGGAGTCTGGTATTTGTCAGCATATCTGGCATCCTTTGGCTTGTAGACACATCACTCTAACCTCCACCTGTCTTTATTTGTTGTCTATGCTATCCCATCTTGTTCCCTCTGAGTGTGTCTCTATGTTCAAATTTCTCTCTTCTTTCAGGGACAAGAGTCATTAAACAAAAATCCCCCCTTATGAAGTTTGGACTTATCTAAACTTATTACCTCTACACAAAATTTACCTCCAAATAAAGTGCTCTTCATAGGTAGGAGGAGTTAGAATTGAACATGCCATTTCAGGGGCACAATTCACCCACAGTAGTACCTTTCAGGATTGTGATAAGGAAAGCTTTGGTTTATATAACCTGTTTTTCCGGGCATTACTCCAACTCATGTGTTACTCATTACTCATGAAATCCTCACCACAATCCCATAAAGTAAGTATTATCATCATTCTACTCACTGTACAATCAGGAAGAACTAGAGAGAGAGAGAGAGAGAGATTTTCCAAGTTCATACAGCCAGCCTCTTAGCCACTAGGCTACACTCCCTCTTACAGCTTGTAGATGAGATGAGGCCAATCCCGTCATAATAAAAAAGAAGCATAAATACAACAGGAGACCAGAGAATTCTGAGACTGCTTTGAGTAGAGTCATTTGAATTATGCTTTTATTTCATTTGACTAAAAGATAGACACACATTGCCAAATGCCTGAGGCATGGCTAATTTGGGGTAGGGGGGATTCAGAAGTTTAAAAATAAAAAAAGGTACCAGTCCTGCTTTGACAAAACTTAGTCTAGAACAGAATAAGACAGACAGATAATTGCTACCCAATACGGTAAGAAAAATCATAAACATATGTAGAAATTATAGGAATCATCACTTGACATTTTAGAGTTCTCTTATGTACATGTTTTCATGCTCCATTTAGATAATACCTTCAGAGAACCTTTCATTCCTTTTGTATTCAACCCAAGCAGGTTTCCACAGGGCTTCCTACCCACAGGGCAAAACGTAGCCATTAAGGTTGCTTGCTAAACCAAGAATGCAAAAAAAAAAAAAAAAAAAAAAAAAAACCAAACAAACAAACAAAAAAAAAAACTGTGAATCTTGTTTTCCCCCAAACACTTGGCTCTTCCAGCTGGTTGATGAAATCAGAAAGGCGCATAAGTATTCAGCACAGAAACACAATGTCCCTCTCCCAGAGTTTTAGATGCTCAGCAGAGTTCTCCAGGAAACCCACTTCTGCTGAGTGTGGGCTGAATTTCAAGGCATATGAAACACTAGGCAGACAGTGTCTAGCAGTCACAGGCTTGGGGTTGCAGCTCATTCTCCACTACCCACACTCCTTTCTCCTGCTGTGATCTCCCTGCTGATCTGCATGTTTTTTTTTTTTCTGTCCTAATATGCAATGGGATCTTTCTTCTCACAACATAGGATATGAGACAAATCCAGTCAACATAAAGGAAAGGGCACCCTCATATAGAAAACCAGTGGATTACTTGTCTTCACGCAAATCTGCCCAACTCTATTTCCAGCCTCTCCACTCACCAATGTCTCTTTGCACATTCTGGTTCCAGAATTTCCATGGTGGTGCCTAGGGCCAGTAGCAGATATGACAACATGTGCTTTGTACCCATTTCCAAGAAACTTCTGAGCTTGTTTGAGATTAGATGATGTCAGTCTTACAGCAGAAAAAAAAAAGAAAAAAAGATCCAGTTCCCTGCTTCCCAACCTCATTTCCTTTTTCTTCAAGCCCTTCTAACTCCAGACCCAACCTGCCACATATTTAGAGAGTTTCCCACCCAAAAGAACACTTTGGAGAAATCTCAACCCAGGCAATGTGTCCCAGGCAAGGAAGGAAAGAGACCTGTACTGGTCACTAATCAGGAAAGAAACTGTTCCCTCCCTTCTCTGCTCTCTCTGCAGTTCCTTTCTATTGTTCCTTTTGTTTGGGGCTTGCATTGCTTCCTCTTATATAATAGGTCCACTGGGTAGAAACTGTGTCTAATTGCATGCTGTCTGCACTGCATGGCACATTATAGTTCTCAATAAACACGTTATTATTATGATTATTGTTATGATATATCATAATAATAATCGCAACTCAGTGCACATTCCTCTAAACTTCAGGCTGCTTGGAGAGCCAGGAACAGACACATGGTTCCCTGGATATCCCTAAGTGCTTTGGATAAAATCTAAATTTTAGGGGTGCCTATCTGAGCTGCACCTCCAAACCTGTGGAGATTGGAGAGTAATTATCTCCTATCCTCAGAGGGCACATAACATGAGTCCATTCTCCTTCCTTGTGGAAATGGAGAATAAGAAGAAGGGAGAGATCAGAAAAGATAGAGAAAAAAAGAAATTGTATTAAACCATAATTTTTTTTTCCAGAGACAGCAAAGACCACAGCTAAGGCTGACCCAGTGGCAAAAAACCTGTTCAAGCAATGATAAGAAAAATCATTTACTGGGCACATTAATTTAAGTTGTGGGAGCTGAGCTTTCCCTAGGTTGGCTATTGGATAAATGCTGTCAGGATATGCTGTGAGCTGTTCCAATGAGATGTAATAATTGAATTTGTTTTCATTTAATTTGGAGGGCCTTTAATTAAAAGCCAAGCTTGTGTGTGTGTGGAGAGATAAAGCCAGGCACATGGAAACTGGGGGTAATTTGGGTGCTGAATGCAATAATTAATTGTAAATTTAGAGGTCAGGAGACTGGCACTATCTTTGTGAAATCAGCACAGGGAGCTGGCCATCCGGCTGGAATGGGCTCAGGAGTGGCAGCAACATACGCTTAAGTGATTTTTGAAACCTTAATCGCAATTACAGAGTAGAGTGGAGGTTAATTTGGAAAGTTCATTAATCAGAGAAATAAATACATCAGTGATCACCTGATGGAAGACAACCTGGAAATTCTACTTTTGCAGTCACAATTTCCCAAACTCCTTTTTCAGGTTTGAAATAGTGAGACTATATCTCATGATTACTTCTTTTCCAGCTTCATCCATCTCTGGGCTATCAAGAAACATTATTTGTCCTCTCTAGGTCTGAGGTTAAGCCCACCCAACTGACCACTTGAAGATAATCCAAACACACATGAGAATGATGGACTGACTTTGAGAATAAGCCACAGAATAAATTCAAGGATACCCTATCGGCACTCAGGAAACCAGTACCTAGAGTTAGTATCAGAAGACAAAGCTGGAGTTAATGCCCAATATTAATCTCTGGAGTTAGGATTAGAGGGCTAACTAGAGTTATCAATCTTCAGACTTAGTTGTATTTCATGATATAAAGCAATAAAGTAAAGATTTTGTGCTTACATGTGAATTATCTGCCCTGAAAAATGACATTCCATTAGATGCACATTTTGTGCTTGAGAGAGCTTTATTATGGAAGTGTATCCCAGCATGCAATGGTGGAGCTAAGAGAAGGCTGCTTCCTCCCGTCCTCCTCACAGGCCGAGGAGATGGGATCACAATCACTTCATTGCCACCATACTCAAAGGTTCACAGTTGGCGAATTCCCCACTGCAAAAGAAGAGATGCCATCTGATACCAATGTGTGTAGGTGGCTGTGCCCAGATATATATCTGGAAGTGTATCACTTTTGGCTCTTTTTTTCTCAGGGTTATAATTGCTCTCCAAGGGCTAAATAAGTGATGTGTGTATGTATGCCTCTACCATCTTGTACCTCATCAAAATGTATGGCTAAAACTACAATGCACCAGTAAAAAAAATAATAATAAATTGCTCTCCAAAGCCAGGAGTTTTCACCAGTCAGAGACTTTCCTCAGAGAAGGGGAAAGTAGACAACTTTATAAAATATCCAGCAGGATTGCCAAGAAAGGTTTTTTAAAAATACATAATATTTTGCCTTTTAAAAGATCTCCTAAACCAGGACCTCAAGACCTGCAATTCATGTGTTTCTGAATCACTTTCAGCTAAGAACCACTGGACAAATATAAGCTCCAACCTCTCTCTTATATCAGCAGTCATGTTATTCTAAGATGTACTTTTATGAGTTGAACATTTGCTGTATAGCAATAGGAATCTGCAATTCTAGAATTGTAATAATGGTATTTGAGAAGTAGAAACTTCTTCTAGATCTC
Organism: Muscardinus avellanarius; assembly: GCF_963383645.1. Lineage (NCBI taxonomy): Eukaryota > Metazoa > Chordata > Mammalia > Rodentia > Gliridae > Muscardinus > Muscardinus avellanarius. The sequence continues at coordinate 134,305,497 of NC_137786.1, forward strand.
TCAGACAATGATAAACCTTTGTTACAACTCTGTCAACCACTATCTCTCCTCTGTTGGTTCCTTGGTTTTTCACCCACTTAGCTACCAACTGTCTTGGGTGCCTCTGGCACACCTGGAAAAAGAAGTAGGCACCTGCATGTTCCTAAGCAGATAACAGGCAGATTTAAGAGTGAAGAATATGGATTGTTAGAAAAGAAGATGGTGACCTTCGAGAATAGGACATGTCACAATACCTGCTCAGAGATGCATACACTATGGCTCAGAGGAAAATGACAGCTTGCAAAAACTCAATTTCAGACAGCGTGATCCCAGACCCTGGGTTCTTAACTTGTGTCACAAAAGTACTATTCCCAATTCTCACTTAAGAACCTTTATGGCTAGGTGGTGAGTTTAGAAATCTTGATAAAGGAAGTGATGATGTGATTAAAAAATTAGAAAAATTTGGAGGCTGTGGTATAAAAAGGCTGGTATTAATGATAAGAATGTTTACTCCACAAATAGCAATTAAAGCACCCCATCTCTCAGTGGGAACAGAAGATGCAAGCAATATCCAAAAAGAATTTTTACTTAGCCAGATAATAGGTATAACATATACATATTTTATTCTTAGATTTTTCTATAAAATATATTACCATCCTCAATTTATAGCTGATAAAATTGAGATTTGGACAGTTTCATAGAGTACCATTGATATTTATAGGTCTCCCTTTCCTATTTAAAGCAAGAAATTCAGTTTCTGGAGTTAACAGCTTAATAAAAAGTAAGCAAGTAATGGTCACATGCCTTCCTAGCAGTAGGCACAATGCTGAAGACTACAAGACACAGATTAAAAAAATAATAATAAAGTATCTTTCCTATAGATCTGACAATCTAGTCAGAGAGAAACAAAGAGAAAACATTAAGGGATTAAATCCCAGCATAAGGAGAAATATTGTGTTCTTTGAGAACACATATGTGGGACATACCTGCAGAAGTAAGCCAGGGATAGACGATGGAGAAAACGCACTTGGTGATAAAGAAGGAGGGAGTAATGAAGCTAGTTGAGAGGACAAGCGTCAAAAATAAAAATAAGATCAACAGAACTCAGAAATCTGAAACAATCTGATAAGACTGGGACACCCACTGCATACAGGAAAACACTAAAAGATGACGCTGGAGCACTTATTTAAACTACTGAAAGTTATTCCTCGTCACAATACCAGTGACCAGCACACTGCCTGCCCTGAATGCCTTATTGGGTCAATGTAGAAAAAGAAAATATGTTTTAGTTCGCTTTTTGGTTGATGTGAATAAAATATTTGACAAGCACAACATAGAGGAGGAAAGATTTATTGGGGCTCATGGTTTTAAAAGCGCAGTCTATAGTCGGCTGACTCCAAGACAGCCACATGGCATGTAGAAAGAGAGACAAACAGGCAGACAGACTGATCACCCAGGGGCATATATAATCCTCAAGGCCATACCTCCAGTGATTTATCTCTGCCAGCCATTCCCTGCCTGCCTGCATTATTATCCAGTAAATCTATTCAAATTATCAATCCATCATCAGATCTACAAACTGATGAGATTACTTTCATTTCCATTATTTCACCTCTAAATATTTTTGTATTGCTAATTCATGAGCTTTTTCAAGGACATTCCTTATCCACAACATGACTGGTATTAGACTCCTTCAAGAGTTTAGTTGTATCTCTAGGTAACCTTGACGGATGTCCAGAACTCATCTGGCAGTCCTGACATGCCTGTCTCCTCAGGACCCTGTTCAACGGCTGGAGCTGCAGTGTGGTCTGTGGCTGGTGGGAAGTAGGAGGTAGGAAGGGAGGTGCCTCTGCACTCAGGCTGTTTCTAGGAGCCATGTACTCTCTCAGTCTTCTCTTTTAGGTTGTAATTGCTCCCTTGAGAAAGGGTACATAGGCTGCTTTGGTTTCTCTTTCTCTCTGGGTCTATTTTTGGGAACTGGTTTAGAAGTTGTAGAGGTTGTTTTTTTTTTTTTTTTTTTTTTTTTTTTTTTTTTTTTTTCCCCTTGAGTGAAAGCATACGTTAAGAAAAAGAAGTAAAAAAAAAAAAAGCATTCCCATCGGCTCTTTTGACGTTGCTGGGAGACAAAGCAAGCAGCAGCAAGTCTCCAAATGGGCTTTAAAGAAGAAATATATTTTAAATAAACCCCTAAAGCAGAAAACATTACTGGGCAACATGTTGTGCATTCTGATTTTCCTGCTGCTTCTTCTGCAAGAAAAAAAAAACTTTCTTGTGAAAATAATTTAGAAGGGCCTTCTTTAACTTTTAGAAGTAGTAGAACTATTTGTCCCAATAACCTATTCTGAAAAAGAGGTGTTGAAAGCAGACAGTGTTTCCCAAAACTGACCCCTGCCATTTTTATTTCTCCGTAATAATCCTTGCATCTGAATGTTTCTTACTTAGAACTGTAACCTGATAAATCCCTTTACAGAATTCTGAAGAATTAGATATCTGAAGAATTAGACAGTGGATGAAGGCAAAGGCAGAGGATCCTGGAAATAAAGTAAAGACATTTGTTTCTGATTCTTGCACAGAATTCACAGCATTTTTGATGTCAAGAACTAAAGAAGGTCTGGGTAAAAGGTGGCCTTGGTGGTACTGAGTGGAAAAGGCACAACAGGGAACTCAGGAGGGCACAGGCTCACATTGGAATTTAATGTGACTGTAATGTGTATAATAATTTATTCCATATTTGAGTTTCTGGAGCAAGGTTTATAAGCACTCCTTAGTCTTGGCTGCTATTTTTAAAGCATGGCTGATTAATAGAACTCCAGTAATTCTTCTCTGAGTTTTCCTTTGAAAGCATCACTGAGTATGCCAGCACAGCCCTATAATGTGTCCCCCTAAGAAAAAGTAAGCAGGTCAAAGGAGGAATGGGAAAGGAGACACTGGAGTGGATTGTACCTAACCAGTCCTGGCCAGCCCTCACTGTAGGGACAAAGTTCTTTCCTAAGGGCTCACACAGCTACAGTGTTCTGGGACCTATTATCACTCAGTCTTAGAAGCACTTCTTATGGTTTTTCCAGTAGCAAGTTAGAGTGCTCAGAGATATCATTTTATGTTATTATCACAACAAACCTGAGAGGTAGGGTTGGCAGATACTCTATTATTATCCCAATTTATCAATGAGCAAATGCTAGTCTCAGCTCGTAGAGCCCAGGATATAACTTGAAATCTCCCAACTCCTGAGCTTTTCTATGCTTTTAGGCTACTTGTGGTAGAAAATAATAGAAAGGTATACCTTCACTGTGCCATAGCCCTTTTATATTATCTTTAAATAGACATAATCTATGTAAGACAAAAATTAGGGAAGGGATCATGGTTTTTCTTATACAATAATGATCAGAAAACTCTGACCACTTCTCATCTTGAATTTCATCAAGGCAGCTGCTTATTTATCACCCCTTCCAGATTTATCTATCTTTTTACTACTATAGCGCTCAAAATCCTAAACACATGACACATTCAAGTGGGATAATTTGAGGAAAATGCAATGAAAGTATTGTCTACAAAATCAAGGACAGATGTAAAGAAATCCACAGGTGTAACGAATGCAGCCCCCAGAAGAAGTAAATCCAAAGCACTGCTACCATCCCCAGACCCAAGTAGGAACAGTTACTGTAACAGTAAGCTAGAAAGAACTATTGGAAAGAGCTACTTAGGAGTTGTGATCTTCAGTTGAGAATACACAGTGACCCTACAGAGAGAGAAATCAAAGGAATGGATATCCATACCTTATTTTTCCCTTGAAACATACACCCCTATTCTCTACTGACCAAACCACTCAGATGCCAGATTGGGTCACACGGCACATTTTTTACAGCTTACATAAGTCAGCCACCAAAGCAGAGAGCATTAGAGATGGACATGGAAAGTAGTGAGCAAAACCTTGATCTTTATCTTCAATACCATGATATTGGTTCCTTACACAGTGGAACTCTAATGTGTAAGCTTTTTTGAGACAAGTTTTTAATAAATGAGAAACTATCTCATTATCACCACTCCAGCCTGTAAGCCAAGGATGAAGAACAGTACACTTACATCTCTATCTTTTCTTTGCACCTCAGTGGTTTATTTGTGTTTCTTCATCATTGATTTTGGAAAGGAAAGGTAATAATCAACATTGGGATAAAGTGGCAAAGAAAGTAGTGCCAAGGAAGGGGAATGGAGAAAGTCTTCATTGAGTGACTTCATACAGAGTAGAATATTCTAAAATTATCACATTTGAACTGATTTTAAGAGTACCAATGGGATATTCTTGGTCAAAAGAAAATCTCCTTTTAAGGCTTTATTTTGCTTTCTGTATTGAAAAATCTGCAAGGGTTCCTTTGGAAGACATGTTTTTCAATGAGGTCAAAGGATGACTTATGAGAATCAACACAATGGCAAATTAGCATGACCGAGCCATAGCCTTTAGCAGAAACCAGAGGCATGCAAGAAAGAACATATGATACATAGGGTTTCAAGGGGATGGTAATTATTGGAGAGAATTTGAGAACAGTGTGTGTGTGTGTGTGTGTGTGTGTGTGTGTGTGTGTGTGTATGCATGCTATTAGGGATAGAAATCAGGGTCATTCTACCTCCAGTCTGCACTTTTAGCCCTACTTTATTTTATTTAAAACAGGGTATCACTAAGTTGCTGAGAGTCTCACAAAGTTGCTGAGGCTGGGTTTGAACCTGTTTTGCTCTGGTCTCAGCCTTCCAAGTATGGGGATTATAAGCATGCATCACCAGACTTGGAGAATATGGAGTCCTACACAGAATTTATAAGATGTTGTAAGCACCTTTGAAGGCCTGCAAAAATCCTGGACACCCAGAAGTGGAGGGAGGGGATGTGAACAATAGCGACAGAAGAATACAAAAGTCTAAACATACTTCCTAGTTTATCCCAAGGCCAATCTCAGGTGAAAAGAAAATTAAATGTTTCTCCTACTGTGTTAGTCAACTTCCTGTGACAAAATGCCTATGAAAATCAACTTAAACGGAAGAAGACTTATTTCAATGCATGGTTTCAGAGATTTCAGTCCATGGTGACTTAGCCAGATTGCTTTGGAGCTCTGGCAGAACATCATGGCAGAGAAAGTATGGTACAGCAAAGCTACTCACCTCATGGCAACCAGAAGCAGAGAGAGAGAGAGAGAGAGAGAGAGAGAGAGAGAGAGGAGAAGAGCCAACACTCCAGTATCTCCTTAAATGGCATGTCCCCAGGAACCTACTTTCTCCAACTGGACTCCACCTGCTGAAATTTCTGCCACCTTTCAAGAGCACTACCAGCTGAGGAAGAAGCATTCATCACATGCCCCTTCAAGGGGCACTTCAGATCCAAACCATAACTTCACTGTGGCACATTCTTTAACTTATTTACAACAAGAAAGTTTTTGCCTATATACTTCTCTCTCTCTCTCTCTCTCTCTCTCTCTCTCTCTCTCTCTCTCTCTCTCTCCTTAACTTCAAGCCTGGGGACTTACCCAGGATGAGAGCTAACTTTCTGCTGTTATAACTGTGCTTAATTAAACATTTTAATTAAAACCTACAAGAGTGATTGCTCCTGTCAGGGTATTAAAGGAAGCTAATAGAGTTCCTTTCATGCAGTCCAATGGGCAGCCCAAGGACATGCTGCTGTAGTGGAGGCAAAGCGGCCTCAGGAGCAGTGGGGCTAAGCACTGTGGAGATGCTTCTTCCCAAAGCCAAAAAAAAAAAAAAAAAAGGAAGAAAGAAAAGAAAAAAGAAATGATCAAGGGAAATGGTGCTTTTACTTTTCCAACTTCCTAAAATAGCTTAAATAAATGTGTTTGTTTCGGAGCACAGCACATTTCAGGTAGAAACACAAGTTTATAGTCATTGATTAAGATCTAGAATTTCCTCCATATACAGCAATGATCAGAGGTGGAATCATCCAACCATGACAGCCTTAATCTCATCAATGGCTTATTCTGTAGATGGATTAGTAATTTGATGAATTATGTCGGCATGGTGGTATATCTCAATGCTTGGAAGGCTGAAACATGAGGACCACAGGTTTGAGGATGGCCTCAGAAATTTAACAAGACATTGTTTAAAAAAGAAGCAGGGGGACTGGGGATATACCTCAAAGATAGAATGGCCCTGGGTTAAATCCCTAGTACTACTATTACCACTATTACTACTACTACTACTAATAATAATAATAATAACTTAAATGGATTTACTATGTGGAGTGTGGCTGTAAAAATATGTCCCTGGGAGCATGGCCTTGTGGACTATATCTATCCTCTAATATCTCTCTTGCTCTCTCTCTCACTCTCTCTCTCCCTCCCTCACTCTTCTCCTCTCCTTCTCCTTTTATCTCTCTTTTTCTCTCCCTCAGTGCACTTCCCAGCTGCCACGATCTGAGTAGCTTTCCTTCACCAGCCCTGACAGCATGTTGTTTCTGCCTTGGAGCCAGCCAACTATGGATTGAACCTCTGACACCATGAGCCAAATAAACTTTCCTCCCCTATGTGGTTCTTTTCAGATATTTTGGTCATAGTGATGCAAAAATGACTAATATGTGTATTTTTCCCTTCAATAGTTACTTCCCTACAGCCTACCAAAAGAGTACAAAGCACTCTGTTCTTTTCTGTGAACATGGGCATTAGAATGAGAAAATGAGAATATCAGTATGCTAATCATCAGGGTGAAAGAGTTCAGCCCATGAAAGCTTCCAAGACTTGTAAGGGGACTTTTCACTAGTAAATAAATGCATACATATATGTATATAAAATGTGGGCAGTCAAGCCGGGCATAGTGGCGGACACTTGTAATCCCAGCATTTGGGAGGCTGAGACAGTTGGATCATGGTTCATGAACAGCCTCAGCTACTCAGTGAGGCTCTTTCAAACTCAGTGAGACCCTGTTTCAATATAAAAAATCAAAACTAGGGCTGGGGGTATTGTTTGATGGTAGTATACCCCTGGGTTCCATCCCCAGTACCACACACACAAAAATAATGTAGGCAATCATGGTCTTTTTAGAGATTTATTAAGATCAATTTGATGTTTTTTGAAAAATTATGTGCCAGGTTCTCAGAAATTCTAATATGCTACCTTGAAGTTGGATGGCTGGAGGAATGCATTGAGGAAAATCCTCAACATCACAGCCTGAGCTTATTATGTTCAGTCATTCTTTCATCCCAGTGGGCTGCTGTTAGTTACAGACATATCCTGGTTCCCAGATATGGTGTTAACAAAAAATAAACTAAAAAATTACTGTCTTTAAGTAACATTTGCTTTCACATAGGCCTCCAAATCAAATGGCCCGTTGTACTTTGAAATTCATCTAACCCCACAGACTTTCCAATGGAAACTTTTAGATTCATAGGCTTTGACAACTCCCCATGAAGCCAAGTTTACAATTTGGATTCACAAATCCTCAATTCCTGTTTCTCTCTGCCTCATCAGCATAGTGATTTGAACAGACGGTGCCATTTAAAAGCACTTTTCTACCTTTCCTTCTACCCAAGGATTCTCTGCACCCTCTACCCCTTACTAGCAGTTACATCCTGACCTTGGAGAATTCAGGATTCTAGAAATATACATTCAGACCCCAGGAGTGACATCTATTTTTGAAAGTGACCAGATACAAAAGGAAAGCTTAGTACCTAGCAATAGATTTACTTGATCAAATTCTCTCTCAATAACTCATCTCAAGAAAGTGAGATTAGTCAGTCACAAAGAATAAAAAATCAGATGCTTTCTCTAATATGTGAAAGCTAAGGAGAAATGGGTCATAGGAGGAACTCTAGATGAAAATGGAAATGCTATAGAGGAGCAAACAAGACAACCTAAAGGAGGAGAAAGGGTGGGGGGAGAGGGAAAATCTCTAAAACACACAATGTACTTAAACATATCGAAGCCAACCACTAAGCTAAGCAAGGGAAGGAGGGATGGGGAGGGAATGGGGTGGGAATTGGATAGGGGTTAAATCAGTGATGTGTACATATATGTACACACAAGTTTTTTACCCCAATATGATGTATGAATATAATGCACCAATAAAAATTTTAAAAATAAAATTAAAAAAGAAGACAATAGGAATTTAAAGGTTTTAAGTATAGCAGGAGATAAGAACATGTGAGTTATTTAAAGTAGTGCTTCTCAACCTTTCACATCCTTGGGAATAATCTGGTAACCTTATGAAATTGCAAATGTTCATAAGATTTTTGACCATGAGAAATAAAATAAATTGATTTGGTTTAAGCTACTAAACTTGGAATATTTTGCTACAGCAGCAGTACAAAAACTTACACTCTACAATCTGACAAATATGCAAAGACAGAACTCTTTCAGCATCAAAAACTAACAAAAAAGAAACAAACAAAAAACTCTCTGATCTGTTTCTAGTCTTAGCACTAAACAAGAAAGACAGGTCTTTAAAATTTAATTCCAGAGTGGAATCTGAATTTCCAATATTCTGTCTAATTTGAGTGGTCAGAATTTAGACAGCAATTCAAGATATATGATCTAAGAGCCAAACAGTATTATAGTCAACAAAGAGTAGTTGGAAAATGGGACAGAAAGCTAACACCTGTGATAGACAGAACAATTGCTCCTTAAAGATGTCTATGCTCTACTCACTAGAACCTGTGCAAGTGCTTTGACAAAAGGGACTTTGAAAGTGTGATTAGGATATGGACCTTTACATAGAAAGATTATTCTGGATCATTCAAGAGGCCTCATTATAATCATAGGGATCCTGAAAACCAGAGAACTTTTCCTGACTGAGTCAGAGAGATGACTTGATAAAAAGGATTACATGCCTCTATGCTTCTCTGAAACACGGAGGCCATTTTCCAAGACAGGAGCCAAGGATTCTAGCAGTTGTTGGTGGCTCCCAGCAAGCAACAGGCAAAGAAACAGATACTTCAGTTTTAAAACCACAAAAAAACAAAATTCTTACAATGCATGAAGAAGCAATAAAGACAATTTTCCAACATTCCCAGAGAGGAACAGGGGCTTATGTATTACTTTATTACAGTGAAACCCATATGAGACATTTAATCACTAGAAATGTAATAAATTAGCATTGTTTTAAGCTACTAAACTTGGCATATTTTGCTGCAGCATCAGTATAAAATTTACACACTACTGGTCTGATACACATGCATCAATTAAAAAAAATGATTTCTCCTTATCCAGGTGTAGTGGCACAAGCTCGTAATCCCCATGCTTGGGAGGCTGAGACAGGAGGATTGCACAGGTTCAAAGCCAGCCTCAGCTACTTAGTGAGGCTCTCATCAACTTAGTGAGACCCTGTTTCCAATTAAAATATAAAATAGGTCTGAGAGTATAACCCAGAGGTAGAAAGCCTCTGGGTTTCATCCCTATTACCAAACACACAAACAAACAAACAAAACATTTCTCTGCTGCTAGTCTCTAGTCTTAGCAGTGAGCAAGAAAGAGAGGTCTCTAAAATTCCATCTGAATCCAAGTCACACCCACCCATTATAAAATTTTTATGGCTCAAGTTCTTGACAGGAATGAAAGTGTCTTTAGTATATGCTCTTATATAGTTATCCAACCCCTTTCTGTCAGTACAAACTTTTTCCTCATTAGACTAAATGGATTCATTAACTCAATACTAAAGTAGGCAAGGGGCAGACACATAGTCTATGAACTTTTGCAAAATCAATATCAAGAGGAATGATATGAGAGCAAGCTATGTGTTAAGGAGGTTTGACTGGAGCATGGAAAAAGCTCAATAGACCTCTAAACAATAAAAATAAAAAGACGGGTGTGTGGAAAGGAGGGGAGAAAAAGATGCTGAAAGAGAAAAAGAGGGGCCCAGGCCGGGATCGTGCAGAGCATGCCAGACCCCTGGAGAAACTGGGCCCGGTCGTCAACCCTGGGTCCCGGGCAGGGGTCGGTTGGGGCACGCCGGACCCCGAAAGAGCCTGTGCCCAGGTCGCAGGACTCTGGGCCCTGGGCCGGCCCTCGCTGAGCATGCCAGACCCCTGGAGAAACCAGGCTCGGTCTTCAGACCCTGGGTCCCGGGCAGGGGTCGGGCAGGACACACTGGACCCCGGAAGAGCCGGGGCCCAGGTTGCAGGACTCTGGGCCCCAGGCGGAGTAGTGTGGAGCACGCTGGACCCATGGGGAAACCGGGCCGGGTCACAGTGCTACTGAGTGCCTGATCCCACTACCTTCTCAAACCACACATACTGTCTTCTCTTATTAAAAAAAAAAAGAAAGAAAGAAAGAAAGAAAGAAAAAGAGAAAGAAAGAAAAAATATTGGAGAGGGGTCAAGAAGGCTGAGGCGGATGCCAGGATACTGGAGATGCAGACAAAACCTATCCAAATGAACTGGAACTTTTGAAAAAATTCCCCATGAAGGAGGACTGCTTCTTCTCTACATTGTTAAGAATCTTGGACATCACCTCTAAGGAGAGAGTTTAGCGGAGACCAAGGAGAAAGGCGGTTTTGAAAGCAGTCTCCGCGATGGCAGTGGAGACTTGTATTCAGATGAAGCAAAAATCAGATCATACCAACCTTTTTTTTTTTTTTTTTTTTTTTTGGAGAAATTACACCTAATGTCAAATGCTACCGTCACGCATGCTTAGGAATACTGGACAGCATTCAGAGTGAAAAAAGAGCTTGGGAAAGATTTGAAATGGTGGAAGCAGTGGCAATGGCAGTGGCCAGTACTCAGGGCAGAGATCTGATGCATTATACCTGGAACCTTTAAAATAACCCCAAAAGCAGAATGCTACCACCACGCACCCTCGAGAATGGGGGACAAATGGCTGGGCGAAGAGGGTGTTAGGATTGGAGCCTGCCAAGGGGTGAGGTCGGTGCTGGGGTCAGTAGGCCAGGATCGGAGCCTGCTGTGAGGCAAGGCCAGTGCTGGGGGCTTCGAGGCCGGGATCGGAGCCTGCCAAGGAGTTAGGCCAGTGCCGCGGCCAATGGCCGACATCGGAGCCTGCCATGAGGCAAGGCCATTACTGGGGCCTCCGAGGCTGGGATCGGAGCCTGCCGAAGGGTTAGGTCAATGCCGGGGCCAGTGAGGCCGGGATCGGTGCCCTATAGTGAAGCAATTAAGGTGACCAATCAGAGAGTATGGAATAGGGGAGGATGGAGCCTCTTTAAAATGTAGGAGGTCCATAAGCAAATGTATCAAAGTTAATCACCAAACAAGCATGGGATCGAGGGGGTGGAGGGAATGGGATGGGAGCTGGATGAGGGCTAACTGGATGATGCGTGCTTATATATCCTCTCAAGTCTTGTATTCCAATGTGATATATGATTGCAATGCACCAATACAAATAAATTTTAAAAAATAAATAAATAAAGAGAAAAAGAAATGAACTGAATGTATTGAGTGGGACAGGAGGCCATGTGGGGACAACAGAACTCAGGCAATGTTTGTTGAGGCCACGTCCTAGATGATTCCCCTAAATCCAGCCTCCCATGGGACCTTTGCAATGACCCTCAGATTCACTTGTTTTCTAGTATTGCCAATCCAGCTCAGTCCATTAGTTTTAAAGGGCTACCATAATAAATATTAGAGACTTGAGAACTTAACCAATGGAAATTGATTTTTTCACAGTTATGGAAGATGGAGGCCTAAGAGCAAGATGCTGGCAAGCAGTGTCCTTCTGAGATCTCTCTCCTTGGCTTACAGATGGCTGCCTCCATGCTGTGTCCTAACATCATTCTTTAGTCTGTGTTATCTGTGTCCTAGTTTCTACTTTTTAAAAAAACTTAAGTCATATTGGATTAAGGATGACCCACACATTTAATCACTTTACTGTAATTGCATTTTTCTTTTTTCTTCTCTTTTTTATTTTATTTATATGTAGAATATATTAAAAATGGCATACATTTAGACTGGGCTTGGTGCCCTCTTCCTCCCCTGGTTCCCCTTCTCCCCCTCCCAACAATGAGTATCCAGGTTGACCATGCTATATTCATACTTTTACACATATTCGAATGTAGCTCCTCCATTAATCAACCTCAGCCTTCTTCCTTTCTTACCCTTCCATTCTAGCTTTGCTGAGGTTTCCCCTCCATTATCTGGAGTCCATCTGGTATTCCCAATACTCTTAGTTTGGGCATATTAGAGAAAACATATGTCCCTTCTCTTTCTGTGCTTGGCTGGTCTCACTTAACATAATGTTCTCCAGATCTTTCCATGTTCTTGCGAATGACATGATTTTCTTCTTTATAGCTAAGTAGAATTCCACTGTGTGTATTTGCCATAATTTTGCAATCCATTCATCTGTTGATGGAGACCTAGGTTGGTTCCATATTTTGGCTGTTACAAACTGTGCTGCTATGAACATAGGTATGCATATGTTACTGTATTTCTCTGATTTTAACCCCTTTGGAAAAATACCCAGGAGTGGTATAGCTGGATTATATTGTGTATCTATCTATTCCCAGTTTTCTAAGGAATCTCCACACTAATCTCCATAGCAGCTTAACTAGTTTGCACTCCTTCCAACAGTGTAAAAGAGTTCCTCTTTACCCACATCCTCTTCAGCATTTGTTGTTATTTGATTTCTTTATGCTTGCCACTCTGATTGGGGTTAGATAGAATCTCAGCGTACTTTGGAGCTAAATCCTAACTACTCACCATGCACAGGAATGAACTCAAGATGGATCAAAAACTTAGAAATTAGACCAGAGACTGTGAAGTTATTAGAGGAGGGCATAGGTTCAACACTCCAACATATAGGCACAGGCAGTAACTTTCTCAACAAGACCTCCAAAGCACAGGAAATTAAAGCAAGAATTAACAAGTGGAATGGTATCAAACTAAAAAATTTTTCTCATCAAAGAAAACCACCAAGAACCTAAAGAGAAAGCCTACAGGATCAAAGAAGATCTTTACCAGCCACCACTTGAATAAAGGGTGGTAATAATATCCAGAATATACAAAGAACTCAAAAGACTCTACACTAGCAAAACAAATAACCCAATTAGGATATTGGCCAAGTAATTGAAGAGACACTTCACAAAAGAAGAGATACAAATGGCCAACTGATACATAAAAAGATGTTCAACATCATTAATTACCTTTTTCAATTCCCTATTTCCAAATACATTTATTTCTGAGGTAGTGTGAATTAGAACTTCAAGATACAAATTTTAGGGGGATGTTATTTAACCCATGAAACTCAGATTTGTTTGTTTATTTGTTGTTTTGGTGGAGTATTGGGTATTAAATGCAGGGGCACTGTACCTCTGAGCTATATCCCAAAACAGTTTTTACTTTTTGTTTCTGAAACAGGGTCTCACTAAGTTGCTGAGAGTCTCACTAAATTACTGAGTTTGGACTCAAAACTGTGAACATCTTGCCTTCTTACCCTCACAAGTACTGGGATTACAGTTGTGTGCCACCACCCCCGGCTTAAATCTCAGGTTTTTGTTTGCTTATTTGTTTAATGAAAACTCCCATCTGAGTAACTAATTCCTGCAGATGCTTATGCAGAACTTGGCCATGTTAATTTGTTTAAAGTGCTTTCATTATTTCATGCTGTTGCACAAGAATTATTAATAGCTGTTAAAGTTTTATTCAATTTCTCCAATCTGACATGCAAGGCCCCAAGATCCCTCCTAATGGGCTTCTCTAATAATGTCTGGATATGCTTGTCTACTAGAGAAATACTCTGTCTCCTATATTCTACTGGGCATTTTGCATAGAAAGACCATATCCAGTATTTTCATCTCATTTGCTAAATGTTTCTTGTAGAGACAGCCTATTTTATAACCTACATCAAAAATTCCCCTTAATAACTATGAGTCAGGTGCATAGGTGCATGCCTATAATCCCAGTACTTGCAAGGCTGTGACAAGAGGACTGCAGGTTCGAGGCTAGCCTCAGTAACTTAGCATGATCCTGTTTCAAAATAAAAATAATAAATCAATAGGGCTAGGGGTGTATCTCAGAAGTATGATCTCCTTGGGTTCAATCCTCAGTGTCAAAAAGTAATATAAAATAAAATAAATAAGTCTTAGGTTCCTTTAATATTCTGACCTCAATAGATGCTCACATATACCAAGTAACTGATTTATTGGATAGATTCACCTTGTTGCTCCCACATTTCAGGATTATCTATATTAAACTTGGATATAATAGAGGAGTCTAAAACATGTCACTTCTTTACTTTTTCCATAAGCAGCCACTGAGCAGGCATCAAATAACATGTACTATACTAGGTCTAAAAGAGGCACAGAAAATTAAATAAGAATGAGCACAGTCTTTTAAGAAAAATGGGCATAAGAACAGATAATTAATACATACTATTAAAATATTGTCTTAGAGGGGAAGAGAACTAATATTCATTTGGTACCTGAAATGAATCAGATACTTTACCAACAATATCTCATTTAGTCTTCCAAGAAATGCTAAAAGATGGGCAATGTTGTTTTACTTTATAGACAAAAAAAAACCCTGAAATGTAAAGAGGTTGTATATGCTGCCCAAGATTAGAGCTAGCAAGTCGATGAACCTGTATTCAAAAATCTATGCCCTGTCTACTGGTAAACAGGGGAGAGATGGAAAGTTGAGTATCACCAACTGCTACAGTTTGTGTAAAGTACATTGGTTCTATATGCTATTTTTAAATACTTCTATTTGTGCATTGCAATGATAAATTATAGTGAGGTTCATTGTGTCACAATAACACATGCACACAAGAAATGGCATACTTCCCTCCACGTCCTACCTCACTACCCCTTGCCCGATTTTATACATGTTAATAGAATTATGTAATACCTATAAAGAGCCATAGTAGTAGTTTAACTATTCCCTTCCTTAACTCTCCTTTTCCCCTTCCCAAATCCTTTCCCCAAGCCCCTTCCACTACTCTACCAGTCTCTCTCCACATTATTTAAATATAAAGTTTCTTATATTTTCTTTTTCTCCCTAGCTTCCACATGAGAGATAAAACATAAAACCCTTGACTTTCTGTGACTGGACGATCTCACTTAGCATAATATTCTCTATTCCCATCTATTTTCCTTAAAATGACACAATTTTGTTCATATTTATGGGTAAACAGAATTCCATTGTGTGCATATACCACATTTTCTTTATCCATTCATCTGCTGACAGATGCCTGGGTTGGTTACATAATTTGGCTATTGAGAACTATGCTGTATAAACATGGGTATGTGTGTCTCACTATAGTATTCTGACTTTAATTAAATTTTGGAAAAACACTGAGGAGGAGTATAGCTGAGCACTGTATGTGTGTTATTTAATTCAAGAAAAAAAAAGTGGTAATAGGGATCCAGGGGAGGGAATGTGCAAATCCTCTTCAGAACGACTGGTAAAGCTTTACATTTGAGTTGTGCCTTGAGAGACAAATACAATATCTACTGATGGAAAAGAATGAAAAGAACATAAGCGGGCAGAGAAAACTGCTTGAACAAAGAACACTGTGAAGGATGCATGGATCGTGGTGTGGAATGGCTGGAGACCAACCTCAAAGCCTTGGCACAGCTCTTCAGTGTCTACCATAGCAGATGTTGGGGTTTTCACCTAATAATTACAGTGATCTGTATCTAGTTTGAAAGTAGGCTCAGTGCAAGAGCAGTACTAGAATGGCGTGAGCAATTTATGAAGGAGGGACCAGTACAGAAGTAATCTATATTTGATGAGGTACTGCATTCAATAGGGAGGAAATTATTCGAGAGCTGTTTCAGAAGCAACATACATAGGAATTAGAGATATATTGGTGGGTTTAGAGCTGAGGAAGATGGAACCTTAAAACACCTCTCTGTTTCTAGCTCATAGCTAGGTGTAAGTCATAGGTGGGAAAGAATAGATGTGCGTGACTTTGAACATGTTGTTTGTGAAACCTACAGATGTTCGGCATAAATTGGGAAAAGTCCTAACTCTCAGAAGGAAAGTCACTGATAATCTTGTGCTAGCTGCTTCACTAAGACTTATCAGAGCTAATTTAAAGTTCTGTAAATTATATAGGCCACTAACTAAATGTAAACTTTATTAAAATTAAACTATGTAAACCTTGGATTAAATGAATTATATTTTAAGAGTCCATAAATACTCAAAAACATCACTTCTTAGTTATTTTAGCATATTTTGCTATCATTGGTCCTCTTATGGTTATAGTCACTTTTTTGCACAGTAAAAACACACTATAATTTTATACCACCATGCATCTCTTTCCAACTGTATTCAATGATATAGCCTGAAATTGACTATGATAATTATGAAATCAGCAAATTCTACAGACCTAAGCTTGACTTGTTCATTGTCTACATTTAAGAAAGTCATACATAAATGTTGATAATAGAGATTAAACATAATATTCTATCATGTCTGTAATTGTTAGAGTATAAGTAGCACAAAAGAGCCAGGTGTAGAGGTGCATGTTTGTAATCCCTGTGCTTGAGAGGCTGAGACAGGAGGATTTCACAGGTTCAAAGCCAACTTCAACTACTTAGTGAGGCTCTAGGCAACTTAGTGAGACCCTGTTTCCAAATAAAGTATAAAATAGGTCTGGGAGTGTAGCCTGAGGTGGAAAAGCCCCTGGGTTCCACCCCCAGTACTACAAAAAATAAACAAATAAATAAACAAATAGCACAAATATTGTGGAAATATTGAGTGTTCAAAAATTAGTATATAAGTCAGAAAAGTCATATATATAACTGTTATATATGTGTTATATATATATATATATGTATATATATAAAGTTTCATCTTTATAAACAAAGGAAAGGAAGTGCTGACACGCACTTTGTTGTTTCCTTTTTATCTTGCCCCATGTAAGTGAAGTGTCAAGCAACATCCATGTCAGAACTGAAATCGCTCATCATACATTGGTTGTGGATATAAGAATTTTGCAAAAAATAGAAGAAAACATTCTGTGAGAATCAATTAGCTTTACTGAATTTGCAAATAAAGAATGTCATATATTTTGTGTAAATAATTTCCTACATATCCTTTGCCTTATTCTGTTTGTCTAAGGCTGGATAATTGAAAACATAAAGGGGTTTATTTAGATCACAGTTCTGAAGGTCCAAGAGCATAGTACCGGCATCTGCTCAGTTCTGGAAAGAGCCTTCTGGCAGACAGCACCCCATAAAAAGAGCAGGTATGCAAAAGTGACTCAGGGGATATGCCATGCTCCCTTGTAACAACCCCTCTCAAGAAACTGATCCAGTCTGTAAGACCTGCAGTAATCTTCTGAGAATAAGGTCCCTGTGACTTAATCACCTGCCTTTAAGCCCCACCTCAACATGGCCACACTGGGAAAAACAGCTTTCATCACATGAACTGTGGGGTACACACCATATCCAAAGCAGTGCACTCCTTACTTCAGTCAATGTTATAATGATTAGAGGTCCACACACGCTTACACACACACACACACACACACACACACACACACACACACACACACACTTTTTTCCCTGAGAAAGATCTGATAATTAAGCATTTACCCAGACAACATTGCTCACAGATATAGAGATATTTCTTGAAGTCTTTGGCATAATGTACTAATTAATTCAAGAAGTCATGGATTAGGTACCCATAAGATATCCTTGGCTGTTTTTTCCTTCTTTAGGTCTCTGGTAAAGTAGCTGAATTTTTTGTACATTACAGTGATATGCTATCTATCAGTTGAAACTCAATTTGTTTTCATTTCTGTTATTCCTCTTGTTTATTTCTACTTCTTTTGAACTTTTATTATTTTCTTTCTGGCCTCACTGGTGTTCACAACTTCTCCTAATTTAGATCCATCTGCAAACGTCATTAACATGCTATTTACTCCCTCATTAACACTGAAACATTATCATTTATCATTATCTTTGGTAATGATCATGGGATTGAGAGTGTGAGAGCCTGAGGAAGTCTTGGTTCTAATCAGCAACTTGAAAAGGATGAGTCTAGACAGACCGTGAATTGTTCAATGCCATGCCAAGGGCTTGGGGACTAGGATTACAAAGTAACTGAAATTTAGCTTCAAGTTGAAATTCAATATTCTCCATTATAGGATTATTTGAAAACCAGAAGGAACACAGGGAGATTTCATACCAGGATAATATTGGTATGTCCTGGCAGCCACAATGAGTTCTATTTATATGAGTATCCCACGAGCCTTCAAGGAAAACAGTAAAAAGGATCACAGTGGCAGATGAATGGTGTTGAAAATAAAATGTCTAAACTAGGTGGGCATGTAGGTGGGAAAAGAGAGCTAGAACCCAACTAAGAGAGGAGGGAATTGTGGGGTCTTGCTTATTTAACTGAAGAAAAACATAACTTGTGGTCAATGGGGCAGTGCTACACACATATCTTCCAACCTGACTCTAATATATTAATTTTTGCAAACTAAAAATGAAAATTTTACAAATCAAAAGAAAAAGAAATGTTGGGGAAATGTATAATGATAACCCGTACTTGCCAGCGAAAGGGAGATGTTCCAGGAAGAAAGGTCAGAGTCTGCTGTCCCAGGTGAGCCATTGTTGACCATGAGTAAAGCGGCAGCATTTGCAGGACATGATCAGCCAGAGAGTGAATTAAGCCACACAGGAAACAATAACAAGTCATCAAGGTGCAGAACAGGATGTCACTCAGGGATTGAGAGAAGGAAAATCAGAAACTTTGATGTATCTGATCCCTCTATTCTTCTTTGAGTTCAGAAATAAAAAATCTACACATTTTTTCTTTTTCTTTAGCCTTTGCACAAATGCTTGTAAACCATTGAGTTAGGATTGTTGGTAATGCTGAGAGAAAATTGGAAACTAAGAGTTTTAACCTCAATAAGCATTGAATGTTAGAGCCTAGTCATTCACTCTTACTTTATTTCTTTTAGATCTAAATGAACCCTTTATTTATTGAAACTTGCCTTCCTTCTTGTTTATTACGGAATAACTAAGATAAACATCCCACCAGAGCAGTGACAATGACAGCTCTTAATTCTGAAGATATCAATTGCCTTTGAGTCTTCCAGCTGAGGCCACAGGCACCAGGAAACAGGGACAAGCCATCACCATTGCAACTTTGCTGAATTCCAGACCCCCAGACACTGTAGAAGCCATGGTTACTACTGGGAGTTTGTTATGCAGCAAGAGATAGCTAGCATAGCTCTAACTGGAATCACATTACCTACTATTTGCTATAGTTAGTCTGTCTACAGCCGGACTGACTGGCAGTGAGTTAGGTACAATGACTTAATTTTCATGACTGACTAATTAAGTACACAAGACATTGCTTATGTATTGTTTTTGTTTTTGTTTTTTTAGTTAGTTGGTTGGTTTGTTGGTTGGTTCTGTACTGGAGATTGAACCCAGTTCATTCTGCCACTGAGCTACACCCCCTGTTCTTTTTATTTTGAAAAAGAATCTAGCTAAGTTGTAGATGGTATCTAAATTGTGAGACTAGCCTTAACCTTGTGATCTTCCTGTTTCAGTCTCCCATTTCCTGGTATTATAGGCATGTGCCACCATGCCCAACTCATAAAACAGTTATTTTTAATGATACCAGAAGCACACTTGAATCCAGGACCTACTAAAAGACAAGAACCTTAAAGTCATTGGTATGTAATCATATAGTAGTACTATCTCCAATCCTATACCTACCACAAAGAAACTACATTCTAATTCCATGCTAATCAAACCATTGTTTTTCTTTTATACTGGTTATAGATTATAGCATATCTTATTATTTGAAATTTACTTTCTTTGTTTGATATTACATTGCTAAAATTCACCCATGTTCTCTACTACATTTTTTATTGCTATATAACATTTCATTGTGTAAATAAGCCACAGTTTGTTTAGCAATGATCATAGGCTTTGGAGTTTCTATTTTGAACAATGCTACACTAAACACACTTGAACATTTTCTTTAGTATGCATACACATGAAGTTTGCTTGGGCATAGACCTAAGGAGTGAAACCATTTGGGTGAATTTAAAATGTTTTTTATAAAAATGTTCTTGAAGCCTTTAAAAAGAGTTACCTTATGGTTCAAAACATATTGATCTACATTTTTAACAGTATCACAATTGCATTTTTAATATGTAAGTACTTGATCCCCATGAGGTTGATTCTTATTAGGTAAGGTGGGAGGTGGGATTCCTTTTTTTTTTTTTTTTTTTTTGGTGGTACTGGGGTTCCTGGAAACATTTCTACCTCCAGGCTACACTCCCAGACCTATTTTGTATTTTTATTTGGTAACAGGGTCTCTTAAGCCAGCAAGGCTGGCTTCAAACCAGTGAGATTCTCCTGTCTCCACCTCCCAAGCACAGGGATTATAAGCGTACACCACCACACCACGCCTGTAATGTGGAATTCTAATTTACATATTTTCTTATCAATATCTTATATTTTACTGAGGTTTGGGACTGTTTTGACTTAACACCTCTATCTGATATCAAAGTTCCACATATGCTTGGGCTTGTTCCTGCACTTTCTGTCCAACTCTGTCAGCCATTCTCTCTACCCTCATTCCACACACTACTGTTTGAATGAGCACACCTTTCTGATCAGTCATGATATTTGGTATAGCACATTTCTCATTACAGTTTATCTCTTTTAATTTTGTCCTATATTCAAACACACAGATTTTTAGAAAAAAATTATTGAGATAGAAAAGATTCAAGAGATAAGGAAAGACCCATATTAAGAAACATGACATTTAAGATAATTAAGCCTTATTAAAAATTAAAAATCTTACAAAGATAAAAGTATAAGAATGAAATTAATAATAGATTCGTCAATAGCAACAAATGCAATAAAACAAGCTACATTTAAAATGACTGGTGCGTACTGTATTTAGGTATGTCCAGACCTAGACTTCTCATTCCTCTTCTATTTTACTTTTGCTTTTGGAAAAAAAAATTTAAAAACTTAACAAGATATTTGATTACTTTTATTTCATAAATCTCTTAGAAGAGCTCCTACATCCTTGGGTCTAATTTTAGTAGTTTATAAAATCTATTTGATATCTATTTATATAATCTATCAGACTGAAAGTCTGATAGTAAGATCTTACAAGCATAAGAATATTTTTGTTATGCCCTCGTATTTGAGTAAATATCTGGTCATATATAAGCTTCTAGGTTTTAAATGCTTGTTTTCTTGCATTTATTGTCTATCATTATCCTTTATATTTCTTAATGCTTTAAAAACATATTTCATTATTTGTTTTTTCTTCTATCTTGAAGATCCACTCAGTATGCTGTTACATGAAATAATTGGTTCCTCAGTTATATTCATTCCATTTATTGCATCTACTTAAAAATATACTTTTCATACTCAGTATTCTTTTTGGTTATTTTATGTTTTCTTTTGTTCCTTATTTAAATTGCTACTGTTCTTTCTTGTTTATCAAGCTAATTTTAATTTTTACCTCAATTGCCCTAATATATTTTGTTTGATGGGTTCTATAATCTGGTATTTTTTATTTCTTTTGAAATAGTCATACTTTTCAGATATCTTTTGAGCTTACTTTTCTCTGGGGTTTGACTTTAGTTAGTCAGCTCACTCTGCAAGGCCAAACACTAACTCTCAGTCTTAATGGCTTTGTATTGGTTTTACACCTGAGGGGCCCTGTGCCAAAGATCTGAGTCACTGCAAATTCACTGTAGGAGTTAGTGTTGGGCACAAAAAAATGTGGTAGAAAAGGTAATAATGTAATTTCATAATTTTCTCTATTTTTCCTCCCAAAGCCATACTAAGCTGGCTTTTCTCTGAACCTGTGCCACATTCATCTGTTATTATTAAGAAATCTATATTGGGAGAGGAAGCCTGCAGCAATCTTAGTACAGTATTTGGCTAGAAACCACTGACTGTTTTTTTTTTAATAATTATGTCACCAACAACCTCAAACATAAGCATATATTACCAAAATCTTTTCATATTTTCCACCTGTATTCTATGTTGGAAATAATAAATCAATAGTGAAGTATTTATAAGTTGTTGTATTACAATATGTCTTGGCATGTTTTGCATTGCTATAAGCAAATGCCCAAGACTGGGTACCTTATAAAGACATTTATTTGGCTCATGATTCTCTTGTCTGGAAGACTTAAAAAGCATGACGCTGGCATCATGGAAAGGACACCTTACCTATACCATAATGTAGTGGAGAAGGGAAAAAGGGAATTAAGCGCATGCAGTAAGAATAGGTGCACAAGCAAAAAAAAAAAAAAGGTAGTGGGGAGGAACCAGGCTCATTCTTTTGAAAACAACCCATTCTCAAGAAAATTAATCCACTCCTACCATACCAGGCCCACTCCTGGGAGACAGAATTAGTCTACTCATGAGAGCAGCCCTTATAACCTAGTCATTCTCCACTAGACCCTCTTAAAGAGTCCATCACCACAAAACTGCCATACTGAGGACTGAACTTCCTGCACCTGAACCTTTGGGGTTCAAACAACATTCAAGCCATGGTAGAAAATTAAACAAAACAAAACAAATTATTCTTTAGTCAGAAAGCTTTCTCAAATCCAATTAATTCAAATTCTAACTCTTCATGAAAAAAATCTAAGGCCTAGAGTGAAGAGATATTATCAAGATCATCAAAATAGCTAGTGTCAGAACAGAGATTAAAACATAATGCTCTGAATGCTTGTTATATGTGTGAAAATGTTTTGCATTTACTTGCTTCTGTTTTGCTCCACCCAAGGATATGCTACCCTTCCTCTTACTTTCCTTAAATCTCAAGGTTTGCCCTCAAATTCATACTCTCAAATTGAGAAATGGGTTTTTATTTGCTATTCAAGATTTTATAAGCATTTATCTTTTCTCAAAATTTATCCTTACATACTGAAGAATTTTAATATTTATCTTCATTTCTCAGTTATCTCCCTGACTATTTTAATGGCCTCATTCTTGAGTTATTCTACCTGATTATTTCTTTCTGTCTTTCATTTTAGCAACTAAAATTTGGGGCTACAAAAAAAATACACACACATGTAGATCTAATGAGTCTCCAGCTAGCATTCCTCACCTATTGGCCACTAGGCTATAGCTGCTTATAAATGGTAGTTGACAATAATGCCAGTATTCTCTCCCCAGGTGACAACTAGCACCAAGACTTCAATTTAGAGTATATTGGTGGGCACAACATTTAGATTCTCTAGACTCTTTCATACTCCTGGAAGTTAGGAGTCATAGAATGTCCCAAAGGGAGGAAAACAAAACTAATGAGAAGTTCTCAAGGGATTTTTGTTCCTTAAAAAAAAAGCAGATCTGATAAAGGTATAAAAATGGATAATCAATAAAGAATGAGCACAGGATCCCAACGTTTGTGGAATTGCTCCCTTAGAGATGTCCAGTTTCTCTGATGGCATAAGTCATTTCCTGTGTCACAGTGAGCTAATCCTTATTAACATAAGTGACATATCATTGGTCAAAGCCAGTTTGAAGCCTCCAACTTTCCCTTTCTGAAGAGCACTCTCCCTTTGGAGCTCTTGCCTCTATTGCACCAATCCCTATATGAACAAAACCAGACAAGCTCCTATTCATTGGAGGATTCCTGAACCACCCTTTCAACCATTTTTTTATTACTATGAAAATAATGCTTATTTCATGATAAATAGTTTCTTTTAAATACTTGTAGATAATACAGAAAAGTTCAAGAAAATAAATTCCATGTATAATCAATCACATAACCTATAGATTAAGCAGTATATACATACTTACATTCTAAGTCATTTATAATTTTATGTAGATTTGTGTCCTGGTTTTACTTAGTTTAGGAAGAATTTTTCCACACTTGTTATTATTTCTAAACAATTACAACTTATGGTAGTTACAGAGTCCCATTTTATGGCCTGGTCACAATTTTCTTTCTGTTTGCTCTCTCAAGGTCACTTTGCTTACTTTATTTCTATTCTAAAAGTGCTATGTTAAACATTTTTATTTAACTTTTGTTAATAATTTTGTTGATTCAGAGAGAAAATGATTGGTTATGACAAAACTGGGAGTTGAAAGGACACAAGGTTTTAATACAGATCAAAAATTAATGAAGTTAATTAACTTTACTAAACTATGAGTGCATCTATTGTAGTGATAACAATATACCACAAACACAAAATTAAAATGGAAGTAATCTCTTCCATAGTCTCCTCTCTGAACTGAAACTATCAATAGTCAAGAAGCTTACAGTTGACAAAATATGACTTTATTACATGTTAAGCATTTCTAATCCAAAAATTCAAAATATTTTGACAATTGACATGATGCCACAAGAAGATTATTTAATACCATGAAACTTTGTTTAATATATAAAGTTATTAAAATATTTTTGTTAAATGGCTGCAGGCTAAGTGTATAAGGTATATAAAAACATAAATAAATTATTATGCATTTAGACTTGGGTCTCATGCTCCAGGTATCAATTATGTACTTGCAAACACTACAAGATCCAAAAAATTAAAAATATAAAAAATACCAAGCATTTTGGATAAAGGATTCTCAGTCATTATATGATAGTCTTCACTAACATGACTTTTCTTTTCCAGGAAATAATTTTTAAAATTTTTATTGGTATATTGTAGTTATACATCTTAATGGAGTAAAAGATGGTAGAGGCATACATGCACACATCACTCAATTAGCCCTGACCCAGTTCCCACCCCCCTCCCTCCACCTCCTTCTCATGTTTGGCTTAGTTAACTGATTTTGATGTTTTTTTAATACACATCCTACACATTACAGAATTTCCTTCTTTACCCCTCCCATCCCTTTCAATTAGGTCACCTTATTTGTTCATCTATAGTTTCTTCTTCGTCATCTAGAGTTTCACATATGACTCAATTTCTCCCTAGCTTCTACATATTAAGGAGAACATTCAATTTCTTATTTTTTGGTGACTGACTAATCTCATTTAGCATAATGTTCTCCAGTTCCATCCATTTTCCTATAAGTAATCTTTATGGCTGAGTAAAATTCCATTGTGAACACATCCCATACTTTTGTAATCCATTTATCTGTTGATGGACATCTTGGTTGGTTCCATAGTTTGGCAATGTTGAATTGTGCAGCTATGAACACAAATACACATGCACTAGTTTGGTAGTTTAGTTTCATTCTTCCTGGTAGATATCCAGAAGTGGTATAGCTGAATTATATGGTAAGTTTGTTTCCATTCTTCTGAGGATCCTCCATAGTGTTTTCCAAAGTGTTTGCACTAATTTGCAATCCCACCAACAATTTATTAGAGTTTTCATTTCTCCACATCTTCATCAGCATTTGTTGTTTGTGTTTTGAATGACTACCATTTTCATTGGAGTCAGGTGAAATCTTAGGGTGGTTTTGATTTGCATCTCTCTGATTGCTAATGATGTTAAATGTTTTTTATACATTTATTGGCCATTTGAATTTATTCTTTTCTGAAGTGTCTTGCTCACTTATTGATTGACTTATTTGTTTTCTTAGTGCTGAGTTTCTTGTGTTCTCTGTATATTCTAGACAATAGTCCTCTATCAGAGGAGTAGGTGGCAAAATTTTTCTCCCATTCTGTTGACTTTCTGTTGAGGTTCTTGATAGTTTCCTTTGCTGTGCAGAAGCTCTTAAATTTAATGCAATCCCACATATTGCTCTGCCTTTTAGTTTCTTGTGCCTTTGAGGTCTTGTTGAGAAAGATTTTACCTGTGCCTATGCATTGAAGTGTTGGACCTTCTTCAAGAAGCTGCAAGAACTCTGGTCTGATTTCCAAGTCTTTGATCCACCTTGAGTTGACTCTTGTGCAGGGTGAGAAGGTGGAGTTTATTTCCATTTTCCTGCATATTGTTAACCAGTTTTGTCGACACCATTTCATTGTTTTTTAAAAGGCTATCTTTATCCCAGTATATGTTTTGGGCACTTTTGTCAAAAATCAATTGGGCATTAAGTGTGCAGATTTGTTTCCAAGTTTTCTATACTGCTTCATTAGTCTATGTGTCTGTTTTTGTGCCAGTACTATGTTTTTTTTTTATTACTATGGCTTTATAGTATATTTTAAAGTCAGGTATTGTGATTCCTCCTACATGATTTTTTGTTGTTGAGAACTACTTTGGCTATTCTGTTTTTTTACTGTTCCAAATTGTCTGATTTTTCCATGTCTGTGAGAATGACCTTGGTAATTTAATAAGCATTACACTGAATCTGTAGGTGACTTTTGGAAGTATGGCCATTTTGATGATATTTATTCTGTCTATCCATGAACATAGAAGATCTTTCCACCTTCTAACTTCTTCTTCGATTTCTTTCTGAGAAGATGGTGACTGAGGGAAGTAGTCCTGCTGATACTAGGTTTTCATGCCACAAAAATGGCATTTTTACAAGAGAAATAAAACACCATAACTTTAAAAAGAACATGATAAGTAAAAGGCACCAAGAAAAAAGATAGAAGACTGATCAGAGGCGGGTGGGATTCACTCAGCCCTCCACTCTGTTCCTCCAAAGTGGAGCTTAATAACCCAATCTGATATATGAATATAATGCACCAATAAATTTTTTTTTAATAACACCATAAGTTAACCTTCAGACCCCACGGGAGAATGCTCAGTACTGTGCCCCCAGGGACTCAGACAGCCACGATAAACTCACTGGGTCTGAGGCTCTGCAGTTCAACCCAGTGCAGGTTGGGGTGGAGGCTGTTGTTGGACAAAGGAGAAGCTCAGAAAGACTCAGGCTCTGCATTAGTGGAAAGTTTGGAGAGAGACTTATGCTTAACACTAAATCCAAATAATAGGATCTCCCAGATCATCACAGACCACTCAATCATAGTGAATGAGGAGAAGTCCAGGAAATTATTGACCAAGTTGTAAATAACTTTATTATTTTAGAAACTTCTTGTTTTAGATTACTCCACTTGCCTTAATTAGGATAAATAATCTTTTTAGAAGAATAGATTTTGTGGTTTAGGTCATAAAACAAAAATCAAGACCTTTACCTACACAACTACAACGAGTTTCCCATTCAAAGCTGCTATTACTCTGGCAAAATGGCAAATAATTCAATTAATTTGTCGGAAAAGTTCAGCATTAATTTGGACTCTTTCCACACTTTTGTTTCTTCCTCCATCTCCCAATCCACATCCTTTCTACCTACACACAAATTCATTCAGTTTTTCATTATATAGTTTTGGCATCCCTAATTTATCACTATCACTTACTTCTTGCTCTGTTCCCAGTGTCAGAGGCCTAGGACTTCCTTTTGGTCTGCTGTAATTACCTCCTACTTAAGCACCCTGGAACACTCTGACCAGAAGAGAATTCTTCAAATAAAGTGTTGACCAAATATACCATGTCTGTTTGAAGACATTTCAGTCACACATTTTTTATTTTAAATTTTTATTGGACTAGCAGCTCCTGATGTTTTCCCTATCAACATTCCACAAAAATGCTTATGAAGATGTGAGAAGAAAAAGAAAAAGAATATATAACAACTCTCTCCCCAAATAGACAATACTTATAAAAATGGTAGGATACAGACCTTAAAACCTTTACATTAGAAAGAAAAATTTAATATTAATTATTCAAGCTTCTTGGACATTAATAAGAAAACCAGAGAAATAGAAACAAACCAAATTAGTAATACAAATAGAGTCATGACATATTTATAAAATCACAAAAGGATGCTATATACAATTCCACAGTTATAATTTGAAATTTTAGTCAAAATAGGACATTAATTGAGAAAAAACTATCAGAACCCCTTTTAAAAGTAGTAGAACACTGAAATGCATGAATACCCATGGAAAAAAATCAATAAGTTATCACAAAAAGTTTTGAAGATTTCAGACCAAGTAGTTGTTGAAACAATAAATTTTGACAATATTTTTAGAACATTACATGCTGTATAAAATGTGTATATATGTGCACACACACACACACACAGAAGAATCATATGTTATTTTCTATCTTAAGTATGGACTAAGACAAATTGCTTGCTTCTCAATTCATTTTATAAGAGTATCATAAATTCCAACAATTGACAGAAAATTGCATTAAAATTAAAATTGTAGAACTAACACAATTATGAATATATATGCAAAAACCTCATTTTAACACCAGCAAATAAAATTCAAACATATGTCATTAAAAACTTCATCAATTTAGTAATTTGAGGAAATCTATTAAGCAAATCAATGGTTAATATTACCTCAGTTGATATAACAGAAAGCAAAAGACAGACATCACATCTCTTCCTTATTCTTTCACAAGATTTTAGTAATCAGGGGAATAAGAATACTTTCTTATCATGATGAAGAGATATCCACACACACTCACTCTCTCTCTCTCTCTCTCTCTCTCTCTCTCTCTCTCTCTCTCATATCCTAGGGACTGAACCCAGAGGTATTCTACCTCTGAGAGACCCCTCAGCCCTGTTTTATTTTTTATTTTGAAACAGGGTATCACTAAGTTGTGGTGGAAACTGGCCATGAACCTGGAATCCTTAGGTCTCAGTCTTCCGTGTACTGGGATTACAGGAATGCAGCACCACACCCAACTGAAGGAATCCATCTTAAAAAATCAGCCTCCATCAAACATATGAGGGAAGAGGAAGAGGACAAATATGCTATTTATTACTACTCTCAACCATTATTCTTGTGTATGTTTTAAGCTGACAAAAAAGAAGACAGAATTATCATTATGTCAATTTAACCCAAGATAAACTGATAATCTACTGCAACCAATAAAATAGTTGACCAATGTTGTTACATAAACACTTGAAAAATAAGCATCTATGTGGTAATAGCTTTTAAGATATACAATGGAATATAGCAGAAAAAATATGGACTAAGCCAGAAAGAAACAACTTCAATAGGGAATATGTAAGAATTACAAAAATAAAGAATTATAAAATCAATGACTAAAAGAAAATAGACTTGAATAAAGGGAGAAGCATACCTCAGTCTCAGAAAGGAAGAGTGAATAATGGAAAGGTATTAATTCCTTCCAAAAGAACACCCATGTATTATAAAATTTCAGTAAAAAAAAACTCAATTTGATTTTTCTTCTTTTAGAACATGACAAAGTGCTTTTAGATTTAAGCTGGCATAAGAAGCTAAGAATAACTAAAGGGATTTTGTAAAAGAAGAATAATAAGAGAGACTTGCCTCACCAGACATGAAATATGTTTTACAAAATCTGAATGATTAAATCAGATGTAACAGGTTCAATAATTGACAGGAAGATCAGTGAAAGAGAAGAAATGTGCTTCAAATTAGATTCTAATACCTCTAACAATGTGTCAGCTGATAAGGGTAACAGTGAATATGGAAGCAAAATGGGCAGGTGGGGGAGGGATGCACATTTAAGGAGGGTGGTAAGGGTGCCTCACTGGAAGGGCAATGTTGAAGAAAGGTCTGAAGATAGAGGGTTCTGGGCATAGGTCTTGTTGGGAGAGGAGCAGGTGAGCATTCTGCCCCTGCACTACATCTCTAGCCCTATTTGATTTTTTTTAATTTTTTAAAAGTGTCTTAAGTTGCTGAGGCTGGCCTTGAACCTACAATTCTGCTGTTTCAGCCATTCAAGTACTGGGATTACAGGTGCACTGCAACAGGCCTGGACTGAGCATATATATGTAGAGAGAAAAAGAGTGTTCCAGAAAGAAACAGCACTCCAAAGCCTCTGAAGGGGGAGCAAAGCTAAGATGTTTAAGAAAGAGCAAGGACTTCAGGCTGACTCCTTTGCTGGAGTAACTAAGTAGATAAGTAGAAGGAAATGGGGCCAGAAGAGACCAGGGTTGGATTGGGGATGTGTTCATATAAGGATTCTAAGGGATTTGTTTGTTTGTTTGTTTGTTTGTTTGTTTGTTTTGTGTGGTGCTAGGGATTGAACCTAGGGACATTCTACCTCTGAGCTATATCCCCAGCCCAATTTTTTTTTTTATTCTTTAATTTTAAACAGGGTCTCACTAAGTTGCAGAGAGCCTCACTAAGTAGCTGAGATTGTCCACCAACCAGGATCCTCCTGTCTCACCTTCTCAAGTACTGGAATTACAAGCATATGCTACCACACCTGGCCCTACTTATTTATTTGTTTGTTTTATAGTACTGGGGATTAAACCCAGAGGCATTCTACCTCCAAGCTACACTCCCATCTCTATTTTTTTTTTATTTGAATCAGAGTTTCACTAACTTGAGGAGGACCTCACGAAGTAGCTGAGGCTGGCTGTGAATCTGTGATCCCCCTGTCTCAGCCTACCAAGTACTGGGATTACAAGTGTATACTATGATGCTGGGGTAATAATTATAAAGATTTTAGCTTTGGTTACAAATGTGATAACAAGCCATCGGAAGGTATAGGGTCTAGATATGGCATGATATGATTCTCATTTTTAAAATGATCATTCTGGTTTGTTTGTTAAAAGTAGATAGTAAGCAAAATAAAAGTGAAAATGAAAGACCAGTTGAAGGCTACTGCAAAAATCCAGGCAAGAGAAGAAGAACAAAGCATCAGTGCAGATAGTAAGAGAGCTTTTGCAAAAGGCTGAGGAAGATGGAGTGAGGAATGAGCATACTTGGCACCGAAACTGAGATGACCTGCGGAAAGCAGTTTTGGAAGAAAAGTTCAGAAAAGGCTGTTGTATATACACTAGAGATTATCTTGAGCAAGATTTGGTTTTTTATTAGGTTATCAATTTGGAAATAAAAGCATATGGATCTTAAATGAGTCGAGCATCTGAATTAAATCATAGTGGGAGTGAGGATAGAGAGGGAAGTTCAGGGAGAGAGGCCTGGGACCTGCCAGCTTCAAAAACCAGGATCACCAGCAGGAGCAACCAGAATAGACAGTGAGGTAGGAGGTTGTACTTATCAAGACTAACTTAAGATTGCCCAATGGATATGATGGAGTGGTGCTCATGGGTGGTCTTGATAAGAAGCATTTGGTTGAAAAGGTGGTATCTAAAGATTAACCGCAATGGGAAGAAACATTAAAAAGGAAAGAAACCTTGAAGTCTGTTAGGAAGGACAACTCTTTATAAGAGTTTTGCTTTGAAGGCAAGCAAGAAACTAGAAAAGAAACTGAAGCTACAAACAGGATTAAACACTTGTAAGACAATTAAGATAGATCTTCACATTATAAAATATGACAAAGTTAAAAACAAAAATCGCCAGACATGCTGGTTCATGCTTGTAATCCCAGCATTTGGGAGGTTGAGACAAAAGGATTGTAGTTTATAGACAGCCTCAGCTATTTAGTGAGGCCCTTTGCAACTCAGTGAGACCCTGTTTCAAAATAAAGAATAAAAAAAAAAAATAGGACTGGGGGTGTAGCTCAGAGGTAAAATGCCCCTGGGTTCCATTCCCAGTACCGGAAAAAAAAAAAAAAAAAAAATTAAGCCAATGATTACTAGAGGTCAGAAAAAGTGAAGGAGGTAGATAAAGGAAGGCTCAATTTGACCAGTGCACTTTATATATACATATGTTGAAATATTACACAGAATCTGTTATATGTATAAGTATGTTAATCAAGGATAAGAAAAAGTATAGTAAAAATTTTGGAAAAAAAGATGCGCATATATACACATGATTAATTTGATAGCAAAATGTCAGAACACTATGAAAGTCAAATAATTTATTTGAAAAATATCTGACACAAATATACCATATAAAACTACTGTCTTCCACAACTATGAAGACAAATAGATCAATCCCTTTACAGAAATCAGCCAACCACCAAGAAAAAATTCAGTACAATTGAGATGAGCATACACACAACTGGCTAATATTGTATGTGGAAATATTCAAAGGCATTTGTAAATAATGATCACAATAGATAAAAAATTGTTAACATTTGATAGATATTACCATAAGTTACTAAACTATAAAATTAATTATTATGCTCAGTATTAACAAAGTTATATTGAGGATCTGATTGCAATGTTAACAGGGAAATTTTTACCGACAAGCTGATTGGCATTATTAGTACCTTTAGGAAGCACATAAATTTTAAACATTAGTTTCACTTCCAAAAATTCATATATTAAAGAAAATAATGTCAAGACCCATGTAGGCAAAAGGACACTTAGCAAGTTCTATTTCTGATGCTTAAAATTAACATAAAATTAATAAACTTCTCTCCATATACAAAATAGGAATAATAACTATCTCATGGAGTTGTTATTAAGATTAAATAAATTAGCATTTACAAAGTACTTACAATGGTGCCTACCATATGGCTGTTTGTCATTTATTTAACAATAATTTGCTAAATACTAAACATTATTTATCAATTGTTTGTTAAATAAGTGAACATAAT
The DNA here is from genome assembly GCF_963383645.1 of Muscardinus avellanarius. NCBI lineage: Eukaryota > Metazoa > Chordata > Mammalia > Rodentia > Gliridae > Muscardinus > Muscardinus avellanarius. The sequence continues at coordinate 134,337,713 of NC_137786.1, forward strand.
AATCATGTTGTGTTAACTGAAAACCATAAGATACAAAAATTTATGTGTTATATGAATCTCATTTCTTCTCCAAAACTCCATACACGCAGATAGAAAAAATTGGAAGAAAATACACAAAAATCTGCATGGTTTTCTCTGGAAAAAGGACATACTGTTACTGTAGTCAACTCAGTCTGTATTTGGAAGGTCTTTCTGGATTTGCTTTTCTGTAGGTTTGATACCATGTGTATAAATATTCAGTTTATTGTATTTATCCTGATTAAAATTTGTTGTTTTCTCTGAATCCATGACATTGGTCTTATTTTTAGAAAATTCACTTCCCATCTTTTTCCAATCTTCCTCCTGGAACTCTAGTTAGACATATTTTATGCTTATCTTGAAGTCTCTTTGTCTTTGATATTTCTATTTTTTATTTCATTTCCATGGTTCCCAACTTAAAGGTCAAGAAGTGCTGGGAAGCCAGAGTCAACTCACAGGGATAATGTGGAAATTTTAAATTTTTGAGGGTAACACAGCATTACCTCTTATACACCAAGTGAAATTCTACCAAATTGTCCAAGCCTAACTGCTTAACCCATTTTGCTCCATAGTCTTGAGTATACTATGCCTAAAAAAAATTAAACTGAACAATAAATATACCATGTAAGTTCACTTTGCAGCAAAATTATGTTTTTAGAGTTCTTCTGAGAAAATTAATAGGTGAATAAATAGAGCATTTGAAAGTGTGTATATGAAAATATATAAAATATATCTATAAACTCTGAATTATGATTTCCAACCTATTTAAGGCACCTGTGTAAATTTCACTGGAATATTCATAGAACTGAAAACTTTGGACTTAATGGGTTGATAAGAGAAACATGTACTTTTTTTTCTGATGGGTGCTATAAAAGTTATGAGGCAACTGACAGTACCAGGTAAACTGAGGGAATTTGGGAACTTCAGTTTTACTTTCTTGATATATATTAAGATTTATTTTCTAAGACTAATTTCCAATAACTGAAACTAATATGCCTTTTATCCATCTGTTGAATTTTATTTTCAATTGTTTTAATTTTCAGGTTTATCTGATTATTTGTATAATATTGGTGAACTTTTTATGTTATCTTTTCCTTAATTATATTGTAATGACCATTTTTTCTCTTTGAACAAAATTATACATATATATTTCATATCTTGCTTTTGAAAAACTATGCCATCTATTGTTTTTGCAATTCTTCTGCTACACCATACATGGACATTGGCTTTTTCATGGAGATATGATTTCTCATGTGTTGAGAAATTTTAAGTAATGCTGCTCCAATTTTTTGTAAAAATGTTGAAAGTGTCTGGATTTAAGGTACATTCTTTCAATGGGCGTTTAGGATTTTTGCAAAGGACTTGGAGTGTCACCAACCAGGTCTAATTTAAAATTTTATCTTTTAAAGTCTATTATAGGATTGTAAGTTCAACTGAAGCATATATGAGGGCAATCTTGTGATTCAAGATACTTATGGAAGCCACGCTTGCCCCTCTCATACAGAGAAGCATTCCTATTCGTTCTACCTACAAGACAGATTTTTCCCTTTTCCTTCTTTGTGAGTCTCACTTCAGGACTGTAATTTCAATCCCACTTCTCCCTTTGCCCAGGTCCCAGGCTTTCTCTACTGTGTGCACACTGTCCTCTAAGTTCAAGCTCAGGAAAATTAAACTCTGAATATATCCTAGACTGTGGGTCCTATAGGAGAGCTGGCTTCAGTAGAGCTTCTCTTTTTCAAGTATTATTACTTCATTTTTCTTGCTTACTAGTCAAATCACTGTGCATTTAAAATATTTATTTTGATATATTTTTCAATTATTTCTTAAATATTCTGGAAATGTTTCTATGTGTATCTCATCTGCTATATTGTAAATAAGAGAAAGTATTTTTATATCTTCTACATTGAAGATAAATTATCTTTACAATTAGTTAGTTCATTTTCCCATGGAGACACCCTACCTGCTTACCTCCATATATTTGTTCAATGTGATTCCTCTCTGAAAAATGTCTGTTTTAGACTCATTTCTATATATTACCTATCCTCAAAGTCCAGGAAAATGTTCCTTCCCTGACCTTCTCCATCCTCCATTTCTCCTGCAACTTCTGAACTTAGGTATTTTAACTGGATCTTTGCTTTAGAGACTTATCTCTTTCAACTCTGTATTGATTATACAAATATATAAGATCTTGCTCTTTGGTGGTTATAGAAGTAAAGGTTTTGACTGTTTACAAAGGCTCCAAATTTTTTTCATTGATACTTTATTTTAATTTTGCTGAGGTTAAAATTTGAATCTAAGCTGGGCGTGGTGGTGCACGCTTGTAATCCCAGTATTCGGGAGGCTGAGACCTGGAGGATCACAGTTTGCTGACAGCCTCAGCTACTTAGTGAAGCCCTCTGCAACTAAGTGGGACCCGGTTTCAAAATAAAGAATAAAAAATAGGGCAGGGGGTGTAGCTCGGAGTTCAATTGCCCCTGGGTTCCATCCCCAGACCCGGAAAAAAAAAAATTGAATCTATACTCCAAGGCTTGTGTTAAGATGTCCTTGAGCAACCAAGAAAGAGCACCTGGGAAAGCTCTGGGCTTTCATCTCCAAGCTAATCTGCTTCCTTGTAGACATGCTAATAAGGTAGTTAAGATTAGTTTTCCAAAAGAATTTTTTAAAAGCTCCTAATAAAAATAATTTGCTTCTACTGTTGATAATGAACATGAGAAAATGTGGAGACCTAATCAAGTTTAACGCTCAAGATTCAGACTGCAGTGACTCAGACATGAGTCTGCTGTGTGTCCTGTGTGGAAACCAGGGAAAGCAATTCATGAAACTAGTTTAGCAGCATGCTAAATAGTGCAAACGATGGTTCAAGTGAGAGCTGGCACATTACAGTTTATGTTAATGGCGGGATTTATGCTCATAGCTTTATAAATTACTTAAGTCCAGTATTTTTAGAATCATTAAGGGTCCAAATGGGTCACTTACATTTTTCAGTTATATTTTATTGCCCTTTATGTAGCAAATTATATGCTCTCGTAAGATTCATGAATATGGGGATTGATGAAGGTCTCAAGGTACATTCCTTTCGAATGTCAAGCATTTTATGAATGTTTATTATGTCTTGCAAGGTAAAATTCGTGTCTGTTTAAACTCTCTGCCACTTCACCCAACAGTACTTTCCCTATAGTAGACATTCACTGGTTATTGCTGATAGAAGAAAAAAGGCAGAGTTCTCATCCCTAAGTTGCTTTTCCACATTCCTGCATTTCTCCTGAGGTAATTTTATTTAAGTAATGTCAGGGGGGAATAACTGTGGAATACGGAGTCTTTCTTCAGTTTCCATTTGTGGAACAGTAACAAATAAATAACATTCTCATTCATTATTAATATGCTTTCTAGAGATCAAAAAAGTGGATTCCACTTTCCAATGAATAATTCTAGTGGCAATTATTTGCAGTTTAAATAAAAGGAAAGGCATTTTATGTGGACGATACAAGCAGTGGATAATTAAAATAAAGTAACCGATTTCCATAAATAATGAAAATGGGAAATTATCTCTGACTTCGTTTGCAAAGCTCAATTTCCAATTCATCTCCCATGAAGAGGATTAACCACTTCCACTCTAGCCCCCAACACTCCACGGGGAAGAAGAGAGCATATCGTGCATATTGCACAGTTTTGTTCCAATAAGGTATAAGAGGGAGATTATTTCAGCTGCTCACCCTTGAAAACAAGGCACTGAGCCTGCATACTTCTTTCAAGTAATTCTATTTGTGAGTTATAAATAATGCTTTCAGAAATACACATGAATACACACATATGCATACACACACATACACACACATGCATTTTCAACCACATACAAACAGATACACAAAATACAGTCAGAAAGTACCTAATTGACAATTGAGTAGGAGATGGATTTTAGAACCACCAAAACATTGTTCATCTTGTAAACATATCTCTGTCTGTCTATCTATCTATCTATTAACATATTTACTACAACAAGGACAACAACAAAATGCTTATATTATCACTTTCAAGAGGAAAGAAAAGCAAACACCTAGGAATAATTTGTGATAGAAAATGCTAAACAATTATAAGTTTATTATGCTGTTTAGTATGTTTCTGATGCAGCAAAATTGAAAGATAAACTATGGTGAGACAGTGGGTAGAGTATTATGTGACTGTCTTTTATTCTCAGACCCTGTACTTCCAAGACTTTTATTTTGCTAGAATCCCTCTGTTGTGAAAAAAGTCTAGAAACACACCAAAGTCAAAATTCTCATCCTGAGCCAATGAACAGTTTCACTCTATACGCCTTTCAGGTGGAAATATGTTTGCTCAGGATCTGGAAGATTCTGGCTACCAACCTTACAAATGTGATATCAGAATTCCGCATCTCATATCAAGCATAAACACTCATGTGTCTGGACAGTCTGGCATTGAGGAATCCTTATGAAAATCCAAGAGCATATGATTAAAGAAATATGAGTTAGCCGGGCGTGGTGGCGCACGCTTGTAATCCCCGCGCTGGGGAGGCAGAGACAGGAGGATCGCGCAGGTTCGAAGCCAGCCGTGTGTGCTGGCTTAGGAGACCCTGTTTCTAAATAAAAATGTAAAAATAGGTCTGGGAGTGTAGCCCAGAGGTATAAGGGCTTCCAGGAACCTCAATACCACCCAAAAAAAAATTTTATATATATATATGAGTTTATGGTATAGTTCTGCCTTTTACTAGAAGAATGACCTTGAACAAATTACCAAAATTATCAGGGTTTCTACAGCTGTAAAGTAAGGATAATAATAGAAGCCAACTCATACAACTCTTCTGAGGAGCCAATGTAATGCTTTATGTGGAAACCCTCATGTGACTAAGTACTCCTAAATACTTTTAATTATCAGTGCCCAGAATTGTGTTGGAATGCTTTTGTATTTTGGTTCATTTACACATATTCCTGGCTTCATTTCTTTTCATCAAAGTCTAATGATTGTTCAAGTTTTTAGCACACCTATCTAACATTTATGATGTCACATTTCTCTGATACTAAATCAGTATTTATTTGCAATTAACGGATAATGCTGCTGAATGATCAGGGCCCAGACTGCAGTATGTTATATCTCAGCCAACCCCAAATACTATCATTAAATAGAACACTATCTGTCATAGATAAGACCATGATCAGTAAAGTCAGACAGGCTTTGATGAGATGGACATCAGAAGCTGTTTCCCGCACTCACTCTCTAGACATCACCTTTTGTTCCTGAGGAATCAAAAGCTGTGGGGGCCCACAGTGTAATATGTCTTTGTGTGCACTTGGGAGATTGTAGGTCTGCCCAATGTGAAATTCCATGATAGGACATTAGTGCCTGCTATATATTTCCTTCAGAGACCTATCGCACCTCGACCACATGATCTTCCTTCCCCTTCAAACATCCAAGATAAGCAGAAAGATCACCTAACATTTGTTAAGCATCCCATGTGCTTCAGTATCTCTCCAATACTGCTCAACTACACTCCCTTGACTAGAATGTCTTCCCACTCCCATGCCACACTGTCTGAACCTACTCAGATTCTTGGATTGCAGACTTCTACTTCTCCAGTAACCATTCAGAAATGACCCTATTTATGAAATAGTTCCATATACTTTTCATAGTGTAAGACTTAGTCACTCTATAACCTTTTTACCCATAATTCTTCTGACATCATGAGCCATTTTTCAAAGTGTACACCAAGCCTGATTCTAAATGAAGAAAGATCTAAACTGTAGACATTCTTATGTTCCCATACTGCTACTCTTAAGAGTGTAGGTTCATAAATGTCGATGAAAGGATAGATACATGAAAGAACCTATGTGCTCAAAGAGTCAGGAAAACTAAGCCCCTGCTCCACAGAGGAAAACTTGACAGTCTTAAACAAATAAAGCTCAAGTTTGATGAAGGAAATAATCCTGAGCCACATAGGTTTACCCTTTAACCCATTGAAAATCCTATTGAAGTGATAAGAAAATCACATAGGGGAGAAGAGAGAAAGCTTATAAGAGCAATGTAAAACAAATAAGAACTGTATCCAATGGCCCAGAAATTCTGATGACTCTCAAACAAAGAAAAAGAAAAGAATATAGATAGTATCAGAATTGTGAGAGAAAAATAAAAGACACCAGATCCAACACGATTCCAATACACATGCAAGAGATGGCCTGTGAAATGAGAAATCAAGGACTTCTGAGCACATAGTTTGTAGAAAAATGTAGAGACAGTGATTGAGATATGTGCTTGGGTTTCAAAGGCTGCCACCTCCTGCCCCATTGCTCCATTTGACCAAGTCTGTAGGCCCGGTAGTATTTGAACCACTGAAGAGCAGCTTGTGTGGGCCCCGAACAAAAGAGGCACTGATAAATTGAACCCAGGAGTGGACTCTCCATGATGGGAAATACACCTCAAATCAAACCTATTTTGGCAGACCCTACCCAACATCATAATATGATCTTTCTTCCACAGATACATAAAGTATAACACAAGCAAGAAAAACATGGCATCAATCAAAAAAAGAAGATAAAACTTTTAAAAAAGAGCATGAGTGAGAGAGAGAGAAAAAAAGGAAGAACTAATTAATAATTTAAAATAGCAGGGCGGTGGTGGCACAAGCTTGTAATCCTGGTGCTTGGTAGGCAGAAACAGGAGGATCACACAGGTTCAAAGCCAGCCTCGTTGGCTTAAGAGGGCCTGTTTCCAAATTCTAAAAATATATAAAATAGGTCCAGGAGTGTAGCCTGGAGGTAGAAGGGTTTTCAGGAACCCCAATACCACCAAGAAAAAAAAAAGAATTTAAAATAAAGCAACATACACATGCAAAAACAAAGTAAAACAAAAAATAGACAATAGAGCAAAGAAAAGATAAAGAAGGGCTAAATCAGTGATGTGCATGTACACCTCTACTATCTTGTTCTTCATTAAGATGTATGACTACAATGCACCAATTTAAAAAATTAAAAATAAACTACTTTAACATATTAAATCTTTAAAAAGAAAAAGTTGTTTAAATATTTTAAAGTAAAATAAAATACTAAAACATCATAATGAATGTAGCTAAAAAGTTAACTGTGACCTAGAAGATAAGTTATAAATTTCTCCCTAGAAAAAAATCATAAACAAACAGTATTATAAAAAGTTGTGAAGAACTGTTCTGGAAAAGGAATTAAAACATAAAAAAAATAACTGAAGTTCACTTAGAGCTGAAAAAATACATGGATCTTCAGACTGAAAAGGATCTATGTGACATCAGTAGGATGATTTTTAAAGATCCACAACTTTAAATACCCTGATGATTTGTCAGAACATTATGCAAAAAGAACAATCCTAACAAAGTTCCAAAGAGAAAATGGCAAATTTCCTACAACATATAGAAAGAAAGGTTATGTCTAATTTCAACAACAAAACTGGTTGATAAAAAAAGAATTGGGAAATATTGCTAATTAGAACCTAAATTTATACTTTGTCCAATTTGCACCCAAGTATGAAAAAAATACTTTTGGAAATGTAACACTTAGATATTTTGCCACTCAGAAACACATATGAATAGCTGGGCGTGGTGGCGCACGCTTGTAATCCCTTGTAAGCGCTTGGGAGGCAGAGACAGGAGGATCGCACAGGTTCGAAGCCAGCCTCAGCTACTTTAGTGAGGCTCTCAGCAACTTTGTGAGACCCTGTTTCCAAATAAAGTAAAACAAAAATAGGTCAAATAAAGTAAAAAAAAAAAATAGGTCTGGTAGTATAGCCCAAAGATAGAAAAGCCCCTGGGTTCCACCCCCAGTACCAAAAAAAAAAAGATAGAAAGAAAGAAAGAAAGAAAGAAAGAAAGAAAGAAAGACATATGTATAAAAAACTTATGTAAAGAAAACATAATATAGTTAAAAATAAAACCAAGCTAAAGGATATAAGAACAACTAGTGATCAAATAAAACACCAACAGTTATAGTTCAGTTTAAATAACTGTTGATGCTTAATGTTTTAAAAATGGATAAAATAACCATCTGGCACTAAACTACCAGATGTTCTCCACAACAGAGTCTGCATAGAGGATAGTGGAAAATGTGATACTAAAATTTTTATTAGTATGTAAGAAAAATATATAGTATTATAGCTGTTGACAGAATTGTTAAAACTGTAAAAAAGTATAGGTAACCACTGAATAATGGAAACAGATAAATGGAATTTGAATTACAAGTAAAAATATAATGAAAAAAATACATGTATATGAAGTCAATTTTCCCAAGGGGTTGGGAAAGAGAAGGAAGAAAATTTATCAGCATTAACATATGAAAACATGTCCATTTTATCTCTCTTTTTAAAAAAGAATCAACTTCCTGTAGAGGATGAGATACTCACTAAAATTAAAAAGCACATAATGGGTAACAGAAAAGGTATGGAAAATATACAATAATATACAACATGATATGATAAATATATATTTAGTCTTTGTCCCCAGTTTATTCCATGGCATTTTTTAACCCAATATAAAACTTCCTGAGTGTTAGGAGTGATTAAGAGTGACTTTTGTTCTAATAGGAGGACTCTTGGAGGGCCTCAGGAAAGAGGCTGATCTCTGAAGAGACCAATGTATAATTAAAGAATAGGAACTCTTAGCCCCAACCTCCTTTTCTTGGGAAGGGAGAGGGTTAGGGATTGAGTTGTAAATTAAGGGTCAATGTTATGATCAATCATGCCTATGTAATGAAGCCTTCATAAAAGTTCTTAAACAATGGGTTCAGGTAAATTTCAGTTTGGATAACACAGCAAAGATGGAAGTTGGAGCACCATAAGAAGGCAGAAGCCCTGTGCCCCAACCCCCCATATCTTATATCTTGCCCTAAGCATCTCTTCCATTTGGTAGTCTCTGAGTTATTTCCTTTGTAATAGTTTGGTAATAATAGGTAAAGTGATTCCCTCCATTTTGTGAGCCACTCTAACAAAATATCAAACCTGAGAAAAGAGGCCTGTGAGCCTTCAATTTATAGTCATCAGTAGGTGCCCAGAGTTAGAAAACTGGAAAATTCCCACATATTTGGTGTCAGAAATTGTGATGATTTAACCGGGCATGGTGGCGCATGCTTGTAATCTTCGTGCTTGGGAAGTGGAGACAGGAGGATCACACAGGTTTGAAGCCAGCCGCGCTGGCTTAAGAGACACTGTTTCCAAATAAATAAAAGTATAAAAATAGGTCTGGGAGTTTAGCTTGGAAGTAGAAGGGTTTCCAAGAACCCCAGCACAAACAAACAAACAAACAAACAAAAGAAAGAAATTGTTATGGTTTGGATCTGTAATGTCCCCAAAGCTAGTATGCTGAAAACATGGTCCCCAAAGCAGAAAGGTCCGTCCACAGGTGGGGCTTTTAGGCAATATTTGAATCATTACTCCATCAGTGGATTAATACATTTGGAAAGTTGATCAACCAATAGCTGAATAGGCTACCGGGAGGTAGGCCTTATTGAGAGAGAGTAGGTGCCCTGGTAGGGTTCATCTTCTCCCCAATCCTTTCTTCTCTGTTTCTGGGTAGCCATGAGTTGAGCAGCTTTCCTCTGCTATTGCCCTCTGCTATTTTTATTTGTACCTTGGGACTGGCTCACCATAGACTGAATCCTCTCAAACCATGAATCAAAATAAATATTTCTTTCTCCAAGTTGCTCTTTTCAGGTATTTTGGTCACAGAGATGAAAAGATGGGTAACCCTAGGATGTTATGAATTAAATAGTTCAGGTTAGGAAAATGGTAGCACCAAATATCATTATAGAAATAGTATGGAATTATTATGTCAGAAAACATATTACGGTGGAAAGCATAGACAGATAAAAGAGAATATTTGGAATAAAATACGCAATCCAATAATAAGATATGATCGTCATAATTTTTAGGCATCTCACTACAAAGCTAAGTTTATACATATGTGGATATGTGAGAGAAAGAGAGAGAGAGAGAGAGAGAGAGAGAGAGAGAGAGAGAGAGAGAGAGAGAGAAAATGTGATGGGAATAATACAAAAAAGCTAAAAAATCCACAAACATAGAAGAAAGAGCTTTTGAATAATTGACAAATTAAGTAGTTTTTAAAAAGCAGAGGAAAGGAGAGAATAAAGAAGAAAGAAAGAAGAAGAGATAGAAAATTGTAGAAAAGTAAACCTACTCAAGTCACTTGAGAGGAATGGCAAACTGAACAAACATAACAAAAAAATTACACAGATTCTCAAAAGTTACCAATTATTTTCTAAAATAATACAAAGGAAGATAAAAACACAATAAAATCCTGTATCATACCAAACCTGAATGAGTTTATAAAAAAAATTTTCTGTTTCAGAAACAAAAAATTTCTATGTGACCCACCCAACTCTGATTCCAAAAATCAAACAAAAACTACAAAGAAGAAATCAAGGAAGCGATTTCATTTTTTTTCGGATTCCTAAATAAAAGATGAGCAAATAAAATTCAGCAATGAGTTCAAAGAATGCTATAGTATCTCAGGTCACACTTAGCTCAGGAATACCAACATTGCTTAGGAAAGTAAGTAATATAACTAGATATGATAATAGGATGAAAGAGAAAGCTAAACTTACCATCTACATAAAGTCAAAAATCATTTCAAAAAACTTAACTGCCATGCCTGAGTAAATAACCAGATATTTTGGACGTACAAAAACAAATGTGAAGTCTTTAATTTTATAAAAAGCCTTTTACAGAAATCTATAGCAATTATATGTAAGATGGTTCATTAACAGCATTCTTATTAGATCATGGAGTAAGAAAAGGCAGAAGAACATTTTCAAGAATGTATTGCAGGCCTAGTCAATTGAGATGCCATAGAAAATATGTAAATATATAATCACCACAAAGGAATCTGCAAAATTATAATTATTTTCTACAGTATAACTCCCTTTCAAGGAATCCAAGGAGTATACAAATAAATCATTAGAATAAAAACAAATCACTAGAATAAAAAGTTTCCTGGTGACAGACATGCATCACAAACAAAAATCAATAATTAGATGCTATTATATATTATAAATTATAATACATAAATAAAATATCCAGAATTTACTCCTTTCTTTCTCTTCTAAACAAGTGTGCATTCATAATATACACATATACACAAACACACATACTGCATAAAATGCATTTAGAAGAAAAAATTCCAAAGAATAACTTGAAAGTTTTTTAAATTTTTCTAATTTTTTATTTTTATGTGGATCATATTAAAAATGGCCTATATTCATACTGTGCTTGTTTCCCCCTTTCCCCTACTTCCCCTTTCCACCTCCCAACAATGAGTGTCCAGGTTAACCATGCTACATTCATATTTTTACACATATTCGAATGTTAGCTTCTCCATTAATCAACCTCAGCCTTCTTCCTCTCCTACCGTTCCATTCTAGCTTTGCTGAGGTTTCCCCTCCATTAACTGGAGTCCCTCTGGAATTCCTAATATTCCCTAGTTTAACTTGAAAGTTTTGAAAAAGAAAACAATTAGATGGCAATTACTCTATCAGTTTACTATTCCCATTTTTTGTTTTCTTACTATTATCATATTTTTAAATAATTTGAATAATATTGATATAAAACATAATGACATGGACAAAATTTGACGACTAAGAAACAGATCCATGGATTCATACGTATTTATGACAAAAAATAAGAATGGTATTCAAGCAGGTGTAGAAAAGATACATTATTCATGTTGATTTTCTTAGACAACAAATACTTTTAATCATCTATCTCATAATATATGCAACAATAAATTTTCAAATTTTAAAAGAATTAAAGAGCTATAGACTAAAGAAAGAAACCTCTATGTTTAATTCAAGGCTTTTGTTTTTATTTGTTTTAAAAATCTTATTTGGTGAGATTTTCCTTAGTGGACTTTTTATTTTAATTAGTAGTACTGGGGTTCCTGGAAACCTTTCTACATTCAGGCTACACTCCAAGACCTATTTTGTATTTTTTTTAAATTTGGAAATAGGGTCTCTGAAGCCAGAGAGGCTGGCTTCAAACCTGCATGATCCTCTTGTCTCAGCCTCCCAAGCGCGGGGATTACAAGTGTGTGCCACCAGACCTGGCTCTTAGTGGACTTTAAAAGTGTAAGTCATAGTGGAAAAGACAGACAGATTTAATGCAAGAATAATTATAACTTCTGTAATTTTTACAAGTATATACATGAATATCTGAAAAATATTTTCAACATAATAATCAAACAAATTTTAATGTCTAAAATCATAAATATGTGTATAAATTACTTCAGATAATTAAGAAAACCTAACAGAATAAAAATTATACTAAATAGTTATTCAAATTGGATTTTCAAGTTGTTAGTTAATGTATTAAAATGTATGCAGCTCTACCAGAATCAGTAGTAATGATAATAATGCTAATGTTAATAATAATAATAATAATACCTAACTTTTGCTAAGTGTTTGCTATGGATGAGCCACTGTCTTAGGGTTTCACCTGTGCTAATTACTGAAGCCTTTCAATCAAGCTTTGTAGTGTATAGATATTTTATCCCTGCAAAGTAAAAAAAGGTTTGCATGGAGAGCTGAAATAGGCCACCCATAGACATACAGCTACTTGTAACATAGCCTGAGATTAAACTGGGTCCCAACCCAGTTCACTATCCTGACCTTCCTTTCTCCCTTCTTTCCTTCCTTCCATCCTTCTTTCCTTCCTTCCTTCCTTCCTTCCTGTTTTTTTCACTCATTAAATTTTCATAGCTACTTTTAAAAAGATTGAGAGTATTCAGTGTTACTAAGAATAAGAAATATTTTTATTCTCAAACATTCTAGGTAGAGTTATAAATTGATAAAATCTTTTTGAGGACAATATGACTGATTCCTTAAAAATGTTTTAAAGTGTAACTTTGGACCCAAGTATTCTACTTCTAGGAAAATGTTATTAAGAAATAGTTGACAAGTACAAAAGTATTACTTACAAGAGTAGAAACTCAGAATCAATATGCATATCAGTAAATAGGATTCTAGTGAAACATGGTGAAAATTCATGTAATAAATAGCAATCAGTCTTTAATGAAAAGTGATACAGATTAATTCTTACTAAACTGATATGAACTGATATGGAACAACTGTAAAACATACATTTTTTACTTTTCCATGAAAAAATAAATTGCATAAGAAAACATATTTATATTTCAGGAAAGAAGAAAAGGAAGCAGGGGTATATCCATGAGTGTGTGTGTTTAAAAAAGAGACTAGAAGACACAAGCTAATCTAGTTTCACTACTACCAGTGGCTTCTGCTAGAGAAAGGAATTGAAGTGGGTTGGATTGGAAGGCAAAGAGGGAAAAAATAGACTTAGACATTATATTTATTAATTTATAAGAACAGATACTATACTTGATCTTAGCCAAAAGAAAACATATGATTCAGCAATATCACCTCTAGGTATGTGCCCAAAAGAATGGAAACCAAATTACCAAACTAATTCATACATATCTATGTTCATAGCTGCACAATTCAACATTGAAAAACTATGGAATCAGCCAAGATGTCCATCAACAGATGAATGGATTATAAAATTATGGGAATTTATACAATGGAATTTTACTCAGCCATAAAGAAAAACACAATTACATCATTTACAGGGAAATGGATGGAACTGGAAGACATTATGCTAAGCAAGATTAGTCAGTGACAAAAAATAAGAAAGCAGATGTTCTCCCTAATATGTGGAAGCTAGGGAGAAAATAGGTCATAGGAGGAACTCTAGATGAAGAAGGAGATACTATAGATGACCAAATACGGTGACCTAACTGAGGAGTATGAAATGGGGGAAGATGGAAATTCTCTGATGTACATGATGAACATTAACAAACATATCAAAGTCAATCACTAAGCCAAACATGAGAAGGATGAAGGGAGGAAGGAATGTGGTGGGAACTGAGCAAGGGCTAATTGGGTGATGTGTGCATGTATGCCTCTACCAACATGCATCACAATAAGATGTATGATTACAATGCACAAATAAAATATTTTAAAAACATAAAAAATAAAAAGTTACATTTAATATCAGCAGTTATTCATTGAAATTTTTATGAGAGAATATTTCTGTGATATTTATGAAGACTATAAAATAGAAAGAAAAATAAAAATGATGAAAATTAAAAATAATGACATTGCTTTACCTAACTCCAACTAGAATGGCAATCATTCAAAAAACAAACAACAAATGCTGGCGAGGCCGTGAAGAAGTGGGAACTCTAAAACATTGTTGGTAGGATTGCAAATTAGTACAACCACTTTGGAAAACAGCATGGAGGATCCTCAGAAGAATGGGAACAAATTTATCATTTGATCCAGCAATACAACTTCTGGGTATCTACCCAAAAGAAGGGAAACCAAACTACCAAATTAATGCATGTGAATCTATTTTCATTACTGCACAATTCACCATAGCCAAACTATGAAACCAGCCAAGATGTCCATCAACAGATTAATGGATTATAAAACTGTGGGATATGTACACAATGGAATTTTACTCAGCCATAAAGAAAAACACAATTACATCATTTACAGGGAAATGGATGGAATTGGAAGACATTATGCTAAGTGAGATTAGTCAGTGACAAAAACAGAAGAAATCAGATGCTTTCCCTAATATGTAAAAGCTAGGGAGAAATGGGTAATAGGAGGAACTCTAGATGTAGAAGGAGATCCTTTAGAGGAGCAAATAAGGTGACCTAACTGAGGGGATGAGAGGAGGGAAGAGGGAAACTCTCTAAAGCACATGATGTACTTAAACATATCAAAGTCAATCATTAAGCTAAGCATGGGAAGGAGGGATGGGGAGGGATTGGGGTGGGGGTTGGGTAAAGGCTAACTGGGTGATTTGTGCATGTATCCCTATGCAAGTCTTTTATCACATTAAGATGTATGACTACAATGCACCAATAAAAAAAATTTTTAAAGAAACTGGATGCAGAGAGAATAGAGATAAAAACTTGAGAACATATTGTCATAGGTACACACACTGAACCAATTCAGGGTAATGCCAGGGATACACAACACTTAGAAGGAAAAAAAAAAAAACATGATAAATCAATCAATGTAAAGGCCCAGAGTGCTTAAAAAGGCCTAAATCAGTCTTTAGCATCACAGCTCCCTACATATTTTAGAAGAGTTTGGTTCTACACTGTTTTTTATATACCTTACTAAATCAATTCACTAACATCTATGGGCAACGTGGCTTGAAGTGTTTGGATTCTCTCTCATTTCAACTTAAATACAAGCATGATTTACAGAGATGCAGAAAAAGCTGCAGCAGAAAGAACTCCGGGATCGTCTTCTTTCTTAATGTCTGGCATTGCTCATTACCATGAACCAGACTCACAGCGCTTCGTCCTGGGCAAAATTAACAGGCTCTGTTGTACATTAGTAACCAGGTTACATCGCCCGTTCACTGCTGCAGTTAACACCTATTATTTCCTCCAGGCACCAATATTCCAAATCAGGATCATTCAGCTTTGAAGTGGGTTAAGTGGTTGTGTGTGCAGCACTTCTTTTGTCAGAAGGAGGAATTTAGGGTTGCTGGGCCTCTGTCCCAGTTGTTGAGCTACCCGCAAAAGTCACTGTTGACATCCACAGCAAGCACCATGCATTTAGCAGGGGGGAGGGGGAGTAAAAAAAGACAGAGATGGTGGCACCTCCATACTCCCTTACTCTGTGTTTGCAGTGTTTCATTACACATTGAAAATACATGCAGTCCTCCATCTGCCTATGTATATCTTTGGGATTCTTTTTTCTTACTTATATGTCCATGGTGTATTTTGTGTGGTGGAGAAAGAATCACCATGTCCCATCTACAGAATTTCAGCATAAAGGCTGGCAAGAAACATAAGATTTAATTCCCTTCCTACACATTGACTGTGTGGGTCAATGATAAAGAGCAAGTATTGTGTAAGGCTATAGGTACAAGCTAAGAATTTAGGCAGACCTGAATTAAATCCTCTGACACTCTTTAAAAATTATATGTATGTATGTATGTATGTATGTATGTATTTATGGTACTAGGAATGAAACACAGGGGATTGTACCTCTGAGTGACACCAACAGTTCGATTTTTTATTCTTTATTTTGAAACAGGGCCTCACTGAGTTGCAAAGGGCCTCACTAAGTAGCTGAGGCTGTCCATGAACTGTAATCCTCCTGTCTCAGCTTCTTGAATGCTGGGATTATGAGCATTTGACACCACACTCAGCTCTAAATTTATTTTTAAGTCGTACATAAAAACATTAAACTTTACATATTAATTAATGGGGTAATATGTACAATGTTTAAATCAGGTTAAGCATGTCTATCTTCTCAAACATTTATTATACATTTATAGCCAAAGCCTTCTAAAATTCTTTTTTCTGACTTTTTGAAATGTATAGTTCGATATTATCCATAGTCATTCCCCTGTACAATGGCACAACAAGAATAGTTGTTCCTACCTACCTGCAACTCAGTGCTCATTGACCAGTCTTTCTCCATTACTCTCTTCTCCTGTTCAACCCGCTCCTTGTAATTACTGCTCTACTCTCAACTTTCCTGAGATCTACCTTTTTATATGCCAACACATGAGTAAGATCATGTAGTATTGACTTTCTGTGCCTGGCTTATTTCACTTAACATAATAATCTTTGTTTTCATCTATTTGTCTTGAATGACAGAATTTCATCCTTTTATGCCTGAGTAGTAATATATATATATACAGATACATTTGAATAGTATCTGTGTATCTATATGTATATGGACACAGATATATCATATCTTCTTTATCCATTCATGGTTGTTAGACACTTAGGTTGCTTTCATTTCTTGGGTATTGTGCCAAGAAATACTGCAATAAACATGGAAGTGCCTCTTCTTAAGTATAATCTCAGATCCAATTTTCTCATCTGTATGTGGGCATACTAATAGCACCTACCTCACAAAACTGGAGTGAAGAGTAAATGGGAAAATTCATGTGACGTGTTTACTAAAATGCCTAGTATTTACCAAGCTTAAAAATGCTGTTGTTGTTACATCTTATAACTAAGTTCTATCTTTACTCATGGTCCAGATTGCATGGTCAAATTTAATTTAAGGTAGACTGGATTTAAGAAAGGAAACTGTAATCCCAGCGCTTGGGAGGCTGAGACAGGAGGATCGCATGGGTTCAAAGCCAGCCTCAGCTACTTAGTGAGGCTCTCAGCAACTTAGTGAAACCTTGTTTCCAAATAAATAGAAAATAGGTCTGGGAGTATAGCCCGGAGGTAGAAAGCCCCTGGGTTTCACCCCCAGTACCACCAAAAAGAAAGAAAGAAAGAAAGAAAGAAAGAAAGAAAGAAAGAAAGAAAGAAAGAGAGGGGGAGGGAGGAAAGAAGGAAGGAAGGAAGGAAGGAAGGAAGGAAGGAAGGAAGGAAGGAAGGAAAGAAGGAAGCTCATGAAACAAATTTCAGGAAGTATAATTTCTTTCCCAACTAAAATGATTTTCCTAAAATTGTATTTCTATGCATGCCAATGTAAGTTTTAAGTCAAAATGGGTTCATAGATTATATGAGCCTTACTGTTCTTTCTCAGGGGAAAAGTAAGGAATGAGGCAGAGATTTAAATGCAATGCTGGTGCTAGATATAAAGTTTGTTAGGTGGATGGAGAGATGGGGTTAAGCAGGAAAAAAGGAGGATTTCCCAAGAACCTTTAAAAGTTACTTCTGATAATATGTCTGTGGTTTTATGATGTAAATGGAGGCCAAAAATATCTATTAAACCTACCTCATAGGGATATTATGAGGATAAGAGAAATAGAGAAAAGCTGTAAAGGTATGTTCTGCTCACTCAGCTAATGGGATTCTTTCCTTTTTACTCTGCTTACCTGGTCGGTAGGAGGCCAGGAAATTCAGGCACTTCCCTCTGGGCTACACAATGGTGATGAGATTTAAACAAGTTTTGGGGAAGAAATAAAAAAATTTCCCATTTTCCTTCTGCTCTTCTGCAATCAGTTTTTAGTTGGGATAACATCAGGCATGTTTAGACACTTTGTAATCTGCATCTATGTTTGCTGCTGCACAACAGTTAAATATTTGTAGAGTGATTTAAAAATTACTTTCTACTGTATATTTAAAGAGTTTTATTGAGGTATAATGTGTGTCCCATAAATACATCCACTGTTAGTTTAATCAATGATTTTTAGTAAAGCCATTTTAGGATATTCCATAAAATAGAATCATACATTCTATTTCCATTTGTGTCTGGCTTCTTTCACATAGCATTCTTTAAGGTTCACGTTTATTGTAATTCCACAGTTGTTCCTTGTTATTTTTACATAGAGCATGGAATAGCACATCTCTTCATCCACTTGCCAGTTGGTAGACATCTGCATCGTCTCCAATTGTTATTTATTGTGAATAGTGTCACAGTGAACTTTTGTACACAAGTATTTTTGTAGACATGCTTCATTTCTTTTACAAAGACACCTAGGAGTAGAGTCACCACGTTATGGGTAAATTTTTTTTTTTCCATTATACTGCCAACCTCTTTGTCAAAGTTATTCATGCCACTCTATGTTCCCAGCAGCAATTCATGACAGTTCCTGACTCCACATCCTTGCCAACTCTTTGTTATTGTCATTTTTTAATTGAAAGAGCATCTCAGTGGTTTTAATCTTCATTTCTCTAGTGAGCAATGATGCTAAACCTTGTTGCCTATGCTTTACAGTCACATTTTTCCTGAGTAACGTCTAATTAAATATTTTGTCTAATTCTAAATTGGCTTGTTTGTCTTATAATTACTGAGTTGTAAGCATTCCTTCTGTATACGATGTACAATCTTTTGTAAGCTAGCCCATTTGCAAATATTATTGCCAGAAAGTAGCTCCCCTTCCCCATCAATGGTGCCTTTGGAGGATTGAAAGTTTAAATTTTGAAAAAAGTCCAATTTACTATTTTTTCTTTCAAGAATCATATTTTTGATATCAAGTCAAGAACTCCTCAAAAGCCAAGGTCATGAAGAATTTCTTATATGTCTATACTATAAGTTCTATAGTTTTAATTCTCACATTATGTCTAAAAATCCATTTTTAGTTAAATTTTATGTATGGTTAAAGACAAGGGTCAAAATTTATTTATATTAAGTGGATATTTAATTTTTATCACCATTTGTTGCAAAGAGTATTCATTACCAATTAAATTACCTTAACATCTGTGTCAAAATTCATTTGGCTACATATATATGTAAGGATTGTTTCTGTACTCCCAGTTTTATTCCACAAGCTGTGCCTCAATTTGCACCAGTGCCACCCAATCTTTATTACTATACCAGTGTTTTTAATTCCAGATCTATAAACACATCATCTACAAGTTGAGGAATACAAAAATAATTTTTGTAATATGTACTTTGTTTACAACATTTATATGAAACAAGTCAAAAAGAATATTGTGGTTCATACCCACTGCCAAATTTATAATCTATCAACACATAAAAAGAGTGCTATTGACAATTTGTGCTAATAACATAAACCATTTGGGAGCCTGTAAACTTGATGAATTTCCTAGACTAAAACTATAAGTATGGATAATTAGCAAGATTAGTTTATTATCTTGAACTTTCCATGATAGTCATCATATTCACATGGTTATTTTGCCTGCCTGTCACTAAACCTTTCTCCCTGCCTTTCATTATATTCAGGTATTGAGAACTTACTTTCTCACATACCATGGACCTCTCTGTAAACCTAAGAACTAAATCACTATTAGTCTGAGCCAAGAATCAGAAAACTTTTCCTGAAAAATGACAGATGATAAATATTTCAGTTTTGCTAGCCATCAGGTCTCTGTAACAATGATTTGACTGTACTATTGTAGTCGAAAAGTTGCCATAGGCAACATGTTCTTGAGTAGGTGTGGCTATGTTGCAATAAAATGTGATTTATATCAATAGGTAAAAGGCAAACTTTAACATGGTCTTCAGTTTACAAACCTCTGGTGTGCTAGAATCCTAGGGCTACCATGACAAAGCCCTGCAAACTGGGGTAGGGAGGACCTTAAAACAACTGATAATCCATTTCCTCAAAGCTCTGGAGGCCAGAAGTCTGAAATCAGATCAATGGAATAAATTCAAATTAAGTGGTTCTAATTTTTCAGATGAACAACTTGCTCCTCTAGGTCAAATTCCTTAATTGTGATCAATCCTTGTAGGTCAAAATCATATGTTTTTAATGTTTAGGGTATGTCTGTCTGTCTGTCTGTTTCATTATTTCACTTGACCCAGTGGATAAATATTTATTTCAATATATACTGTTTTCCATTATTAGCAAGGCTTCAAACTTATCAGATACTTACCTCTATTTTTATATTTTATTTGTGCATTGTAAGTTTACATCACAGAGGTCCAAAGTAATACAAACATACATGCACAAGCACTTGGTGTATTTCCATCAAGGTCCTACCCCGCTCTCCACCCCTTTATACATATATTAGTGAGATTGGTAGTTCATACCTTCATATATGAACATAGCATTGATTGCCTGGTTTCCTTCATAAGTTTTCTTTGTTCCTCTCCTCACCTCTATCCCCAATACCTTCTCACAATTCTATAGGTCTCTCTCCTCTCCTCACCTTCCTAAAGTCCCCTTTGTTTCCTATTTTTTCTCTAGCTTCCACATATGAGAGAAAACATAGAACCCTTAACTTTCTGAGACTGGCTGATCTCATTTAGCATAATATTCTCTAGTTCCATCCATAATTTTTTTTGCAAATGACATAATTTTGTTTTCTTTTTGGCTAAGTAAAATTCCATTGTGTTTATGTAACACATTTTCATTATCCATTCATCTGTTGACAGACGCCTAGGTCAGTTCCACAGTTGGGCTCTTATGTATTATGCTGTTATAAATGTGGTTATACATGTATCACTATATTATTCTGACTTTAATTTTTTTGGAAAATACACCAAGAAGTGATAATATCTGGGTCTTATGGCGGTTCTATTCCTAGACTTTTGAGGTACTTCCATACTACTCTCCACATCAGTAATACTAATTTTCAGTCCCATTAACAGTGTTTAAGAGTGCCTATTTCTCCACATCCTTGCCAGCCTTTAGTATTATTTGTAGTCTTGAGAATTGCCATTCTAACTGGAGTTAGGAAGAATCTCAGTATAGTTTTGTGTTGCATTTACCTGGTTGCTAATGATGTCTGTTACTCTAAACATTTTAATTTTTAGCTTCCACCACTTCCCCATTATCTTCATTTTTATTTCTTCTTTTCTTTTCCTTTGTTTCCATCTAATTTCCTTACTTTTTCATCAGCCTTGTAATTAATTTAACAGACAATAATTTATAGTGTACTCAGCCTAGCTTTTAGCATGTTCCATTCACATTTCCTTCAAAGTATGGTGGAGATCATTAATAATTACTTCTGTAGTGTATGTTAAAAAAACCTTCTTGCTCTTAAATCCATATTGTTACTTGCAGGTACTATACACTTTTAAACAGATATTGGGGTTGTATTTAATATTATTATTACAAGAATATGCGCTTCTTAAAGCAGTGTCATTTGTTGTCTGTGGCTCCTGAATGTTCCTCATGTCAACTGAACCCTTACATGAATGATATGACACCAATGCACTGATGGCTCTTCATGGAAAAACCTTTGTCACAGTTGCTGATTGTCATGCTTCTCTCTTTGAAAGAAACCTTTTTAACGAAATCCAATATTTCCTTGAAAGTGTGGATTCATCTATTCATGGTTATGGAAGTCCCAGAGAAAGTGGTTCATGTTGCTACTGGAATTTGGGTCCACACTATTTGACTAAATTTACATGGTATCATTGACTTGGGAATAATGCCATCAACTCTGTTTTACAGCATATATGAAGATTCTTTCCTATTAACTAATATGAAGTGTTGACTTTCCAATATGCTTTAGAACAAATATATAGGTACAATTGTTCAATTGAATAGATTTGAGATATAAATTGATAAATTGATCCCTGATAGCCAGGTTCCAGCAGGACTCTAGAGATCACTGAAGGTTCTGCAGAAGAAAGATCACTCCTCATCTCTTCTGGGTTCTGGTGGCTCTTGGCATTCCTTAGCCTTTAGGCACTTCACTTCAATCTCTCCTTCATCTTCCTTCCTTTCTGTGTCTCTCTGTGTCCTTCCCTTTTCCAATGAGACCACTTGTTGGATTTAGGATGTACCATAAATCCTGAATAATTTTATATCACTCACATAGATTTGTTTTCTACTGGGTATTGAAGCTAGGAACATTATACCTCTGAGCTACACCCCAAGCCCTTTGTAAAAAAATAAATGTATTTATTTTTTAAAAAATAAATTTAAGGTGGCTCACAGTTGTAATCTCGTAATTTGGAAGGCAGAGACCAGAGGATCATGGCTCATGGACAGCCTCAGCTACTTAGCGAGGCCCTTTGCAACTGAGTGAGACCCTGTTTAAAAAAATAAAATTAAAAAGACTAATAAATAAGGCTGGAGTATAGCTTAGAGGTAGAATGCCTCTGGGTTCCATCTCTACTACTGCAAAAAACAAATTAATTAACTAACTAATTAATTTAAGATGGGTATAGTGGTGCATACTTGTAATCCCAGTACTTAAAAACCTGAGACAGGAGAATCTCACAGGTTCAAAGCCAGCTTCAGCTACTTAGTGAGGCTCTCAGCAACTTAGTGAGACCCTGTTTTTAAATAAAATATAAAATAGATCTGAGAGTTTAGCATGGACGTAGAAAACCCTTGTGTTCCATTCCCAGTATCACAAAATAAATATATGTATTACTATTATTATTAGTAGTAGTAGTATTAATTATTATTATTGTTATTGTTATTATATTAGTGTGTGTTACTTGAAATAAAACCCACAGGAATTCTACCTTCAAATCACACCCCTAGCCCTGTTTTATTTGTTTTAGACTGAAAGAGGATCTCACTAGGTTGATGAGAGTCTCACTACTTGATGAGGCTGTCCTTGAACTTGTGATCCTCCTCTCTCTGCCTCAAAGTACTGGGATTACAGTATGTTATAACACCAGACCATCAAAATGAGTAGTAATTATATTGACAAGGATCTTATTTATAAATAAGATCACATTTTGAGGTTCTATGTAGACATGAACTGGGGAGAGAGGGAAATGGTCAAACCAGTACACTTGGTCTAAGTCAGTCATTCCTCTTTTAACAACTTATCACAGTTTATTCCCCTTGTCACAATGCCTTTCATCCTTGTCACAAATTATCTAGCAGAGAACATGGGACACTTCTAATGAGTACATAACAAATAATTCAAAGAAGTCTTAGCTAAAAACACAACTCTTTGTTTGGGCTTGCAGATGTCCAATGAGCAAGTCAGAAAATAGCTTGGCATCTCTGCTTTCACTTTGTATTTGTCTTCAAATTCCTGCTCAACTCTACACACAAGCACGCTAATTATTTAAAGAATGGTCATTTAAAAACTTGCAACACAAATTTACTAGCAATACATTTCTTCCTTCAAAGCTGAAGACACCAAGATAAGAATGAGTAAGGTATTTTCAAGATTTGCAGAGACATTCTACTTCCAGATTTACTACATACAGTTCCAGATGCCTGGGGTGGTACCTAGAAGTCTCTAGCCATTGCCCTAGACCTTCTAAGAACAGTGGAAGCACTGGCACAACCCATAATTTCCTGCCTCTTGATGCTGTCACTTTGAAGATGTGATACTGAGAATGGACTGTAAGAGAAAGGCTAGAGAATATCTGTAGGGAAGTTAGCAAAGTTTTCACATCACTATGATACCAAACTATCCAAAGCTGCAGTTTCCTAACTTTGGACTTTTGGTAAAGATGAATTTTATTATGCCTTTTTATTATACCACTAGAACCAGGTTTACTTAGAGTTAGTTAAAATCATGCCTAGAGTAGTTGTTCTCAAGTCTTCTCAGAAAATGACTGTGAGCAGCTAGAGTGGCTCAGGAAATTGTTGATCTTCCCTCCAGCAGAAGACACACTAGTACAAATCCATTTCCTTTTCATATTTTCTCATATTAACACTAACTGAGCAAGGAGTTTATAATAAACCTTTCAGATTTTATTCTAGGATATGGTATAGAAACTGGGTATAGAAAGAGCCTTGGAACGCTGTGTGGGAATGGCAACAATTCTCTGAGGGAAAAAAAAGTGCTATCCAGAAAGGCACAAAAGAAAATGAATGAGAATTATAAGAAAAAAGAGAGATTGCTTCTTACTCTCTGATAACTCTGAAGATTAGCCTATGTAGGTAACAGTCCCTATGCATCCTGCAACTTCTACAGGTAAAAAGAAAATCAGATCACAACTTTAAGCAGAAGTGTAGATGGTACCGGCAGAGAAGAGAGACCATGGTTAAATTGGAGCTAAAATAGTTATCCTGGATAACTCAGTATGATGTAGCGAGCTTCCAGGGTACAAAAAAGTAGCAGTCAGATCAGAGTAAAGCACTGAATATACAGTATATATTCTTAAAAGTGTGTTATATGAATATGTTTTCTCTATGTTTTATAATATAATTACATATATTATATAAAATTTTCTACAATTTTTATATTAAAGCTGTTTATGTCTTTGTAGCATAGCAAAAGAGGAAAATAAGACTCAAAGGTAATTTAAAATTTACCCCTGATCCAAGCCCACTACAAAACATCTACCTCCTGGTTTGGGCCATGAAAGAGTAGTTTCTTGTGGCTCAGTCTTTGTACAGATAAAAACTGTAAAATCTAAATACACATACTCATCCAAACATACATACATACACACACACACACACACACACACACACACACACACGTACGCACGCGCATGCACACGCACATGCACACACACAGACAAAACTAAATTAAAGGAAAGAAAAACACTACTAAAGGCAATGAAAGCAATGAGAAGTAAGGAAAAGTTGAAGATAATTTACACTTAGAAGAAGTAAGGAAAAGTTGAAGATAATTTACACTTAGAAGAGGGAATGAAATGACACTGGGTACATTTCTAATATTTCATGGACTTTTGCCTGAAGGCAGCTCCAGTTAGCACCAAGTGGAGTTACTAAAACTTGATAGAATGTCTGCAATCTTACTGTTTTGTAGAGCCAGAGGATAGAGATTGAAGAGATAACAGCAGCTACCAAATGAGTGAAGAAATCCCAGAAAAGAGATATCCTCAGAGAAAGAACACTAAATTCTGCATTAAAAATCTTTTAGAATCTCTGACTAATTCCAGTACTTCTCATTTGCAGAAAAGACTATATGCAATTCAGCTAAGGCTAGAGAGACTGAACTACAATTTCTACTGCTGCCCACCATGGGGGAGACAAAGTTTTAAGTTTGAATAATGCTGAGTTAACCGGCTGCTACAAAAACAGTAAAATCAATAAACTTAGAAGAGCAGCATAGAATCCAGAATTTTGTGCCATCACATTCTCCAAAATATGATCAAAATTACTAGTCTACCAAGAAAATGTATCCCATAATCAAGAGAAAAGGGAACCACTGAAGGCCAACCCACGATAACTTAGTTAATGAAATTAGGCAGAAAAATACTTTTAAAGCCGTTACTATAACTATGCTCAAGAACAGAAAGAACACAATGAGAAAATGGGAAATTTCATTAGAGAAACTTTTTAAAACCATTAAGATGAACAAATATTGAATCAATTCAATAAATTATTTTATATTATTCGATAAAAATTCCACATCTCTTTTATTTTTTTGAAGAAAGATCATGTAAAATTAGTCACTTTAGCTATTATCTTGGAGCTTAGGCATCTCATATAACAGATAGTCTGATAAAATATTGTATATTATATAAAAAAAAGCAAATCAAAACTCACTACAAAATATTCTGTATCACAATAATTGAGAAACCTTACCACAGTGGGCATTGTTGTGCTCCTCTAGGAAACATGATTTTGGATATTTTTTGCTAGAAGTCAAGAGATGGTTGCTTATAGTCCTCAAATTAATTAGTATAAAAGTTAACACTAAAAAAAAAGTTAACAACTCATTCTAAACACCTAAACTAAAATAGCCAGGAAATCTTAGCCAAACATTTATCATCTTCAGCAATTTTTATGTGTTTTCAAATGCAACATAATACCAGCCCTAGCTCCCAATCTACCCAACAAATACTTCTTCGTGTTCTTCATGAAAAAGCACTGGCCTAGATTCTATGGAAGAGAATTAGAAGGGCACTGAATTAGATTCTCTAATTGGGAGTGAACACAGGTATCACTTTCTCTCAGTCTAGATATAACAGAATTTCATTTTAAAATAAAAAATAATTCATATTACACCAAATTCCAGAATGCTGGGAAAATGAAAAAGAAATAGATATATTTTTCCTCATAAATCCCATTGAAAACAAAATAGGTGGTGCCTGCATTGAAAATGTAATCAGAATAAGGTTCAGTCCTTAAGTGGTGTGCATTTTTGAAACTCATGTCTCTAATGTATGATAAGCTGAGAAAAGGGAGTTTAAAACTTTTGATCAGATGCTGGAATTAACGTTAAACTCTGACAGGAGGAAGAGAGTTGTTTTTTATTTATTGCTTCATTTTTTCCTTTCCATGGAGAATAATTTACTTATTTAATTTCCCTAGAAGGATTTTTTCCTTCTTCTGACAAGTACCAGAAATGAAGACAAGCCAAACATATAGATTGTTTAAAAATGGATGTATATTTTAAAATCTTACTGTTTTTAATTCCATCGTGTGGAGCTGACAGGCCTGGCCGCTCTTGGGGAGTCTGTGGGCTGGTACAAGGTACACCAGGTTTCTAAACAAAGCTCAGTCACAGCTTCTCGCTTGAGTCCAGGGCACTGCTTTCCAACCCTGAATCCTCAAAATGTCCTTTTGATGACTGTATTCTCACATGGCATAAGCTGTGGCAAGAGACCTATATGTCCACAAATAACACAGCAATGTATCTTGCAGATGGAGATGAAAAAAGCCAAAATAAATATGAATGTGTGGGGACAGAGCATTCATGCAAATTCAAAAACAAGGGTTCTTGAAAGTGATGATATTAATGAGATATTTGGATATAGAAAAAAGAAAATATATGCACACAGGAATCTGGTGGGGAAATAAAGAGAACTTATGTCCACTGTATTCTCACAAAATCACAGATTCTTTGGTTTGTAAAGAACTTTACTGGCCGTGTAATTCAACCACATCCCCGAAGTCGAGATTCTGATAGTTGCCAGTTCTCTGTCAGATTTTAGGAATTCATACCAGGAAAGGCAAGTTAAGTCTTGCTGGCTTTCAGGGTAATCAAAGTTGCAGAGCTTCACAAAAGATAAGTTCCATTTTTCTTTTGATCTTAATTGCTTAGAGCTCTGAAACTGAGTTCTAAAAACTTATCTACAACCTGTTCATTGATACCACATCTCATATCAGAATTGCCAAAAATGTAGTGTTAATCAGATGCATTGATGGCAGGATATTATAGACCAATCTGTTACCACCTTGTGTTGCTGTTTGTGAGAGAATTAGAAGGAATGGTTGGTTTCTGCCCTAAAGCGGTTCATCATCTCAGGTTAGCTACAAAACAAGTATAGTCAAACACAGTCAAGTTCTTAAGTTCTTTTCCTGGTCAAAAGTGCTTTGAATATTGAAAATTGGATCAATATTTCTTGAGCATTGATTGTGTGCTCTAAAATGGTAAAGGGTTTTAGAATTATTTAGCTCTGAAAATAGAAACCTAAGGTAGAACTCAACTACTTTCTAATCTATAATGATTGTCGTAAGAAAGATGTTGGTTAACTATTGTTAATTTAATTCCAAAGAATAGAATAAAAGAAAGGAAAGAAAAAAATTCTTAGCATCCTTGCCACAAATGCCATGAAAGAGGTTATTTTAAGGAAGCTATAGCATAATTTCTGTAGAGAACCTTAAGAATAAGGTCAAGCCAGGTGTGGTGGTCCATCCCTGCAATCCCAGTACTTTGGAGGCTAAGAGAGGAAGATTGCAGGTTCAAAGTCAGTTTAAGCAACTTAAAGAGGTCCTCAGTCACCTAGCAAGACTCTGCTTCAAAATAAAAAAATAAAAAGGGTATAGTTCAAAGATAGAAAGCCTCTGGTTTCAATCCAAAAAAATAAATAAATAAAGAAGGTAGTAAAGGAGGGAGGCAAGGAAGTAAGTAAACATTTATTTATTTTTACTAGACTGAGAAGAAGGGGTCATGATAGGAAATATGTCAGTTGTCAATATCTTCTTACTTGATATCATAAAAAGAAAGACAAGTGATCCAAAGTTGGATAAAGGAAAAAAAAAAGGCCCTTGAGAGTTCCAAATTTTTCTCATCCCTTATTTAAAGAAAGAGAAGTGCATATGTGATCTGCTTTTT
The DNA here is from genome assembly GCF_963383645.1 of Muscardinus avellanarius. Lineage (NCBI taxonomy): Eukaryota > Metazoa > Chordata > Mammalia > Rodentia > Gliridae > Muscardinus > Muscardinus avellanarius. The sequence goes on from NC_137786.1 coordinate 134,366,103, forward strand.
TCATCTAAAATAAAATGTGCACCATTAGAAATTTATACCACTAACTTATAACAGGTTTTCATATGACTGAACATACATGATTCAAAACCCAAATTGCACCTATTATGTAACACAGAAGTGGAACATGCAGGTGTCATAGGACTGAGAGGTTGGCGATTTTGAAAATAAGAAAGTAGCCGGGCGTGGTGGCGCACGCTTGTAATCCCCACGCTTGGGAGGCAGAGACAGGAGGATCGCGCTGGTTCGGAGCCAGCCTCGCTGGCTTAAGAGACTCTGTTTCCACATAAAAATGTTTAAAAAAAATAGGTCTGGGAGTGTAGCCCATGGAAGTGTATCCCGGAGGTAGAAGGGCTTCCAGGAACCCCAGTACCACCAAAAAAAAAAAAAAAGAAAAAAGAAAATAAGAAAGTAGTGTTTAAATAAAGAATAAAAGAATTCACACTATGTCTTTTTTGGTGTTTTTGTTCTAGAAGCAAAATCATAATATAAACAATTTTTAAAAAATCTACCCTATTCCAAACCTATAAAAAAAAAAAGTAGTTAACTTTTCTCAACTTTATGCATAAAAAGTGTTTTTCAGAAGGTAAGAAAATGAGATTTGGGTTTAGAATCACGTATGTTCAGTCATATAAAAATCCCACCACATTTTAGACAGTCACATACATGGCGCAATTTAAGGGATATCATAGAACATATCTCTTCTCAATGTAGTTACTTAAAACAAGTCTCTGGTTTTCTCCCCAGTGCTGTTGCTTCTACTAACAGCCCTCAAAAAACAAAACAAAACAAAAAAAATGTATACATAATTGTAAATATTATCAACAATATTAGTATCAATGCTTCCATTTGGTGTGTACCATGTACAAGTACGTCACAGGTAAGATATCAGCAGGATGGCAGACTAGAAAGTTCCACACCCTTAATCCTCCACTGAAATCCTAATAAATGTAACTACATAGTGACTAAAGTAACTTTACATGAGCTCTGGAAACTAAGCAAAGATCTACAGGAACCAAGTGAAGGACCACTGGTAGAAAAAATAAATAAAGCCACACTAAATGGTGAGAAGCTCGGTGTTCTTACTTCATCCCCTTCCCAGTATGGCATGGGTGGAAAGAAGTAGCCCCTTAGCCAATTTTCTCCCTTGAGATGGAAGCAACAGACTAGAATATAATTGCAATATTTTAGCTTGTCTGTTTATTGGCCAAATTACTGGTTTCTGTCTAGCCTGACTTAAAGCTTAAACAGGGAATAGTGACTCAGTTTGGACCTCCACTGATGAAATTCTCAGAAGGTGATGGCAGGTGCCCTGGTGTATGAAATCCTCAGGAGTACTAAAGACCTCTAGACACCTGAAAGTAAGAGCTCATGGACAGAGAAATATGGTCAAATCTCCAAGGTCCCAAAAAATGTGGATTGACATTTTTTGGAAAATTAAGACAGTTTGAAAAAAAAAATAAAGCTAGGGTGAGGGAGTTCTTAAAAAAAAAAAAAGACACTCATATGCCCAAAAAGATTTCAAAATACCTGCAGTATCTGAAAAATCAGTGACATGATTCCAAAGCTGAGAAACAGCACTCTATCATTGAGCTTCATCCCTAGCTCTTTTTATTTTTTATTTTGAGAAAAAGTCTCTGAGTTGCCCAGACTAGCTTCCAACTTGCAATTCTCTTGCCTCATCTTACTGAGTAGCTGAGATTAGAGGAATGCACCACTCTGCCCACCAGTAGAAGTGTTTTTAATGCCTGTTTTTGAAAAAAACAATCACAAGAGATACAAAATAAAAAAATAAGATAGAAAAACATGGCCCAATCAAAGGAACAAAATAACCTCCAGACCTCCCAAAAAAAATACAGGCATTGAATTAACCAGGCAAAGAGTATTAATCAATGGTCTTAAATCATGAAAATTATATGGGAACAAAATAAGAATAACAACCGAGATAGAATTACATTTAAAAACAAATTTTGGACTTAAAAATAAAAGAAATGAAGGAAAAAGTATTACAAAGTTTAAAAGCAGACTTGATCAGACAGCAAAAATAAGTACATTTTAAGACTGATGATTTGAAAATATCAAGTCCGAAAAGTAAAAGAAAAAGTATGAAGAAAAGTTAACAGGACCTAAAGCACTTCCAGTGAATTGTTAAGAGAAAAAAATGTGCGTTGTTAGAATTCTGAAGGAGGACTGAGAGAACTGGGCAGAGAGATTATTTAAAGAAATGGTAGCTGAAAAGTTTCCAAAGTAAACAAAGACATAAACATGCAAATGCAACACACACACACACACACACACACACACACACACACACACACACACACATTCTAAGTTAGGTAAACCCAAAGAGACCCATTCCAAGACACATTACAATCAAACTTTAAAAAGCTTTTAAATAGGAATAAGAAGTTTTGGGGTGCGATTATTGCATAGAATGACTATCGATAACAACAACAACAATAATAATATACAATATATTTTTTAAACCTGGAAGAAGGTATTTTGAAATTTTTTTCATAAATAAATAATAAATGTTGAAGAGAAAGATATTTTAACCTGGTTTGTGTGCATGTATGCCTCCACCACCTTGTATTCCATTAAGATATACGACTACAATGCAATAATAAAAAATTTAAAGAAAAAAATAAATATCACATAATATATATGCATTAAAACATTTAGTATTCCATAATTATGTACAATTTTATATGGTTATGTATCAATAAAATCAATTTAATTTTTATAAAACTGTAGAAAGCTAAAGGCAAAGAAAAAATCCTGAAAGGAGAAAAATAAATTGATTTGTTCTGAACAGGACACTTAAAACAGTTTATGAGTGAATTTCTCAGCATAAATCTTAAAAGCCAGAGGTAATGAAATAATATATTAAGTACTAAAAAAAGTAAATCTGTTAATCAAGAATTCTATATCCAGAAAAGTCATCACTTAAAAATAATGAAGATATCAAGACATCATAGATAGGCAAAAGCAATGGTAGTTCATTAGTTCATTACAATTATTAGACTTGTCTGAAAATAAATGCTCATAGATGCCTTTTAAGTTAAAGGAAAAGATGACAGAAAATAATTCAAACTAAATAAAATATTAATTATCTAATAGCGGGAAATGCATAGACAAAAATTTAAGAGAGAGGCACTGTGATTTTAGTTTGTAATTCAGTTTTTAATTATTATAAAATATTTAAAAGGCAAAGGTATAAAAATAGTTATAAACGCCGGGCGTGATGGCGCACGCTTGTAATCCCTGCGCTTGGGAGGCGGAGACAGGATGATCGCGCAGGATCAAAGCCAGCCGCGCTGGCGTAAGAGACCCTGTTTCAAAAATATAAAATAGGTCTGGGAGTGTAGCCCGGAGGTAAAAGGGCTTCCAGGAACCCCAGTACCACCAAAAAATAAATAAATAAATAAATAAATAAATAAATAAATAAATAAATAAATAAATATAGTTATAATATCTATATCAATGGGATATAATATGTAAAGATGTAATTTATGATCTCAATGACATAAAGTTGGGTGGGGAAAAGCTGTAAAGATTAGTTTTGTATGTGGTCTAAGTTACGTAGGTTATCGATTTAACACAGATTTCTATAATTTTAGGATATTATCTTGAATCACCATAATCACAAAGAAAATATTATATATGGGTAGATGAGAGGTAATTTATTAGAAAATCTGATCCATGTAATTATGTAGGCTAAGAAGTCTCATGACAGGCCATCCTCTAGCTCAGTTCAACAGTCCAAGTAAAAAAATCATCAGAACCACAGAAGATGATGTTATAATTCTCAGTACTCTCTTGTTGCTGATGTAAGTCTTGGAGCCTAAAACCTGAAGAGCCTAATATTTTGATGTCCAAAGGCAAAAAAAAAAAAAAAAAGAAAAAAAATCCGGAGAAAGGGAGAGAGAATGTTCATTTCTCTGTCTTTCGTTGTAGTTGTTGTTCTATCTGGGTTCCATCCAATGAGATAAAGCCTGCCCACATTGAGGAGGAAATTTCCTCACTCATATTCCTTCTCTGGAAATGCTCTCACAAATGTACCCAAAAGTTATATTTACTTGTTCTCTATGTATTCTTTAATCCAGTAATGTTGATACCTAAAATTAGCTATCACATTCCCCAGCCAAAAAACATAAATTGACAGAATGAGTTTAAACATTCAAGTTTGAGCCGGGCGTGGTGGCTCACGCTTTTAATCCCAGCATTTGGGAGGCTGAGGCTGGAGAATCGCGGTTCACGGACAGCCTCAGCTACTTAGTGAGGCCCTCTGCAACTTGGTGAAACCCGGTTTCAAAATAAAGAATAAAAAATAGCGCAGGAGGTGTAGCTTGGAGGTTGAATGCCCCTGGGTTCCACCCTCATACCCGCAAACAAACAAACGAAAAACATTCAAGTTTTTGCTATCTATAAGAGACTCAATTTAAGTCTAAGAACATGCATAGGTTAAAAGTGAAAAGACAGAAAAATATAATCTATGCAAATAGTAACCAAAAGAAAGAAATGATTAATGCTCTAATATCAGACAAAACAAATTTTAAGTTAAAACCATTACTACAGATAAAAAGTGATTTAATAATAATAAAAGACAATTCACCAAGAAAACATAACAACTATACAACCATATGAATATATATATATATATATATATATATATATATATATATATATTCAAATATCAGAGATCAAAAATATAACTAGATATGAAGGAATTGAAGAGAGAAATAGATCACATTACAAAAACATCAGGAGATTTTAATATGCTAGTTTCAATAATGGGTAGAATAATCAAAAAGAAGTTTGAACAAAAAAGTAGAGGACACTGTAACCTAATTGGACCAAACATAGACACTTAAAACACTCCACCCAGAAACAACAGAATATGTACTTTTTAAAAAAGTAAATTTAAATCATTCTCCATATTAAGCCATATGTTAGGTAACAAAACAAATAAATTTAATAAATAAAAAAGAATTAAAGCCATACAAAACATTATTTATTATCATAAGGGAATGAAACCATAAATCAATAGGCAGAACATGGAGAACTCACAAATATGTCAAAATTAAATGATACTCTTATATACAACCAAGGAAGAAATTAAAAGGTAAATCATAAAATATCGAGAGAAACAAACATGAAAATGCTACAGCAATGCGACAAATATATATAGCCATAAAAGCTTACATTTAAAAAGAGAGCTACCCAGGCATGGTGGCCCATGTTCTTAATCCTAGTATTTGGGAGGCTACGTCAGAAAGATCATGGGTTTGCAGCCAGCCTCAGTTTCTTAGTGAGACCCTCTGCAACTTAGGGCTGAGGGTGTAGCTTGGGGGTAGAATGCCCCTGGTTTCAATACCCAGTATCACAAAAAAAAAAAAAAAAAACAGAAAGAAGAAAAAAGCTATCAAATCAACAACACAATTTTAGGTCTTAAGAAACTAGAAAAAAAAGAATAGACTAATCCCAGAGCCATCAGAAGGAAGAAAATTTAAAAATTTAAGCAAAATAGCCGGGCGTGGTGGCACACACTTGTAATCCCCGCGCTTGGGAGGCAGAGACAGGAGGATCGCGCAGGTTCGAAGTCAGCCGCGCGCTCTGGCTTAGGAGACCCTGTTTCCAAAAATGAAAATGTAAAAAATAGGTCTGGGAGTGTAGCCCGGAGGTAGAAGGGCTTCCAGGAACCCCAGTACCACCCAAAAAAAAAAAAAATTTAAGCAAAGTAGAGAATAGCAGAACATTACAGAAAATAAGTAAAATCAAATGTTAGGGATCTTCTAAAATGTTAACAAAACTGAGGAATATTTTAACAGATTTTTTTTAAAGACAGTAGATTGGCTGGGTGTGGTGGCACACGCTTTTAATGAAAACCATAATATAGTGAAATTAATACTGATTTTATAAAAACAAAAAAGATTATGAGAGTACTATGAATAACTGTATGTCAACAAATTAGATAACCTAAGCAAAATGGGTAAATCCTAGAACACACATTCAAGATTGAATAATAAAGAAATAGAAAATTTGAGTAGACTTGAAAATAGTAAGAATATTGAGTAAGTAATTTAAAAAAAAAACTAACAAATTAAATCCCAGGACCCGTTAAAATTTCTGGCAATTTTATCAAACATTTTTGTGGGGGTGGTGCTTGGGGTTAAATCCTGGGGTATTCTACCTCCAAGCTACATCCTCAGCCCTTTTTACTTTTTATTTTGAAAAAGGTCTCACTGAGTTGCTGAGGCTGTCCTCAAATCTGCAATCCTCTTGTCTCAGCCTCCCAAGCACTGGGATTATAGGTGTTTACCACCATGCCTGACTATGAAACACATTTTTTAAAAGTAATACCAGCCCCCTTAAAATTCTTCTTAAAAAAATGAAGCAAAGGGAATGCTTTCTAATTCATCCTATAAGCCACTATTATTTTGATACCAAAACAAGACAAAGATTAGCAAAAAGATTTATGGATCAAAATCTCATGTGAACATTGATCTCTTATAAATACAAAAAATACTAGCAAACAAAACTCAACAGTACATAAGAAGGATTATATACCATGACCATAGGAGATTTATCCCTGGAATTCAAAGATAGTTCAATACACAAAACCAAATCATAGAGTACACCACGATTAATGGAATTAAGAAATAAATGATGATTGCAATTGACTTAGAAAAGCATTTGAAAAAATTAAAAGCTTTTCAGCATGTAAACACTCATAGACTACAAGGAAATTTTCTCAACATAATAAAGTCTATAAGTAAGAAATCTTGGATAAAGTTATACTCAGGGGTAAAAGCCTGAAATCTTTTTGCTCTAAAGTCAGTAGTGAGACAAAAATGCTCACTTTCATCACTTTTATTAAAATACTACAAGTTCTAATCAGAAAAAAACAAGAAGCAGTGGAAAAAAGGCTTTAAAATTTTAATGAAAGAAATAAAATTGTCTGTAGATGACATGATCTCTTATGCAGAACACCCTAAGGATACCCGCTCTCTCTGTATCTCTCTGTCTCTCTCTCTCTCTCTGTTTCTCTCTCTCTCTCTCTCTCTCTCTCTCTCTCTCTCTCTCTCTCTCTCTCTCTCTCTCTGTTTCTCTCTCTCTCTCTCTCTTTCTCTCTCTCTCTCACACACACACACACACACACACACACACACACAGGAGCATGTACACACACATATGCAACACTGTTATTAGAATTAAAGAATCTCAACAAATTTGCAGCATGCAAAACTTGGTTGCATTTATATACACCAATATTAAGCAGGGTGTGGTGGCGCAGCATTATAATCCCAGCATTCAGGAGGTTGAGACCAGAGGATTGCAGTTCACAGACAGCCTCAGCTACTTAGTGAGGCTCTCTCCAACTTAGTGAGACCCTGTTTCAAATAAAGAATAAAAAACAGGGCAGGAGATGTAGCTCAGAGGTCAAATGCCCTGGGTTCCATCCCCAGACCCGCAAAAATAAATAAATAAATAAATAAATACCAATATTAATCCAAAAAGAAAATTAAGAGGAGTTTCATTAGTAATAGCATCAAAAGGAATAAAACATTTAGGAATAAACTTATTCAAAGATGCACTGAAAACTATAAAATGTTCCTCAAAGACATTAGACACAAGTAAATAAAAGGACATTTTACATTCATGGATTGCAAGATTTCAAATTATTAAGATGTTGATATTACTCAAGGCATCTAGATACAGCACAGTCACACCAAAATCTCAATGATATTTTTGTTGAAATAGAAAATTTATCCTAAAATTTATATGCAAACTCAAGGAACCCAAAGTAGCCAAAACAATCTTGAAGAGGAACAAGAGGAAGTCCCACACTTCCCAGGATCAAAACTGACTACAAAACTAAGAATCATAACACTGTGGAAAAGGCATAAATATAGATATACAGACTGCTGGAATAGAAAGACACCAGAAATAAACAATCATATATATATATATATATATAGTTATGGCTTTCGACCAGAATGCCAAGGCTATCCAATAGGGAAAATAATAAATGATTTGGGAAAACTTCATCCACATGCAAAAAAAAAATAAGATTAGACCCTTTTACCATGTATGAAAATTTTATACATTTTAGTAAGAAAAAGGAAAATGTTTCTGCATTGGATTTGGAAATAATTTCTTGGCTATAACACTGAAAGTACAAGCAAAAAAAATAAATAAATAAATTGGAATTCATAATAGTTGAATATTTTTTAACATCAAAGGACACTATCAACAAAATGTAAAGACAACCTATATGCCAATGGAGGCACAAGACAGAGAGATATGAAAAAATTTATGCTGAAACAGAAGCTCATTTTGAGAGAGTGGGAAATAAAACCAAATAGAAGTTAAATTATAGCTGGGTGTGGTGATGCATGCTTGGAATCCCAGTGCTTGGGAGGCTGAGAAAGGAGGATTATGAGTCTGTAGCCAGCCTCAGCTCTTAGTGAGGCCCTCTGCAACTTAGTGAGACCCTGTTTCAAAATATAAATAATAAAAAATAGAGCTGGGGATGTAGCTTAAAGGTAGAATACCCCTGGGTTCAATCACCAAGTACCACACACAAAAAAGTTAAATTATGATAATACCCAAACCAAGACCAGTTTTAACTTATCTTTATCCAAATACTAGACACATTTTTCCTCACTTCACAGAAAGTATAAAAACTTGTTCATATATAAAAGTACAATTAGATTACTTTATATTGTAATGCGCAAATAATTTAGATTCAGTAACTTCGGTGACAGGAAGGTGAGAAGAAGAGAGAAAGAATACACAGTTCATTCTGCTGGTGTCAAATGAAATGAGACAGATGGTATCAAAACTCCCAAAAGAATAGCTCATCCCAAACAGGCTCTGGAAGAAAATGGGAATGCACTGCTTTAAATATTTCTGGCACATCCTCTATTAGAATTTTGTTTTTTTAAAAAAAAACAGGTATTTATATTTAGCTTGGTACTTAAAACAGAGGGAGGGGGAGAGAGAAGGGAGAGGGGAAAGAGAGTCTGCTATTTTTCCCTAACCCAAAAATCTTTACTCAAGGAAGCTACTGGAGTATTGCTTCAAGAAACAATACATCTGTTATGCAGTTGAGCATCTGTGAACTGTGAATTAACCCATATTGTTTCCATTCATATTTGAGAGTTCTGGGGATTCTCCAAAGCCACTCTCAGGGCACCCCTAAGAAAATGGCTTTCTACCATTGCTTTGCCAGGCCCGGCATTAGGCAAAATGCACAGAAGACCTCTGCCCTCAAGAGCTAAGAGCTGTTATCCTTGTTCTTTTCTTTCAAGGGTAAAATATGACAAGATCTATGGTATGGATAAAAGATTTTCTGAAACTTTCTAGGTACCCTGTGGGCTATCTAAACCTACCCAACTCCATTAGCCAGTTGTTCAGTGTGGCCCCTTTTCCCCCAAGCTAAAAAAGACAGCAGTAAATTAGATGTGATAAACCAACCTGGTATCTGAACCTTGGGAAGCAGTGATGTGGAGGGGAAGGAGTAGCAGCTTTGTAATATAATACATTATTTATATAGTAATAGATATGAAGTTTCCTCCTTTTTGGCTACCAAGACCTTGAAAAGTTTTCCAGGCAGTACTTTAATTTCCTCACCTCTACTGCAAGGATGGCAAACTCTACCTCATGGGAGACTGCTAGAACCTGCTGTTAATTTCAGTGTTGTGGTGTGAAATGAAGTAAAAGTTTCAGAGAAAGTGAAGGGTCATGTTTTCTCTAATATTCACAACCTAGGGAGTAATTGGGATACAAGAGGGACGTCAGATAATGGAGGGGAAGCTTCAGTGGAGCCAGGGAGGTGGTCTAAGGGAAAGGAAAGGGGAAGATTGAAGTTCATCAATGGAAATACAACCATTGACTATGTGTACATATGTGAATATACCAAGGTCACTCTCAGTACTCTGTATTGGGAAAGGGGAAAACGGGGAGGTAGAAGGGAGGTCAAGTGCTGTGTGCATGTATGTCACTGCCACAATTGTGCATGGTTAGCATTATGATGTGAGACTATAATGCACCAATAAAAGCACACTAAAAATAAAACAAGAAAATGGAGAAGGGGTCCCTTGCCTTTCACTGATAGTAATGCATACGATTTCTCATGATGCTTGCCACCACCTTTTTCATGGTCCCATGGGAGGGTGAAATGTGTTTAATTGAGCACCTCCCATAGGCTAAATATGCATGACCTTCAGACCTGTAACTACAAAGGCAAAGTGCTTATTCATGGTGCCTCCCCTATAGATGAAGAAATGACCTTGAGTGTGGGCAGCAAAGGCTCAATGCTGGGAGGTAGACTATCACAGGGTGGCGATAACAACCTATCCTATTCAGATGCCACCCGAACAGCTCAAAAGGCTTTTGGCAGCCAAAGCTGAGTTAACCTAGGAGTTAGCCTCGCTTAGCCTTGGCAGGGAGGAGAAGTCAAGTTTAGATGGGCTCTCAGAACCAGATATGAAAGTGACAGTGAAGCCCTGGGGAAGATGTCCAAAGAAAATAGGATTAGAATCATGCTTGGCCTAGAACCCTTCCAGGTAGATAATGGGTTCTGCTGAGATATTCAGAAGAATAGGACAGATTCTTGACAGGCATTCATGAGGACCCTTCGTAAATGTTTTCCCTTTATTTCTCTGGTTCTTTGCTCCTCTCCTATTGGAATGAAGTGAAAGACGCAGGTAATCAGCATAATATGTTCAGCAGTTCTGCTCTGCAAGAAAAACAATAATCGCTGATAAACAGGACTGCGTGTCATAAGGTGGATGCATCTTCCATAGGAAAAAGCAGGGTGAATCCTGAGCAACTAAACCCCAGGGCAACCCCTGAGAGAGACTTGCTGGTCCACCCTGATCTGGCAGACAGGAGTTGGCTGGGCTGCAAGTCCTCTTCCAATAAGAAATCTGATCATCTCATTCATCCTAAGGCATAACTTTCTAAGTAAGTGCTACTTGTCTCAAAAACATGTGTATCTTAGCCGGGCATGGTAGGTAGCACACACTTGTAATCCCAGCATTCAGGAGGCTGAGACAAGAAGATCATGGTTCATGGCCAGTCTCAGCCACTTAGTGAGGTCCTTTGCAACTCGGTGAGACACAGTTTTAAAAAAATAAAGAGTAAAAACTAGGGCTGAGGGTATAGGTCAAAAGTAGAATGCCCCTAGGTTTCATCCCCAGTACTGCAAAAAAAAAAAAATAAAAATAAAAAAGTTATCTTAATACCCACTTTGCTGACAAGTTACCTGAAATAACTAATGCAAATATCTCTTTATTTTTTTTTTATTTTTGTACTGGGGACTGAAACTAGGGGTATTCTATATCCAAAGTATAGCCTCAGTCCTTTTTTGTTTTTTATTTATTTTTAATTTTTTTTTATTTTAAAACAAGGTGTCACCAAGTTGATGAGGACCTCAGCAAAGTTGCTAAGGCTGGCTGGCCTCAAACCTGTGATCCTCTTGTCTCAGCCTCCTAAGTACTGTGATTACAGGTATGCACCACCATGTCTAGCTAAAAATGCCTCTTAATTCTCTGGGCTTGGTGGCGCACGCTTATAATCCCTGTGCTTGGAAGGCGGAGACAAGAGGATCGCGCAGATTCAAAGCCACCCTCTCTGGCTTAAGAGACCCTCTTTCCAAATAAAATATAAAATAGGTCTGGGAGTATAGCCCATAGGTAGAAGGGTTCTAGCCCCAGTACAAAAAAAAAAAAGCCTCTTATTCATTTCTTTTTTCTCCATTTCTTTTCCACCCCACTCCACCCTCATCCATTTAATCCATGTCATTTCTTGCCATTGGCTTACTTCTGAACAACTGCTTCAATCACTGTATTTCTCTACGACAAAGCCTGCAGGAGTCTGTCATTGCTTACAGGGAGAATCCAGTTCTAAGTCTGACATCACACCCCTTAGTCTGAACCAACTTGCCTTTTACAATTTTTAATTGCACAAATTTATGTGGCACAGTATAATAATTCAGCACATCTATATAGTGTGCAATGATCAAATTAATTACCATTTCCATCTTCTTAAGCTTTTTAAATTTTTGATTCACAATAACAACTGTATTTATTTTGAGAATATAGTATATTTCAGTACAAGTATATAATATGTACTGATCAAATTAGGGTGGTTAACATTTATATTTTCTTATCATTACTTTGCATTTATTACCTTGAGCTTCTCTTTTCTACTATTTGTAAAATATACAATAGGTCGAATTACCCTTTTTAGGCCTGTCAATACCCTAAGCCCCAAACACAGAAGCTCTCCTCCAACTAAACTGCTTCCTTCTCTCTCTCATGGGAAGAAACTTCAGGTCTTCATAGATCTCCTTGCACATTCTATTCCTTCTACCTTAAATCCTTCCTTAACTTCATCTTTCATAAAAACACCACTGCTTTTAATGGAATTTTTCAAATATGACATCTCAGGGAAACTTTCCCTGAACCATCCCAGTCCACAACAATCTCTCTCACCCCTAAACAATTGAAACAGTCTACGACACTTATATAGTACTGTTTGACATGGGACATCTTTTTGTTTATATCTAGGCTCCCTAAATAATAACATAGCAAGCTATTTAAAGTTGCACACTGATTAACTCTACCTGTCTTGGATCCCCACACACACAATAAAAAAGATCACCACTTCTAGGAGACAAGCCTTGTGGGGCATGTAGATTGGAAGGATTTCTAGACCAAGTCTCATTCATTATACCCCCAGAAACTGTAGAGTGAGATTTCAACTTGAAAGAAAAAAGAAGCAACACAATTTTCTCACATAAGCAAACTCTTCAAAGCGTTTGGTCATCATTCCCTCGAGAATGAGCTCTACGACTGAACTAATGAGTCTATTAGAATTAATTAGACTAATGTGAAATTATTTACTTAATCTAGGGACAATCTCACAGTGGAGAAATACTCCAGGGAGGATCTGACCAGAGTGTGAAACAGCAGCACAGCTTCCCCCACTCCTGTGGCTGCTGCAGGCTCGCACAGCCGTCCCTGGCAATCTGGCAAATGTCATATAAAATGAGGGCAGGTGAGTACGTTGGCAATGTGTGATATCCTTTTTTCCCCTTGTCTCTGCAGCCCTGATCAGCAGCAGGATTTCTGGAACCCTAATAGAGGCTATGATTCTGCCAGTCATCTTGAAGTGGGCTTGACCTTGAGCACATCTGACCAAGAGAACTGATCTTTCTATTCTGCACTTTGTGCTTTGGCAGAACCTAGCTATTGGCTGACTTTTGGAGAAAAAAAATAAAAAGAGCAACTAAGGGCTGAAGGAAAACAGGCATGGAAATGCTGCCCTTTATGCCTTGCTCAGGACAAGTACATTTGCATTCCCAGAGATGCCTGAGAAGGCTTTTTTTTGGCTGGAGAGGTCATTCAGGGTCAATACAAACAACCCTGGTTCCTGACACAGACTCTCTGGGAAGGCAGAGAGTGGGAAATTTTTATTCCCTGAGCTGTCCGTCAAATCAACAAACTAGCTGTGCCCCTACTACGGACAAGACCTTCTGTTGGGAAAAGGATGTTGCAATATTGTAGGAGCGTCAAAGGAGGACAAGACATGGTTCTTGTCCTTGAAGACCTAACAGTCTATGTAGAAAGCTGTGACCCCCCCCCACCCCCAACAATAAAAGCAGTGAGCAAGGCAGGGGGTGACTAGGTCAGAAAACAAACAAAATCTACAACTCAGCATTGGGCGACATCATGGGAGGTTTAAACGACTGGAGGAAGTGTCCCAAGAGAAGTAGCACTAGAGTCGGACTTGAAAGAAGGATTGTGGAGAAACAAAAGAAAGTAAGGAAGAAGCAATAAAAAGGATATGTAAATTGAGTGAACAAGTACTTCATGTACTGATATGGAATGATCTCTAAGAACTATCACTAGATGAAAAAGGTAAGATGCAAAACTGGTTATATCATATGCTATTATTAGAGACAGAAACAGAGAGAGTGAGAGACAGAGACAGAGAGAGAGAGAGAGAGAGAGAGAGAGAGAGAGAGAGAGAGAGAGAGAGAGGTGTTTGCATATAAGGTTTTTGGAAGGATACTAATAAACTCAGACATTGATTGTCCTGGGAGGAAGGAACTGGTTTTCTGGGCAGAGAGATGGAAGAGAGGCATTTCACAAATATTTCACTGTATTCCCTATGTGTCTTTTGAATTTTGAAATGTGGTGCTTTTAAAGAGTGAGGAAAATGGTGTGGAATGAGCAATAAAATATTCACAGCAGCATATTTTATAAACTAGTCAAGCTGAAACAGAAGGATTATGTCAAAAGATATAGAAAAATAATGTAGTAAAATGTTTTCATGAAGTCACAATTGCCCTGGAAGGGGGCTGAGAACAAATAGGATAAGTCCAGGGTAGGGAGACAGGTATTCAAGGTAGGCTGATGTCAAAGATGTTGAGGATGCAGAAAGCAGGAAAGAAGAAGGCTCTAGCAGCAGGGCACCCAACTCATCTCTCAGTCAAGTTGGGTTTAGAAGATGAAAGTGAATATGGAAACTTGAACTCATTCTTTTTTTTTTTTTCTCCTACTAGCCAAAAGAAAAAATGATGCCTTTTTAACACTTTCATATACTGGTGTCTTTGAGTCGCTTTTGTTTTCTGCACACAACCATACCACAGTAATCTTCAATCCTTTGCAAATGCCAGAAGCCAAACCAAGCCTTTGCTTGGTGAAGCTTTGAATGGCACCAGGTAGCCTTTTCAATAGAAACACATTTTTCTGCATTATTTTGTCATGATTACAAAGAAATAGGAGGCAATGAGCCATGCTTCTTAGAGGAAGCAACATGACTGACATGGTCCAGGTCAGCACAAGAAAGCCCTGACAATATTCATGGAATAGCATGTAGAGAATCATTGCCACCTGTGCAAAGGTACAGAAGAGGCCCTTTACCATGAGCCAAATCTCTCTCACTTCCATAATGATGTGACCCAGACAGACTAAACCTCAATCTTAGGTGGCCATTCTGCATAGCTGAGCACTGTTTGGGGGGCGGGGGTCATAGGAGCTCTCTGGGCCACATCACCATTTCTCAGCAGGGTAATTTGCTAAGTTTTAAATGCTGAGACAGCCAACAGAGCCCAGATAACCTCCATATCCAGAAATAGTCTATGACAATTATGTTTTGTCTTCATACTGGAAGGAGTCCTTTAAATTTTTTCTCATCTGTGAAAACTAATCCTCCAGTGTTTCTGCCAAGTGAAAATCCAAGATCAACTGAAAATAACTATGAGCTGACCCTGAATCAATTGGCAATGTCCTCCCCTGAGCATGAAGGTACTGACCAATCCTGTTAAAATGAGCCAGGAACACTGCCTGCAGCCTCTCTTCCTATAGACCTTTCCCAGCTCTCAGTGGGCCCAACCTCCTCTTTCACTTGTCCATACTCCAAATGATCCACAGCTGACTCAAGGCATAAGGAACCATAACAGTAGTGCAGTCATTGCGCCTGAGACTAACTCCCTCTCTGAGCTGGGAGCATAGAAGTGCTTGGATTCACACCTTTCTTTCAGAAAGATGAATCTTGTCTGATCCAGTTCTGGATCTTGACTTAGATCTTTAACCTAAGGGCAGCAGAGGACAACAGCATAGAAACCTAACCCAGACTCATATACACTCAATGTGTATATATGTATATATAATATATACACACTTATATTGGTGCATTGTCGTCCTATATTATAATGTAGTTCAGAGTGATAGTGATGTAGATGCACACAGCACTAGGTAAGCTTCTCCCCAGCTCCTTCCCCAATTCCCTCCCCTTCCCTATACACATGATATTGAGATTCTCAAATACATATATAACACCAATGAAAGGGCCTCCTTTCTTAATTCTCCCTCCTCACCACCACTCTCCCCTGAACCACTTTTCTCCCTCCACTGGGGTTTCTCTTCCATTATCTAAAATCCTTCTTGTATCCCTATTACTCCCTAGCTTTTGTATATGAGAAAAAATTACTTTTCACTTTCTGTGTCTAGCTAATCTCACTTAACATAATGTTCTCCAGATCCATCCATTTTCCTGAAAATGACATAATTTTGTTTTTCTTTATTGCTGAGTAGAATTCCTTTGTATGGATGGCCCATAATTTTGCTATTCATTCATCTGTTGATGGACACCTGGGTTGGTTCCATAATTTGACTATTGTGAATTGTGCTACTATAAACATGAATATGCATATATTACTATAATATCCTGATTTCTGTCGTTTTGAAAAGATACCCAGGAGTAGTATATCTGGTTCACATTGTGAATTCGTTACCAGTTTTCTAAGGAATTCCCACACTGATCTCCATAGTGGTTGCCCTAATTTTTAATCCCACAACAGTGTAGAGGAGTTCCAATTTCCCCAAATCCATGCCAGCATTTATTGTTGTTTGACTTCTTGTTGATTGCCATTCTAATTGGAGTTAGATATAATCTCAGTTAGTTTTGATTTGCATCTCCCTGATTGTTAATTATGCTGAATATTTTTCATATATTTATTGGCCATTTACGTTTATTCATTTGTGTCATCTATTTGGTTCACGTGTCCATTTTTAAGTGGGCTGTTTGGTTTTTAGTGGTAAGTTTCTTAGGTTCTTTGTATAGTCTAGCCTCAAATTTTAGACAAACCCAGATATGCAGGGTTAAGACTTAAGAGAGGGCCTCCATTGAATACAAAGCATATAGTGTCTGTCTGATAAAAGGATGCTAGCTCTCTCCAGCAGCATCAGTCCCTGGGAAAATGTTTGTTCAGTTTTATTTTAAAATTGTGGTGCTAAGTAGGTTTGCTGACTTTAGAGTTGCCTGTGGTTTTAAATAATTTCAACTCTTTAAAAAGTGGGATTGCTGAGTCATATACTTAGAGGGAGACAGTGAAATAAGGATTGGTTGGTGAACACGGTTACTTCATATTTTTCTACGACAAAAAAAAAAAACAGAACAAAGGAAAACAAAATCAGAAGGAAGGCAGAGACATGGGTATGATTTGGAAATATATATGCAGTTTTCCTAACTCTATTGCACAGGTCTCAGGATCCATTCTCATGACACTGATCTGGGTCTCATGCCTTCAGTGCAGAAAGGCAATTGATGATTTCATTGCCACACCTGTGTTACTGTCCCAACTGTCAAGGTAGTGTGTGTGTGTGTGTGTGTGTGTGTGTGTGTGTGTGTGTGTGTGTGACTGGTGATTGAACCCACAGGGATTTTACCTCCGAGCAACACCCTAGAGCCCTTTTTTAAATTTTGAAACAAGGTCTAGCTAAGTTCCTAAGGCTGGCCTCAACCTGTGATTCTCCTGTCTCAGCCTCCCCTTTACTGGGGTTACAGGTGTTCACCACTGTGTCCAGCTTGCAGAGCTAACTTTATAACTACTACATCCAAACCATGCAAACTGGTGGGGAAGAAGGACTGGTTTATCCAAAACTATTTGAATACTGAAATCCAGAAGGGAGGAAAATAGATGTTGTACAAGTTCACAAAGTATCCACTGTACCTAGCTCAACAATATTAACACTTTAATAACATGTGCAATTAGTATGAATTAAAATGCTTGAGAAAGGAACAAGCTAGTTATGGTTAAGGCAAAGTTATTATTGACTCACTAGGATCCCAAACAGTGTTTATCTTTGGTACATAGAAGATGTCCCTCCCATATACACATCTTTTTATTTCTTATTTACTTTCTTCTACTTGCTTTTATCTATTTTTATAAGTAAATTAGCATGTATCTGATCATATTCTAATTTGTATTCTTTACATAAACATTAATTTAATTTTCCCTGGGGCTCTTAATTTTCCAGTCCCTGCCTAAACTGAAGGTGCTTAGCATGTGGTTCAAACAAAGATATCAAGTCTTCCAGTAAGGAACAGGGTCCAGACAGGAAGTAAAATGGGTTCCTCAGCACAGATTGTAACAGCACAGCTGTCAATCATTTCTTTCTTATTGTCAGATCCACTTACTTCTAAAGGAACCATCTAAATATGCCACTCATTTATTAATTCAGAAAATAGATATATAAATGATAGATAGATAGACTGATTGATTGATTGATTGATTGATTGAATTGACACTGGGTATTGAAACTAGGACATTCTACCTCTGAGTTACACCCTAAGCCCTTTTTAATTTTTGTTTTGAAACAGGCTCTCACTAGGTTGCTGAGTATCTCCTAAGTTTCTGAGGCTGGTTATGAACCTCTGATTCTCCTGTCTCAGCCACCCAAGTATTGGGATTACAGGCATGTACCACTGTAACTGGAAGAAAGCTCTTACTACTCACTGTTTACCATCAACTGTTCAAGGCATAGCTGTCCTTCAAGAGAATACAATCTGATATAAAGGGACAGTAAGAAATAGATGAGTGTGTTGTGCCATAGGAAGGTTTAAGGTACATGAAATCATATAGCTCTGTGAAAGCATAGAAGGGTACCTCAATATGACAGAGACTACAATCCTGGGGCAAGGTGGAAATTATTCCTGGAAATGCGGTGTCTGAAGAAGAAAAGGGAAAAAAATGGAGTGGTGGTTCATGAAGAGAGAAATGTGTGCCACATGTAGAACCACAAGGAACTGGGTCAAGTTGAGTGTTTTTAGGGTGCGTAGGAAATGGACAGGGAGGATGATAATGAAGCTGTGGAGAGGAACAGTGGACAAGTCTCATGCATCATGCCCTGCAGTGTAAACTTTTTTTTGAAAGAGCCAGGAATCATTTTGGAATAAGACAAACAGGGCAGGAGCCCATCAGTTCTCATTCTGGGCAAACCACTGGTGATGACAGGCACAATGGTTAGGGCTGCTCTGACCTGAGCAAGGCAAGGAATGCTGAGGAACCAAGCCAGAGTCAGGGCAATGGGAAAGGAGACATGTGAACGCACTCCTGAAGTAGTCAGAGACTGACATGACTGATTCAATGACAGATCTAGCAGGTGTGAGGAGTGAGAGAAAATGATTGTCAGGTTAATTCTTAATCTTAATTTCCCATCATTACTTTTGAGAACTCCAGAAATGAAATATTTTTCTATCTGTACAGTTGAACTCTGCTCCATGAGAAATCACAGATGCACACAACCATGAATTCCTTTTAAGACATCAAAATCAAAAAGCCAATAGGTTGTAAACACCCCAGGACCCAATACATTCTGGTTGCCCTCAGAGACTTTGGCTCCTATCTGCATCTTTCAGATTCATTCTTTGCACAAAAGGACAGATGGCGGGGAAGGAAGGGTGGGAAGGAGGAGGTCTCAGAGCACTGGCCTTTGAGTGTGCACAGAGAGTGCCTGCTTCCTTCAGAGAAGGCATCAAAGAGAAAAGACACCACTGAGAAGGTTCCCAAAGACTTGCAGGGAATGTTCCCGCTAAGGACCCAATCCTACCAGGGCACACAGGTATTTACCACATTACGCACAAAGCTTCTGATGCTCCCTGGGACGTGCTACCTTTGCTTGCTTGACAGTCCTGAAACCAGCTGTGCTCTGACTGTTCTTGACAGTGTAGCTGCTACAGAAATATTTTGACAGACATTCTAGTATTTTAAATGATACCATTGCTATATAACCATGTATCTCAGAAATGTTTGGGGCTTTCTATGATGAGCATGTTTCTTGTTTTTTGCTTTGTTTTGTTTTGTTTTTGCCACTTAGCACCACATCCAAGAAGATGAAGATGTTTCAAGGCAAGCAGGATGCAAATGCAAACACAACCAACAGCTGCACTTGCATATTGCAGAGCTCAGGGGAAGTGACTGCTTATTTCACTTCCTCTCTTTCACCTTTCTCCTCCAACCATCTTCCATCTTCCCTTTCTCATCCATTTCCCTCCCTCTTATATTAAATGCCATAAAGCAGAGATATAAATCCACAACCACCAGCCTGTGCTTCTGGTGGACCTTCTTAACAAGAAGCACCAGAAAGGAAAAAAATTCATCTGTCCCACTGCAGAGAAAAAAAGGGCTCAAGTTTTTGTAATAGCATTACTAGCATCTTCACAGAGATGGGATTGCAGAAGAGATCTCCTTCCTTCCTAAACCCACTAGCTCTCTATCTTTTCCTCAGGTTCAGAAAATAACAGAGACATCAGCAGGAGAGTTGAAAGCTGAAAATCCAGTCTTAACCTTTGAAAATATAATGTATTCAAACCCAGCGTATTATAGAAAGCCCAGTGTGGATGGCAGATTAGGTGGCCAAGGCAGCTTCAGTTAAAGGAACAGGATAAGCTGAGGGTCTCCCCTGAGAGCATTCCTGCAGGATAAAAATGTTTCTGGCAAAGATAGTGAAATACAAAGGTTCCCTCCAGTGTGTGGAGGGATGGCAAGGGGCAGATCTGCAACCTCCCAGGAGCAATGGCTCCTGAAGAACAAGCTGTGCTCATTCAGAAAGCTCCGTGGGAGCAGAAAGATGATGAAAGACAAAAAGGCTTCAAAAACTCACAAGGACCACCAGCAAAACTATGGCCCAGGCAGAGATCTCCCACATTCATACAGCTGTCACAAAGTTAACTCTCAACTTACAAGATTGTCATCTAAGGGATTATCTATAGCTACTCTCTTGATGGGACATAAACAATAGACAATGCATCATCTCCGTATTTCCCCAAAGCCTTTTAAAACTATAGATTGACCCACTGGTCAAATGGCTTTATTGAGAAAGAAAGCAAGGTACAGAGATAAGGAAATACATACAGGAAGACAAGAAATACCAGCACAAATTCAAGTAGAGTTTTCTTACTTTAGTGAGGAGTGGTTAATTTTTTTGATCCAAGATGGACTCCTTAGAATAAATTTATTAGCAATGAAACTGGTGGGTCTCACAGTTCATATGTCAAATGTTTTCCTTGGGCCTGCCCTCTCCCTTTTTTCAGTGTTCCTCCTTCAACAGAAACATATTGGGTATTAATGCATGCTAGACCCTGTGGATGTGCTAGAGATATAGCAGTGCACAAAGTCAGGCTAGCTCTTGTATTCATGGAGCTTATAATCTAATAGGAAGTATAGACTCTGTTCTTGTAACCATTGATAATATGGTGGCATGATGAAGATCAAGACAGAGCAGTCAAAGTATCTGGGTGAGTGGCTAACTCTGGCCTTCTCTGCCCTCAGCTATCTCTCCTGATCATTGTTTCAGCTTCTGAAAGGAATAAAACAATACCATCCACCTGCCTAAAAAGGATTTAGCAATTTATAAATTATAGTATTAATATAGAAACCATATATCACCAGGTGTGGTGGCACATGCTTGTAATCCCATTACTTGGGAGGCTGAGACAGGAAGATTGAATGTTTGTGGCTGGTCTCAGCAACATAAGGCCACCACAGTTTAGTGAGACTCTTTTTCAAATTAAACAATAAAATAGGACTAGGATTGTAGCCCAGAGATAGAACACCCTTGGATGTAATCCCCAGTACCATCACAAAAGAAAGAAAGAAAGAAAGAAAGAAAGAAAGAAAGAAAGAAAGAGAAACCATATATTAATTTTCCTGCATCTTTCAGACTAGACTCCATACTAAGGAAAGAGGCAAAGAAGCCACAGTTGGCAGACAGCTCTGAATCCTGCCTAACAGAGTCTTCAGGAAATAATGGTGTATCTTTGCATAATGCCCCCTATGGTTGACAAATGCAAGGTCAAGTGCTAGCGCAGCAGGGCCGCTGTGCCAATGAAGGGGAGGCTCACATTTGACAAACTTTTGTCCCTTTTTTTATTACAGTTGTTCTTCCCTGCTTTTTTTCCTCTTAAACCTCTTCTATCTTCAGCATAAGAAGAGGTCTTTGCCTTCAGTCTGGCACAGCACTAGCTCTTAAAGGACATAAAATAATAACTGTCTTTGGTTCCTTTAACCTGTTCTCTGAACTTGTCTCTGAGGAATGGGTGGCTAGCAATCTCACAAAGAATCAAGTCTTTGCAGTTTCAAGACAGGGAATGCTCCGGCTTCTTATCCCAGCCAGCAACCCCCTAGGAGCATAACATCAGACACCTGTGATCGTCAGCCAGCCAGAGACAGCAGTGGGTGGAAAATGCGTATCACAGCCACTCAGAGCTTCAAAAAAGCTTTGAATCCCATTCATTTTAGAAAATCTTGCCAGATTGGTAGTCAAGGTTTGATTGGGATTTTTTTTATTTCTTTTATAATAGAAGTGGACAGGATCTTTTATAAAAATTTTTTTAGAATGATACATAATGATTGTATTTATGGGGTACAATGAAATATTTTAATACGTGTATACAATCAATGTGTAATGATCAGATCAAGGCAACTGACACACTTATCATTGTAATCATTTATCATTTCTTTGTATTGGGAATATTCACTCCATTAGCTGTCAACCACAGTTACGCACTGAGCTATAGAACACTCTAGTTATTCCTCCTATTCAGCTGCACCTCTGCTCATGTTAACCATCCTCTCAGCATCCCCTCCCCCACTTCCCAGCCACTGGTAACCACTATGCTATTCTTTACTTCTGTAAGATCTACTTTATTTTAGCTTCTACATATAAGTGAAAGCAAGCGTTATTTGTCTTTCTGTGCTGATTTATTTCAGATAATGACCTCCAGGTTCGTTGAATTGCTGCACTGTATTTCATTCTTCTTCATACCTGGGTAATAATAATCATTATGCATATATACCATATGTTCTTTATCCATGCTTCTGTCAATGGACACAGGTTGATTCCATACCTGAGCTATTGTGAATGATGCTACAATAAGCAAGGACATACAGATGTATCTTTAGCATATCAATTTCCTTTCCTTTGACTGTGCACTCAGTAGTGGAATGCCTGTTTCATATTGTGATTCCATTTCTAATTCTTCAAGGAACTTTTATGATGTTTTTCATAATGGTTATATTAATTTATGTTTTCCCCCAGCACTGTATAATAATAATTCCCTTTTCTCCACACCCTCACCAGCACTTGTTTTTTTTTTTGTTTTTGTTTTTGTCTTTTGTGTAATAGCTATTCTATCGGGTATGAGGTGATCTCTTATTGTGGTTTTGATTTGTCTTTCCCTAGTGATTAGTGATGTTGAGCATTTTTTCATACACTTCTTGGCCACTTGCATGTCTTCTTTTGAGGAATGTATGGATAGAATCTTTTCAATGTTGTCCGTAGCAAGAGAAATATAAAGAAACTTAAGATGGGCCTTGGGGTTTCCCTGGAATAAAGTATGAAGCAGCTGCATGGCAACTGTGGGTCAGTTATCTCTTGGTTTGGAGGAGACCCTTCAAGAGTGGGGAAAGACTACATACTTTCTTCAGTTTCATATAGAGAAAATTTACAACCCTCTGAGAAAGAATAAGTCAGAAAACTATCTACAACTCGCCCTTGATTTTCTCAGTGGATGGAAAGAAAAGGGAGTAGAGATTTGAAATCCTTATGGAGACGTAACCAAAGAAGAATTTTTTATCTGCTGCTGTTATGAACCCAATTAGATATATTTTGGGGAAAGGGTGCATGTATATTAGATTTTAATTAAGTAGTGTTAATTATAATCTATGAGATGTGCTTACAGCTTATCAGATAATTATGAGAAAGCCAATTTGGCTGCTGGCTTGTGACTAATTAAGTGGAATTAGTAATGATAATTATAGATTTCATTTTGGTTTGCCTTTACTGGAAAAGGGGCAAATCTGCTTAGGCTAGGGTGGATCTGGGTAGAGCACAGACTCCACATTCACCTGGAGAGCATCCTAGAAGTTGGGGAGAATGGTGGGGGTGGAGTGTACCACCATAGGATGTCAACTCCTCCTGCCTTTCCCTACATTCACTACATTATTTGGCTGGCTCCCCTCTTGCTGTGGTCCTTCCAAAGTCCAGCCAGGTCCATTTTAGTGAGGAAGAAGTTGAACTGTGAGTAAGAGGCCTTGGTGATCCTCAACAAGGGTCTTTAGCCTGGCTTTAAAAATTCGATGTATCTGTGTCTCAGGAACAACCCAGAAAATCTTCAATATCCCACCCCTAATATGCCACCTGTAACATTTTAGGAGATCTTTGGGTATTGTAAATTGATTGATTGGTTTTAAACCACCTTTCACTCAGAAGTTAATATAAGATAAATGACAGATCTATAATTGAAGTACAGGATCTACTTCCTTCAAAAGGAAATTGAGACTAACCTAAACTCCAGACAAACTAAAAAAAAATAATAATTTCTGTTCTGTGTTTCCACTTGATACACTATTTTGACATTTCAATTACATGTTTCCTCATATAACACTTGCTTCTGTCTGGCCTTTAGTATTCAAGTTTGAATTCCTTGAGAGTGGAGACTTTAACAATCTTTCATATTTTTATTCCATATGCCTGCTAGCTAATGAACTCCCCCTGAAGCCATGACACCTGAGATACTAGAGTTAAGGGAAAGAAAAGTCATACCCTCCTAATTTATCCCAGGGCATCACTTTATAGCATCATTATCTTGGGCAAATCACTTAATCTACCTGTGTCTCGGGTCTCAGGTTGTTTTACGGCTTTTTAGAACAATTTGTAAAATAGATAATAATAACAGTTGTCACTGTAAAGGATATGCAAGGAGCAAATAAAATAACTTATTTAGAGCATAGCATGGTGCTTGGTCTATAGAAAGTGCTCCACAAATAAGTCTCAGGTGTTCCATGAAGAACCACAAGGACAAGGATAATAGATGCCAATAGCTAAGCCCTATCCTTGACCTATTGAGTCAGCAAGTTGTGCCAAGACTCAGGTGTATGCACAACCAAAATGTATTTACCAAATGGTTTTTATGCACAGAGGCTATATTCAGGGCCACTATAAATATCAACAGTTCCATTTATAGCATCAGTTTATCAGCACATCACGCCTAGCATAGGGAAGGTTCTCAGGGTTCTCTCATTCATCCTTTCCTCAGTCTTAATTGTGTTCAAAGTTTTAAAAGGAAGAAACTAAACAAAGAAAACTGATGGCCTGGAAATTGCACTGTCTGTGTGTTACCCTTATGGTCAGAAATATAATCCCAGCAAGAAGCCCCCACAGTATAGACTGGTGTTTGCAGAGATATCCTCCAGAGTGGGCCCCAAATGTGCTCCCACGGAGGCCAGCGATAAGGAAGCATACTCAAGGCACCCTACAAGATAACATAGGATGGATCTGCCACTGCCCAAGCTGGCACATGTGCTACTTGCCCATGTGAGCACCAACTAGTTTGTCCACACTGAGATCATATGTTGAGAAAACCTTGCATCACAGTGGAGTACACATACCCATCAAGTGAACATCACTCTATGACAGATTTATGTTTTGTAAACTTCAGACATCATGTCGCATCCCCAATCCAAGCCATCATTAGCCCTCCCATTTACAGTGCCATGACCTGGCCTGCTAAGAGCCTCAGACTCTAAATCATGCCTTCCTAGTACCCCCTTCTTTCTAGTCAAGAAGATTTCCCATGCGCCTGCAACTTCAAAATCAAGAAAAGAAGAGAGTCAAAAGGAAACCCTTCCTGACTTAAGCCAACTCTATTCTTTGCTCTGTGAATCCTAACACAAGGCACACAGTGCTTTGGACTCCTGACTGGTCTCCTTTAGGACAGGTACCCAAATATATCCTGCATTTGAATATATTCCCTTCTCTCCATTGGACTGCTCACTTACATCCATGGCTAGCCCAAGTTTTTTTTTTAAGCAATTATTCCATTCCAGGTTCTGACAATCCTTTGCCCTGCTTAGCTCTGTTGAAACTTTCACATAATATGAGGTAGGTACTATTACCACTGTATTTTGCAGATGAAACCAAGGTCCAGATGGATGCCTACCTTGTCCTTATACCTATGGAGGGTAGAATCAGATTTTGGACTCTGCAACATCCTCTAGAACCCCTGCACCTCTGCACCTTATTGCTTTCTGCCACTTTGAGCTCAGCTAATGGCCTTCCTCCTGGTCGCTGTGTGCTCTGTCCATCCTATGTTGTGGCTAAGGTGTTCTTGGTGGCCTACTTGGTCTGAGTGGCTGGTCTCACCTGCTATTGACATGACTCAGGAGCCACCACCACACCCTCTGGGTGACGAATAATGCCCCCTGGCATTATTTGCCAGATAGCACCGATGATTCCTCTCTCTGATAATGAAATCCCAACTGTTCTCTATCAAGTCTGGATTAAATCTCACATCCAGAAAGATCTTGCTTGCTACTCTTCCTCAAAACATTACCTTCTTCCTCTGAAATCCTTTTCATAGTAACTTCCCTCAGGCATGAGCACCCTGCAGCTTCCGGATCTGACTTTCTAAAATCGAGAGGATCATATTTTATCTGTCTTTTTAAGAGCATTGGTATTGAACATAGAACTTTATCTACAACTGGACACATAAATAAGATGATTGAATAATTTAGACCTAAGTCACCTGCTTAGTCTGGGGGTATAAATAAAAAGTCTTATGAGCAAACCTTATTGAGGTTATGTAGCACTCAATCACATGCCTTGGCACCGAGATCAGGGTTTATGATCACACTGAGGGGAGGCCCATGCACTTAAGGGCTCTTACCATACATTTGCATACATAGATGATAAGAATTGAGTCATTACTTAAATACTAGACAATGCTGAATACCTTTATTGAGATTAACCATATATGAATATAAAGTTGTAGCACAAATCTGAGACCAGGACTTCATCATGAAGTTAATTTGATTCAATAAATATTCATTGAATAGCTTCTACATGCAAAAGTGCACAAGGATGCCTCTTTCTCAAAAGAGTGCATTAATCAAATGAAACAGTAGAATGTAATGGACCTTCAGAGAACAGGAATCTAACCCCTTCATGTTATAGGAGAGAATAGTGCAGCTCAGAGAAAGGACTTTACTGACCAATTCCCACACAGCTGTCTGAGAGCAGATGAAGTATTAAGCCTCTAGTCTCATTGTATCACAATCCTTCCTCCAAAACTTAAAAAGATACTAATATAACAGTGGCTATAATTTCAGTTACTGAAAAGGAAAAGCATCCAGGCCATCCAGGAGAGTTATTTTGTAGAAATCCACAGAAGATCATGTCCTTAAGTCACTGCCAAAATACATTCATTTAAAAGTTTCATTCTAGTTGGGAAAATAAGCAATGACTACAATGAGTGTTATATCAGAGAAGTATCTGAGTTATGCTTTCAGAAGCAGTCAGAATTTCAAAAGGCTTAAAAGGCACATAGAAAAAAGGGGAGGGAAGCCGGGCGTGGTGGCGCACGCTTGTAATTCCAGCATTCGGGAGGCTGAGACCTGGAGGATCACAGTTTGCGGACAGCCTCAGCTAGTTAGTGAGGCCCTCTGTAACTCAGTGAGACCTGGTTTCAAAATAAAGAATAAAAATAGGGCAGGGGGTGTAACTCGGAGGTCAAATGCCCCTGGGTTCCATCCCTAGACCCACAAAAAAAAAAAAGAAAGAAAAAAGGGGAGGAAGATGAAAATATATGTGGGACCGTGTTCATACCTTTAAACAAAATAAAACATGCGTGATATTAATTATCAGGAAGGGGAATGGGCTAGCAAAGGGGGTGGCAGGTCAACTGACCAACAGAACAGGATTTCTCAGAGATGAGAAGGGAGGCAGAGGTCAGAACCTAACAGGCTCTGAGGGTCAGATGAAGGAAGCTGTACAAAAGGAAATCTGAATAGCATAGACCGTATGGTAGTATCTTTTGATTTATTTATTTATTTATTTTTTGGTACTAGAGATTGAACCTAGGGACTTTCTACCTCTGAGCTATACCTCCAGCCCTATTTTGTTTTTTTATTTGAAAACAAGGTCTTACTAAGTTGCAGAGAGCAACTCACTAAGTTGCAGAGGCTGGTTGTGTACCTGTGATCTCCCTGTCTCAGCCTCCTAAGTACTGTGAGAGTGATTTGGCTGTTACCCCACTGATCACCAGGGGCTGATGCAGCTGATTTGGCTGGCTAGGCAGGTGTCCTCTTCCTCCCTCACCATTTGTATCCCTGGTCTTTGATAATATCTATAAAATAAAGATTTGGGAGCTCGTAGCCCATGGTCAGAGAAAAACAGACAACTCTATCATAGATAAAGAAGCAGAGGCAATGTGACATCAGAATAGAGACAGCACCTGTGACAAACTGCAGGGCAGGGCACAGCTCAAGTGTCAACTTTTTGGGACAGGTCGAAGGTGCATCAGCTTTAGGTAGGGGAGAGGAGTCACAGGAATTCAAGGTGCTGATAGTGCCTACAGTAGTGTCCTTGACCAGGACATTGAGAAAGTAGAGGTGAATTTGAATTCAGATGTTCTGAACTAGAAAGGGGTAGGGCCTACAGCACACAGTTAAGGGTGCCCAGAGAAGGGCTGATCTCTTGGGTTTCTGACTCCTTCTCTCAAGATAAACCATGAGAAAATAGAATACAGAAGGAAAGAATGAGTTTTCTAAATTTACAAGAAAAATACAGCAACATCTTTAAGAAACTTCTGGGGTATTTTGCCTTGAACTTGAGTGGCTGGTGTTGAACCATTGGGAGGGGCAGTGGCCACAGACTGGGAATGCAGGGCAAATCTAAGCCAAGGTGCAAGAAGGCCTTCAAGCTCTCCTGTTCATTCCCTTTCAGGCTGTCCTGCCACTAATGATATCTTTGAGACACAATGAAGAGGCAGCATAGATAAGGAAAATAGGGTCAAGCATGGTGGCACTCACCTGTAATCCCAGGACCTGTGAGGCTGAGACTGGAGGATCACAAGTTTGAGACCAGCCCCAGCAACTTAAAGAGATCCGCAACTTAGGGAGGCCCTGTTTCAAAATAAAAAGGACTAATGGTGTAGCTCAGAGGTAGAATGCCTCTGGGTTCAGTCCTTGGGACCCCCTTCCACATACACCATACACACATAGTGGAGCAGGAAAAAGGTCATGAAAACTAGCTTTCCATATGGAGAAAGGACTGAGTGACTCTACCCTCAATATATGCACAGACTAGATTAAAGACTGAAAGGAAAAGGGTAAAACCGAGTCCTTAGAAGGAAACAGGAAGAATTCCTTATAATCTAAGCGTAGAGGATGATTGCTTAACCATCGACTCCCTTGTTGGTCAGCTGGAACGATGGAAGCCTACAGTGGAATTTGGAGAGTGTTGAGTTAAAATAAGGGGGTGGTGGAAGAACCCAGGGAGACAATGTTTGTTGTTTGTTGTTTGGTGGGTTGGTCTTGAAAAGAAGGCAATAATTCAATAAGTTTGTAAATCTATAGTTAAAAGTCCAAAATGTTACACCGAAACTTATGAGTTTTAGCAAATCAAATTTAAGAATTTACTGATTTACAAAGGACACAATGGGAGGAATTAACAGACAACGATAGGTTATAAAAAATATTTAAAGGGCCTAAAAGCTAACAAGACTAGAACTCAAGGAATGCATAGAAAGTAAAAGGCAATAACCTGCCAGGTATGGTGGTGCATGCTCATAATCCCCATACTATGAAGACTGAGACAGGAGGATAGTAGGTTTGTGGCCAGCCTTAACAATTTACCAAAGCCCTCCACAACTTAGTGAGACCCTGTTTCAAAATAGAAGATAAAATAGGGCTGGGGTTTAGCTCAGCATTAGAATAACCCCTGAGTTCAATCCCCAGTACCACACACAAAAAAAGGCAATAACCGCAATAGGAAATATAAGTTAAAAATATAAGTGAGAGATATAAATAGGTGAAACATAAGAAGCTCACAAATATGTAAGGGAATAAATGAATTAGTACATAGAAAAAGGTTGAAGAAAAACAAAACTGAGATATAAATTTGTACCTGAAAACTGAAAAAATTTACAAGGTTGGATTAAGCCAAATGTTGAGACTCGTGAAAAGAACTGTATTGTATGTTGCTCCAGGTGGAAGTGCAGACTGGAGTAGATAGATAAATAGATAGATGATAATTGATAGATAAGATAGATAACACATAGAAGAGTAGAGACATACAAACATAAATATATATATATATGAGATATGGAGATCTATAGATACTTTACAGTCTAAAAGAAACACATTAAATGCATTTAAATGAATGGCACTTTATAAGGAGAAGGCAGTGGAAATGGAGATAATAAGGGACAACTTCATAAATTTTATTTTATTTTATATATTTTTTGGTGGTACTGAGATTCCTGGAAGCCCTTCTACCTCCGGGCTAAACTCCCAGACCTATTTTTATATTTTTATTTGGAAACAGGGCCTCTTAAGCCAGAGCGGCTGGCTTGCGCCACCACGCCCAGCAGTTTCATAAATTTTATTTACTTATTTATTTATTTTTGTGGTACTGGGGTTCCTGGAAACCCTTCTACCTTCGGGCTATACTCCCAGACCTATTTTTATACTTTTTAATTTGGAAACAGGGTCTCTTAAGCCAGAGAGGCTGGCTTTGAACCAGCACAATCCTCCTGTCTCCGCCTCCCAAGCGCGGGGATTACAAGTGTGCGCCACCACACCCGGCACAACTTCATAAATTTTAAGAGGATTTAATTGCATGGTCCAATGATGATAAATCCTAATGAATGAGATACTGTCTTCTATACTTATTATTCAAAATTCTAAAAATGGAAAGAAAGGAAGAAAAGGAGGAAGGAGGAAAACCCAACCACCAATTGAAAACATAACTTGGCAACTTAGAGAACTGGCAAGCACACACTTAGAAAGGATAGCCACATCCATGGTTAAGCCAAAGAAGGAGTCAGGGAAGAAAAACCATAGGGACTGGGGATGCATAAAAGATAGAAGAAAAAAAGCGCAGAAAAATCAATTAGAAACTTTACAAATTCATTTGATAGGGCTACAGTTAGCTTGCTACAAAACTAGAGAAAAATAATTTAGACATGTTCATTTAATAATATGATGTAAAGCAATAATAAAATAAAATTCAGCAGCATATTAAAAACTGTGTATCATCCAACTAGACTCTACTCATACTAGGAGATTCCTACTATAATCTATCATTTTAAGTCATTTTATTAAAATGTAAAGAGAAAAATTATATAATATATTGTTAGATGCAAATCAACCTTTGTTAAAATTAACAACCATTTATGATAATAGAAAGTGAAGAAGGAAAAGAAGGAAAGAAGAAAAGAAGAAAGGAAGAAGTGAAAAAAGTAAAGGAAACTTCCTAGAGTTTATAAGGTTTTTTACTCCAAAACTAACAAAACCTCATATTAAATTTGAAATACAGAAGAAAATTCCTTAAACATAGGAATAAGAAAGGTATCCAATACTGTTCTAGAGATTTAAATAAACACTGAAAGAAGAAAAAGAGATACATCTATTATTATCTAAAAACAATATAATTGTCTTCCTAAAAATACAAACACCTCATTTAAAAATTATTAAAACTTGCTAAGAGTTCAATAAAGAGACTGTATATAAAAGAAATATACCAAAATCAATAGTTTTTCTTTATGCCAGCAATAAATGGTTATAAAAAGCAATAATAAGAAAAATCTATTTAAGACATCAAAAATTACAACATGCCTAAGAATTAAGTTAATAGAAAATGTCCAAAACCTATATAAATAAAATTGCGAAAGCTTATTGGAGAAATATTTTTAAATTTTTTATTGGTACATTGTAGTCATATATCTCAATGGGGTACAAGATGGTAAAGGCATACGTGCACACGTCACTTATTTAGCCTTTCCCTAATTCCCACCCCATTACCTCTCCTCCTTCTTTCTCACGTTTGGCTTACATTCATAAACATATCAAAGTCAATCAGTAAGCCAAACATGGAGGAATATTTTTAAAGCCCTGTATGAGTAATTCAGGATGCTTTCATCAAAGGTAATTCCTTGAACTGATGATCATCTGGATTACTCCTCTTCTTATCATATTGAAGACTTTCTAAGTTAATGGTCCCCCTTTATGCAATCTTCATTACCACACCAAACCTTTCAGCAAAATATCTCCAAATAGTTGCCTCAATCTTCACTATCACTGATTCCATATATGCAAACCTACCTGCTTGCTAAAAAAAAGTATTTGTAAGTCTGAAATGAATACTGACAGAGCTTCCCTAGTCATTTATAAACTTGCACGAAGCAGCAAAAAAATTGAGTTACCTGGTATGCACATTTCCAGCTGAGGTCAAATAAGGAGAAACTTGCCCTTATTTCAGCTCATAGTGTAAACAAGTGTCCTTTTTATGATTTATTTAGTGCCGCATTTTCCCATTTTTGTTGGTGATTTTGCTGTTTGAAATGGCAAAGTACTGAGGTGCTGCCCACTGTTCCTAAGTGCAAAGAATCTGTGAAACTCCTTATGTAGAAAATATACAGGATAAAGAAACACTGTAGCCAGGCTTGGTATACCATGCCTGTAATTCTAGTACTTGACAGGCTGCGACCAAAGGATCACAGTTTTGAAAACAGCCTCAGCAATGTTGTGATACTTTTCAACAACCTACCAAGACCCTATTTCAAAATTTAGAAAAAAAAAAAATAAGGCTGGGGTTGTAGCTTAGAGGTAGAATGTCCCAGATTCAATCTTCAGTACCTCAGAAGAAGGAAGGGGAAGAGGAGGAGAGGGAGAAGAAAGAAGAGAAGGAGTAGGAAGAGGAAGAGAAAAAAGAGGGGGGGAGTATTGTTTAAACAAGCATTGTGGAGTTCTTGGATGTAATTTCAATGTTAATGAATCGACTGCATATAAAGTTAGGATGTCTTTTAACAGCGATGTTTGGATCACAATAAATAGCCAGAAGCTCCTAAGCACCTTTCCATAGGAATAATGGTTCCATCCATATTCACTACTATGATGATCATGGTGATTTTATAAAACATTACCACAATGAAAGTTGGCCCTATCTCCTCATTTCTTTTGTCTACCCCAGTCAAGGTTCCTTCTCACTTCATTGTGATTTCTCTGGTCAAGGTTGCCAAAGGCTCCCACATTGCCTGTTTCAAGGGTCTGAGGGTCTGAACCCTGTTCTCAACACACTTGACCACGGCCAACACACCACAATAACCACACCTTCCAGAAACACTTTTCTCGTCTTTCTGTACTTTTTCTTCAGAACTGCACTAGAGTTTTTTCTTCCTATGCCATTGGTCACACCTCTAAAGCCTCCTTTACCTTTTTTCAGCTTTATGTGGGAGCTCCTCAGAGCTCTCTGATCATCCCCTGAAAATCTGATCCAAACCAATGACTTTAAGGGATGTTAATATCTTGATGCTTCTCAAATACCTTTCACTAGGAGAGCTCCCCTCCAGAACTCAGCTCCAACTATCTTTTGGCTATTCTCTACTTGCATATTTTGTTTTGTTTTGTTTTGGTACTGAGGCTTAAATACAGGAGTATTCCACCTCTGAGCTACACCCCCAAATCTATTTTAATTTTTATTTTATAACAGGGTCTTGCTACATTTCTATACAAGCTGGTTTCAAACCTACAATGCTTCTATCTCAGTCTCCCAAGTACTGAAGATTACAGACACACACCACCATGCCCAGCTTGTGCGGTATTTTAAAGTCCAAAAATGATTCTAGATGGGTTCATGTCCCCTGCTTCCCTCCAATCTTTCCATTCAGGGAATTTCTTAAATAGAAGCTTTGGAGCCATTCCATATCTTTTGAGCACAGGAGTATCTCTCTCTCTCTCTCTCTCTCTCTCTCTCTCTCTCTCTCTCTCTCTCTCTCTCTCTCACATACACACACACACACACACACACACACACACACACACAGTCAGGAAAACTCTCTGGCTCTATTTCCAAAGTATCCGCTAAATCCATTAGCATCTCTCAATTCTACCGTTACCACCAAGGTTCAGAGTCCCATCATCTTTCATCCTGATTGCGTCAACAATTTCCTAAATAGCCTCTTACCTCCTGTCTTGCTTCTCTCAACATGGACATAATCTATTCTTGTCAGAAACTAGAATGAGCTGGCAAATTGTAAATCAGATCATTGTCCTTTACTCAAAACCCTCCGAATGCTGTCTATTATATTTAGAATAATAACCAAGCCTTTTATCATGACCCATAAGACCTTACATGATCTAATCCCTGTCTATGTCTCTAACCACAGAAAAAATACTTCATCTTGCAACATGTTCCTCACTAATAATTTTCAATTTCTTGAAACTGGCAAGGTAGCTCCCAGTTTAGAACTATTTATTTTTTGTACTGAAGATTAAGCCCCCAGTGGTATTCTACCTCTGAGCTACATCCCCAGCCCGATTTATTTTTTTATTTTTAATTTTGAAACAAGGTCTCAAAAGGTTGCTAAAGGCCTCACTAAATTGCTGAAACTGGCCATGAACCTGCAATCCTCCTTTTTTAGCCCCTTAAGTACTGGGATTAAACATGTGCACCACCACGCCCTGCTCCAATTTAGGACTTTTGAACTAGCTGTTTACTTCTGTCTGGAACTATTTGCTAGATTCATCATTACTGATTCCTTATGATCAGGTCAGCTAAAATGTTCCTCTTTAAGAGAGGATTCCCTGAATATACAAACCACAATAGGCTCCCTTTCAGCTCTGTTCTACAAACTGTTGTGTATCTCCTTGTAGAATTTACTTCATCTGAAATGGCCCTTGTTCCCTTCTGCTCCTCCTCCTCATGGGTCCCCCTCATGCCACCTTTCAGAAGTTAAATTTAAACAAGCAGAATTTTGCAATTTTATCTCTCTCAGAGCCAAGGACAGTACTTGGCAATAAATCTTTTGTTGTTGTTGTTGCTGCTGTTGCTTACATATTTTATATGTTTAAATTTCAATTGCCACATAAAATTATACAGATGTACCAGAAACCATGTCATGTTTCCATGGATGTGTACACATTATGTAATGTTCAAATCCGGGTGCTGGCAATAGATCTTATAGCCTTATTGGAAAATCTCAAAATTGTAAATAGAGCAAGTGTGTGTGTGTGTGTGTGTGTGTGTGTGTGTGTGTGTGTGTGTGTGTAAATTTAAAGTAACCCCTATCAGAATCTCAGTGAGGTCAGTGCCTCACTGAGAATCATCATAATTTCAATAAGATGCAAAATAATTTGAATAAGAAGTAACTTCTTATCTAAATTATTCTGGAGGACAGAATAATTTTAGTAAGAAATCATTTCTTTTTTTTTTGTTTTGTTTTTGTTTTGGTAGTACTGGGGGTGGAACCCAGAGGCTTTCTACCTCCTGATTATACTCCCAGACCTATTTTATATTTTATTTGGAAACAGGGTTTCACTAAGTTGCTGAGAGCCTCACTAAGTAGCTGAGGTTGGCTTCAAACCTGTGGGATTCTCCTATCTCAGCTTCCTAAGCACGGGGATTACAAGCATGCATGACCATGCCCAGCAGAAATAATTTCTTATTGATATTATTCTGGAGAAATATTTGTGAAACTAACCAAACTACAATTATTATAAGTACTATGGTACAGACACAGCAATAAGCAAATGGGTCAATAGAATAAAAATGAAATTCTAAAAGCAGACTTACATATATATATAGGAATTTAACAAGTAGTAAGAGTGTTATTTCATATTAGTGAAGATTTAGGTACCCCATATCACACTTATCAATATCTTAAAATTGGCCATGGATAAAGGATTTATACCCAGGAAACAATAAATCCTCCTAAGTCTTGATTTTCTCCTTTAAAAAAGTTGTTGCCACCCACCCACTGTTCCAATAACCCATGTAAGATAAGACATCTTAAAATGGGTTATCGAGTGGAAACAAAGTGACCCCAGGATGTAACTCTCAGCAGGCACCTGCCATTCTGATAAGTCCCATCTTGACCCACAATATCAGTGGTCAAAACTTCCCAAAAGACCTGATTTTTTTGTTTAGTAATTTGCTCATGGTTTAAGTTCTTTGTGTTTATATACCAATATGCTTGAACATCTTCTATTCTTATATCTCACTTTTTGCATCTCATATTCCGCAAGAAAAAGTATAGAAAGAACCAGTGGAGCAGGGCAGAGATACAGGCTGGCAGACAGCATCAGTGAAGTAAGATGAGACTCAGAAAAGCAGTTACTGATGCCAGTCAAAGAGAGAAGATCCAGTAAAAGAGGAGGGGCTTCTAGGTGTGCCATCCCTTCACACAGAAGCTGAGCTAGCCCATGTCACTCCACTGTGGAAAGAACTACAGTGGCCCGCATCTCGATTCTCATCTCACCCAGAATAAAAACAACAGCACAATCTTCCCTCTTTGCTTGCCTCTTTCTGTCACTCAGACCTTCTTCCAAGACAGGCTGCTTCTCGGGAGTCTCCCTGGATTCGTATCTCATCTTTTTCGGTCTCTGTTAAAATGTCATTGTCATTCACCCCTGGCACCTGTCAACTTTATTTTGTTCCATAGCCCTTGTCCCCCTTACACCATTGTTTTAGCCAGCTTTCTCATTTCTGTGACCAAAGTTTCCAACAAGAACAACTTAGAGAAGGCACGGCTTTCTGTGGTTCACAGTTTCAGTGGTTTCAACCCACAGGGCTGACTCTGAGGCATTAAATGGCAGTGGTGGCAGCGTGTGCACAGGGATACTGCGCTCACATCATAGAGGATAAAAGCAGAAAGAGCAAGGGGAGGGAACAAGAGACATATATAGTCTCCAAGGCCACATCCCCAGTGACCTACCTTCTCTAGCTACACTCTACCTGCCTATGTTACAATCCAGTAAATTAATTCAAATTATTATTCTATCAATGAGATTATACATGATTATATTAGAACAACTTTTATAATTCAATTTACCTGTAAACATTTTTTGCATTGCCTATACATGAGATTTTCCAGGGGTCATTCTACATCCAAACCATAGCAACCATACTGTGTAACTTATCCTTTTTTATTATCTATCTCTTCTTACTAAAATGGAAGCTCTGCAAAGGCAGGAGTTTCTGTCTGCATGCACTGCTGTATCCCCAGTGCCCTGAACAATGCCTGACAGAAAGGATGTAGGAATTCAGGGAGTGTTTATCGAATGAATGGATGGATAAATAGATGAATGATAAGTAGGCAGTATGAAATGCTATAAGCAAGTTGGGCAAAGACCATTGAAGCTGGTGAGGGGTGGGGAGAGGCTGGTGGAGTTCAGCAGAGTGGGTACAGGGAGGTAGAGACATCAGGAGCAGTGAGTGGGAGAAGGAGCCTGGATTCTCTGGTTAGGGCGGGGCTTGTCTACCTTTACTGTTCCACCCATGGAAAGCTTTCTAGTCACTTTCACCCTCACCTTCAGCATCACCATACCTTGAAAAGTGTCACTACACAGGAGTGAGGGGATAAAGCACCTTTGAGTTGTTTCACTGTGATGAACTCCTGGGAAAATATCTGCTTTGGCCTATAGTTCCTACTCATTAATTAAATGCCCCCATCATATCTTTAAATCCTTCTCTGAGAAATCCATACTTTCTCATTTCATTGAGGGTATTAGGGAAGACTGAGGGAAAGAGAACACAGCAAAAATACCCATAAGCCATGTCAGGAGCCCCTGAACATCCACAGACAGGCTGTGATGAGGTCAGTAGTGGCAGCTTTAACATGTTCTCATGGATACCTTTCACAGACCAAACCTTTGCTCTGGCCATGCTGCCACAGAGAATAAGTAGCCTTCTTTACATACGGCCCTCCATATCCATGGGTTCCAACTCCCTGCATTCAACCTACCACAGATTAAAAATATTAAAGAAAAATAACTGCATTTGTAATGAATATGTACAGACTCTTTTCAGTATCTGCTAAAGAATACAACATAATACCTATTTCCTTAGTATATATATTATATTAGATATTATCAGAAATCTATAGATAATATATAATCAATACTTAAGCAGGTACACCAGAGGAAAAATAGGATCAGGAACCCAAATCGGGGGAAAAAAAAACAGAAATAGCTGACTATTTTAATCCTCATTCTTGACACCTTTCTCTTTTAGGATCTCACAAGGAGTTTACACCTTGATTAAAGCTCAGAATAGCCTGGGGTAGGCAGGACAGGAAATGAGGTAAGTACACTTCAATCCACACATCAGAGTTCCACACAGGATTTAACCTGCAGAAAAAAAATGCTGGGAAAGCCATACCATGAGGGAACACACTGGCTCTTCCATAAGGTGACTCTCCCTAGTTTTCTGTTCTGCTCTAAGGCAAAACTTAACCAGATCCACTTTGCAGAATGGAGAGGAGGGGTCACAGAGGGCTCCAGCATCTGGGGAGTCAGCCCCGGGTGTACACAGCACAGATGGGGCTGCCTCAGGCTGCAGTGGTCTCTGGTCCACTGGGAGAGGATTCATCTTACAAATTCATGCTGAGTTCTGAAGGCTGGCTTTGTATAGATGGTTTTTTTTGCCTTTTTTTTTTTTCCTTTAGTACTTAGTCCCCTAGGAGACAAACTCTCATTCCAAATCAGCTTTTCACCCTTTTTGTACCCTTGATAACAGCTAGTCTATAAAACAAAGAGAGGAACAACCTGAACATCGTGAGGATTTGAGACAAAAATCACAGATAAAAAGCTTCTAAGAAGTTATATTGTTCTTATGTTGCTTTTGTTTTTTGTTAGTTGTTGTCTTCTCTTCAAATGGCAAGCTAAGTCCTTCCTGCCTGCATGGATGCAGAGATAACTCATTAGATACCAGTGTTGCAGAATAATTAAACAGGATGGCAAACTAAAGGGGAAAAAAAAGTAATCCTAATGTTAATGTCAGAGAGAGAGAGAGAGAGAGAGAGAGAGAGAGAGAGAGAGAGGCAGGCTAACCCGGCAATTGTTGGTAGCTGAAAACTCAGTACCCATTAAATATTTGGAATGAAGATTAAAGGGGAAACATATAAACACTTAGTGGCTAATGAAAACTTGAGGAGAAGTATCCTGACTGTGAGGTCTGTTCAACAACAGAATATTCTATTAGACTCAGAAACAGTTTCCTTGGGGAAGTGGCTGCATCATCCCCATGGGAATCATTTAAATGGGACAGAAAAAGCACTCTAGAGAATAGGCCACAGAGAGAAACATCACCAAGAGGGG
This sequence comes from Muscardinus avellanarius, assembly GCF_963383645.1. Lineage (NCBI taxonomy): Eukaryota > Metazoa > Chordata > Mammalia > Rodentia > Gliridae > Muscardinus > Muscardinus avellanarius. The sequence continues at coordinate 134,405,059 of NC_137786.1, forward strand.
CTCAGTTAAAATCTTATTCCCTTTGGGAAGGGCCACCTGCCCCTGGGGCCCAGGATCTGAGTCTCAGGCTAAGGAATCCTCTTCCCAAAAAACTCTCCAACCCAACATAATATCTGAGACCAATGCAGGCAGTGTGATGTGGAACAGCTCACATGCTTGTCACCCAGAGGACCACATGTCTCCCATTTCTGAACCTGTGACTTGCCCCATTCTGAGAGAAGATAAAACAAACTCATGAGACAGGCCTTCCCTGAGCCTGAAGCTGCCACAAGGGTGGGTAGACACACAGAATGGTCACCAGCATCACTTTAGGAGACCCAGCTCTGCTCTCTTGCTGCCATTCTCACATAATAGCATACAATTTATGGAAATAATTAGAAAGTAAGGGTTAATAAGAACACAACACCCAAATAAAAGCACTCTGAATCTTATCAGTCATGCTGGTGTACATCCTTCACCTGTATGCACGTGTATGTTTTTTTTGTAAAAATGAGTTGGACTACATGCAGTATTTTATAACATATGTGTTAAAGCAATAGAAACAGTTCTGTCTTTTCTTAATAATCATTATTCTACTGCATAGATCTATTGAAGTAATTCTCTTGCTATATGTGCATTTCTGTCTCCGTTGCATAAAAAAGTCTCTTTGGTAGACATCTGTGTAGCCATCTTTAATTATTCCATGAGATGAAATTATATAAATGAAATTTCTATATCAAAAGACATAAATTAATCATATTTAAGTGTTTTGATTCTTCTTACCAAAGTGCTTTTTAGACAAGTAGTAACTCCCACTAACAATATATGAGAGTTCTTTGTTGGTGGTGGTTCTTTTTGATGGGAAGTGCCCCCATGCCTTTGATTTTGAGTCTGTGTGAACTACCTCTGACAACCCCAATCCAGTTAGAGAAAAAGGAAAGGAAGGAAGGAAGGAAGGAAAAAAGAAAGAAAGAAAGAAAGAAAGAAAGAAAGAAAGAAAGAAAGAAAGAAAGAGTGCCCCTTTAAATAGGCAGCTTGAGCTATTTCCCCAAAGAGAAGGAACTAAGCAAGAGCCTGCAAACTGTCTTAGAAGGAATAGGCTATCTGCTTGAAACAGCCAAGACCTTTTGCTCAAATCCATTAATCCTCTTTATTAAACCTGGGTCACCTCTGAGTCTTGGCAAATTAACCAGCATCTCTCCACTGCAAGTACATCAAGAGGCAGTGCACTGTACACTGCCTGCAATTTCCATGGACCAGGGCTCTGGGGTCAGAAGGCTTCCAGGGCCCTGTCCCCTGCTTTTGTTAATTTAAAAGGGAACATCAGCTGCATGTGTATAAATTACAGGCCAGGATGTGTAGAGGTCAGGGGTGAGGCAGCATCCCCGCACTTCAGGAGAAGTGAGGAGAGGATGCAAGGCTGGCAGCAGAGAGCTGGTAGCTCCAAGGCTTTCCTTCATCTTCTGAATGGGTACAAGTGCTCTGAAGGGGTCTGGTTCAGAGTCAAGGGTGGGCCTGGGTCTCTTCTCTCTTTCCCAGATTCTGTGCATTCTATTTACTTCCTCCAAAAGCATGCAAGGAAGGGAAGAAGTTCTCCCTTTATTGTATGAAGACAAGTAGATGCAATGTTGAAGCCTAGTGTGGAAAGGCCTGAGACAGAGTGAGACGGAAATATTGAGGCAATGAAAACCATGCAGAGAGACCAAGATGAATCAGAGAGAAATGGCCAGAGCCACAGTAACTCCAGGAAGCCTGGCTAAAACCACACAGGGACTTCAGGTAAATGAGGTGAGATGCCAGTAGAATAAGGAAAGGGGTTTGGGGGAAGGAGGACATGAGGAGGAAGAAAAGAAGGCTTGATGAAGGGAACAGTTCAAATAATGCTTTGTTTATATGTGAAGGTACCACTACCAATCTAACATGTACAAGAGGAGTGGGCCAGGAGAAAATCACACCAAGTATCCTGTGTATATATGTTTGTGTCACATTGAACCTCACTATGATGTATGATTATAAAGCACCAATAAAAGTATATAAAATAAAATAAAATGAAATAAATGAAATACACAGATCTCCTTTTCAGCAGGTCTTCTTATACTATTGGGCCACCTTAGAACCAAGACCACTTTTCTTTGAAGATAGCAGATCCTTCTGCCACCATTTTCACACATCTGAAAAATCTTAACAGTCATTTAAAGAACAAGCTAAGTGAAGTTTAGGTGTATGAGATAGGTGTAGGATCCTGGACCCAAACCTCATCAGAATCAGAGTTCCAGAGAATATGTATCTGGCTTCAAGTTCCACTGGATAAGAAGTCTAAGAAAACTGGTGAGATTCCAAAGACAAAACAGAGAAAGGATGTGTTAAGAAGTCATCCTACAAGACAAAGCAGGACAAGGGGATTATTTGTTTGTTTTTATTTTTATTTTTTATTGGTGCATTGTAGTCAAGGGATCATTTGAGATGTTAAGAAGAGCTGCTTCAGAAGGAGCTGTGGACACTGACTACCCACAAGATGGAATGAGCTACAACTAATCAATAATAAAAATGTTCAGAAGAAATTTTTTAAAAGTTATAGAAAGTAAAACTTGAGTTTGAAAGTCACAGTGAACCTCAAACTCAAAACTTGAGTTTGAAAGTGCTCTGAACACATCCCTGTGGACACACCCTTCAGTAGCCTCCACTGGTCCTCAGTACACAGCACTGCTCACCTCCCATCTCCTTTATGTGCTATGTCATGCCTACGACAACTGTGTCTGGACTGAATACATGCAATTTTCATATCTTGCCATTATTGTACTAACAATATGGTAAAATAAGTATTTACAATGCGTTTACACTGCATTAGGTATTATGAGTAGTCTAGAGTTGATTTAAAGCATGAAGGAAGATGTTCATAGGTTCTCTACAAAAAACTGTGTCATGATATATAAAGGATTTGAACATCTATGGATTTTGGAATCTTCAAGGGATCGTAGGACCAATCCCCCATTGATTCTAATAACTGGAACAGCTATATTTAAGTTTCACAAAAATTCTATAGGACATATAGTAGCATTGTTGCCATTTTACAGGTGAGATGAAGAAAACACAATAAGGTTCTATTGATTCTCTGAGTCCTCAACCATCGAGCCAGGAAGAGAAAGGGTCAGTGTATAATGGCAGATGAGTAATCACTGTGTTGCACTATGCAGGCCAGGATGGTTATCAAATGGTCTGTCCCCACTGAAGACAAATTGAAGCCACCCAGCTCCTACCAAATGCCAATTCTGCTGATCTAGGGCCAAATCAGCCCTTACCCAAAGTCAAGTGTGAGCAGGAAGCCTCAGGAAATGCAGAGACCATGTAAAGAGACAGGAAGGGGTCAGGATGGTCTCCTTTTATGAAATCTCTATCAACATCCTAACTAAAAGAAAAATAAGTGCTATTTTTACTTAATATTTTCTTCTATTATTTTACTGCTAACATTTGTCACATTTGAAATCAGAAAAAAGTATTTATGTGAGTGTATATTTTAATGGTTCCCTGTCTCCCCTGGATTTGTGGAGAAATTGGGACATTAACCCTTTGACCACAATGAAAATTCATTGCTTTGGCCTTTCCTTGGCCCCAAGGGCAGCCAATACTTTGAAATTCTGAAGTTCTGTATGAATCGCACACAAAGTTCAACCCTATCCTGGAGGCAGACTCACTGATGGATCTGAGTAAGAATAAAATCTCACAGCCTGGAAGAAGAGCCACATACCTGCTGCCTGGGAGAAGAAGAGTTTTGTTGTTTTTTACAATAATTGGAAAACCTTCCAGGAGATCAAAAATAAATGATCAGTAACACTAGCAGAAAATTATAATTTTTTAATCGAAAGATTGATTCACTACCCAACATCAAAGAACAAATGGCATAAACACGGTTTCCTTTCCTCTCAGCAGCAGCCACACAGCATCTGTGAGCACCAGTTAGGAGCTGGGCCTGCCGTACTTGAAGCCCAGGCCAGTGGGACTGTTTCTGCCACCCAGGCACAAACTGTGGACAGATTAGCTGCTGTCACCAAGAGACTTCTGTCAGCTTCTCTCCCAGCCATTATGCTATTAAAAACAGGGGGTGCTTTGCATATTTAATCACTCCAATGTCATTTCACTGACATAATGCCTTTTCCTGGCACTGCATGTATATGTCTTGGGTCTCCAGAGTTTCTACGGGCTGAGAGGAGGACCAGGCAGAGAGCCTCAATCCCAGCCCATTGCTTACCCTGCAGGACTACCATTAAGGAACCAAGGAACCAAGCAGGGTGACCACTGGTCAGTTCTAAAGAAGGCTCTTGCACTGAAGATGCTGACCACCTAGAGGAGAAAAATTACCCCACTCGCGTCCTCCTCCTGCCTCTAGTCAATTTCTACTCCCTTAATTCAACTCAGCTCTTCCTGACCTCAGCAGGCTGGAGTCTCAGAGTTACTTTCAACAGATAGCACCAATTACTGAGGTGCGAAAATAGAAACGCTCGAATTCTGAGAACAAGCCCAGAGAGGAGGACTTAATCGAGAAGGAAGGCTAGAGAAAAGAGAGGGAGGCACTGAGGAGGGAGAGAGGATGACTCTCTAGCAATTAGGGAGCTGGCAAAGGATGAACATATAACAAAGACTCCCAGAGTGAGCAGATGCCCCAATGCCAGCCTCAGCTCACAAGGGTGCATGAGGCAGGGGCACTGCGAGCGGGAACTGTCTTAGCAAGAGAAGAAAAATAGACACCTGTAAGATCTCCAGCTTGTAGCCCCAAGAGACACTCTGCTGGGACAGAAAGCACCAGGAGCCCCAGTCTCCCCGAGCCCACAAGGGAACCAACCCCCTAAAAAAAAATCCAGGTGAAGGACAGACAGAATGTTTGCCAATTCAGCTTTCCTATGTCCCTTGTAGTTAATGCAAACTCTTTTCACAATTTGGGCCTTTGCTGCAGACTTACTTAAGAGTTCTGTTTTGTGCAGTGTGGTGTATAAAAACCAAATGCACATATAAGCCTAGTCATAGTATCAAAATTAATTAATTATAGCCCTGGTTTATGCTTTAGTGGTCAAAACCAATTAATCACATGTCCTTTTCATATTGGTCTACCATCCCCTACAAAACTTAAATGAAGAAGGTATGCAGCAAATATTTGAAATAATATTTTAAATAAGATATTCTGGCTTCCTGAAAAACAGTCTTGTCATATGAGAAAAAAAAAAGATCTATTTCCGTGGGATTAACTCTGGGATTCGAAATTAAATGAGAGTATACTCTCCCCCCTCCCCCATTATCTTGATAAGAAACTACTTGGGGAGAATTACTGTATACCTGGCTCCCAGCTCTGGAGAGAGGACCCTATTTTATAGGGAGCAGAAGCAGAGCTTCAAACTACCTGAGCCAGGGAGACACACAGATACTTCTAAAACATATAGATCATCTTGGATGGGAGTACCATTATTCCTCTGCCAGGCATTCAAGGCCTCCAAGGTGTAAGCTCCCCTTCCTCAGGGTTCTTCAGTTCTTTCCCTCTCAATTCCCTCAATTTGAATGTGGCATCCTTTCTACCCATCCACATGCCAACCCTTCCTGTCTTTTCTTTCTGCAATAAGCCTGCACCATGGCCACATCCTCGAGGCCCAGTATCCTTCCATCTCTTCACAAATTCAGCCATTCCTCTCACCCAACCTCTGTTTTGACACTCTATCCTTCTGAACACTTCCACTGCTCAAAGTATGTATCACAGAGGACAGCTCACTAGCCACATGAAGCATTCCCTTCTGCTTCAAGTATTACAGGATCCTTTTCCAAACTATCCAATAGGTTCTCTGCATAGGGAGGAGGGGCTGCTCCTTTGTCTACTCCTAGAATAGTAGGAGGTATAGATTAGAGTTCAACCACCTCGGGCTGGATTGAGGATGATTTGAGTGATTTGGGAAGCTAGTGTGTGGTACAAATCCATGAACATGTGCGTGGTATAAGCCCATGGAAATGCCCTTAAAATAAAGAAATATGACTATAATGCACAAATAAAAAATTTAAAAAATAAAGAAATATGTAGAAATACACACACACACACACACACACACACACACACACACACACACAAATACAAGACCAAAATGCTTGGGACCAGAAGTACATTAGAATTCAGATTTTCTTAACTTATTTATTCATTTATTTGCAATCCATTTAGAAAATATTTTTTATATATTTTTGGTGCTGGAAGCACAGCACTGTACTAAACAGAAAAAGCCCCTGTCTTCACAGAGCTTATATTCTCATGGAGGGATGGCAAGTTATGGCCTGAGGGACAGATTCAGCATGCTTTCTGTTTTCTTTCTTTTTTTATTGGTACATCATGATTATGTATAATAGTGAGATTCATTGTTAAGTATTTGTACATGCACATACATAATTTGGTTTCAGGGTTTTTTGCATTTTGGAGTATTTGCATATGCATAAAAATTCATTTGGGATGGAACCCATCTCTAAACATGAAATACATTTACGTTCTGTACCTATCTTATACACATAGCCTGAAGGTAATTTGTACAATATTTTTACAACATTTAAAAAAATTCAGGCACGAAAAAAAACGCATGCACACTAAGCCATCAGACAGCAAAGGTGTCTCTATCTCAACCACCACAGGGACAGTCCATGCTATTAGCATCAGGATCATTTTCCACTTGTGGTATCAGTACCCAAAATGTTCAGAGTTTGGAACATTTCAAATATCAGATTTTTGGATTAGGGCTGCCCAACCTGTGCCTCTTCTCCCATCTAAGACTCGACCTAATGTTCTTCAGGAAAGAAATGTATCTAAGAACCACTGAAGAAGGCCCTTGACTTTTAACTCATATTCTCAGGCACTTGGTTGCTGGAGCAGTGGGCCCCATCCTGTAAATATCTCCACAATTCCTCTTCACAGGAGATCTCGCTACTCTCTGTGGTTTATGCGAGCAAGGTGTTTGGTCAGAATCCTTGCCATGTTCACTGTAGCAAGACATGAATCCATCACCTTCAAGGGGAGAAAGCTATCTGAACTGCCATTTCCAGGATGCAAGGCTTGCAGTTTTAAAACCAGGATATTAATCCGGGCTTGGTGGCGAATGCCTGTAATCCCCGTGTTTGGGAGGCGGAAACAGGAGGATCGCGCAGGTTCGAAGCCAGCCACGCTGGCTTAAGAGACCCTTTTTCCAAATAAAAATATAAAAATAGGTCTGGGAGTATAGCCCGGAGGTAGAAGAGCTTCCAGGAATCCCACTACCATAAATAAATAAATAAATAAATAAATAAATAAATAAACAAACAAACAAACATAAATAAATAAAACCAGGATACTGCCAGGCAAACTGAGATGAGTTGCCCAATCTAACCTGGATTTAATTTGTTTGAAAAATTTCTCCATCTTTTTTTTTTTTTTGTGGTACTGGCATTCCTGGAAGCCCTTCTACCTCTGGGGCTGCACTCCCAGACCTATTTTAACATTTTTATTTGGAAACAGGGTCTCCTAAGCCAGCGCGTGAGGCTGGCTTCGAACTTGCGCGATCCTCCTGTCTCTGCCTCCCAAGCGCGGGGATTACAAGCATGTGCCACCACGACTGCCTCTCCATCTTTATTAGCATTGATAGACGTTTGAAATCCAAACACAATTTGAAAGAACCCAGATCGATGTGAAAGATGGAAATACAAAGTTTCATATTGTAAGCTCTCTCATGATCTTCTTGTCTCCGTTTTACAGATGGAAAATGTGGTTTTCAGAGAGATGTGCTTACCTGAGAGTCACTGTATATGGCAGTACTGAGTTTCAAACTCAGATTACGGGAATCTTAAATTCATGTATTTTCTCCACCCACCGAGCTCTTTGGAGACCATCACTATCTCCCAACTCTAGAAAATGGCATCATAAAACAAGGCAAGGATTGCATCTGAGAAGTTTCAGAAACAAGCTGGGTCAGTGAATTTTAACTCTGCTGGTCAACATCTCCTCCCCCGCCCTCCACATTGTGGCCACAGCTCCTCCAAACACAGCTGTAAATCCTTTCAGTCTGTAAACACTCAAATACAGTTCCCTCCATTGCTTAGCAGCTTTTGACACTAATTGCTCTACAGAGTGTGTGTAACTGGCAACACCTTATTAAAAGTGAAATATATTATACTGTCCACTTATTGCTGCTTTATAGAGATAAAGTATTCATACTACATGGAAAAGCTGGCAAAGAAATTGACAAAGTGATTTCTTAACTGAAGCCTACATGGGGGCCATTCCGGGGATACAGAATCTGTCTCGGTGAGGCTGAGTTTCCTCGATTTGACCTAAAGATTTTGCTTCTGCAAGAATCGCTCCCTTTCACAGCTCTGATTTCTAGCCTCTAAGAAAAAAGCATAGGTGCTGAAGAGAAGACAAATGTGGTTGCTCTCAGAGCTGAGAAAGCAGCACCAGCCCCATCTGCAGAGCCCATCCATCTCCTTCCTTCCAAGGACAAAGCCAGTGGAGAAGAGACTGGCTGTAGGAAACACCGGTCAGGGAAAGCTGGAGGAAGGAGACAGGCAAATGCGAGCAAGAGCATTCCAGATGCAGACAAACAGAAAGAAGGTCCACCGCACTCCAAATCCCACATGTAAACCAAACCTGTGTCTCTGGAGACTTGCTATACAGACATTCCTGGGTTATGACATTTCAACTTTACAATGGTATACAAGTGATATACAGTCAGCACAGAACACACTTAGGATTTTTTTTTTTTTTTTTTTTTTTTTTTTGCAGGTCTGGGGATGGAACACAGGGGCATTTGACCTCTGAGCTAAACCCCTTGCTCTGATTTTTATTCTTTATTTTGAAACAGGGTCTCACTAAGTTACAAAGGGCCTCACTAAGTAGCTGAGGCTGCCTGCGAACCATGATCCTCCAGTCTCAGCCTCCCGAATGCTGGGATTACAAGTGTGTGCCACCACGCCTGGCTCACACTTAGGATTTTAAATTTGGATATTTTCCCAGGCTGGGATATTAAGCATGATACTTTTCATGATGCTAGGTGGTGACAGTGAGCTGCAGCTCTTGGTTGGCCACACTGTCCAGAAGAGAACCACTGTGTTGCTAAACTGTGATGCTGGTCAGGGTAGATGTTTTAAATGCGTTTCAACTTGTGATATTTTCAACTCACAATGGGCTTATAGGGACATTACCGCATCACAAGTTCATAACATTTGTATACTTACATGATTTCATCAGAGAATTTACCTACTACCTAACACAGGCAAAACCAACTATTTGGTGCTTTGTGAGACAGAATAACTCTATGCTGAAAAGAAAATGGATTAAGCTCTCCAATCCAAATCCCCACAGACACTTTCACTGTAAACAACCCCAAATCCAAGATTACCTGGCAACTCATATGGTTTGTGAACTAAGAACCTTATTTGCATTTTAAGAGTTATAAAAAGAAGGAAAAGAATATGAGATGAGATATAAACCATATGAGGCCCACAAAGCCTAAAATATTTTATATCTGGTCCTTCACAAAAGAAAACATTTGTCAGCCCTGTCTTAAAGAAAAGAATTGGAAACTCAAAAGAAGACCGACCGCAGGCAGGTGCAAAGAAAAACTCTGGGCAGAAGGACAAGGATTGATGCAGAAATGCCATCAGGAAAATGATGCCCTGTTTCTAGCATAACAAACTTAGCTCAAGTGCTAGGCTCTGAGTAATTGTGCTGCTGCTCTTGCTGGAAAGAGTCAGCCTGCTGGAGCTGTCGCCTTTTGTCTTGGCAATGTTTTACTGCTGATCTCCACCCAAGTCAGCATTGAGAAGTGTCCAAATGGGACGAGGTGGCCCCAGGAGCCAGCAGATAACAAGAGAGATGGAATGATGGGGAGAGGAACCTATTGTCCCTGCCACGTTTTGTGTTTCCGAGATACCAAATTGCTTGATGGCTTTGACATTTCCGAGACCAAATTAAAATGCGCCACCATGGAGACAAAATGTCATTAGCCTCATTATAAGTGATTGTGTTAAAATAAATACAAAAAAAAAGCGGGAATTAGTCCAAACCATTAAAATACAGAAGCAAAAATGGCCAACAGAGACCTTACATGTGACAGACTAAGAAAGGTTGAGACACTCCCTTAGGAGACTAGAAAGATGAATGGAAGAGGCTCAGCAAATGAGCAACAGGTTCTGCAGCCCTGGCAGAGCTTGGGACATCAGGCAATTGTAGGCTCTGCCACTAACCTGCTCTGCGTGAGCACAGGGAAGACACTCAACCTTGCAAGCTCCTGAATTCTTTCTGGGAGAAGACAGGAGAGTAACATCATTTTTTTCTTTGTGCTGGGAGGGAACAAAGGAGGGTTATTTTGAACTGGATACTGTCTTGGAGCTGGCCTCCTGGAGGAAAGAGGACAGGAAGCCTCCTGGATGAGGCTAGGGCTTTGCTTGTGTGTCTGGCTCTAGTTTTCTTCCAGAGGGTAGCCCTGACTAAAGTGCTGACTCTTCCCCAGGGAGAGAGCCCAGGTGGGGGCCTAGAGATCAAGGTATAAATAAGCTCAGAGAAACTCCTATCATCAAATGGGCTCATCCTCTCCCTGCCAACCCATTGTTCTATGAATTTCACTCCAATTGCATTTTCTTTCTTCACTGGTCCTTTCATCCATATTATTCTTTCACTGAAACCTGGTACCCTGGGTCTACTGAGCATCTCATCCCCACTGATGGGCTTTGGTGCTTAGAGCACTAGTCTTATGGCCCTAAGCCATAAACAAGCAATGACATGAACTGACAACCCCCCCAAAAAAAAAAAGAAAACAAAGTCCTTTCTTACCTCCTTAGACATTCATCCCTTAGGGCATTCATTCTAACTACCACCACTTCCTTGTCTTCCCACCCCCATGAAAGCCTTATGAAAGCCTTATGAAGGGTGTTCCCCAGGAGTGATGGCCAAATATTTTGAATTCCCACTATAGCTACTCTTCCATACTTTTGGCAGGTATTGCTAATCAATCATAGGTTCTTCCCAAATAGTCCAGGGAACTGGCTATTAATTGGAAGTTGGAACCCTTTTTCCCCCTACATATTATCACTGTGGTTTTCACCATACACAAAATAAGCTTTTTAATAAATATTAACCCACCCAACTGGAAGCACAGTGATAGAATAATAATCTATCTTACATCAGCAAAATAATTTATGTTTTCTAAGTTCCTTCCCTGTCAAATAGCACCCTAAACCCATATAAAATTCTATGATGTGAAGGGAGATGTTATCATTCATTTCTAATATCTTAAAAGCCTAAGACCCTTGGAAAGAAAATGTTTTATACAAGGTTTCACAGTCCATAGCAGAATCAGAGAAAAATAAAAAGCTACAGTTCTTAAGTATAATTAAGGGCCCAGTCCAAATTCTTGAATTACCTTGAGTTCTAAAGAGTAGAACAAAGAACTCCACTGGAACTATGAGAGGGTTAATTCCCAAATGCTTGAAAATGGCTTGGCACATAAGAAGAGCCTCCAAAATGTTCAGTAGTAATGAGCAAGGGGGCTCAGAGGGCTTTGCTGACATGAGCTCACTAATCCCCAAAAGCCTCCAGCACAATCTGTGGCAAAGGATAGCCCTCCTATCTCTGCCTCTGTTCTTCCACCTGTTCCATCATCACGATCCCTCAGCAAATGTATGAATGGGTTAGCAACATTTTTTTAATCATTTCAAATGAGCCTGAGATAAGGATCCTGGGAAGTCTACTTGGAAAACTGGGGAACAGAAGGGTACACTGACGAGCAGAAGAATGAATGAGGTGGGGTTCATCATTCCTGATAAAACTGAAAGCTGCATTCACTCTAGAAGACAAATAATGGCATTTCCCTAACCATATAAGCAGGAAAACATTATCCTGGAACCACAAGCAGAATCATTACTATTTAACTTCTATGTGCAAAGTCACTGCCCATGCGCTGTTCTGGGGACAGGAAGAGAGCGTGTACTTTGTACATGCCTCCAGAGCTGAAAATGGGAGTTCAGAAATTGCTTCCTTCCTCTGGACTGATCACATGTCTTCATTCAAATCTGAGTGTCCCCACTGATCCACTTTCTTCCCTCCAGCCCCATAGTAGATATCCAATTTCTTTGATATATTTCTTTTTCCTACTTTTAGGTCTTTCCCCTACTTCTGTTTTGCTACCTGTGTTAATTGGCTTTCTGTTACTCTATCAAAATACCTAAGATAATCAACTTATAAATGGGGAAGGTTTATTTTCTCTCACGGTATAGGAGGTTTCCATTCATGGCTGGTTGGTACTGTCACTTTTGGACTTGTGGCAAAGTAGAACACCGTGATGGGGGATGCATAGCAAAACCATTCACCTCGTGGCTCAGGATGCCAGAGAAGAGAAAGAAGAAGCTGATGTTCCATAATTTCCTTTAAAGAAACACCCTAATGACTTAACTTTTTCCTATTAGACCCCACCTCTCAAAGGTTCCAAAACCTCCCAATAGCACCACAGGCTAGGATCAAGCCTTCAACACATGGGCCTTTGTGGTGCATTCCAGATACAAATGATAGCAACCTATGATTGTGGATTTTGAAAGTGAGTCTATGTTCCCCTTTATTTCTTAAGGTGGAAATTAGAACAGAGAAGACCTTTCTCTATTACCCACTAGTCCATCCTGAGGGCCTGAGAAGCAAGCAATATCATGGAATGACATAAGTATTGGGAAAAAGGACCTCATGAAAGGCCTGCTCTCCAGCAAGAAGACATATCTTCAGAAGTGGAAAACATCACCATCTTAATCCTCAGGATCATGAGGATGGGGGAGAGCACGGGCCAAAGTAGGTCAGACTTCAGGCATCAAGGCAGTGAACTGGCAGCAATCTGTCTCCATTTCCTGAGCACTCATTAGAATTATAAAATATCAAAGCTGGCAGGTACATTAATGGATCATCTCCTGTAGCCTTATTTTGTGGAGGAGGCATTTGGGACTAGAAAATGTCCAGGGACTGGCCCAAGTTCACACCGCCAGGCAAGGCCTGGAAGCATAATGTTCAGGGTGCTGACTCTCAAAGCCCCTCCCATGAGGCCACATGTGTGCCCTCTTAGGAAATAGGAAAACTTTCTGTTTCTGTCTAAAAGTAGTTTATACTCTGATTATGGAGACAAAAAGGGAGATACAAATACAAAAGTGATCATGAGAAAAGTAAATCACTAAAGCCCACATATTCAGGACTGATAAAGTATGATAAGGCAGTTTTTTCCCCAACACTGCATATTGGTATCACCAGAAAAGCTTTTAAAAAATACTAACATCTGATGCCTACCCTGCCTGATTAAGAGTACAAGTGTTAGCCCTATTTAAATGCTCCCCTAAGAGATACCAGTGTGCAGCCAAGGTTGAGAACCATTGCTCTGGGAATTCACAGAGAAAGAGGTTAATATTGAATAGGAAAGGCTGCCTAGAAGAGTATATGCATGAGCTGGGTATGAGTAAAAATCAGAGAGTGAGATAGGCCTAAGCTGCTGGTCCAGAATTTATACTTTTAAGTTTTAAGGACAGAGATAAGAGCCAACAGATGCTGGTGTCTTTTTCTCTAAACCTTTGTCTGCATAGTAATCCAGGTGATTTCTACTCCCAGTTTCCCAGGCAGAGCTAGTGAGGTGGTTTTAGAGAGGATCCATGCCTTTGGAGAGAATGCCTGCATGGTGAGCAGATATGACCCTGGCCGACCTGCCACCATGTTGCAAGATCAGCTCACAGGGATCATCTGGAAGTATCTGGGGATGATTCAGGTAATGCATTCTAGCTTAATAAAGAATTGGCCCCAGGCTTCTAATCACTCAGAAGAGTGGGAAAAAGGGAAGTGATTGTAAAGAGATCTTCCAAATGTCATCTCCCCTTTGGCTTTCCACCACAGATAGCATCTGCCTGTTTCAGCAGCCTCATACCTCCAAGCCGGATGCAGCTGGGCACACACTCAACAGCCAGGAAAGAACTGAGGACTACTAGAGTCAGGAGTGCAGGCTTGCCATGCTTCCCAATCCTTGCTTGGACACACACCCCCCTATGGACCCCTCCCCCACAACTCAATCAGGAGGCCAAAACAGGCAGAAAGAGTGGTGCTTCCTAGCACTTCCCTTGGCCTTCCCTGGCCCCTTTCTGGACCATGGCAAGGGACAGTGCTGTTCTGTATTTACAGAGAGATTGTCTTGGAAATCCTCTAATGTGTCCTCTGACTATTGTCAATTAGACATCTCCCATAGGTCTAAGTCAGGAGCTCCAGTCTCACTCTAAGCAGAAACACTAAGTTCAGAGAAAGGCGACCCAATTTGCCAAGGGTACAAAGGTTATCCAAAACATAGTGGCTTCTCCTCTCTTTAGCTAACCTAACTTATAAAAGATGCTTCTATTAGTGGATGATCCATTAAGATGTTAATTCAATGGGTATTTATGGGGCATGCAACAGCTCCCAGGTACTTCTTCTTAAAGAGGGACCTACCTCTTGTCCACATTCATTTTCTTTATCAGGCACATTACCCAAACCTCCAGTGATACTCTGACCACAGGAAAGCAGAGAAACTATGTGAGGAAGTTCTTAAATGGAGAGTTCTACTGAAGGTCTGTTTATAATTTCACACCCATAACATTTCAGGTCTGTGTCTATCCAGTCATTCAATCTACTCTAAACTGGTCACTGAGCAGGAAGTGTGCTTCTGAGAGATGCAAGTTTCTGTAGCCAAGGAACCGTGACAGGACCATACCAGAGATTCTCCCTGATAACCCAAGAAAAGCTTAATTTGGCTTATGGTTCAAGCCTTGTCATTTCAGGCTAAGAGAAGTCATCAGATTTTCCAAATGGTATTTCCTTGGCATGATCTATAGTAAATTCCCAAGCAAAGGGAAGGTGATCTGAGGAAAGTGCACTGAACTGGAAGGAATTAAACCTGATTTCTGCTCCTGATTCTCCCTCAGGTTGCTGTCTGAACCTGATCTGATCAGTTTGTTTATAAGACATGAATCTCCTCATTTGTAAATCAAGCTTTGGCTTAAATGGTATTACAATCCTTTATGATGCAAGTTATCTGTAGCTCTCAAATGGCCTATTTGGGGCTTCTTTTATGTCCTAGTATTAAATACTGAAGAGATAGTTATAAATGGAGGCTGTACTTTAATCATACCATCTTGCTTCCTTTAGTTGCGTACTGCAGTGATTTGGGTTGACATATGATCAAGAACGTTGTACCCAACCTAAGACCTGCATGTCACTTACTTATTGGATGTGGCCTTGACCTACTTATCAGTTCGCCCTCATGGTACCATAGATGAAATACTCATGCTTCTATGTAATCATCTCCCTGACCTCTTTTAAAGTTGATACTCCCTAGAGCTTAGTGTTTGCCCTTTTACTTCTCTTTCTACATACATTCCTTTCCCTCTGGTTTCACACAGTCATGTGGCTTTAAATATTCTCTGTATAGCCAGGCGTGGTGGCACATGCTTTTAATCCCCAAGCTTGGGAGGTAGAGACAGGAGGATCACGCAGGTTCGAAGCCAGCCTCGCTGGCTTAAGAGACCCTGTTTCCAAATTTTAAAAAACATAAAATAGGTCTGGAAGTATAGCCTGGAGGTAGAAGGGTTTCCAGGAACCCCAGTACCACCAAAAAATATGTATTCTCTGTATACTAACAACTTCATATATGGACACACATGTGCATGTGTGTGCATGCGCGCGTATACACACACACACACACACACACACACACACACACACACACACTCCAATGCCATTACATATCCAACTGCCTACTCAACATGTCCAATAGAAATATCAAGTCCACCTTGTCAAAAAGAAACTCCCAGTCTCCTCCCCTAAAACCCTCTTCCACCCATAGATTTTTCACTGCAATTAATATCAACTTTATTATTCCAGTTGTTCCAGTCAAATAATTTAGAGTCTTCTATGCATACACTCCCTCCCACCCCATGCTTTACCAGCCTGGTATCTCTGCTTTCAACATAGAGCTGTGATCTACCACTACCATCTCCTCTGCTATTATCCTGGGTCAATCTACCATCATCTATTGTTTGGCTTAGGGCAATATACTCCATGATGGTCTCCCTGTTTCTACCCTTCTGCAGCCAGAAATTCATTTAAGCAAAGCAAGAATATGTTATTCTTCTGCTAACCATCTGCAACAATTCCTCAGAAAACTTGGAGTAAAGGCCAAACTCCTTACAGAAGAGCACCTTCATGTTACTATATCAATATATAAAAGAAACAATTTATAAAGAGGAAAAGTTCATTTTGGTTCATAGTTTGGGAAGTTGCTGTTCATGACCAACTGGTCACATTGTTGTGGGCCAATGGCCACACACCACACACAACATGGAGGAGATTTGTAGCTGAGGAAGCCCTTGCACCTTGTGGCAAGGAAACGAAAGAGAAAGAGACCAGGGTCTCATAATTCCCTTCTAGAGCACACCCTCAGTGACCTAAAGCCTTCTATTATGCCCATCCTTGTAAAGGTTCCTTTACCTCCAAATAGCACCAAGCTGGTAACCAAGTGTTTAACACATGGATCTTTAGGGGGCATTCATCCAAGCCGCAGCAGAGGATGGCACAGCTCAGTTAGCTGAGTCTCCCATAATGTCCCTGCCCACATCTTCCTCTGTTCTTCCCACATTGGTCTCTTTGCTGTTCCCTCACTAAGCCAAGTAGATTACACGGGACTTACAGTCTTCCCATTGGCCAATTCCGTTTTCTGAAATTCTGTTTCCAACTTTCCTCACCTCTTTCAAGTTTTTTCTATAGTATGACCTTCAAAATGAGAAATGAGGCCAACTTAGACTGGCTTATCTAAAATAGCAGCTCGTTTCCCAATATTCCTCATAATTTTTCTTTTTATCCACATTATTTCAATGTTCTAACATATAGTATATATATGTACACACAGAGACATATATATGTATACACATATATATGTATATTAAGGTTTATTAAAAAATTCCTTCCACTCTATTCTTACAGTATATAAGTTTCCTAAGAGCAGAAATCTTTGTTTATTGTAATCACTGGTAAATCCCAAAGTCTTAGACTAGTCGTTGACCTACGTAAGGTACTTACTAGATAGTTGTTGAATAAATGAAGTTAAGGAACAATGACCATGTTTGAAAAGATAGAAAAAATAATAGTTCTTCCTACTTCACATACTCACTCTCAGCACAACTCTCTTCATGTCAGATGGAGGGGTTTTCTCTACATACAATAAAAAATTGCTAGTGGACAACAGCTGGATATCCTATAATTCAATTTCTGTACTGTTCACTTAGAGATAGTACCATATCCCACAGAACTCAGCACTAACTTCCATAAGACTACCCTCCCATTTAAGATGCCAACCACAAACCCCAGGTTGTGACCCATGCTTCTGAATGACCAGCTATAAATGGAGTTTGCCACAAACCCTCTTTGGGTTTGATTAATTTCTAGGTTGACTCACGGAACTCAGAGGAACACTAATTATGTTTACTTGCTTATTTTAAGGGATATTGCAAAGGCTATAGATACAGCAAAATGGAATAGATGCATAGGGCAAAGTATGTGGGAAAGGACACAAAACGTCCATAAGCTCTTTAGATATTGCCCTTCAGGCCTCTCCACATGCTCCAAAATCCAAAAGCTCTCTGAACCTGTTCTGGGGGGATTTAATGGAATCTTCCTTATGTTAGGAATGAT
Organism: Muscardinus avellanarius; assembly: GCF_963383645.1. NCBI lineage: Eukaryota > Metazoa > Chordata > Mammalia > Rodentia > Gliridae > Muscardinus > Muscardinus avellanarius. The sequence continues at coordinate 134,422,754 of NC_137786.1, forward strand.
CCATTAAACCATCGACTTACTGGAGATTGTATTAGTCAAGATTCTCTAGATGAGCAGAATCCACAGGAGATATTTATTTGAGGGAGGGAGGGAGAGAGAGAGAGAGAGTATAATATAATGGAAGGGAATTTATCAAATTGGCTTACACACACAGAAGCTGAATAGTCCTGCAGTGGCATACCAGGGAGCCAGGGGAATGAGTAGCTGCTTAATCCAAGAGGCTAGAGCCTCAGAATACAAGAGACCAATGGAATAGTTCCAGGACAAGAGAGAAAGGCTTGGAAACTTCCTAGTTGGATGAGTGAAGGAGCTGGAGTCCAATGTCCTTGGGGAGAGCAGCAGCAATAGACACACACAGAACGCTTCAGGACTCTGCTTCCTTCCACCTTTTGATCCATTTGGGATCCCAGCCTATGGGACAGTGCCACCCACTTCTCAGGCAAGACTCCCCCCTCCCTGACTTCCTGTTCCAAATGTCATTCATCTCTGGGAACACCCTCTTCAATACATGTAGAAGTCTCTTAATCTAAGGTAGCTTTCAGTCCAATCTAGTTGACAATTCAGACTAACCATCACAGTGATCAATTCAACTCTCAGACCCTCTGCTTTCTGGAGGTGAGAGTGGGAAGCCAAAAGTTCCTATTGTCTAATTGCATAGTCCCCTGGCAACAAGCCATCCTCCTGAGGATATCCAGGAGAACCTTCTACCCCCCAAAATTACCTCAGTAGAATAGAATATACTCCCATCATACAGAAAATTTCAAGGGATTTGAGATCTCAGTGTCCTATATTCCTATCATTCAGAAATTACAAAAGCCTGCCGGGCATGGTGGCGCACACTTGTAATCCCTGTGCTTGGGACGCGGAGACAAGAGGATTGTGCAGGTTCGAAACCAGCCGCACTGACTTAAGAGACCCTGTTTCCAAATAAAAATATTAAAAGTAGGTCTGGGAGTGTAGCCCAGAGGTAGAAGGGCTTCCAGGAACCCCAGTACCACACACACACACACACACACACACACACACACACAAAAAGAAATTACAAAAGCCTTAGGAGGTCTGTGTGAGTAACCAGAACCAGAGATCAAGTTTTCCCTAGCACTCCCATCTACAAGGATATTAGGAGCTCTTTCTCTGAAACCAGGAACAGAGACCATTTTATATTTCTGAATATCCTGCTAGGTAAAATATCTGAATATCACATTAGGTAAATCTGTTTTAAAAAACTTCATGAGCCATTAAGTATACTTTTATCCTGAAATTCAAACATACCCTGCAATTAAAACAAATCCTTGAAAGCATAATGAAGAATTTCATCTTATTAGTGCCACTGTCTACAATTCACAAATGTAGGGGCTACATCTGGGAGTAAACAAATCGAAGATCTGGGGAGAGGGAGACGCATCACATCTCTGTTAACGTGTGAAGCCCCAAACATGAAAATAACAGAAAGAAAAAAATAAAAACTCAAGACTTCTCACACCCATGGCTTCATTCATAACATGGATATTTAACACCTTGTGAGGTTGTCGAGAGTTCAGACTTCACGAGCACTATCCATCATTTTTTTGACATTTAAATTACACAAACGAAATCCACAATGTGATGCTGAGAGAGCTGCTGCATAAACCACAGAGTATGGACATTTTTCTCAACACTACAATTTGAAGAGTGCTATGGATTCTCTCCCTTCTTCCAGCCCCCATGCTTTGCCTCCTGCCTCCTACTTCTCCAACAAGACTCAGACATTGATGTCTATGGTCGATGACATTCTCAGTTGGCTTCTCCTCGAGGTGATCATCTACTACCCATTTAAAACCCAACTCAAATGCACTTCCTCTGTGAAAACTCCCCAAGAAAAGTTAAAGGATTCATTTCTTCCTTCTTTATGCTTTCATGGGACTGTTTATGCAAAAAAAAAAAAACCACAGAGACACCACATCATGTTGAATTGGCATGTTTACAGGACTGCCTCCTGAGTGGAGTACTCAGAAGAGTAGCCTTCTTAATCATCCCACTGTCCTGAGCCTCAGGTCCCTGGCAGAAAGTAGGTGCATAGCTGACACTGTTGTACGATGACCGTGTAGAATAAGGCTTCCCTGTGAAGTTGCCCAAGGAGGTAGCTAAACCAAATTTGTTACTTATAATCATGCATAAAAAATCTAATCAGCCGGGCGTGGTGGCACATGCTTGTAATCCCCGTGCTTGGGAGGCGGAGACAGGAGGATCACGCTGGTTCAAAGCCAGCCTCGCTGGCTTAAGAGACCCTGTTTCCAAATGAAAAGGTTAAAAAATAGGTCTGGGAGTGTAGCCCATGGAAGTGTATCCCAGAGGTAGAAGGGCTTCCAGGAACCCCAGTACCACCAAAAAAAAAAAAACCTAATCAGTGAGCTAGATCACAGAGATTAGAAGTTTAGCTTTTCAATTATTGTTTTAAAGAACAGAGTGGCAAAGAAATCAGACCTGAGGAGTACAGGAAACAGTTAATTTCCAAATCCAAAGGTCAGGCCTCATTCACCAAGCCCCTCCAGGGCTGAGAGAGTCAGGAAATTGGAGGGCATTCCCTACAGGATGAAGAGACATGTCAAGGCCAGTCCAGACTAAGAAAGATATCCGAGGACTGTAGATGGTTGATATAACCTGGTGTCTGCAATGCCTCAGTGCTCTAATATTGTAAAGGCTTGCCACTGGGGCTTGAAAGGAAGTAAGAAACAGTATAGGGAGTCTGGTTCCAATCAGATATGCCTTTGGCAATGGTTACTTGCAAGGAAAGAGGTTTGACTGCACTCTAAATTTGGAGTCCTTAGACACTGACCTCTTCAATGTAGACCTGATGCTGTGGTTCAGAGTTCACTCCCAAAAGGGGTTAAAGAGAGAGGGAGCAGCCAAACATACTATTTCCTGTTTCCAACTCCACCACAGCTTGCATCTGTTCCCTTCTTATCTGGAGCACCTGACATCTCTTGTTACCCAAAGTATGCTAGGTTAGATAGGGATATTCAGGATGTTCTGCCAAAGACCCCTCTTTTCCACTAAAAACAACCCAAAGACTTAGTGAAGAGTCCTTTTTCTCACTTCTTCATTATAGGAGATTTTTTCAGATTGACTCAGTAGGTCTATGTTGTTCTTCACAACCTTCTTTTGGACATTGCCTCTTAGCTTAGTTTTAGGTATTTGCCTATAGGAATCTTATCTGGGCTGTCACTCTCACTCCTGATTACCCTCAAGCTAATAGACAAAATCTAAGTGTGCCCTGAAGACAGTTGTTGGAACAGTTTGGTTAATAGCAATCACATGCTCAGTGAGAGAGCCAGCCCAGCTAAATAATAATGTAGTCATTGGGCAAGACTTCCAGAATGTGTTTTATTCCAGACATACCATTCCAGACAACAATCCTACTATTTTACCTACCAGTACTATTGTCAAACATGGACCTATTATTAGACTCTCCTATAAAGTATTCATCAGAAATCACCTGGAAAAGATGAGGAATTTGATGACTTGCTTTATAAGTTCTGGAATACCAAATTTCCACTGAAACTAATTTAAGCCCCAAACCAGAAGTTTCTCACAGCTTTGAAACCAGAGTAGGTCAGAGATGAAGCCTGATGATGCCAGAAGAGGCCATCCTTCACTTGCTGGGAGAAGATACCTAATGTCAGTTAGAGGGGTTGCTAAGATACCACACTGACCATTTAAAATCACAGAGCAGCCATTTTCCACTGAGAATTATTTTGTCCCTCAGGAAACATCTGGTTATGTCTAGACATTTTGACTGTCATAGCTCAAGAGGCGCTACTAGCATCCGGTGGGTAAAAGCCAAGGCTGCTGCTGAACAAGCTACAAACCATAGGACTATCCCAACAATGAAGTATCCTGCCTAAAATATCAAGTGTTCAAGGTTAATGAACCTGCCACTGAAGTATTAGAAAAAGTGAGTTTAAGAAGTTAACAGAAATCCATTAACAATTAGAAACCAAACATTCCTGAAGGATAACACCAGCTTTATGAGTCAGACAGTGAACTATGTCCCAGACAATAAACCAGAATAATGAGAAATAAATGGAATGTATGGATTGGATTTCTAAACGGACTTCTACCACATCAAGGGATAAAGGAACCACCCTTATGATCAGTTCAAAAAACACAGAAATCCAAGTGAGAAATCTTAGGGAGTGTGTAGAAAACATGTTTGATTTATTCAAGGAGCAGAGCAGGACCACTGAAGGCCAGGCTTCTGGATCCTCTCTGGGAGGATTAAAAAAAAAAAAAAAAAAAAAGCAGGCTTTACTGGTCTTGAAAACTGCAGTCCTTCCAGGGCTGCCCATGAGTCCTAGCTCAAGTTTGCAGAGTGGGTGGTATAACGTCAAACCAGAAAAGGTCGACATATGGAGTAAAACATTGGCTCGCACGCCTACTTATCTCGGTCAGCCCAGTAACACTGCGTCAGGCTGGGTCCTCCGAGAACCAGACATCAAGCCAGGTTTAAATGTGCAAGACATTTGTCAGGGGAAGCAAGTGTGAAAGAAAATGAAGAAGGAGCCAGGAGGGCCGGCAGACACAGTGCCAGCCTGGCCCTGGCCCATGGTGGAGGTGACAGGCAGCAGGCAGGGTGGGTGGGAACAGAAAGTGTGGTGCTGATGGACTCTGCAGAGCCATGTGGAGAGCCTGAAGGCCAATGTCTCCCATCGTAAGAGACCATATCTCCTGAAAGAGGGCATGACTGGTGTCTCTACTGTATTTTATCACAGTCTGAGAGAGGCTCCTATGAAAACACAGCCTCAGAGCTAACACAGTGATGCACATCAGAGAGAACTCTGCCAGCCACACTTTCTACAGCCAAAGGTCTGAGAGCCACATTCTCACCTCCGCCACCAATACTCAGAGTTCCCTCAGAACAAAAAGAGTGCCTAGAAAAAGGCAGCTATTTCCAGTTTTTCCTCATTTGATTCTTTTATCATGTATCTCCATTCTTATGTTTTAATATTCTTTTTAGAAATTCAAACCTGGCCCCAGCTGAATTTCTCCTCGGGGACAGGTACTTCCAACTTAAATCAGGAAAGTGAGGACCTTGATGTCTCCAGGCTAGCTGGTACCAGGGACAGAGCCAGGTTCTAAGAATAGGAAAATGGGAACTTGGGATGAAGAGTCATGAGCAGTTGGAAAGGATGGTCCCTGCCCTTCACTTTTTCTTCTTGCAAAGACTGTTTTGCATTCCTCTCAATGGCCTTTCTTGATAAATGAGAGACTATTCTGGATGCTGGTCTGTATTCACTGATGTGCTACCCATTTTACCACAATGATAGTATTGTTGGAGAACATTGCAGCTGCTTCAAGATGGAGTGTGCCATAGCAACTATACTGTACCAAAATCCAGAACGATTTGTGGCCAAGGACACATCCCTTGCTCAGTCCCAGAGGGAAGAAGCCAGGTCTGAGGCATCAGGAGACTCTTGCCAAGGATGATTTGACATTTCTGTCTGGACTCTATTCCAAAGCATGTGACATGACTTAGTTCAGTTGTCAAAGTGGCGTTTGTCCCTGGGTTCACTCTGAGAATTATATTGATGTGAAAGGAAAGAATATTAGAATTCCTATTTTTATCATACTCTCTTTTTTCTTATTATATACGTGTAGTGATACATATATATCATTTATGCATATTATATGGACATGTTTAAATGTTTATGTAAAAATCCTGGAGTTTATACATATCATTCATATATATGCAGGTGCATATATATTATATATGATATACATATATGTCATTTAACATATTGTATGCATATTTTTATATTTTTTCATAAAAAATGCTGGAGTTCACACATCATTCATATCATATATATGCAAGTTCATATACATGATATACATATATATCATTTATGCATAATGTATATACATACTTAATTTTTTATGTAAAAAATGCTCGAGTTCATACAAATTTGGGGGAACACTGGTACATCAGTGGGTCTTCATTTTATTAAATAGTGGAAGTGCAGATATATAGTGAGAATGAAACTGAGTAAAGTGCAGGTGGGGTCTGGAAGAAGGGAGGTAGAATGGCTCTCTCCTCTCCTCTCTTCTCTTCTCTTCTTCTCTCTCTCTCTCTCTCTCTCTCTCTCTCTCTCTCTCTCTCTCTCTCTCTCTGCTGCAGTAGAACCTGTAAGAGGAGTCTGGACTACATGACGGAAACCACAGTAGAGAAGACGGAATTTGGGAGCAATATGAGAAAAAATGCATTGGGGAAAGGAAATCAATTCAAGCCAGGCAAACCTCTGAACAAAGCCCTCAGTGCCAGGTCCAAACAGCAATGGGACAGCCAGGTGACAGAACTGAAAAGAGGGACACATCCCAGGCAAGAAGAGGCATTTCTGAAGCTGAAAGAGAACAACTGGAAGAATTTCCTGAGTCAAACTGAGTAAACAAATAACTACAGCAGCTCTTTAAATGGTTCCTGCAGTCATAAGAATATGCAGAAAGAAGACAATTAAGGATGTCCACCTCTCTGAGCATTACCTGCTAACTGAGCAAAAAAGACTCAAGGACCCTTAAATCCCTTTTCATTTCTGCCACCCTCAGGCTTGAAGACCACAATGTCCAGGAAGCAATAGTTTCTTCTACAATACCAGGACTGAAATGCAATCCTGTGACACTTTTGCTTTAGATGCTACATAAAGACAATCTACAAAAGACTCCTTAATAGCTGAAAAGAATAACAGAAGGAGTTGAGTGTGTGAAGGTAAGTGTATGTGATGCCATGTGTATTTGTATGTGCATGGGTGGCATGTGTATGTGTGTATGTGTGGCACGTGATTGGTCATGGTGTGTGTGCATGCATGTGTGTGGAGGATGTATGTGTATGGGTGGTATATGTATGTGTGTGTGCATTTATATGGGGGTATGTGTGGGTGATATGTGCATATGCATAAATATGGAGTGAGGGTAGGATATGTGTTTATGAGTGAGTGGTGTGTGTTAGTGTGGGTGGGTATGTGGATGGGTGTGGATGAGTGGATTGTGTCTGAGCATATATTCACATGGATAGTTGGATAGTGTGTGTGTCGTGTGTATTTCTGTGCATATATGTATGTATATGTATTTGGGTAGGTATATAGTGTGTATATGGGTGTGTATGTATGTAGTGATGGGTAGATGGTGTGTATGCATGTGTGGGTGGTATGTATAGGGATGAATGGATAGTCCGAGTGGGGAGATGTGGATGGGTATGCATACATGGGTGGTGTGTATATGAATATGGGCGGTGTGAAGGTGTTGATAAGTGGATGGGTGATATGGGTGGTGAATTTGCATGTGAGGGGGCAGGTGGGCAGTTAGGAAGTCTGGAAGGGGGTAGCTATTTTGCATTCTTGGGGACCCTTGCTCACCCCTGAGGATTTCTGTGTGGTCTCAGTTACCCCAGCTTGTCCTCTGATCTATCAGGCAGGTGTGTGCCAGAGTTGTGTGCCCTGGGTGATGGTCCATAAAAGCCCCGCAGGCCTCCTTAGTGCAGGAAGTGCTCTGCTCTGAGTGGGAACTTCCTCGGGCTTGGATTTTCTTCTCTAAGTGCTGGGATCTCTCCTTGCTGGGGCTGACTCATTTGTCCCTCTTTCACTCCTTCAACTTTCTTCATTGGTGGCCTGGGGCTTCCCTTTTATCTTTCCTTGTGTCTACATTAAGAACCCCTAATATTAAAAATCTGAAATCTGAAATGCTCCAAAATGCAAAATTCCCTGAGTATTGACATGATACTTTAAGTAGAAAATCCCACACCTGACCTCTGTGTTGGGCCTCAGTCAAAGCACAGGCGCACCAAAAATTTTATATCAAATTACCTTAAATGTGTAAGAGGTATATACAAAACACAAATAATTTCTCTGCTTATACTTGATATCCTAGCATATATCTGAAATATCCATCTCCATAAAATATCATTATATGTATGAGACTATCCCAATATCGAAAAAAATGTCTGAAATCTGAAATACATCTGCTTCTATTTATTCTGGATAAGAAATACTGAACCTGTTTTCAGCTCAGGACTTTCCACATTCTACTTTCTTCCTCGATCTCTTTCTGGCCCTAGCCTTTGCTTTCTGACTTTGTACTATCTCTGTCATCCACCACCAAATGTTCTGTGCAGTACAAAAGAGCTTTCAAGAAATCCTGAGAAAGTAATTAAGATATTTCTTACGTATTAATTTATTTGAACAAATAAAAACCTACCACAGGCCTAAATGAGAGATCTGTGATGGTAAAACAAGCCATACTTCTGGCATCTGGGAACAATTACAGAAGGGCAAAGTAAATTGAAGGGCTTTCTCTTTGCTGAAAAAAATCTATCATGAACCCTCTACTACCAGATTTCACTAACAAAAAAGTGGCAGAAAAAATAGTCACAAAGAATTGAAAAGAAAGGGGAATAGAGAATATTAGATGCTCTGAGAGGAGCTATAATGAGTCCTTGGTTTCTCCAAATTCTTCTCTTCTTCTGCTTGAATCACAGGATAAATTATGACTTTTTTTTTTTTTTTTTTTTTTTTTTTTTTTACCAAAGGCTCTCTTCCTTTCCCAGGCCTGCAGACTCCAGTGGTGCTTCTAGGAGACTAACAGAGTGGAAATGTCAGTGATTTCTCTGTGCCTCCAATTTACTAGCAGATACACCTGCCAGACAAATCTGCCCCCAATCAGCCATGCTCTGCGCTATCAGATGAGCTTCCAAAGAGGCAGCCACACTTTCTATGAAACTTGACCACATAGACACAGCTTCTGATGCATGGGAGTGAGACCTGGAGCTGGGAGCTGTGGCTGGAGCTGATTAGTTTAAAGCCAAAGTTGTGCCTTACATCTCTGAGATTCTGCTCATCTAAAGCTAGGCCCAGAGACTTTTGCAGATACTCAAATAGGATTCAGAGTAAATTTTCCAATTTGAAAGGGGAGCTACATCAGGTACCTATCTAACCATAGACAATTTACAGAATCTTAAATTTAAGATTCTTAAATTTAAGAATCTTAAATTTAAGATTCATAGACAGAATTCATAGACAGAATCTTAAATTTAAGATTCTGTGTGGTTCAAGAAGCTCTACTGTTCTCATGAGACCTAGATGCTTGGTCTCAAGAACCCTTTCCAGTGTGTGTGTGTGTGTGTCTGTGTGTGTGTGTGTGTGTGTGTGTGTGTGTGTGTGTGTCTACCATGAAGCTGAGAATGTTGGATTAAGATAGGATACAAGACAGGTATGTGATCTCAGAAATTACTCTCTTTCTGCCACCCAAACACACTATGGACTCGATAGTTCTTACTCTGGACCCAATCCAGCACAGGCTGGAAATATTTGTAGGAACCTGAGATGCTGTATGATTTCCCTTGAGAAAGATCTAATTTTTAGAAATTTACCAATCAGTCCATATGGGTATAAACAGCCAGACCCCTCTCTAGCATATCTTCAGAGAAGCCAAAGGGGACCTTTCCCCATCTTAAAATATTGTCTCTGTTCATGCATTAGGCCTTGACTTTTAGTAGTGAAAGTCACCATAGGAAACAGTCACCATCTCCTTTATCCTGGCATTCACAGAGCCAGAGAGGACTTTTAGCCTGACTGTAGGCTCTGTATCGGAGCTCTTTTTCCACCCATTCCAGGCCTCTCATCAGAACCTAAATGACACAGTCCACATTCTATGACAAGGCCAAAGTAGCTTAGTTGGGAACACACAAACTACTTTCTAATACTCTCCATGGGAAAAGGAGAAGTGCTAAGAACACTGCTTCATGCCTGGGAAGGTGAATGCAAGATTTCCCTCAAACAGGCCTCCTGCTCCAAAAGGCAGACTTGCAAGCACTTTGGGATATGCTCCACTGCTATTTATAACCACAGACCACCATAACCAGAGAAAGAGAGAAAGTCACAGGAAAAAGAGAAAAGAAGGAAGAGAGAGAGAGAGAGAAAAAAAAAATGAAGGAAGGGAGGGAGTGAGGAAGGAAAGAAAGGAGAGAAGAAAGGAGGAAGAGAGGAGAGGGAGTAAGAAAAGAAGAAAAGAAAGGAAGAGTGAATGGAGGAAAAAAGGAAGAAAAACAAAAGTGGCCCATCTAAGAGACCTAACAACCTGTAACTAGAAAAGGAATATGTTCCAAGCTTCTCGGGTGACCTCTGGGTACACCCTAAGAAGCAGCAAAGTAATTTTTCTTTCCTATTTTATAAGAAAATTAAGACTCTTGATTACTTGAGGCCACTGGGCTCGAAGGGCAGAGGCAAAGTCCAAGGCCCTGTCATGGGCTCACTGTGTTGATGCTTCTACAGGGTTGCCACAGAAGGCTAATTATCTGATTTAAAAATAATTTAAGTGAAAGAAGGAAAGAAACAGTTATCTGAGTCATCAGAAGTGGCCCCCATCTTCATGGACATAGGAACTGAACCAGCAGTATTGTTAGGCAATGTCCATGTACTCTGAGGACTGCAATCGAGCCCACCAGGAAAAGATACGGAATCCTGATAGTGGCATTCACCGTCTTTTCATTTCTAAGCTTTACCCAAAGAGGCATCTATCCCAGTGCCAAATAAGACTGGGAAGTCTCTTTTCCATGAGATAAAGCCAAGGGACTCCCAAGGAAACCCCAGCTTCTCTTGGATCCTGTAGGCTGATGAGCTATTTCCATCTGCCATGGTCTCTCTTCCAATAGTCTCTCTTTGAAGACAGCAATAAATCCCTTGGCACCATGCTGTCCAAGAGAACCAAGTTGGCTTGTCCACCACGGGCTTCCATAGACCTGTGGTTCTAGGCATGAGAATGCCCCAGGTGCTTAGCCTCACCACAGCCATGCTTCTTTGGTATTCTTATCATCTGATCATCTGCGTGAGTTTGAATCTGAGCTCCTGTTTCCCATTCTCTATTTGCCTACACCTCTTTGGAAAAACTGGTTCGATTGTGCCTAGGCCCATCTTACCAACTGTGAAGGCTACATAGTGGTGGCAGGAGTGGGAGGTAAGAAGACCTAGCCCTTTTGCTCTTTCATCTGCTAGCATATAGAATAGCTACGATGTACATGAGCATGATTTTGCACACCATAAGTCACCATTTGACCACAAATCGTTAATACAGAGTCCACAGGATTCTCAGTATGGATTTTCTCTTGCTTACTGTACAGCCAAGCCCAAACATATTTTAAAAAGAGATGTTTTGATGGTATAGTGATGATAAAAGCAGGTGCCTGTCACACTCTGTAGACCAAACAGGTTGGCCTGATATGTCAGGTTGACACATACATGGCATTTGATATTATACTACCCTGAGCCTATCCTTCTTCATATCAAGAAAAAAATGTATTTCTAGAAATCTCCCAGATCAGTTACAAAGGTCATTCAAAATATAAAAATATTTATAAAGAATAATTTTTTTTTTGTTTTTAAGCCCCAGACCCTAGGCCTTAGATTTACACATTGAGTTGCCTTGCTCCATAATATTCTTTATGTTTGAAACAAAAAAGAGTCAGAGAAACAGAGTAGTGGCTAAGATTATAGGTTCATTTTCCAATAGGTTCATCAGGGCAGGAGGTAAAGTTCAGGTGTCAGAGTGAAATGACACCAGACAGGTTATGAGAAAACCTGTATTCAAGAGTAGACTCGGCCACTACCTGATTGTGTAACTTTAGGAAAGATTCTTGGACTCCCTCAGCCTTAGTGCCTCATCTACAAAATGAAAGATATCAACTAGACAATTTCCAATTTTCCCTTTAGTTTGCAAGACCTCTAAATAAATTATGAAAATTAAAAAACATTTTCAGGAGGCCATAGATTCTACCCTATGCTCAGAGAGATCCAGGTGACAGGCCTTGGGGAAAGTTACCATGCCTTAGTATAATCATGATAATGTTTGTGAACTGGTTGCACCTTAGTACCTACATGTCATCTGAGTGCCCAACCAAAACCTCTCTAAAATGCCTGTCTTCTTCCAGTACAAAACAATCACAGGGAGAATCTAACAGATATCACACGTAGGCCTCTTTACTATCTTTTTGATGGATAGGGAGAAGTTGAGGAATGCAATTTTAAGCTCCTACATTAGGTCCTGAAAGGACACCAGTTAAGAGGCCCAGACTTTTAGACTTCCAGAAAGGGTGGAATTTCCAAAAGCATTCTATTTCTTGTTCCAGGGCAAAATGACACTAAACTGAAATGACTTGCAAGGAGGAATTCCAGGACAGACAACCTTTTCAGCACTCCCCGGGGGCTATCTTGCTGCTTAAGGGATTAAGGTTCTCATTTTTTGTTTTTGTTGTTTGTATGCTGGGAATTAAACCCCAGGTTGACTTTTAGATTCAAATTCTACAGCTTCTGTAATTCACATAAGACATTCCTTTAAAGGCTCTCAAGTTCACTCCTGTTTCACATTCCAACTGCTGCCTCATGAGGTCCAGGATATTGCCATTTCCCATGTGCTGCTGCAGTGGCCTTCCATCTAACTTACCCCTTTCTGGTTTATTCACCCCTGATTCACTCTGTAAACTGCAACCAGAATGAGATTCAAAACTGCAAACAGTGATCCTCACCCCCACATCAATCATGTCAATGGTGTTCCATCACTTCTATGCTAAAGACCAAAATGATTAACATGGTCTTCAAAAACTGTCTCTACCTTCTGACCCTTCACAGCCTGCCAGCTTCATCATGCACCACATTCTCTTCCTCTACTCCCCAGCTGGATGGGAGAATGTGCTGCTGCAGGGCCTCATTCGTCCTCATCATCCTTGTCTTTCCCCTGGGAACTGGATAATTTCTACATTCATCTCTCAGATCTCCACTCAATTGTTTCTTTCACAAGGAAAGCTTTTCTGCCCTTCACACAACATCCAGCCCTCCTTGTTGGCAGTCATAGAACCAGACACCTCTCCATCCACAACCTTATCTCAGTTGTAATTTTACAATCAAATAGGTGTTTGTTTGACGCATGTGTGTCTTTCCCTCTAGACTGTAAACTTCACAAGAGCAGAGACCATATGATTTTAGTTCAGGCAATGCATTTTCAGTGCCTAGCATAGAAGCATTTGTCACACAATAATCACTCAACAAATAACATATCTAATAAACGAAAGTGCTTAGTACCATTGCGCCTTCAGAGATGAATCTTTGCCCTTCAGAATCCAACAACCACTACAAAACAACTATGAAGCAAACTAGGCTATGAGAATAACTGGATAAGAAGAATGATGCAGCTCTGTATGCCCTCTGATTTGCTGCGCTCCTTTTTACCTTCTCTATGTGAACCTCAGCCTACATAAGTGCTGATTGATCACAGGTCACTCATTTTTTATGCCATTTGCATTTTCTATCCCCAACCCAACAATTTACTTTTATGAACAGCAGAGTTTCCCCTTGTATTGGTACAGTTCTTACTTGTTGGCAACATGGGCAGTACTATCGATTTCAAATAACTGGGGCCACATTAGCAGACACCCTGATTCAACATGCGGAGTAATTTCAATCTGTATTAAACTGATAGCCCACATTAGGGCCACATCTGTGTTTACAGAGCGACTCACACTCTCAGAAGTGTCTGTCGCAACATGTCATGTGAGATCCAAAACTATGCAGCTCCGGCTAGGAGCTGCTGCACGTGTGTTTGGTTGGTAGTTCAAAGCTGGTGCTTACTGACAAGCACAAACCCTGGAATAAATAATAATTCTAAGCAACCTCTGCTCATTTCTCTCTCCCATTAGCAAAGCCCACCCCTAAGCCTCTGTTCTCACTCTGCAGATGGATAAGAAGCTAGGGGTGGGGGACAATGCAAAGTCCCAGACACATGGGAGAACTGAGTGGGAGGGATAAACCATAGGGCCAAATATGCTGATATTTAGTATTTGTGTGACCTTGGCTGGTGATACATTCATTTGCCTGTTCATTCACCCATTATTCATTCACAAATACTCTCTGAGCACTTATTCTCTGCCCTTGTGCTACGCACTAAGGATCTACGGAGGAGTGAAATGGATGCAGACCCTGTCTTTATTGGCCATGATATAGGAAGGAAAGAGAGATAAAAAAACAAGAATCACTTTGAACTATATGAACTCAGTATTAGAAAGAAAAGCCTAGTTAGGCAAACTTGAAAAATAAACAAGGAGGTCTAGTCTACTATAAAGTACCAAAAATGTTCTCCTCGAAAAGCAATATTTAAGCCAGGTTCTGAAGGATGGATAGGGTGTTTAGCCAGAAAAAAAAAAAAAAAATGTAACAGAATCAGAATTTTCAACCCCGGGAACCTGATAGGTATGGTGTTTGAGCAAGGAGAGGACGTGGCTTGTCTGAGAAACTGAGATTGTCTAGAGTGATCAAAGCCAAGACCTAGAAGGGGGGGCACAGATGAAGCCAGAAGAAAAGCAGGGGCCACATGTTGGTCTTATGGACCTTGTCACATACTTTGAATTCTATTCTAAAGTCAACTGGAAATCTGCAGAAGGTTTCAAGGAAAGCAAAGATCAGATCACAACTGGGCAACATCTCACAGCCTCTTGCCAAGAGAAAAATGACACCAAAGATAGATTTTATAGGTGGATCATAAAGCATAAGACTGTTGCTATTAGTAGAAACATCAGCAAACTCTCAAGTTTGGTTAAACAGTATTTGCAAATTCCCCAGAAATGTCCACTCAGGCCATATCAGAATCTCTATCCCTTGAAGTGCAAAATATGCTGGTTTTCTCCAGTTGAATTTCAGTGGACAATCCACTGTCACTTGCCATTTCCCACGAACATGCAAGCAGCCATTCCAATCAATGGCCTGTGTCCAGATGCATCGATTCATCTTGGCCTTTCCAGGGGTCTCTCAGCACAGCATCTTTGCTCATTAAAGGAATGTGTCTGCATCATAATGATAATGCTTTGCGCTTACCCAGCACATTGCCCAGGGGTGTCTCAGAGCATTTTGCAAACATTTAATTAAGTTAGTCTAGTGGCTGCAGGGAAGTCCCCAGCCTCTCAACACCAAGGGACTTGGTGAAAGAAAAGGCCTGGGAGACAAGTATAGGCTCTGCCTCACCTCTGCTGGGTCTGAGGTGCAAAAATGAGTGACTGCACAGGAAGTCTGAACTGCTAAGAGGAAGTTCTCACACATGGACATCATTGTCTGGTACTGGCTTTTGCCGTATATGCCTACAAGGAGAGGACTGAGACTTGAAGCCACAGTTGAGAGTTCTGGAAGATGGAAGACAAGAGGGAGGGCCTGCTTACCATAAGGAGCTATGGGCTATGGATATAATTTGGGGAGTAGGTAACCTCTGGCTTGGAAATGAGTGTGTGTGTGTGTGTGTGTGTGTGTGTGCGTGTGTGTGTGTGTGTGTGCACGTGCGCATACATGTGCATATACACGTGTGCACATGTGTATGTGTATGTGTGTAGATGCATACATGATTGTCAGAGGATGATGAAAATGAGAGAGTGAACGTATATTTATACAACTACAGGAAGTGCTTTCTTTCTTCTTAAGTTCATCTCATCTCTGATTTAGGATTTTATTCCCACTCCATTCTTAAATCTGCCTTTACTCTTTCACTGAGCCCTAAAAACACTGCCCTCACCTTAACCCCTGCCCATCTTGAATGAATAGTGTAGAAATCTAGCAACTGAGAGGGATTTGGGGAAGGGAAAAGGAGGATTGAGGAAGGAAAGAGTTCAAATAATACTATAGCAATGTATGAGGTTATTGCTATCAATTTGATTAACATGTACAGGGAGGAAGGAGAAAGGAGTGGGTTGACTGAAAAGGAAATCGTTCAAGAGCTGTGTGCCCATATGTTTGTATCACATTGAACCTCACTATGCTGTATAACTGTAACGCACTAATAAAATACTTTAAAAAATATGAACCTAACAACAGGAACTTTAACTTCACCCTCTTATGTTACCACCTTCTCCACCAAGGTAGAGCCAACCAAGGCTTTAGAGAGTAGTAGCAAATTCTAAGTCTTATTCGACCCACAGCAAAAACAGCAAGAGTGACAAGTGTCCTCAGGAGCTGGAGCTGCAGGGGAGGGTAAGGATTAGGAGTAGAGAGCCAGGCAGAGCTGCCCCGAGGTGATGCCAACCTGCCCAACCTCCATGTCTGGAAGGTGCCAGTCACCATCCAGAGGTGCTAACGTCCACTGCTACTGACAGCCTGGCTTGTCAGCAGCCAGAGGCCATCTGTGGACTGACACTTGAGTTCACTGACAGGAAGAGAGGTTTGCTTCCATCTCTCCTCTCTTTCCAGCCTCAGGCAGCTGCAGACGGATGGCAGCCATCCATCCACAGACAGGGCTAAAAGCTGAGGGCCCCTATCCAGTGAGCCAAGTGACCTTGGAAAGCCAGAACCCATGAGCTGAAGACAATACATACACATGAAGACAATACAGGCACATAAAGCTGCGATCAGGCTCCTAAAATTCCAACTGTCCCAGGCTTGTGAACAAGTCCACATACTTAGCACCCCACCAAAAACATTTAGGAAACCTAAGAGGACATGCCTGATGACCTCATTTTCCACAGCAGAAAAGTCAAATTCCAGGCAGCTCAGAGTAAGCATGTGTATTATGTTGGGGGAGGGAGGCCAAAAGAAGGAAAAAGTTATTTATTTCCTCTTTGAGAGTTTGAAGGAGAAGAATATCTTAACACAATTTGCTTAATCAGAATCTGCATCAAGTTTTGCAGGGTAAACAAATGACTGAACTGCATTTTGCTAAATTTCACTTAATTTATGAAGGCATATATGAGTATGGCTTTACTTTACCCTTCTCCTTCTATACCCATAATGACTACCCTGTCCTGGGCTCAAACACCTGAGTATATTTTTTCTCTTTTCCCTACTATTAAAAGACCAGCAAAAATTTTTTTTAAACAAAAATTTGCAAGCACTCAGCTCGATATTATCTAACCTAAGCTTTTGGCTACATTTGGAAACAGGAATCACACAAAGCTGGAACCCATTCTATAGAGTAGTAAACTGAGACGCAGAGAATATCTGGAACCAACCAATGCCAAATGCCTTGAACCTCAAAGGCCTGCTACTCAGAGTCTCATTGGCCAGCTCTCAGGACATTAAAGCTTGGGTAGAGACCTATCCCATGGAAAATGCCCCACAGAACAGGCTCGAGGCTGTATGCACCAGGTATATAGTGTCTGGTGATTGATATGGGAGACCCATGCCCAGAGCTAGTTAAGGATTTTTAAAGAATTGCCTGTCACGTTCCAGGCCACAGGGATGTGATGGAGCGTGCTGAGGAAGAGCAAAAGCATGAAAGCAGACAGGACTGAAGTAACACAGGAGAAACTCAAGCCATTCGGGATCTCTGATTAAGCTCAGGTTGAGTAATGCTGCCCAGCTCCAGGCTACTGGAAAAGCCATCGACACCTGTCTCCTCCTCAGCGCCTGCTATTGCCATCAGGCCAATGTTGAATGCCAACAGGATGTGGTCTGACCTTATTAACATGTCAGTCATTTTAAGGGATGAGGGCCACTGATAGCTCCAGGGAGAGGATGAATCTATGATTGGCAAAAGGATGATGAGGTCTTATTCAAAATCAGGCACCTGGTTCTTGTTCCTATCTCTTTGTTGGTGAATCTGGAGCTTATGATTCCCCTGTTGAATCCCTTCTGCATTTCAGCCTTAGTAGGTTTTTCAACACTATACTGGTGAGGTGGTAAGTGAGAAAGAATTTTATAAAAATTAACTGTAGAGACTTCTCCCAGGTCTCACCCCAAAGCCAAACATCCCAGAACCCAAACCCAAAATTTGATGTGCTTCCCAAAGGAAGATCTTGGGAAGTATATGCTGGGGAAGAAAGAATTCAAAAATCACAGAGAATGTCTATTCAAGCCTAGAGCTTTCTGACACTAAATAGGCCAGTTAAAGATTCAGTGGTGAGACCAGCCTGGGAATCCAGGCTCACAGATCCCTGCAGAATTATCAGACTCAGTTCAGAGGAGGAAAGCGGGAACTTCCTTGCATCAATGCACAGGACAGAAGGCCCACACAGGATGGGCTGAGGGGAAGGAAACAGACAAGATGCAAAGGTCTGAAGTGGAGAAAAGCAGCCTTCCAGGTTAGAAATCCAATTCTTGTCAATGTTTCCAGAATTGAGCCTTGGCTGCTAAACATAGCAACCACTTCACCCCCACCCCACTCTGCCCCCAGTGGCAGAGCTAAAGGAGAAAAAAAAAAACTAGCAAACTATGGGCTCTCACTCAAAGGCTGCAGGCCATGGACACTTGGTTTTAAACTACAAAGCAGTCTGGAAGTCACCTTAAGGACCAGAGATGCTTATCATTTGTAAATGCTGTCTAAAACAGAAAGACAGAATTTGCATTTTAATCTGGCCCTGCCCCAGGTAATTCTAATACAAATGTCTTACAGCCTCCACTTCCTGTTTCCCCTCTTTTTCCCAAGAAGCTCCCAGACTTCAAGTCTCAAAGGGTCCCAGCAGAGTCCTCTTTCCTCTTACCTGGGACAAGCTGACTGCCACCCTGGGTGCTCAGCATCTGGGAACTGTTCTCCTAGCACAACAGTTAAAATGTGAACCATGCCTGGGTGTGATGGCACACATTTGTAATCCCAGTAGTTGTGAGGCTGTGATGGTAGAATTGCAGTTTCAAGGCTAGCCTTAGCAATTTATGGAGACCCTGCTTCAAAATAAAAATAATATAATAGGACTGAATATAGGTATAACTCGGAGGTAGAATGTCCCTGGGTTCACTCCCTAGTACCATTAAGTAATGTCAGTAAGTAAGTAAAATATAAACCATAGCCCCATACCTCATCTTGGGTATGGTCTTCACAGTATCTATTTGCAACTGTCTTCCCATCCTAGAGATCCTGTCTAGAGAAGCAATTCATGACCATGACCATTACCTTCTCCTGGAAACAACAGCATTAACCTTAAAATTATTCTGGGATGTAAACCTGTTTTACCAAGAAATAGAAAGCTGCAGAATGACGTGGCATTGAGTCCTAACCAGGTCAGGATTTCATTATTGCATTAGCCTTCTGTCTGTAGATGCAGGAAAGTAAATGACTAAGGAGATGGTATTAACCACATGGAAGAAAAGGCATCATTTGAAACAAAGGGGGAGTAAAAGCATCCAAAGACATACTGAAGGAAGTAAAACTGAGAAAGAAATCCCAAGAAAATGGAGCAGCTCCAGGGTACTTTTGGCCCCAGCTAGGTTCCCTCCTGCAGGAGCCCCCCAGGACTGTCATTTCTTCTTTGCCACTTAAACCTCCCAACAACTTTCCTCTCTTACACCTCTCAACAACTTTCCTCCCTGCTGCGATCTCAGGCCAGGTTCCTGGCACAATTAGCATAAAGAGCAGCCCTCCCAGCAGGCAGCAGGCCAGGTGCAAAAAGGAACTGGAGCTGACATTGGGGCATGCACTCCAAGGACCCAAGATTGCTTGCCATCTTACCCCACACCCAGGGTCCCTGAAACCAGCAAGTCCTGTCCTATCCCCTTCCACACAGCTGGCTTTAGGTATGGATGTTTCTCCTACAGTTAACTTCTGCCTGCCCCTACTAATGAGGAGATGTGTTTTAGGGTGCTGATGCATCCCTAGAGGGAGGTTTCACCCTAGTTCCCCACTCCCTTCAGGGTGCACTGCAATGCAGCTTTGCTGGCTAGGGCTCACTTCCTTCCCCTTTTAAAAATGTAATGCTCTGGATTTTGCCTTGAGGGGCGCTTATACACTGCCAGCATTCCCTTGGGAGGGAGATTCTGATCTATGCTCCAGCACAGTGAGGGGAGGAATGTCAGCCCCACATCTAGAGGACCCCAGGAGCTGTCATGCAGTGAGGACTTCAATAAGAAGGAAAGTTACTCTTCACTGGGGACCAGAGCACCTACCTGGCTCCCTCTACCAGGCTTAAGCAGGTACTAGCACTTTGCCCACTGGTTTTTCCACCAGCCCAGCCCAGCAGCCAGGCTGCAACCCCCTAGGAGGTTCTTTAAGTGCAAAGGTAGAAACAACACCACTCCCAACTCAGAACTTCTCCTAAAAGGAACATCCAGGAGCATGATTATGCGGAACTGCGGAACTGTGCTCATTTCTGCTTGGCAAAGTACAATTCAAAACTAAAAAATAAAATAAAATTATAAAATTTAATTTTAATTTAAAATATTTTAATTAAGAAACATACACTTGACTTTTTGTTTAAAAAAATTGGTCCTCTCTTCTTTTTTCCCTCAATTAACTTCCTTTTTTTTTTTTTCTGATTTCACTTTGGTAGTTTAGAAGTACTTAAGGAATTATATTTTTTAAAACAAACAATAACAACGGAATTAAAAATACTTATCAAGGGGTTCTGAGTATAATATAATGTGAAATGATGTGTTTTACTTATAAAAACATATGTCAGGTTTTAGAGTCTTAGTGTTCATATTTGTGTATATATATGTATAGGAATTTAGGTCTAAGCTAATGTTTAACCCAATACATGTATCTCAATTTGGAAAAAAATTAAATAAGTGATAAAGAGATCCTATGTGGCCTGGGGTTTAGTATGGAAACCTACCAACCCTTTGATGCTGCCTAAAACCTTGGCAAGCATAACCAGGCCCCTTTAGCATTGTTTGAAAGATGCCTGCGGGCATTCAGTTATCTGCTTGCAGAGGACTCCCATGCAATTTCCAATCTATTAAGACATGTTTGGTTTTGTAACGCTTCTACCAAGTATATTTTGGTAGGATTGCAGTATGGTGCCAGTGTTGTTGCAGATTTGTTTCCCCAAACAAGTAACTGCTAGAAAGGTAGCATCCCATTTGAATCATTAGATAAGGTAGGGAAGGTGCTTAGGAAAATCAGGTAAATCCAGATCGACAGACCAGGCTCTCCAGCCTTCCCTCAGTTTGGACATTCCAAATACTGTCAAAAAAAAAAGTCCTATTTCTGATGTGAGGACGTAGGAAGAAGAAAATGAGAGGATTCTGAATCTCAAAATCATCATCTGCCCATTTAATGGAAGGATACAGAAAGGATGAGAACCCATAGAAGGACTGTGTGCAGAAAAGAAATGAAATAAATAGCAAATTCAAAAGCAAAGAAGAAGAGATGGGGAGAGGGAGGGAGCTAAAGTCTGAGCAGAGAGGAGAGAGCTCCAAAGGGAGAGAGAGAAGAGGTTGAGAATATAGGAGAGCAAAAAGAGAGGGGAAAAAGAAAGAGGAAGACACTGAGCTCTACACCATTCAGAAAGGGAGAGAGACCAGGTTGGAGAAATAAAGATGCCTCATCCATTCTGCAGGTCCCAGCGGAGGCACAAGAAAAATTGACGCGTGGGAGTTTAGACCCCCTCTTGGACCTCTGGGACCATAACTGGTTAATGCCAGTTGATACCTTTCACAGAAACAGCAGTGCCTCTCAGCACAGTAGGATCTTGAACCCAGTTCAGCGCATCCCCAGGAATGGAGAGCAAATCCCATGCAGCGAGCATCCGCGCGTGTGTGTGAGCAAGCGAGCGTGTGTGCACACACACAGCAAGTCTACCTCTTTAACTCACACGCCTCTCACACTCACTCCCTCTCTCCCACCCTTCCTCCTCCTCGCCTCTCCCTCTTCCCCTTCCTTTTCTGCCCTCGCAGGGCAACAATCGCCCCAGAAAGAGAAAACATCCTTCTTCAGTACCTGGGATGAAGAGCAGGGCAGTAGTGGCGGAGAAGACGATCCAGTAGGCGGGATGGTTCATCTCGACACTGTGGTGCTCTCGGCTGCTGGGGTTGCTCCTGCTTCTGCTTCTGCTGCCGCTACCGCTGCTGCCTTCCTCTGTGCTGAATTCTGAGCAGGTTTAAATCCAATGTTTGCAAAGGGAGGGAGAGAGCAGAAGAGAGAGAGAGAGAGCGCGAGAGATGGGAGCAGGCAGGCAGCGTCTCTGATTTTTTTTTTCTTGCACATACACACAACTGGTAAGAATCATCAGCACCAATATGAACAGGGCTCAAAGCAGACCTCCTCCAAGACACGCATTGACTCCACTCTCCTGAGCGACACCAGGAGACTTTCCTGTTTGGAAGGCTCCACTCCAAGGGGAGTTGAAGCCTGCCCCTACCCGCCCCCTCACCGGGAGCACAGCAGTGCGTACTGCTATCTGTGTGAGTATACTGGTGCGGGGCTCCTGTGGGCATACAGGGCTCCTTGCTGGGCAGTGGGGAGGGAGCTGGCTCTGTTGGTTTACACTCCAGCAGGGCTCAGGGCATAACCAAGAGAGAAAGGTTGGTTCTTAGGAGAAATGTGACTAATGTCCATGCCAATTCCTTATCATTCTTCCTTCTTCCTGGTCTCCAGGCAGAATGCAGCAAGATCTGCATCCCACAGGGAGACTTAGACATAGGAATCTGCACCCCAGTCTCTCATAACACCATGAAGAGCACTTAGAAGCAATCTGGTTTCCCCAGGGGAAAGATGGACATGTTAAGTGTGTGTGTGTGTGTGTGTGTGTGTGTGTGTGTGTGTGTGTGGTGTTCTTTCACCAAAGATGCAAAGAGAATTGGCCAGTTCCCCACAATTAGAGCATTCTGAAACTATACTAAAACAAGATGCCCAGACAATTGCTATGATTACAGTATAGGAAGGGATGTATTCAGAATAGATCTCAAAGAGTTACAAACTTGCTAAAGTCATCGGAAATCTTCAAGAGGAGAAGGTCATGGAGGGATACCTGTGTCCTCCTGCCTTCCTTTTTCTTTTGACAGCCCAGTTTGTCCCTTACTGAATGATAGCACAGATGGCATTTCTGGGTTCTATACACTTTCTAGTCTCCCCCTGCCGAGACGCTTGGTCTAGAGAAGGCCTGCAGTCTTCCTCCCCAGGGTATACAGCACGCTGAAAGCTGAGCAAAGCCCCTATTCAGAGTGTCCTGTACTGTGAGGATCTGTGATAAAAAACTGTACCAGGTAAGACAGGAGGGACTGGAGAAACATTGCTGCCACAGAGTAACCCTGCAAAGGTCCCACAGTCACTGGTTTATCTTCCTCAGCTCAGTATGCATATATCTCAAGATTTTCTAGTTAGGAGACCCTTTCCTCCTCCCTCACAGTGATTCCAGATACTCAGAGATGTTACTTCAGTTAATCCCCACAGAGCCCTGCCCTGTGGGCATTATTGCCTCTGGTCTTCAATAGACTGGAACTGAAGTCCAGTAAATGCCAGCAACCTGTGAAATACTATGCAGCTGATGAATCCAGATGCAAATCTAAGTCTACCTACTGTGGAATCCACAGTTTCTGTAAAGCAGCCAACTGCCAACAGGTTATTTGGCACTAACTGAGTTCCTCTCTTTTTTAGAAAATAAGGTTTGTTTGCTTTTAAAGAAGAATAAGGAGCCAGACATGATGGTTCACACCTGTAAATCCCAGGATTTGGGAGGTTGAGACAGCTTGGAGGTAGAATGTCTCTGGGTTTAATCGGAAGGAAGGAAATAAAAGAAAAGAGCAGAAGAAACCAGGTATGATTTTACATACCTGTAATCTCAGTTCTGAGGAGGCTGAAACAGGAGGATCACAGGTTTAAGGCCAGCCTCAGTAATTTAGTGAGACCATTTTTCAAAATAAAATTTACCAAGGGCTAGGAATATAGCTCAGAAGTAGAATGCCCCTAGCTTTAATCTCCAGTACCAACAAAACAAAACAAAATGACAAAAAAAAAAAAAAATCATGAGGAAGAAGCAGAAGGATTGATTCCTTCCCTCTTTATAAACTCAAAGATTTGAGTGGAAAACACACGGTGATAGATGGCATCATCACCTGACACTCACGAAACACCTGCTTAATATAAGTCCTTCCTCCAGGGCTGGGGACATGAGGAATATCATTTGTACTTGTCTGTAAATGGCATACAGTGCATTTGAAAAGACCAGCCCAGAATTAGCCTATTTGTAAATGTATATAAAAGAGACTAGGGTACATTCACCCTACATATTAAAGTCAAATTTAAATCCCTGTTAGGCACAAATAGCACCCCTCAAAAGCAAACTGATGTGTAACCCCTATGAACAATGACAAGTTCTGCTGGGAGTTCAGAAGAGAATTCGGTGCTGAGTCTTTGGAGAATGCACCCGGCTTGAAGTCCTGGTCAGGTCAGATGGTCTTAAAAAGGAGCCCCCAATCCCAACAGCCACCATCATCTCTAGTTGGGGGTAGGGACTTGGCACAGGCAGAGACCGCTTAGGGAAAGGAGTCTGAGGGGAGGGCCAAAGTAGGTGGGAGGCAGAGTGGGAAAGATCTGGAAACACGGACTACTGGTTTAGAAACTTCCTATTGCTGCTCGGGAAAAGTCAATTTCTTTTCTAATGGGGAGGGCTGTGAATATGAGGGAGTTTATGGAAATGAGTCTGGAAGTGCACAGGAT
Organism: Muscardinus avellanarius; assembly: GCF_963383645.1. Lineage (NCBI taxonomy): Eukaryota > Metazoa > Chordata > Mammalia > Rodentia > Gliridae > Muscardinus > Muscardinus avellanarius. The sequence goes on from NC_137786.1 coordinate 134,447,105, forward strand.
GGTTGAGGCCAATATCTTGGTTTGCAGGCACTTCCCAGGCTGGATCAGGAACGAAATGGTCGCAGTAGAAGAAGAAAAGAAGAGGGTTGTGTGCAAAATGGAAGAATTAATAAGACTTAATGACTGATAGCATCATATACATGTCTTTGTGGGTGGGTTCACCCTCTGTGGGCTAAGACTTATAGAAATAGCACCACATTTAATAGCTATTTTTTTCCTCTGAGAAGAAATAATTATACCTGTTTGAGATTTAGAAAAGTTAAGCAAATCATCCAAGGTCACATAGCTAGTGAGTGACATGGCCAAAATTCAAACTCAGATTTTTGTTTCCAAAGTGAATGTCTTGTTCAAATGAACGCTATCATTGTACTGAATATCCTTCAGGTGCCAGGAACTCTGCTTTTGGACTTACATATCCCTTCCTTAACTTCTCAACAACTCACTGAGGTAGGAATTATTATCCATATAATATAGGAGAAGAAAACAGATCTCAAAGGGTCTAAAAAACCTCCTCAATGTTGCAGGATGCTCAGATGAACAGCTGGGGCCCCAGGCCAGGCCTGCCTCCACCACAGGGACTATTGACCACCAGGGGGAGAAAGGAGAGACACTGGCATCCTGGAAAAGACTGAGCTCCTGGGCAGTACCTGTGTGGTACTCAGACAGACTCCACACAGCAACTGAGCAATAAGCACTTCAGGACTCTGAAAAGCACTCAGTTCACTGGCAGCCTGGAAAAGACTGAGCTCCTGGGCAGTACCTGTGTGGTACTCAGACAGACTCCACACAGCAACTGAGCAATAAGCACCTCAGGACTCTGAAAAGCACTCAGTTCACCCCCTCACCCACTCTCAGGAATCAGGGACCCACACCCTGTTAGCCCACTGTCCATCACTAGGACAAACAATTGAGAGGGTCGGCTCATAAAGAGGAAAGGTTTTATTTTGTCTTTCAACTTTGCAGGGTCCAGGCATGATGAGGCACACACACTGCTTTTAGGCCTCTGGCAGGGGGCAGCACAGCATGGCAGAACAAGGAACAAAAACACTCCCCTCATGGCTCAGAGAAAGGAAGCAGAAGGGACTGGGGGGCCTGCTTCAAGACTTCACACTGGGCTCAGCTCTTAAAGGTTCCACTACCTCCCAAAAGCCCACAAAGAAGACCAAGTTCTTACCCAGAGACCTTGGGGGTTACTTAAGATCCAAACTACAGCACATATACTAGCCCTCAGTAGGGGGCAGAAACAAACCCTATGCACTTCTGTTCATCCAGTTACAATTCTGGGAACCTCACAGAGTTTTCTCCTAACTTGTATTGTACCCTTATTGCTAGCCTATTCCCAAGATGAAGAAATAGAGGAGGTTATAAAAAAAAAAAAAACAACCCCAAATCTCACTTAAAAATTTGTTCTCTGGCTGCTCCATTGGGAGGATTTTATACAATGATAGTGCTCAAGATGGTCACTTCCTCTTAAGGAAGCATTCACTTCAGAAACTGAAAAGCCTGAGCTGAATTTTGGCTGTGTCATTCATGAGCCCTGTGGTCTTGTTTTTAAATGTTTTTGTTTTAAAAACATCCATCTATTCTCCTACCCTTTTTCCCCCACCCATAGCACACACACCAGGCAGGCATGTACAAGTAGTACTCTGCACCTTTTAATTAAGTTCACACTTAACATCAATGTATATCAAGAAGCAATTTATGCTTTTTAAAAAAATGTGTGTTTGATAAAATCTTTTGTAAGGAAACACATAAATATGTATTTTCACTGATTAATTCTTCTAGGTCTATTATATGATTAAAACATATGTCTCTTTTATTTAAAAAAGTGGAAGAGGAAATGTATAAATGCATATTTAATCAATAGATGGCACCACCTCTGAAAAAAGATATTATGGTCTACTGGGTCTATTTAAACATCTTTTTAAAAATACAAATACAAATACAAATGCTTCGATGCATATTTACTAGGGGGACTTTTCTCTTCTCTGGGGTAAGTAATATGCAATTTTATACCTTCTATAATTTTTTTCTTCCAGCAAAGCAAACAAAATCATCAAGACTGCATTTAAATAGCAATAAGGTAGGGGAACAAGCCAACCAAAACTGGGCAATTGTTTGAGATAGCTGATTGTCACAAGCTCCTTTTCTGTGAGGCCTCTTTCTTTTGAACCAAGGATGTGGTCAGGCAGACTTCTTCACAGGCCATGATTGGCTTCTCAGAGCTGGGTGGGATGGGGGAGTGGGCAGGGCAGGCCCCTCACCCAAGAGAGAAGTTTTCTAGCCTCAGATAAGTCTGGATTCCAGTCCTATGTCTTCTCATACTGTCTAGATGGCCTTGAATAAGAATAGAGGATCTCTCTCTGATCCATATTATTTAAACACACACACACACACACACACACACACACACACACACATACACACACACACACACAGCCATATAACTAGTAATAAGAAAACTTTATTAATGTGTTCATGAAATGTTCCTTGTGTAGATATTATGGGCCAGGTACATACCTACTATGTGTGATGTATAAGAAACACAATATAGTCAGATAAAAGAGTTTCACCTATTCAAAATTCACAGAATGGTAGGGGAGTCAACATCATTGACTACATGAGTGGCAAGTCTTATAGATGAAACACTGGTTCATAAGAAAGCACAAAACCAGGCATGGTGGCATACACCTGTAATCCCACTACCTGGGAAGCTGAGACAAAAAGATCACAGGCTTGAGAAAAATCTCAGCAACATAGTGAGATTCTCAGCAACTTAGTGAGACTGTTTCAAAAACAAAGAACAAAAAATTAAAATTTGTGGGGCATATCTCAGAAGTAGAATGCTCCCCCACACAAAGCACAAAACAAAGATAGCATACCTGTGTAGGAAGGCTTACAAGCATGTAGGAGTTGCCCCAAGGAACTTCTGAACTGAATTCCAGATATTTTGTGAACATATTAAAAGTTTGGGAAATATCAGAAACTGATTAAAACTTAAGTCCAGTAACAAGACACGCATTGTAAGCAAGTCTCCTGGACTTTGAAAGAAAGACTTACTTCTAGATGTAAGCCGGTCATTTAATAAATTACTGCTTCTTTAGACTAAATGACACCTTTGTGGCTTAAAGGAGTTAATGTGTTTTCCAGAGTCAATTTGTTCTCAGGGAATCACTTGTAGTCTAGGAGACTCCTGTACCTTTTGGAATATTTAGAGCTGAAATGGCAGAGTCAGATTTTAATCTGTAGTGTTTTATCATCTTCTGCTTTTTAATTTAAAAAATAAAAAAAAACAAACTCAGTGTTACAATATCTAATATCCATCCTTCCTTGTTCCTTGCTTAGGCTCAAAGAGCAACACCAATCCATCATCTTAACACTGGTTAGATGGAGTTGATTTCAGTAAAAGGTTGCATGGATATGAATTGCACTAAGAGCCTTTAGTGTCTGCACAAGCCCAGGTCCTGCTTTGGGGCTTTTGCATGAGCTACTTCTGCCAGGGACAATCTCAGTCTTCTGGCCTCCTGGCAGCTCCTCCTGGAATCCAGTTCAGAAGTTACAGGGCAACCTTCACGTGCTCAGAATCCTCCCCTCCACAAGTGTCCTATTTTTGTCTTTTGTTTTCTTTTCTTTCTCTTTCTTTCTTTCTTTTTTTCTTTCTTCTTTGTTTTCTCTCCTCCTCCTCCTCCTTTCCTCCTCCTCCTCCTCCTCCTCCTTTCCTCCTCCTCCTTTCCTCCTCCTTCTCCTCCTCCTCCTCCTCCTCCTCCTCCTCCTCCTCCTCCTCCTCCTCCTCCTCCTCCTCCTCCTCTTCTTCTTCTTCTTCTTCTTCTTCTTCTTCTTCTTCTTCTTCTTCTTCTCTCTCTCTCTCTCTCTCTCTCTCTCTCTCTCTCTCTCTCTCTCTCTCTCTCTCTCTCTCTCTCTCTCTCTCTCTCTCTCTCTCTCTCGCCCTCCCGCCCTCCCTCCTCCTTCCCTCCCTGTGGTATTGTGGGGGAATTAACCCAGGGCATTCTACCCAGAGCTATATCTCCAGCTGTGTATGTGTTTTACCAGAGACTAAATCCACTCACTCTAAAACTCTAAACACCAAGCATTCCTTAATGAATGTTAACTTTGTTTCTATTTAGGGAAAATGGTATTATTTTCTCCTAATACACATGTAGTATATTACCTTAATCCATGGCATTCCAAATTATCATAAATATATTTCATTTCTTTCTTTTTATTGCAGTACTAGGGACTGAACTCAGGGCATTCTACCTCCAAGCTACACCCCAGCCCTGTTTTTTTTTTTTTTTTTAATTTATCTAGAAACAGAGTCTCATTAAGTTACGAATGGCCTCACTAAGTAGCTGCAACTAGCTGCAAACCTGTGCCTCCTGTCTCAGCCTCCCAAACATTGGGATTACAAGCATGTACCACCATGCCCAGCTACAAATATATTTCTTAATGCAGATGTTTCTGTTTATGGTAACACTCAAACTCATTCGCTGTTGAAAATTCATGTTCTTCAACTCTGGGAGTTTATTTTTTGTATTGTCCTTTTGAAAATCTCTCTTATTCTTTGTGGGATTCCTATTAAAAGAATGTTAGCCATGCAGCTTCGTTTTCAAATATTTCCTCCTCTCTTTTCCATCAAGATGTCCTTGGCTTTCATCTCTTTTACTGACTTTTTAAAAGTTATATTGCAAATTACTAATTTCAAATGGTCTTCTCTGTTGTCTGATTTTTTATAGTGCTCCATTCATGCCCTGTGGTTACAGCATCTTCTCATATCTCTCTGAAGATATTAATTAAGGCTATCTGAAGTTTCCGTTTGCTGCCAGCATAGTGCCCACTTCCCCCACTTCCTGGGAGTCCTTTTTTTTTCAGCTCATTTGTGACAGTGGTTGTCTTTTATGTAGAAAGGTGGTGTCAACTGGTGATCTTCAGTCTTCCTTTTATATTTAAGAGTAAGGCACTAAAAGACTGACTGGAATCTCGGTGCTCCTCAATGGAGCTAATTATTGGTGGACCCTTGGAAAATGGCCAGGCAAGGGATGAGGTGTGGACTCTTCCCTCAAATACCAACAGTTTTAGGACTACTTTTCATCTTGAGCCAGTGAAGTTTCTGCATGGGAGAGTCCTTCACTGTCTTGCCAGGAGGAGAAAATCCTGGCTTCCATCAGGGTGTCACTGTGGGTTTCACTGTTCAGCGTAGATGTTCAACCTTTCTCTTTTCCATGAGGTGTCTCAACTCTGAGACTGTAGCCTCTCTCCTTTAATTCCTCCAGAAACTAAGCTTCTAAACTTCTCCTATATACTAAAGTGGGAGGATCTGAAAATTCTGGAGGTAGGGACTGTGTGACACAGACTTCCTACCCACCCATTGTTTTCTGCCTTCCTATTCTGCCTCTGTCTTCCAAGGTACCCAGTACCTCTCCTTCCCATCCCAGGCTCAGTGGTGATAATTTGCCTAGCTTTATCTGTCACATCTTTCAAAGATACTTAACCTCAACTTTCCTCATTAAATCACCCATTCTTTATCCTCTTCCAAGGAGAATTCCATATTCCACACATCTTTCTCCTCTTTTTTTTTTTCTTGAGGCTTATATCTTTTGAATTCTTTTCCATCAGTTTGAGAGAGTTGTGAAGATGCTGGTGGGCAGCCCTCCATGGTCAACTGCACACAATTTCTTGCTTTTCATGGTCATAAAGCAAAATTTATGACAAACAATTCTCAAAACCCCTGGAAAATGAAGTTGTTTGAAACATCCAGCTAAAGCCCTGTACAAATGGGAGTAACTGAAATGTAAGCTGTTTCTCCTTCCGATTTTTACATTGAAGACACATGTATTTAGTATTTCATTTATTTGCTTTACCTTTAAGTAAAGCAACACAGAAGAGGGGTTTATTAGTCCCACTTTCAGGGAGATAAATAAGGAGAAAATAAGATAAAAAGATATGCCCCCAAAGACCAACACATCAAGCCAGGACTAGTACACATATGCCCTAATTTCTAGCCATTTCCCATTAGCTACCCCAACATCAGTGTGCCTTTTAGTTATTACCATCCCTGCTACTAATCATATGAACATCCTCCTAGTTCATACACAGGACAGAACCTGGGCAGATTTACTCCATAATATATAATAACAAAGCCCACATCATCATAAACCCTTCTATGTAGATATGTATGCTTGATTCAATTTTAGCTAGATACATTTGGTCTTCTAGATCCATAGCTTCCATATACACAGATTCAAATAACCTCTGGATAACAATATTCAGGGAAAAAGTGCCTATACCAAAAATGAACAGATTTTTATTTCTTGTCATTCCTTAAACAATACAGTATGACAACTATTTCCATAGCATTTACATTGCATTAGGTATTATAAGTAATCTAGAGATGATTTAAAGTCTGTGGGAGGATGTATGTAACTTATATGCAATGCTGTACCATTGTATATAAGTAACTTGAACATCTGTGGATCTTAGTATCCACTAGGGAGCCTGGAACCAATCCCCACCCCCTCGTGGATACTAAGGCATGACTTTATTGAAGGAAATGACACCAGACTTTCATCTTTGAATAAAAATATTTTCCCCAGCACAGCTCTGGAGCAAGAGCTGAAATAGCTTGTCTAGGGGAGAAAGGCATTCTTCCTTTTCTGAGGTGAAGACCTGAGAGATGAACAGCCCCACCACTTAAATGAACACTCCTGGCAGAGAGTCCACTCAGGGCTTCTTCCCTGATGGCCACCCACCATCTTGCTGCTGGATTTGCCCCTCCCCTTCTCTGTGCACCCTCTGGGCTCCCCTGCCACTTCCTTCCTTCCCTGTGCCCTTCACAGAATGAAAAGGCTACTCTTCTCTCCTTGTCCTCCAGTTAAACTTGTGAATACACATCTATTGATTTGCATTTAGTGGAAGGAAAAAGAGACAAGGAGGGGGAGGCTGAAGAAAAAGAAACCCAACACAGACACATTCCCTGACTTTGTGACTCCCCCAGGGGAACATGTGGGAGCAATGGCAGAGAATTTTAACTGTGTCTCTTTTTGTCATGCAATCCCTGCATCCTCTCCACTCTGCCAGCTGCTGGCTGGCCCCACCCAGCACAGGCCCAAGCCTCAGCAGTAGCACCTACCAGCTCCTTTGCTGGACTCAGAGGCTGCTGATTCTGACTCTGTGCCAGGCATCACTCCAAGCCAAAATATATTTTCTTATAGGATAGGAGCTCAGCAAGTAAGGAGACCTTGCTGTTAGCAAAACCTGGCCCCATGGGCTGAGTGATGTTGGCTTTAAAGTTACTTTTAGCAGACTTTAAAAGAAAGCTCATATGATTAAGTAGCCCAGGATGAGGGGGTCACACACCTACATTACTGTCCAGGTTCTGACATTTTCTAACCTTGGAGCACTGAACCCTGAATCTTTCATTTCCAAAACAGGTATGCACAAATTTCTTGAGAGAATTATATCCAGGATTTATCCCAAAGATCTGCACATTATGCAGATCCAGAAGAGATTCTGTGGGGTCCCTCCCATCGCCTGGGGCCCTGAGCTAACCTGTGTGGTTAAAGTAGCTGAGAAATCTAAAGAGGCCCTTACCCCAACCTCAATATACATCTTTCTACAAGGAAACTTAAATCAGTCTATTCTTAAGCCATTTGGCTTATTTCTGAGTATTTACTGAGCATTCAATCAGCAACCATGCCTGAGTGCCCACTGTGCACCCAGAGAAGCTGAGTCCCCACAAAAGAATGAGCCCTGGGGAAGACAGACATTGGCCCTGCTGCAAGGTTCTACATTTCCCAGAGAAAGAAAGGAGCAAACCAAGTGGTGAGCAAAAAAGCCCTGTGGAAAGTGTAAACATTCATGCAAATGCCCATGTTATTGTTGTGATAGCTAAGAGCAAAACTGCTGGGCCAGCTCAAATCTGTATGTTTTACTAAGAATACACTGACTATTAGGCAAAGATACTGGGGCAATTTAAATGAAATCAGCCAGCACCATAATAATCCCTGCTTTGGTTCAGTCCACATGCACACCTTTTAAAATGGAAACACTGGACCGAGTAGTAATGACAGGAAAAAAACAAACTCAAGCTATATCTATTTGGGCTGGAAATTGTGGATAGCTCAGGATCGGAATGAATCTGATTTCCCTCCTCAGCCGAGGGCTGACTTGCTTCGCAGCAGAGCAGCGACACTTATATGAAGATGCCTTCCTGCAAAATTAGATCCTTCAAGCTTCAATAGCTACCTGTGTTTGACACACTTGCTTCTGCTTTTGCTATTTCCTCGAAGGCCATAAGAGCCTCTGGGGTTTCCAAAGTTCAGTTAAACTAAAGACCCACAAGTTAGGATGTTAACTCAAAGGTGCTCCAGCTCATGAGTTTAACTATTGAACTATAGTTCTTCCAAGGATAAGTTGTAAATACAGCTTTTTGCTTTTTTATTTATTTATTTATTTATTTATTTATTTTTATTTGGAAACAGGGTCCCTTAAGCCAGCAAGGCTGGCTTCAAACCTACCCGATCCTCCTGTCTCTGCCTCCCAAACACTCTTTTGCTTATTTAACTGAGGGCATTCTGGAATAAAGAGTTCTCCCCCAAATATTTGTCATGCCTGGAACGTGGATGCTGACATAAAATGAGAAGCCAGAGTCAGAAGAGAAGTTTACCTGAACTTTGTTCTGGTGGAGCTTAGAGCAGTTTTGAGTGGACTAATGCTCCTTTTGTTGTCTTTAACAAAAACTACAGGGGTCTCTTATTATTTCCACTACCAACAAAGGTTTTGATTTTGCCAGAAACACTGGGCTTGGGGTCCTAGCGATCCTGGAGCAAAGAGGATGATTAAGTCATCCAGTTTCAATGACCTTGGCCTCTTCTCCAGGGGAAGCTCTTGTTGCCAGACATTAATATTTCCAGGGCCTACTTAATTGCATATTTTCTTATCTGAGATGTGTAAATGTAGAAAACGGTATCATTAATATTATGGCAACATTCTAACACAGAAGACCAGAAAGCAGGTGTTGTGGCAAAATTCACATGCAAAAATGGCCATGTCACCAGGAAGCTACCAGGGACATCTCGGGTTCACAGAGATCACTGGCTGTCGTCATCTTGTGTCCTTTTCATCGCCACCTGCCATTGCAGCTCAATCTCCAGAACCACTGATAATGTCAGTCCTGAAGCAAGGCTCCCAGCCAGCTCCATGGGAGTGTGTTGAGATGGATCTCAACTAGTGGATTCTTACCCAGGACTCACCAGAAACCAAAGATTTGAAGCTGAGGAATACAGAACCAGACACAGCAAGCAGCAGAGGGTCAAACAAACCAAAGGGCCCACTTGGCCCTGCATCTTCTAGGCTGCAACTTAGACTCACACCTCGAAGCATCAAGGTTTCAGGACTCCTGTGCTGTGATGTCTTATAGCAAAAAGGTAATATCTCTTCCACTGGAGCTTTCACAAAACCCTTGAGTAGCCTCCTCAACCACAACCAATGTCTGCAGATCCCAGTTCTGTCTTTCAGGAGACCATACACCAGGGGATGCAAACCCACAACCTGAGAGTTGGATCTGATCTTTGGACACCATTTCTACGTCCAAAAGCATATTACACATGGAACATGTTGCCAGTATTTAAACATCTGCTTATCCAAACTTTCAGTCACTTTTGAAAAATCAGAAGCCCTGCCCCCCTCTATGTCTTCACTCCATAAGAATAAAAAAAATTCAACTACAGCTCTAACCACAGCCCTGCCATCCTCCTCCTCTTCTTTCCTTCCCCTCTCTCTGTCTCTGTCTCTGTCTCTTCTTTGCCTTTGTGCCTCTTTCATAATTATTATAAGCTAAAGCATAAAGAATGCCATTATCTTATCCCAGGAATACACCACTAGAGGCATTATTTTAGTCAATTTTCTATTGCTATAACAAAATATCCGAGGCTGGGGATATCATAAAGAAAAGAGGCTTATTTCATTCAAAGTTTTGTAGGGTATAAGTACAAAGTCAGCTAGTCCTGTGTTTTTCATCCATGGCAAGAGTTCCCTAGGCTGGATCACAACATGGCACATTGCATCTTGGTGAAAGAGCATGCAAGGAGACACTGCAATATGAACAGAGATAGTCAGATGGAATTGGGAGTTGGGCTAGGTCTTTAATAACAATATATTCTCAAGGGAACTACACCACACTAGAACTACAACTAACCCTTTCCAAGGGCAATACCCCAACGACCTAATCACCACAGGAGGCTTCATGTCTTAAAAGTTCAACCACCTCAATGCTGCCAAACTGGGGACCAAGCTTCCAACTTGCCCCAAATGAAAGAAATATTTTTGTTTTGTTTTTAAGATATGTCAATGTGTTTTTATTGGTACATTATAGTCTCACATCATAATGTAAATCACATGAACAATGACATATATGCACATACCACTTGGTGTGTCCCTTCACCTCCCCATCACCTCCCCCCATACAGAGTAAATCTTAAAGCAAATTTTGCAAGGCCTCAATGTTTTCTATCTGGGCATCTCAGTGTGCTGATCATCAAGTTTTTATTACATTTTGGTCATCATTTGCAGGTAATGCTGACCTCCCAAGAAGAATGTTCATGTTCCAAGAAATCTGGAAATCAGGACATGGGGAGGTAAAAAGCCACATGTGACATTTATAGACACCTACAGATAGATGGCCCAACCAAAAGCAACAGATTCCATTCTGCATTCAGGACAGATCAGTGGGCCTCAGTAATAGCCAGGGAAAGGAAGAAAGCCCCCCTAGAGGTCTGTGACATTGAAACTGTTGTCTAGGATGTAGATGCAAAACGGAAGAGCAAAATTCCTCAACGGCTTATTCAAGCAGGAAAGAAACCCATCTAAAAACAACCACCACAAAACCCTCAGCTTATTTTCCACGATGTTTCATCGCCTCCTTCTTAAGTACAGATTTGTGGGAGGGACTCTCAAATCCAAAAGATGGTGTGAAGTCCCTGTTGCCCACAAAGACGCAGTGAAATGCGAGAGGGAGGGAGAGGGCGGGTAGTGAGGCAGCTGGTTTCACAGAATGAAAGCCAGCAGGGCTTGGGATCAATTTTGGCTTTGAAAGAACAAGGCGTTGGAAGCAAGAAGCCATCCTGTAAATCCACTCCTCTTTCCAACAGAGGCCAGGGAGAGGCCGGGAGCACAAGAGACTAATTTGTGTGAAGGGTACTTGAGAGTTTGGTTCCACAAAATGCAGACATGGAAACATCATCTCATGATTATGTGCCTGATAGCTCCTGTTCTCTGATCATCAGAGAGGGAAAGGGTCCACAGGAGGCTCCTGCTTCATGCAGACTCCTACCTTGTATATGAGCCTCTGTGCAGGTCCTTTAGCATGCATTGGCTTCCACTTTGTATAGACTCTTTGCCTTGTGCCACATTTTTGGGGGGAGAAGTGTCATGTCCCCCTCACTGAGGACACTAGCAAACAGGAAACCTTTGTTGGTTCCTGTTATGGTATGAATCTGGAATGTCCCCAAAGATGCATTCATTGAAGACTGCATGCATTGAGGATTAGCTCTCAATGCAGCAGTGTGCAGAGGTGGTGATTTAGGGAAGTGATTGGCTCATGAGAGCTCAAATCAATCATTAGTGGATTAATCTATAAATGGATTCATCTGGAAACAATAAGAGGTGGGGCTTTATTTGAGGAAGTGAGCCTTTGGGGCTTGCCCTGGTAGACTTTATCTTTTCTCTGCCCCACCCTTTCTTTCTCTCTGCTTCTCACCTGCCAGAAGCTGAGCAGCTTTGCTCCACCACACCTTCCACCATGATATTTCTGCAATGGACTGAAATCTCTAAAATTGTGAGTCAAAATGAATCTTTCCTCTTCTAAGTTGATTTTCTCAGGTATTTGTCACAGTGGCAAGAAGCTGACTAACAGTTCTATGATCACTGCTTTTGTTTTTGTGTTCCTGAGACTGGGGCCTTCTCAACATAACTGTTCTGCAAGCTCTGGGCTTCCAGAGGTAGTCAGCCAATAAGTGGGGAGTGGATGCCTGGATACATAAATGAATTAATGAACAGTCCAGGATTTGTGCAGCATAGGTCACAAATCACCCTCAGAGTGGCAGCGTACAGACGGCAAAGAGACATTGAGATCAGATAGGTCTGAGTTGGAATCTGGGTACGTGTTTGCCCTGTCTCTGAGTCTTTAAGATAAGAACATACAGATAGACCACTGAGCAGCCATGAGAAAGTCTGTAAAGTACTCAGCCTTGTGCTTAGGAGCCCAATAATGCAAACAGTTGTCATTACTGGACCAGTGACAACCTGGCTCTCTCTCAATCTCAGGTTAATCCTGCAGATTCCTATTTGAAAATTTCCTAGTTCACATTCCCGTTGAAAACGATGACTCCACAGCCCTCAGTGACCTCGAGCAGATTGCTTCTAAGGAATCTCATTTCTGCGAACTTCATCAAGTTCTTTCTGCAGCCTGTTGTGCCCATGAGAAGCTTCCCCACCAGAGTAGGGGTTTGATGGATACCTGGAAAGCAAGAGCTTTTCTAACTTCTCCTAACTTCAGACGTTTTTCTCCTTCAGTCCCAGCTTCCTTGGTTCCCACCTGCATCTCCTTCTCCCCACACTCTGGCCTTTGCTGTTCATTGCACTATTACCTGGGATGCTGGATGATTGGCCCAGAGTTCTCTGGCTTTTTTCATTGTTCTGTTCAAATCATTTAAAAAATTAGAAATATGGAAACTTACATCTAACATAGGCAGAAATAACTTTTGTCTCAGTCAAGTGAGTATTATACCTATAATATATGCAATAGGGCTCAGACCATTTCAAGCAACTTAGGATTTGATTTCTTCTTTTAAGTTCTCAAACTAATAGCCCATCAATTAACAATGCAGAGATGAGAGAGTCTCATTGTGATCAACCTTACAGAACTGAAATGGGACCTGGCTCTGATACTCAGTATCTCCAGGCAAAATACCTAGCCTCTCCTGCCTTCAGTTTCTTCTTCAGTACGAGAGAGATAAGCAAACACAATCTCATGTTGTTGTAAGAAATGAATAACAATTCATGTGAAGAACTGAGCACAGTGCCTGCCACATAGAAATTACCCAAACAATGTTAGTTATCATCATTATTATGACAGTATCCAATCAGCATTTATTGAGCAGCTATCTTGTGCAAGAAACTATATTAAGCACTAAGACACAACAGAGAGCAGCACCAGATGAGGCTTCTGGCTTTTTGTGTTTAAAAATCTAGAGAAAGGGGGCTGGGATGTAGCTAAGTGGCAAAACACCTTATTTGCAGGTGTGGTGCTCTAGGTTCAATCTCCAGTTCCAAAAAGACAAAAATAGAACCCCTTTTAAAAATCTAGATAAAGGTAGCAACCATACATGCAGGGATAAATTATAATGGTGATGATTGCCTGGACATGGTGGTACCTTATATTAAGGGAAGAGAAATGAGAGACTTGACCTGGTTTGACAGAACAGAAAAGGCTCCCTGGAGAGGGGGGGAGTTCATTGGAGATTTAAGAGATGGGTAAAATTAACTTAGGTTGGAGCAGAAAGATCCCAGGAAGAGGACATGGTGTTAGTGGGAAAGGATCATGACCCATTTAAGGATAGAAAGAGGCCTAGGTGGCCAGAACACAGAGAAGGAACAGGTGGAGGGAGGCCAGACCCTACAAAGACATGTTGTCAGGAGAAGGAGCTTAGTCTCCATCCTGAGTTGGGAGTCACTAATGATTCTAAATGGAGGAATAGGGTACAATGTATAGAATGAGTTGGAAGGGAGCAGACATGGATGTGGTGACATGAGTTGGAAGTGCACTGAAATAGTCCAAGAAAGAGGGGATGAGGAGCTTTGTTTGAAGCACTTGGTGGTGATGGGCATAGATGTTGCTGAATGGACGGTAAAGGCTTAGGAGATATGATCTACAGAGATTGGTGGCATTGGGAATTGTAAAATTGATACCTTGTGTGCTTACTCTATTTTTGGATAGGCATAGTGTCAGTGACCAGGAAATAATGTGCTCAGCTCAGAAACAGTCGAAGAAGAGACAGTAGGGACTGGGATGTGGAGGCAGTATCACATAGCAGCTAATGGTTCTAGAGTCAGGCTGCGGATCTGACCCCACAACTTCTTGCAGGCAGTGTGATCCAAAAGTCTCCAAGCTTGATTTTATTGATGACCCTACTCACCTACCTCAAAGAGTTGGGATGAAGATCCAATGATGTAATCTTCATGAAGCTATTAGCACAGCGCCCAGCTCATAGTGATCACTCAGCACTAGTTTAATGACATGATGACTGAGGCATATGTTGAGTTGCAATTGCATTAAGATATCCAAAGGGAGGTGTCAAGTAAAAATCTGAAATATGTAGCACACAGGAGCGCTTTTGACTAAAAATAGAAACTTGTGAACTACCTCAGTAAAGTTAGTAATTGGAGAAGTTTTCTTCTCCCTTCTCTGGATTTCTTCAGATTCACACAATAGAAACTTTTCTTTCTTGGAAAAATGTATTGAGGTAGAAGCTTTGTCTTCGCTTCCCTCATTGTTTTTCCTCCCACAAGAATTACACTGATTAATTTGATGAGAAACCACAAAGGTCTATTGGGCAGCATTAATGGGTACCAGTCTCTGTTCAGATGCATTTGTTCATTTGTTCTCTCTTTCCATCTCCTCCTTTTACTCCGTCTCCTTTTCTCTCTCCCTTCCTCCCTGCTTCCCACTCACCACCCCTTCTTTTTTCTTTCTGCCTTTTTCCCTTATGAGGACTATCTATTATTCATGTGTGTTCTTTCTGTTCCTCCCTCCTCTATATGGTGAGCCCCTGGCAGATCTTTCTGCAGGGGAGGCCAACACCTAGGTGACAAATTATTCTGCCAGTGGCTGAGTGAATAAGATCAGTTGGGAAAAAGAAGAGTTTTAAACGAGAAGCTCATTTTAAACTTGAATCAAGACTGAATTCTCCAATTCAGTATAACCCATAATAAATAGTTTTGATGCCTGTTTGACTCGGTATTTCTCAGTTGGTTCAAAACTTGATGGGGAGAGAAATTGTCAACTTTTCCTATTAAGTCTAACAGTAATGGATGCTGTCACTATGTCAGTGAGATAAACCCAGAAAAAGATATAGAGAAGTAAGAACCAAGGGAAGTTTGATGGAGAAAGGGCTACACTACAAAATCTAAGAGGAGAGGGAGTCCAAAAAGGAGAGCGTGAACAACAGGAAGAAAGTATAAAGTAATTGGCTAAGACGAGTATCAATATCCTTCTATCAAGAGAAGTCATTAATGGCCTTTCTAAAAACTCTTTTGAAGAATTACAAAAAGATGCAGAAACCAAATTTCTGTGTGATGAGGCTTGAGTATGTTAAAGAGATGAGAAAACACAGAAAGACAAGAAATTCAGATAACCAGGAATGTTGGTACATACCAGTAACTCCAGTATTGGGGAGGCCGAGATAGGAGAATTGCAGGTTCGAAGTCAGCCTTAATAACTTATTGAGGATCTCAGCAATTTAGTGAGATCCTCAATATTAATATTATTAATAATAATTTATTATTATTATTATTATTATTATTATTATTATTATTTCAGGTATGGAAAGACAGGGTGGTAGCTCACCTGTCCAGACCCCAATCCAGATCTCTGCCTCAAGGAAACCTAATCCTACATTTCATAGCTGGCTTGGAAAAGTGGGGCTCTGCATGTATAATCTCCTCCTCCACTCCATGCTCTTTTAATCATTGATTCATAGCAACCATGCTCACGGGCATATTCTTTTTCTTTTAGAACTGTGTTGAAATACAATCTCTTATATAAATGAACATCTCAATCCAATTGATTCATTTGACCACAGGGTTCATCCCAATGAGCCCTCTACCAGAAAATTTGAATTGGGCTGTGGTGTTTCCCTGGCAAGGGCCATTAATCGTCATCCACCTCTTTTCAGGGATGTCATAATGCCTGGTGTATTTTCTCTTATACTGCATAGTACAAAGCACAGCAGTTATTTCTTTACCTATCTGTAACCATGCCCAGATGGTAAAATTCTCTAGAGCAGGAATTTAATTATTCTCATTTAGACCTGTCTCACGTAGTAGGAATTCAATAAGAGATTGTAAAATAACCAAGAAGCAGGCAGCATCCTCTTGCATGTTCATGGTGATATCTGCTGACAAAATTAAATTTCTGCAATCAGAATATTATAACATGTGCATATCCATGTGCATTGCAGCACAATTTACAAAACCAAACTATGGAACCAGTCTAAGTATCCATTAACAGATGAATGGATCACAAAAATTTGGCATATAAATACAATGGAATTTTGCTCATTCATAAAGAAGAACAAAATCTCGCCTTTTACAGGAAAATGGATGGAAATGCTAAAGAATATCATACTAAAAGAGTATATTCAGTCTCAAAATATGAGTAGATATATGTTTTTCCTTATATATGGAAGCTAGAGTGATATGTGGAAGTAAGAGAAACATCAGATAGATGATCAGAGTCTCCAGGGGAGAGACTAAGGGGGATCAGGGACAGGAGATGAAGTCATAAAGTGTGTAATAGTAAAAGTAATGCTGTGAATGTATGTAAAACTACCAACTTCAATATCAAAGATGTGTGAGGAGGTACCCAGTAGGGAGGGCACCAAGAACCACATATATACATCAGTCTGGCACTCCATGCCCCGATATGATGTAAAATTTACAATGCACAAATAAATTTTTAAAAATTGTCTTTCTGTGTTGAACATAGTTCAGAGGATACTAAGGAAAGATAGTGACTAAACGCAACACTGCATCCCAAATGGGGCCCTAGAGCTGAAGAAGTATGTTGCAGAGAAAACTGGTCAACACCACTAGATAATTCCTCACATCTAGTGTCCTTATTTCTTAAGTAAATTCGAGACCTGTATAATCCTCTTCTTCACAGCAATCTAGCACATGAGTATGGAAAAAGGAAATGATACTCTTAGATGTGTTTTATGTCTCCTTTGAAACAAGTTAAACTTTCTGAAAAATATTAAGAGGACCCAATCACCTGATTTTTCTTCCGCACAAGATTGTTTTAATGTGAGGTGTCCTATGCTTATAGAATGTGTAAAGTATTTACTTATAACACATTCCACGAGGTTCCATGTTTAGAACTGTGTTGTTCTCCTGTCGCATATTTCCATGGCGAGCATATTTAGCAAAGATACAGCAGCGAGAATTAAATGAAATACCATATTCCTATACAAATGAACGTCTTCCAGGAAACTATTTGCATCTGCACGAGAAGAATAGTGATGTCTGTAACAAGGAGCACTGACTATAGTCAGAGAGGAAGGCAAGATCCAAAGAAATCCTTAGGTGGTGCTAGAAAGTCATAAAATGGTCTACAAAATTCTGAGGCTTAAATGTATGATTGTATCCAAATGCAGGTTTAGCTAGCTTGGAAAGCACACCATAGCAAAACAATAACAATGGTGGTAACAGCAATAGCATGTTGCTTTTGCTTACTACTTGATAGGTGCCAAGCACTGTATAAAGCACAGCGTGTTCTGTCATTCCATCCTCATTACAGCCTTTACGGCTTGGTCCTTCTACCATCCCCACTATATAGATAAGCACAGGACTGAAAGATTGCATAACTTGCTCAAGGCTTTTACTCAACTAACAAGAGACATATTCAGGATTTGAACACAGATGTTCTCGCTCTAAAGCCATTAAACTATTGCATTTGAACTTGTAAGTCAGACCACATAGTCCAAGTTTTACTATTATGAGAAAGGCAAGTGGGAGTATGTTTTCATACAGATTATTAAATTTATATACATATATTGTGAAGGAGGTGCCCATGTGTGTGTGTCGAAAATACTCAATGCTTCTTTCTCTCTCTCTCCCCCACCCTCTCCCCCACAGTTATCTGAAACTATTCATCACCAGAAATCTTCCTGGGAAAAAATCTTTTTATGCAACTGTCTCTTGAATCATCCCAAAGTTTGAGCCATTCTAGTTCAACAGGTGTTTATTTAATCAGGTAATATCACCCCACATTTTTATTTGAAAAACTCTATAGATAGAAAACAAATTATATAATAATATTTGTCAGGCAACACACTAAATAGTGGGGATCCCAAGATGATAAGCCTTGCTCTCTGATAGTAAATTGATGCACTAATTAACATTAATAGCTTAATTGGTAATAACGGCTTACAGCATTACCCCATCTAGTGAAGATGTTATCATTTTCATGGAGTCTCTCCATGTTCAAATTCTAAGAAATAATTTACTGTGTGAAATTCAGCACTCTTAGCAGATTGGAGCGGAGTGGACAGCAGGAAAGGAAGGGGGAAGTTTCTAACTCCACTGTTCTAAAAACATGTCTGAGTAAAAAGAGTCTCTGGGAATTTCTAAAAACTTCCTCATCTGTGGCTTCTCTCTACAAGAGCTGAGTGAATGCTGAGTGCCAAATGTGGTCATACATTTGTGTGCTTCCATTCACTCAGAAACACATGTGGAATCCTACAGGACAGTGCTTGACAGACTATAACGTGCATGCAGATCGCTTGGAGAATCTTGTCAAGATTCAAATCTCCATTCAGTAGACCTCAGGTGGGGCCTGGGAACTGTGTTTCTAGCAGGCTTCTGAGTGTTCCTGCTGCTCCTGGTACTGGGACCACACCTGGGAGAAGGAAGGAGGCTATGAAACTGTTCCACTGAGTCTTCAGCACCCAGCAGCCACCCAGAATTAACTGCTTAGACTTTTCCATTGATGGACATTCACTACTTCTTGGGGGAAGTTTTTCAACCTTTTAAACTACTCTGTTTGATTTTTTGTTATATTAAGTGAAACTATCTGTGATGGACAGGAGCAAAGGAAATCAATTCCCTCTAGGCATAGTAATGCATTCCTGTAATCCCAGTACTTGGGAGGCTGAGAAAGGAGAATGGCAAGTTTAAGACTAGTATCAGCAACTCAGTCAGACCCTCAGCAACTTAGTGAGACTCTATTCAAAGAAAAAATGAAAAAAAGCTAGAGGTGGCAGAATGCCTCTGGGATTAATCCCCAGTACTGCAGAAAGAAAGGAAGGGAAAGGAAAAGAGAGAAGAGGAGAGGGCAGAGGAGGGGGAGGGAGAGGAGAGGAGAGGAAGGGAGGGAACAATAGGAGAGGAAAAAAGTTCCATCAGAAGGCTAAGTGACTAGTGCACAATTATAATCCTAGTACTTGAAAGGTTGAGACAGGAGGATCACAGGTTTAAGGCAGGCCTCAGCAACTTAGTGAGACATTGTTTCAAAATGGAAATTGAGAGGCTGAGACAGGAGGCTCATGGTTTATGGACAGCCTCAGCTACTACTTAGTGAGGCCCTTTGCAACTCAGACCCTGTTTCAAAATAAAGAATAAAAATAGGGCTGGGATGTAGTTCAGAGGTAGAATCCCCCTGAGTTCCATCCCTAGTATTTCAAAAAAAAAAAAAAAGAAAGAAAGAAAGAAAGAAAGAAAGAAAGAAAGAAAGAAAGAAAAGAAATAAGCCTGGGAGGTATCTTGAAGATAGAATGCTCCTAGGTTAAATTCCCAGTATTAGAAAAAGAAATAAAAAGAGGGATAAGCACAGAAGATTCCCACCAGGGCTGATTCTGCTGTTTTACTCAATAAAGGCTGAGTCATGAAGCTCTCCTGAGTTTATATTCAGCTCATGCGAGCCTTAAAAAGGAACTCATAGCTTTTTTGTGTGTATGTGTGGACCTTTGAGCTATATATCTATATATAAGCTGTATATGTATAAGGTATAGCTCCATATATATATTTATACACACACACACACACACACACACACACACACACATATGGTATAGCCCCTTATAGCTGCAGTATCCATGAACAATTTAGAGGTCTAACCATTATGGCTAATGTTTATGGCATCTTCAGTGATATGGAAAAAGGAATTGGGATAGAAAAAAACAAAAGCAGCTGAATGGAGAGTGAAGTGTGTGCATAAGCACTTATAGAAGTTGACCTATGTTAATCAATGACCCATTTGGTTTGGTTTAAGGAGATTTGAGCTCCAGAGGTAATGTGTGTCTCCCAATCTGC
The DNA here is from genome assembly GCF_963383645.1 of Muscardinus avellanarius. NCBI lineage: Eukaryota > Metazoa > Chordata > Mammalia > Rodentia > Gliridae > Muscardinus > Muscardinus avellanarius. The sequence continues at coordinate 134,467,187 of NC_137786.1, forward strand.
CCTTCCTTCTCGACACCCCTGTGCCTTTGAGGTGTTCCTAATTTCACACTAAGCTCCAGCATCCCACAGACCTTTTGTGAATCAGCAGTATCTCATATTGTGTTGGCCTTGGATGAAGGTGTGAGCTAGCAATGGGTCTAAACAAAGTAGAAACCACCTGCTAATTCTCCATGTGTTCCGACCCACACCCGTACAGGAATACCCCGCAAAACTGCTGTGGTAAAGATGGAAAATAAGGGCCAGGCGTGGTGGCACATGCTTGTAATCTTGTAATCCTTGCACTTAGGAGGCAGAGACAGGAGGATCGCACTGGTTCGAAGCCAACCTCTCTGGCTTAAGAGACCCTGTTTCCAAATAAAAATATAAAATAGGTCTGGGAGTGTATCCAGGAAGTAGAAGGGTTTCCAGGAACCCCAGTACCACCAAAAAAAAAAAAAGAAGAAGAAGAAGAAAAGAAGTATCTGAAGGTTTAAAAGTTTAGCTGTAGCTTCCTATTGGATAATTAATGATGTGCACCTGTGGGAAATGAATGCCATTCATGCTTCTGGGGTCTGATGTCTTCTGATTTGGCAAGGTCTGAGCTGAAGCTTGGATGGATAGGCCTCACTTCCTATTCACCAGCTAAAGAAACACTAAAACTTGTACAATTGGAAGGTCAACAAGGGTAAACGTGAGGCTACTGAGAATGGACAGCTTTATAATGTCATGTTCCCTGAAAAGGAGAAGAAAAGTTTAGAGAGGAGAAAAGAGGGAAAGCACTCCGCCCTCTACCCTCCAACACATACACTTTCATCATCGCCACCCTGCACCAAATGGGAACATTTTCAGGCCCCAGTTATGATTTAAACGAAGCACACCACACCAATATTGTGTGGTGCCATCTGTTATTTTATATTTCACGAAATTTGGCCAGTTTTGAAATATTATAATTATATCTTCTACATTACGTATGCAACGCAGACATTTTCTGAAACATAAATACAGTATGTGGGAAATGTGACTGTATTTATAGCCATTGGCTGGTGGAAAGCAAAGGGCAGCTGGCACTCCCTGAGAGCATAGCCTGCCAAGGGAGCATGGCGCCCAGACCGGAAGCTTGCCTCTCCAGGCCACACTATACCCCACCCTCTAAGGAGGTTCCCCTGATCATGGCTGCCCATACCTCTACTCATCCTTCAGGGAACATCAAATTATTCATTTTTCAATATGCAAAGGTCAAATGTGTCTCCCTCCCAACTGCTGCAGCTGCCAGACAGACCTATCCAGTATTGACCAGTCAAGAAATGGGCACAGAAGAGTGTAGCCCTGAAGACAGCTATTTTATCCCAGATGTTCTTCCCAGTATCGCTAGGGAGGAAAGAGACTGGGCAGGAAGCAGGCAGGATCCTAGGAGTCCAGGGACCAAGAGGTTGCATGTAACTGCTTACTGGGAGGAGATCTCTATCCAAGTACAGCCACACCTCTGAGCCCTTAGACCATCTGTTTGCTTCTTCAAAGGAGAAATTAGCAGATAATAGCTCATTTAGTTTGTGTGTCAGGAGGTGCAGGAAAATGGTCAGACACACTCAAAGTCTCAGAGGGTGTGTTCTGGGATTGATTTCATCTTCAAAGGAAAAAAAATAGTGTTGTTTACTTGAGTGTTGTTTTTCTTCAAAATGCTGCAAAGTGCTTTGTAATAGCAAAGAGAAGAAAGCAAATGACAAGCATTTGAGTTTCCCTTTCTGTCTCTCCAAAACAAAGGCATTATTCAGTGATGAGAGCTATTTGATAACTCCAGGCATTTCTGCTACCGTCTCTATGCTCACGCTTAGAGGAGATCATGCAAACCTTCCTCTTGGAATACTCACTGCTACTGCTCTGGACAATCCAGCCCAGGGAGTTTCACTGGCACTGAATCTTTTCTTTTTTAAATTATTTAAGTTAGTTGCTAACATTTAAAAATCAAAGATTTCACATAAAACCCAGTTTCCCTTGAAAAACCATGAGAGCTGGCATCATCGGATGTGTATTTCTGCCCAGCAACAATCTGCCTGCTCTGAGGAGCAGCTGCCCCTCTTGGAATACAGTGTTCCTCCGCTTACCCACTCTCCAGCCCTCCTACGTGCCCCTCCACTCATTCATGTCACCTTCCCGGCCCTTGTAGGCACTTATGTTTATGACTTCCTGAAGGAGGCAATTGACTCTTATAAAAAATATAGGCTAGGAAGTTAAGATAACTTTTTTTCTTGACATAGGGTTGGTGAAGCATTAAAATATATCCATAAACTCTCTAACAGGAAATTAAAATGAAATTTACAAGCCTCTCTGGTTTTTTAAACCAGTCTAAGAGTGAAAAGATAAATCTCTTCCATAACCCTTATTTTACCATATTTTAGTCATCTGTTTATTTATCATTCTTTACCAACAGATTGTTGGTAAAGCAATTTTACAGCAGGAGCCAAGTTAATTTTCCTTTGCACACCAGTGTCTATGGTAATGTTTGGCATGTCATAGACCACACTGTATGGAAGGAGAGGAAAAGAAAAGTTACCAAAACCAGGTGGCTCATTAAACTGAGTCTGGGAGAGTCTTCATCTCCAAAGAGTTTATTCCAGGGTTCTCCCGATTCTCTAAGGTTCCAAACATAATGGGATGCATGCCCCTGCCAGTCCACAATGCTCCAAGACTCTTTTTCTGTCTACCAATCAACTTTGCTGATCATTAATGGAAACTGAGGAAGGCAATTGGATGCCCATTTTCCAACTGTGACTTCAGTGAGAGGATGCAGAATTTTGAATGAAATAACGCTGACTCCAAAGGGACAGAGAACTGTTAATGGGTGATTTGGTTGGATGCTCAATACTATTGCATAAGGGATGAAAGAGACCCAGGAGGCAATAATAAAAAGGAAGTATTTACAAGTCTCTGAAGTCCCATAAGACTCCCTGGGGAATCTCACACTCAGTAAGAGAGTAAATTAAGAGCCTCCAAGTCTTTGAGTCTTATAGTATACAGATACAGCTATGGGTGGAGAGAATTGCCAAATTCATTATAATCTGTAATTTTTTAAAAATCCTGTTACTAAGAGTGCAGATATATTTACGGCTTTGCAAACCCTACACCAAGAATAAAATTTGCCTCTAGTCTTCTAGAAGATGTTTTCTCATAGAAGTTTTCTATAAACTGGATAGATTTGGTGATGCTCTTAGCTTCATACTCTGTAAATGGGCACTTTTGCTGCTAACATCAATGAGAAAGGACTCCCCTCTCCACCTCCCATAACCTTTCTAGTTCAGTCCCCAACATATCCTGTCTGCATTTCTGGAGTATACAGACTGACCATGATTCCTGACTCTAATCCTGTACCACTTCAAACAAGGTCCCCTTCCTGTCCCTAGATTGAATTTTCTTTTTTTTTTGGGGGGGGGGGAGGCTACTGGGGATGGAACCAGCATTTTACCTCCAAGCTACATTCCCAGCCCTATTTTTTATTCTTTATTTTGAAACAGGGTCTCACTAAGTTGCAAAGGGCCTAAGTAGTAGCTGAGGCTGTCCACGAACAAAGATCCTTCTGTCTCAGCCTCCCAAATACTGGGATTATAAGCGTGTGCCACCATGCCCAGCTAGACTGAACTTTCTTAAAACACCAATCTGATCACATGGTTACTTAACTTAAAGCTATATTTGTTGTCTTTCAGGGCCTGATATTTATTTCAGTCCAGCAAATATTTTTGCCTAGCATGTGCTGGACATCAAAGGTAAATGTTCAAATTCTTTAGGTTGGGCCATAAGGTCTTCTGTTGTTTGGCTCTAGCCTGTCCCTTCCACATCATCTCTCACTTTTCACTGACTACATTCTACATTCCAGTCAGGCCCAGCTACTTAGACAATCTCACAGTTCATTTTTGCATCTGAGCCATCGCACATGTCCTGAAACATGCATTTCTAGCATTACTCTACTTAATTCCTACATATTCCTCAAGGCCTCTTAAACTTGGACCTCCCATGCACAGGCTGGTTTTAAATAATTTATGCATGCACATGCACATACATATTCATGCACATACAAACACATGTGTGAATACATTTTCTTATGCTCATCTAAATTCCCAGTAAATTGTACTCACCCTGATTTGGGCTCAAGAAAATGACCCTGTTTTTCAGTCTTAACACCTTTCTTTTTTTTTTTTTTTAAAGTCATCTTGACTATTATCTTTTGGGCTCATATGTGGCAAATGAACACATGTGGCAAAAGTCCTCAGTTGGAAACATTTTCTGCATCTCAATCCAAATCAATACTTAACTCAGTCTCCTGGTATGCTCATCTTCCACTGAAGGCGCAATTGCATACCAGATTTGGAGTAATCAGCGGCCAGAGTCATTTTATGAAGCAGCCTCCACTCTTTTGAAAACTTTTGATCTGACCCAATCAAGGAAATGGCCATGTCTGTCACTATGCTATTCAAACATCAACTCTGTCCTCTTCTCTCAGCTGAACTGTACTTTTTGGTTTGGGCCTACTTAGTGATTATCTCTATTTAGAATAGTAGGCACTCCAAACTTATTCTTTAGTTCCTTACCCTGGTTTACATTTCTTCATTGTATTTATCAGTATGGTTGACTATTGTCTGCCTTCCACACTAGGATATAAGCAGACACTTGGTCTAATTCACTGTGCATCTTCAGTACAGAGCAGACACTCACTGAATAGCTGTTGAATGAATGAATGAATGAATGAGTAAGTGAGTGAATGAATATCAGCATAATGAGAGACACTGACATTGTGATTAACCCACTGCAAGCAGGAGCCATCTCTGCTGGCTGGTACGGTTATTCTTGGGAAAATAAGAATCTTTTACTTTAAGAGTAATAAATCTTATCTCATTTAACTTTTTTAAAAAAATGTTAAATGGCAGATGGTTAGGATGGTTATTTATGTTTTCAATAAATACAAAGTAGAAAAGTGAAAAACCACAAAATCTACAGGGGAGGGAATTAATCAAAAGCTAAAATGTGTGCCTCAGCTGGCTCACAAATTGATATAACCTCATTTCAAGAAGCCTCTGTTATTCCTCTGGGCCTGGCTTTTGGACTTCTCCTAAGGGATCCCGTAGCTTAGTGGGAACACCTCCAATAGAACATACGATATGTTTATTGTGCCCTCCCTTCCCCATCATCAGCATTGGCCCAGAGCTGCTTCAGGCAGAGGGCTTGGCTCTTTTCTCCTTGGTGTCAGCCAGCACCACACACCGGTAGCCTGTGCATGGTAACTGCATCGAAGTGGGATAGCACAAAGCTTTAGCTCAGGCAGTTGTAATATAAAGGACATCAGACTTAAACAACTTAGGCTTATGTCTTCTGTTTTTGGCTTCTCAGCATCTGCACATCACTTGTTTTGGGGGATGACAGGGCTGCCTCTCCTTCCTTACAAAAGGTACACTGGATGTTCCTGCGTTCCTGCACCTTGGCCATGGAGTGTAGTTGTGGGGCTTTGGTTTGACAAATTAGATGCATGAGTTTAGAACTTTGGCTTTTACAGGAGTGAAACAAAATACAGACAGTTGAGATTAATCTGAGGGGCAATTGTTCAATTAAGACTTGACCCCAAGTGTCCAGGGTCGGCACTGCCTGCCAGTAATTTTGTAATAGGCGTGTGGGAGGGAGGGATGGAGATACTAGTGATATGATGGGCCTCTTCATCCTTTTAGTGCCTGCTTTGTGTTCCAGCCTTTCTACTGATAGTGTGTGCTGCCAGGTGTCTGCATGATAAGTCCTTTTGCTGCTTAGATTAGTTAGGATTGATCTTTAGTGCTTGGGATAAAACTTTTGGATTGATATATACAATATTTCTGGATCTCAACTTCCTATTCTGGTACTGGGAATTAACCCCACAGGCATTCTACCTCTGAGTTACACTCCCAGACTTTATTTATTTATTTATTTATTTATTTATTTATTTATTGAAACAGGGTCTCGCTAAGTTTCTGAGGCTGATCTTGAACCTGTGATCCTCCTGTCTCAGCCTCCCAAGTACTGGGATTATAGGTATGTGCCCACATGCCTGGTTCCAACTTCCTCTTAGGACATATAGGGTCAATAATTCTTACTTCCTAAGTTTATTTGAGAGTTAAATTACATGAAATGTTCATAAAAGTTCCTATAACAATGAGAAACACATAGCAAACATGCAAGGGCTTGAATTCCCTTCCTGCATCCTTAAAAATGTCCTGGAGATGACCAGCCGGAGGGAATGGGTTTATCAGTCACATCAATGCAGGGATCCCTGGAGTGGCTTTGCTTGAATGTTTGTGAGAGGTAAAACAATGTTTACCAATCTGCCAGCAGTACAGGCTTAATTAGTGTTTGCAAACTACTTGACATCCTTGAAAGAAAGGTGCCACCCAAGCACAGGCCATTATCATAATCAACTGGTGACTCACAGGCCTGAAACAAGAAATGCAGAGAGCTACCTGAGACAACAGGATGGAATGCATGGAGACCCCAGGGACACGAATTCCTTTTTAAAAATGGCTGTATTGAGATTTCATTAAATGACTACACAATGCACTCATTTAAAATGTACAATCCAATTATGTGTGTGTGTGTGTGTGTGTGTGTGTGTGTGTGTGTACTCAAAAGGTATGTGTAGCCATCACTGCAGTCAATACAGTCAATTTTAGAACATTTTTGTCACCTTGAAGAGGAAAGTATACCTTTCAGCTACACCCTTCCCACACTCTCATACATCCCAGCCCTGAGCAGCCACTACTCTTTTTCCCATCCCTACAGATTAGGCACAGTTGTGGGTTGTTCATACAAATGGAACCATATCCTATGTGGTCTCTGGTGACTGGCTTCTTTTACTCCACCAATGTTTTCAAGGTTCATCAACACTGTAGCATACACTGGTGCTACCTTCCTTCCTGGAGCTAAATAATTTCCCCTTGTGTAGCCCCTTGTATGGATAAGCATATCCTGTTTATTTTTCACCCACTGATGAAATGAGTTGTCTACACCCTTTTGCTATAGTGATTCATGCTGCCATGAACATTCCTGTGCAAGGTTTTGTGCAGATTGTTATTCAGTTGCTTTGCCTGGGAGTAGAATTTTTGGGTCTTATGGTAACTCTGTGTTTAACTTTTCGAGGGACTACCACACTGTTTTTCCTCAGCAACTGCGTCAGGTTATAATCCCACCAGATTAATGTCTTTTTTCATCTTGTAAAGATGTTGGCATTTCCTTACACTTATAAATATTTATGCTAAAATCCTTTAAGGATTTTTTTTCTTATTCAGAAATTGCGCACATTTTCTCTACCTTCCCATGTCTGATCTGGTGTATCCTCCGTTACTATAGCACATTCGGCTTCTATCCAGTCAGACATGCATCTCAGCTCTGGTGCTATGTCTGATTTAAGAGCTCCCATCAGGAATCCCAACCTTTTCCATGCTGTGCCTTGCTGCACACTTCATGACTAGCTCTGCAGCCTGCACCAAGTGCCTCTTTCTAAGACAGCCAACACAAGATTGAGGTTTCCTAAATAAGAACATATCTTCTTCAATTTGGTCCCAACTAGTTCATGTTTGTATAAGGTTCTGGGCTGAAGTTTAACTTTTTAACACATATGTTGAGAAAAATACATATAATTCTGTATATACATCACTAGAAAAGTTAGGGTGCTTAATAATAAACAAATGCTTATAAATATCTTCTGTTGAACCACAGAATGTTTTTAAAGCATTGATTTTGCTGTCTTTAGCAGGGCAAGATCCTCCAGCTCTCTCGGGCACTATGACTTTCTGGTATCTTTCACATAGCCAATTTACACATTAATATTTGCTGCCTGCATGCTGTGGGATTTTGAATTTGCAATCCCTCATATAAAGGATCACTGAGAAAGTGTTTTAGTTCTTGTGAGAACATAGAACATGGCTCACAAGGCCCTTTAGAAACATTACTAAATGTCTATGCCTCGCTAGGCTCTTTAGAAGCATTACTTTAAGAGCATTTTATATGTTAATTATAAATTCTTCTTTAGGGACATGGTCAATGAATAGACAAGGCCACATGGCATCAAATCAGATCTGCATTTACATCCCTGCCTTCACTACCACTGACAGCACGACCTCAAAGGTGACTTTAACAGCTCTGAACATAACTTCCTTCATACCTAATACCAGGATAATCTAGCAAACTCATTGGGTTCTTTTGATTAACTCAAATAGAAGAAATTAAAAATTGTACTAGCCAGACGTTGTGGTGCATGCTTGTCATCCCAGTACGTGGGAGGCTGAGGCAGGAGGATTGCACAGGTTCAAAGCCAGCCTCAGCTACTTAGTGAGGCTCTCATCAACTTAGTGAGACCCTGTTTCCAAATAAAATATAAAATAGGCCTGGGAGTGTAGCCCAAAGGTAGAAAGCCCCTGGGTTCTATCCCCAGCACCACACAAAAAAATATTATACTAATTTTAGTAACTCTTTTCCCCTAAAGATCCTATTCCTTGAGACACAGCCTTATATTTTCTGGTTGAGGAAAAGGAAATTTACTAATATGAATTTCTTGTTGACCAAGAAAATACTCCCCTGGGCTGTAATGATACCCTATCCTCCATGCCGCTGATTTTCTTCCATTGTAATATACATCATGTGATCACAGTACACAGAATGCCACTATTGGCCAGGCATGGTGGTGCACACCTGCAATCCCAGAGACTCAGGAGGCTGAGGCAGGAGAATGGAAAGCAAGCTCAAGTCCGGCCTGGGAAACTTAGTGAGAAATATCTCAAATTAAAAATTAAAAAGGAGCCTGGTGCAGTGGTGCACACCTGTAATCCCAGGACTTGGGAGGCTGAGACAGTGGTATTGCCGTTTCAAGATCAGTCTCAGCAACTTAGTGAGGCCCTCAGCAACTTAATGAGACTGTTTAAAAAATAGGGGTATAGCTCAGATGTAAAAATACCCTGGGTTCATTTCTTAGTACCCCTTAAAAAAATAAGAAACAATTAAAAGGGGCTGGATGGGTGGCTCAGTGGTAGACAACACCCCTGGGTTCCATCCCCAGAATGGCCACTACCCCCTCCCCAAAAAAGGAGAAAGAAATAATGTCATCTACTAGAAAATTCAGATGGCAGTGAGGGCAAGGGAGAGTGAAATGAGGAGCTAGTGGTATCCTTTGTGCTGCTCGGTGGTGAGTGGTGTCTCACTGTGTCAGGGCTGGAATGGGCCCTGGTTATTCCTGCCAGTTGTATCAGTTGTAAAGAGAACTATCATTTCTCTGGGGAGAGAGGCCTGTATTTACACCTGTCAGAAAGGAAGGAAAGGGGTAGTACCCTGCACCAGAAGGTAGAATTCCCCTACAACTACAGCCTGAATTAGATTTTTTTCTTCCAGTGGCTTTTTAAAAAATGTATTTTAGATTTCATAAACACCATTAATTCATACTGAAATTCACAGTGGTCTTTACCACAGTTGGTAGATGTTACCAGAGTCATCTTATTTATTTATAAGTACTTGGAAAATAAAAAATACCATAGAATTGAAATGTAATAGCCTCACTAGTAGTAACAGTTTGTTTAGTAAAGGATAATATGTGTTTGCATAAAATCTGAGATAGGCTTGTGCAGGAAGAATTCATATGGCTCGTCTTGAACTCTGAAAGCAGGATCCTGCCTTCCTCACTTCCAAGGCTGTCTCCCCAGGGGAGAGCACAGGATTTTACCATCTAGCAAGAAATGGGCCTCTTGGCATGGCTACTGAAGAGTGCCTCAGAGCTGTTAGAGATGTCATTTCCTGCTAAGGATGATGCCAAAGTTCCATTTTCTGAGATAATAATGTTCATGTAAGTGTAGAAATTAGTTTTTGACAGATGGTGGCTCCTGAGACATGCAAACCAAAGGCTTATCTGATGGAATCCAAATTCTCTCCAAGAGCTCAGGAAACCTGGGTTCAAGAATGGGTCTACCTTCTCTGCTTTCAAGAAAGAGTAAATAACATCCACCTACAATGGTACCCTATGAAATTTCTATGTGGATTTGCTTCCTTTTGACACCCTCATTCTCAATAGTTTACCATCTAGATTAAGTCTCCTAAAAGTCAATATTACTAATTTACTTTGTGTTCAAATACCCAAAAACTAGTATGGGTTCCCTGTCCCTAAGGAAAAAAGTGTCAGAAATTTTTGCTGAGAAGAATTTCAACACCAAGGAAATTCCCTTACTCAAGTCTTAGAGTCTTTTCCTTGTAACAATAATTCCCTCCCTTTTCCCTAAGCCTTTTCTCAGCTGCTATAGCCAAGAGGCTTCTAGCCTCCTCTACCTTCCAGATAGAAAGGATGAGGGCTGGAGAGGCTTCAAACAAAAGAATCAGGAGCTCTCATGTAGATGATGTTCTCAGGAGACGGGACTATGCCAAATCCAGTTTTCCCTTTCAATACATTTGGCTAGAGCCACATACCTGGTAGTAGAAGTCCATCCGAGAAGCAACCACTTCAAGTAAAGGTCCAGCAATCTGAGAGGGAAACTTGGCAAACCCAAGTTGCCACGGTAACCGGCCTCTCAGCTTCAACATTTCCTACTTATGTTTTTTAGTGTGGGGTTTGTGTTTTGGAAAGTTCCCCCTCTTTCTTTTAACCTCCAAATATGTGAGAAAATGTCTGCCAGGGGAATTAAGAGAACACACTGCTCATAACTGACTAGAAACCATAGGGATTTAAAGGTTTCTGAGACTGAAAAATGTAACACACAGGATTTGGAATCTAAGCAACGGGATATTAGGATGTGGGTTGTAGTTGGTCTTATAGGCCTCCTGTGTAGCCTACTCTTTATTCAACCAATCCTTCATATGCCATAATGATCATATTATACTTTTTAAAACAGAAGCATCAAGAATTATACATTTTGGAAGATCTGGTAGCACATCTTTATACTTCTATTAGAGCATTGTAATTATACATCATAGTGAGGTTCAAAGTGATACAAACATATATGCACATAGCACTTGGCATGTTTTCCTCTAGATTGCCCACCCCCACTCCATACATGTTAGTGGGACTGGTAGCCTTTTTAAAAGAAATGCAGCTTAAAACATGTTCAAAAGGACCATTTCCCATGTAGTTAGTCTCCAAATCACTCAGCCTTTTTTCATGCCAGCTTCAAAATAGCATTAATCATTTAATGTCAGCTGTTTCCAGCTATGGGTATAATTCTTGTAGACAGAAAGAAAGGTAGTGCCCAAGAGGATCTGAGAACCAAGAAACATGTGTGCAGAGGTTGAATACTTTCCCCAGGCCCATCATTTTCCAGTTGATAGCTCCTGCTCTGAATGGCTGGTCAGGGCCCCGTCTGAAAGACATGAACGACAAATCCAGTGACTCGAATAAAATCCTCCCCAATAATGTTTGGTCCTGAGTGTCTGTGTGAGCAGGGCAGTTTTGGTGGATTTAAAGTTGTAATGAAAATTGAGTACCCTAACTTTGCCAATTATAGAAAGGATGTTGCTTATCTCTCCTGTTAGCTGCTAAGATGCCTTAAGGGTTTAGATTAGAAGACACAGACAGACAGAGAGAAGAGTTATTAAATTTTCAACCTAACACAGAGAAAAATTAGAGATAAACAGATGAGAAAAAACATATCTCAGTTAAGAGATCAAGTTGCTGAAATCATCAATAACTTTAAGCAACATAAAACAGCAAAAGCAATACGCACACACATAGATATCACATATAATATATACATTACACATTATATCTTGTATACAAGTGTTACTTTATACAAGGGACTACTCTCCACATATGCTTTGAATACATGTTATGTTATCATGCTTGATGATGTGGTCTTTGATAAGCAATTATCAGTAAACTACACAGATGAAGAATTTTAAAATGTCTTGCTTCTGGCACACATCTGTACATGTGTGGCATGCATCATTTCCAGAGGACAAAGTAATAATCTCTCAGTTTTAGGAGCTACACTGCGACCATAGAGATAATTAGCTCAGGCACACAATGATAAACATGTCAAGATAGGAAAAATGGTTTGCTCCCCCCCCCTTCTAAACAAGAAATGGGAATGTGATGGCAAATGTCCTTCCAGCTTGGCGGAACAGGACAGCTCACCTATAATCAGTCTCCTATAATAAACTGCTCTTAATTTGAGCTAATCAATATTGTCACAGACGATATCTGGTAGTAGGATCATGAGACTGGAAGTGGAATTCTAGAGTTTAAAATAATCATTCAGGTCCATAGCTCTCAAGGGTTCTCAGGTAAGCCCTCCCTTAGTTCACCATTATCTGTAATGGTTCCCTCATCAGGTTTTATCCTAAAGTTAATGATATTTAGGAGAGACTACCTCAGGTTGTTAAGTATAGATGCATTTTAACATCTCAGAGAAATTTTGAGGATATTTCTTCTGGTGGCTTCCTTAAATCCACTGCTGCTAATAAAGTAATTTCCCATTTTTTCTATACTGTAAAGAAAGGAGCAATTTCTAATGCTGCTCTATGGAAAAATATTTGGAAACCTGAGGCCAAAACAAATAGAAACTGAGTGAAGATGACTAGATGCCTATAGATATCTTTCTTGATGATAAATTCCATTTAAACTTCCAGTGAGAAATGCATTTACATTTCAGAACCATTAAAATTGAGGGAAAGGTATGTGCATCTTGGAACCAAGAAAATATGATTTTGTTTATTTTAACTTATTTAATCATCTTGCCATGACAATGTCCTCATGAAATCAAGTGTGTAATGGCTGAATAGTATGTGAAAACCAGGGTTTATTCTTGGGCTCATTCAATTCTTAGATGAATTTTCTTTATACTCTTAGATATCACAGTTACTTGTTCTCTGTCTTACTATCATGTGAATAGATAAAAAATAGAGTGAGTAAAAAATGAATGACAAAGTACCAGGAGCTCACATATAGATGGTGTTCCAGGGGCCAGGATCATGTTAAATTAGTTCTCCTTTCCGATGCACTTGGCCTCTGACCATTAAAGATTGATAAAATCAAAATGGAATGTGAGACTGACATTTCTGAAAAAAGACATATTAATTAGGAGTGGACTAGCCCTACCACTCTATTAACCATAAGAGTTGAATAAAATATATAAATAATTGCTTTCAGGCATTGGACAGCAGGTAGTCTCACACCCCAATCTTTGAGAAAAGAGAAAGTACTAAGGTAGCCTCATGACTTCCCTAGGTCTCTGTGCTGGGTAATCTCCTGACATTAGGACCATGACCTGAGGTCAAATCTAACACAGTAATCTTAATAAGTAAAGATGCTTCATTCACAGTTTGAAGGAGCTTAGGAGGGACGAATCTGCTAGGGACATAACCAGGAAGGAGGAAGCGGCAGAAAGGAAGAACTAGAAAGGAGAGTAGGGGAAAGAAGGCAAGACTCCACATAGGGATCTGCCACAAATCTTTGACCAAAGGCAGAGCTGCATAAAACCACACAAAGATGATCGGAGAGTGAATACTGTGTGGGATAACAGAAGAAAAAGCAGTTCTGAGGAGCATGCAAAGTTTTGAGACACATGATCAAAGGACTTTGTTATCACCATGTTAACTCCTAAGAAATCCAACCAACACACCCAAAGGCTATGCCTTGGTAGGAAGGTCCAAGCCCCAGAGTAAGGTACCCTAGACCCTCCCTAACATCTAAAAGCAAACATTGACCAAGTCCTCAGATGGGAGACAGAGATTGAATATTGTCAAGGTAAAGGGACTTTGGAAATATCGTGTGCTTTTCACAAATTATCCCAATAAATCAAAAAATACCATAGTCAATGAATACCTACTAAAATAAAAATTATATGTTCTCAAAGAGATTTTAGAAGGAAGTCATTACAGTGTATATCAACAACAAAAATTAAACTATAAACACTAACTATACATAGATATGAGAAAATATGACTTATAGCCAAGAAAAAAATAACAGTTAATAGAAACACATGCAAGTGATACAGATGTTGGCTTTAACAAAGATTTTAAGGCAGCTTTGATAAAATATGTTCAAAGAACTTTTAAAAATTTAAGAAAAATATGGTCTTAGTGAGAAAACAGATGGAGACTTTCAGCAGAGAAATTAAAAAAATGTTTTTTTAAAGAACCAAAGGAAAATTCTAGAAGGAAAAAAGGTACAATAGCTAATTTAAAAAAAATATTAGATGGGTTTAGCAGCAGATTGGAGATGACAGATGAGTCAATAAACTTGAGAAGGTTTCAATAAAAAGTATCCAATTTTAAGAAGAGGTTAAAAGTGATTGAAGAAAAATGAACAAAGCCTCAGGGATCTACAGGACAATTTCAAACAATCTAACATACATAAAATAGGTGCATAGAGGAGAATAGAAGGGGAATCTGGCAGAAAAAATACTTGAAGAAATGAAATAGCTGAATACTTGCCAAATTTGATGAAAAATAACATTCATATCCAAGAGTTCAACAAACCCATGCAAGACAAATATAAAGAAAACCATAGTAGGCACATAATAGGAAAACTACCAAAAACCCAAGAAAGAAAAAACCTTAAATCAGCTTAGGGAAATAGAGGAAAGGCAATATATATATATATATATATATATATATATATATATATATATATATATATAATCAATGAGTATTACTGAATTTATTTCTGACTTGTCAGAAAAAAGGAAGCCATAAAACAATGGAACAATATTTATATAATGCTGAGAGAAAAATCAACCCTTAACTTAGAATGCTAAATCCAGTAAAAATATCCTTCAAAAGTGAGGGTAAAATACAGACATAGTTAGGTAAACTAAGGCTGAAAGAATTTTTCATCAGCTGTGTTCGTTTTGCATTGCTGTGATCAAAATACCTGATAAGAACAATTTAACAAAGGAAAAGTTTATTTTGGCTTATGGATTCAGAGGTCTCTGTATATGCCAGCCAGTTCCATTGCTCTGGGATTGAGATGAGGCAAAGCATCGCAGCAGAAAGGCATGGCAAATGAAAACTGCTGGGTGCATGGGAGCCAGGAAACAGAAAAGGAGAGAGGATAGAGCTAGGGAGAAGTGACCTACCTCCTCCAACTATTTTCTACCTCCCAGTAGTTCATTCAGCTATTAGTGGATTCATCCACTGATGGGTCATAGGCCTCATGATCCAGTCACTCCTCAAGAGCTCAACCTCTGAACATTGCTGTATTGGGGACCATGCTTTCAATACGCAAGTTTCTGGGAAACATTCCAGATCTCACCTATAACACCAGCAGAGGTATAAAATAAGGGGTTCGTGGGGCGTGGTAGCGCATGCTTGTAATCCCCCCGCTTGGGAGGCAGAGACAGGAGAATCGCGCAGGTTGGAAGCCAGCCTCGCTGGCTTAAGAGACCCTGTTTCCAAATAAAAATATTTTTAAAAAGTAGGTCTGGGAGTGTAGCCCGGAGGTAGAAGGGTTTCCAGGAACCCCAGTACCACCAAAATAAATAAATAAATAAATAAATAAATAAACAAACAAACAAACAAACAAACAAGGGGTTCTGAAGAATGGCAACACATGGACCCTCAGTTCTATGGAAAAGCAAGAAGAGGAACAGAAATGGCAAGTAAGTCAGTAAATATATAAAATAGTGTGCTTTTTTTCCTCCTCATTGTTTCCTAAAAATGACTCATCAGACTATAAGTAGCCTTCCATTTGCATAATATTGTGAGATGATAAAAATGATTGAACACATTGAGGCCATGCAAGATAATTTTAATAAGTGGAAAGTGAGTTCCTTGACCTTTATGATTATTTTGTGATAATATTAACTCTGTTGATTATTTAAACATATAAGAAAATTTTAATGGTAATATCAATATTTGGTGTATTGTAACTGAAAAAACATTAGAAACATTGAGAATTAAAGTTTTTCACTATAAAAGCAAATTATTATCAGCTGGGTATGGTGGCATATGCTTGTAATCCCAGTACTTGGGAGTCTGAGATAGAAGGATCACAGATTCTCGGCCAGCTTCAGCTACTTAGTGAGGTTCTCCAAAACTTAGCGAGACCCTGTTTGAAAATAAATAATAATCAGAAGAAGTAGGGCTGGAGGTGTAGCTCGAAGGTAGAGTCCCCCAGGTTCCATCCCGAGTACCACAAAAAAAGCACAAATTATTAAAAATAGTTGAAAAGTTCTCATCTTTTTATAACTTATAATAGGAGAGTGAGGATTTTTTTCTATGCTTTAGAAAATTTTTAGAATCTTTATTGGGCATAGACCAGTTCTATTTTAGCCTTTGTGTGTTCAGTGCTGCGAAGAGTTTGAAAGTTCTTTTAATATGAATGTGAGGAGTTTGGGTGGTCTTACTTCTTCTAAAACACCAATACATTTTTCCCATTCTCCCCTTTATTTATGCTGACAGATCCACCTTTACTAAGCTTCTCAGAATAGAATAACAAGTGCCAGCATTTATATAGTTAAGGGTTTCTTCTTTGATCCACTGGTTTCATTTGAGCCTTACCTTCAACATTATCTTTTACTTTTTTTCATGCATTTTTCTTTGTTGTCCAACTTCCTCTTTTACTTATTCATTTATGTAAAATGTTGTGTGAATGTATCACTAGGAAACAAGAAGGTGACACACATGCCTTGCTATCTGTGCATAAACTAAACAATAGTTGCACAATGATATAGATTTTGAAAGAAGTGACATCTTGATGCTGATCACATACATTGTGATTTGTGGACTGAAGAGCTAGCAGCAAGTTCTGTATCTTGTACATAACAGTTTATAAATATAAGGTAATAACTGAAATAATAATCATATCGTTGGACGACTGGTGTTACAGTTTGTATCCAAAGCATCCTCCAAAGGCCTGTGTGTGACAGCCTTGGTTTCCAGCTCAGCTTGGTGCTACTGGGAGTTGGTGGGAACTTTAAGGTGGGGCCTAGTGGAAAGACTTTAGGTCACTGGAGATGTGCCCTCAAAGGGGATGGTGGAACCCTGGTCCTTTTTTTTTTTTTTTTTTTTTTTTTCTTCTCAGCTACTGTTTTCTCTGCCATTCCTTGGTGTGCTGCCTTTTTTCAGAAGTAACAAGGTCAATTGACTGTGGACTGGAACCTCTGAAACCATGAGCCAAAAGAACCTTTTGTGTGTGTGTGTGTGTGTGTGTGTGTGTGTGTGTGTGTGTGTGGTGCTGGGGATGGAACACAGAGGCTTTCTACTTCTGGGCTATACTCCCAAACCTATTTTATATTTTATTTGGAAAAAGGGTCTCACTAAGTTGCTGAGAGCTTCACTAATTAGCTGAGGCTGGCTTCAAACCTACGTGATCTACCTGTCTCAGCCTCCGAGGTACAGGCATTACAAGAGTGCACCACCATGCCCAGCTAAACCTTTTCCTGTTTATATTGGACTATCTCAAGCATTATATTAGTGAAAATTTGATCAATGTAATTAGTATTAATTAAATAAATGTGAGTGAAAATGTGTCTTCATTGGAAATTGTAGGATAGAGTTTAGAACTTATGCATAGGTAAAAGATATCCAAAGCTCAAAGCGCAAAGTTAGTCAATGAATACAATGGAATTATACTGATATGCAGCCATAACATTTGTAAAATAGGTGATAGATATAAAGTAGTATGAAGATATGAAGTGGTATATGATACAATATTGACTTCAATAATATATTTTAATTAAAATTTTAATTGAGGAAATAAAGTGGAATAATATAATAGCTTTAAGTAACCTAAAACAAGACAGAGGGTACCAGGAAAGAAGGAAGGAAGGAAGGAGGGAAGGAAGGAAGAAATTTATTTAAACCAGACATATGAATTATTATATTAAGTGTAAATAGGCTTGAAATAATAGTAGGAGATATACTGTATAATCAGATTGATAAAAATATGATATTCAGTATCAGAATCAAACATTACTAAAATTTTAAGAGACTTTCAGAAAGATGGTAACTGAGAAAAGAAGCGTTTACGAGTCCTGCTAACACTCGATCTCTATTGCCACAAAATTAAGGCTTTTCATAGCCAGGAAACACTATCAACAGAGAAATAAAAACTGTAAATACAAGGGACAGAGAAAAAGAAGACTAGAAGAACAACCATAGACCAGAAAAGAAACCAGACTGCATGGGTCAGTGGATGCCACACCAGCGCCATCTTGCCTCACAGCACCAGGCTCCAGAGAGGAAAGGTAAACAAGGAGCTGAAGTGAGAGCTGCAGATCATTCAGGTATAATTCAGCAGCTCTTTCAGTGCAAAGAATGTCTAAAAATACCAGTGGCCAAGCTCATCACACCTCCCAGGGACTCAGAATGGAGGTCAAAACCAGAAAAGAAATACAGCAGCCTCACAGCCGAGGGCTTGGAAGTGCACCATATTGCCAGCAGCAGCGGCTAGTTCACTACGCTACTACAGCTCCAGATCAACTTGCACAATAACCATAAATGAAATTTCAGCCCCTAAAGAAGAAATCCCAGAACTGCACCCTCAGGGACTTGCGCAGCTTTGATAATCTCCCTGGGTCTGAGATTTTGCAGTCCAACCCAGTGAAGGAGTACTGGTGGCAAAGATACCACATCCTAGTCACAGCTTCCCATGGCAAAACGCCCAGCCCAGCACCCTCAAGGTCTCACGCAGCCTTGATTAACTCCCTGGGTCTGACACTTTGTGATACAACCCAGTAAAGGCGTAGTGGCAGCTGAGATGACCACAGACTCGAGATCCAGAGCACCGTAAGTGAAGTCTTGGTGACCCAGGGAAGAACCCAGAGGCAAAAACTTCTGAAATCATGGAAAAGAGGAACAACAATAGAGCAATAAACACCCACAACCCCACAAGATCAGAATCTGATAACACAGAAATTCAGAGATCTCCAGAAGATCAAATCAGGAACATAATTGTAGAAATAATACAGGACCTTCGAAAAGAATTTAGAGAGAGTCTAAAAGAAATAAAGGATGCAATCATTGAGTAAAGGTATCAATTCAAACTATAAACAATTGATTAGAACACATGGAGAATAGAATCTCTCTCCCAGAAGGTGATCACTCCAAAAACGAACGCATAATTTATAACTTCAAAAAAAATCTGACAATAGGAATTTGACATTGAAGAAATATGGACCCATTTTAAGAGAGCTAACCTAAGAATAATTGGAATATAGGAGGGAAAAAAGGTGAAAACAAAGGGATCAATAATCTCTTCAAAGAAGTAATAGCAGAAAATTTTCCAAACATAGAGCAAGAGGTTGATACACAGGTCCAGGAAACTTATAGAACTCCCTTTAGACAGGATCAGAGAAGAGGATCCCCACACTACATAATTGTCAAAATGAGCAATGTGGAAGCCAAGCAAAGAATCTTAAAGGCGACAAAAACAAAAGGCCAAGTGACATTCAGAGGAAAACCAATTAGATCACTCCAGACAAACCAAGTCATGAAAGTCAGAAGGGCTTGGAGTAACATATTCCAAACTCTGAAAGAAAACAATTTCCAGCCAAAAATGTCCTACCCAGCAGAATTATCTATCAAATTAGATGGAAAAATAAGAAGTTTCCATGATAAACAGAAACTGGAGGAATTAAGTCTTCAAAACCAGCGCTAGAGAAAATACTCAAAGAGATTAACTACAAAGAAGAAATAGATAATACACACCAGAACCAGAGAAACAAGATTTTCCATTAAGCAGACAACTAAGCAAAGAAGAATAAACAGTATTTCAAACAGAAATAAAATCTTAACATGTTACGAATTAAAAGTTCTCTATCAATAATCACACTTAATGTAAATGGCCTCAATTCCCCAATAAAAAGACATAAAGTGGCAAAATGAATTAAAAAACAGAATCCATCCATTTGCTGCTTACAAGAAACACGCTCTAAAAGTAAAGATAGTAATAAACTCAAGGTAAGGGGCTAGAGCAAGGAAATTCATGTTAAGTAGCCATCCTAACAAATGTGAAGTAGTATTTCACTATAATTTTTATTTGTATTTCCTTAATGATTAGTTATAGTATGATAATGATGAGTAATATTCATCTGTTTATTGGTCATATAAAAATCTTTGGAGAGTCCAGTACCTATTTTAGTCTTTTACCTATTTCTAAATTGTATTGTTTGCTTTTATTGTTGCTAATTTTTAGGATTTCTATTTGGAATATTAATATACCTTCAAATATAGCATTTGGAAACATTTTATCCCATTCTATCAGTAACTTTTAGTTCTGTTTACATTGTCTTTGGTTGTACAATTTTTTTTTAATTTTTAATGAAGTTTGTTTATTCTTTTGTTGCCTGTGCCTTTGGAATCATATCCAAGAAATCACTGCCAATTTCAATGTTGTAAAGTTTTATGACCCAGGTTTTCTTCGAAAAGTGTATAGTCTTAAGATTTATATTTAGGTCTTTTATCTATCTTGAGTTAATATTTGTATTTGGTGTTAGGTGAGGGTCAAATTTTATTCTTTTTCATGTAATTATTATTTTTCAACAATATTTAGTGAAAAGATTATTATTTTCTTCACCAAACATTCTTGGAAACCTTGTCAAAAATAACTTGACCATACATGGAAGAATTTATTTCCAGGCTTTTTATTTTACTCCACTGGTTTATATCTGCCTTTGTAGCAGTACTACACTATTTCGATTATTGTAGCTTTATAAGGTTTGAAATCAGAAAATGTACATTTTCTAGCTGTGTCCTTTTTTGAGATTGTTTTGGGTGTTTAGAGTTCATATTTCATGTTAGGATAGATTTTTTTCTGAAGAATAAGTCTCAAAACTTTTTATAAAGATTACATTAAGAAGTGGGAACTCTAAAATATTGTTGGTAGGATTGCAAATTAGTACAACCACTTTGGCAAACAGTATGGAGGATCCTCAGAAGAATGGGAACCAACTTACCATTTGAGCCAGTAATACCACTTCTGGGTATCTACTCAAAAGAAATGAAAACAAACTACCAAACCAATGCATGTGTATCTATGTTCATAGCTGCACAATTCACCATAGCCAAACTATAGAAACAGCCAAGATGTCCATCAACAGATGAATGGATTACAAAACTGTGAGATATGTACACAATAGAATTTCACTCAGCCATAAAGAAAAATACAATTATGTCATTTACAGGGAAATGGATGGAACTGGAGGACATTATGCTAAGTGAGATTAGTCAGTCACAAAAAATAAGAAATCAGATGCTTTCCCTAATATGTGAAAGCTAGGGAGAAATGGGTAACAGAACAAACTCTACATGAAAAAGGAGATCCTATAGAGAAGCAAATAAGGCAACCTCACTGAGGGAATGGGAGAGTGAAAAGAGAAACTATCTAAAGCACATGATGTACTTAAACATATCAAAATCTATCACTAGGCCAAGCATGAGGAAGGATGGGGAGGGAATGAGGTGGGGATTGGGTTTGGGCTAATTGGATAATGTGTGCATGTATGTCTCCACAAATCTTTTATTCTATTAAGATGTATGACTAGTAACATAATATAGAAATGATCCATGAATGTATAGCCTTAACTGAATAGACACTTCACAAAAGAAGAGATACGAATGGCCAATAGATACATGAAAAGATGTTTTACACCATTAGCCATCAGGGAGATGCAAATCAAAACTACACTGAGATTCCATCTAATCCCAATCAGAGTGGCAAATATAAAGAAATCAAGGCAAGGACGTGGGGAAAGAGGAATCTTTCACACTGTTGGTGGGAGTGCAAACTAGTTTAGCTGCTATCAAGATCAATGTAGAATTTTCTTAGAAAACTGGGAATAGATCCACCGTATGATCTAGCTCTATCACTCCTGGGTATTTTTCCAAAGGGCTTGAAATCAGTGAACTACAGTAACATATGCATACGTATGTTTATAGCAGCACAATTTGTAATAGCCAAAATATAGAACCAAGCCAGATCTCCATTAACAGATAAATGGATTGCAAAATAATGGGAAATACACACAATGGAATTCTATTCAGCTATAAAGAACAAAATCATGGCATTCACAAGAAGATGGAAATATCTGGAGAACATTATGTTAAGTGAGACCAGCCAAGCACAGAAAGAGAAGGGACATATGTTTCCTCTAATATGCCCAAACTAGAGAGCATTGGGGATACCAGAAAGACTCCAGATAATAGAAGGGAAATCACAGCAAAGCTAGAATGGAAGGATACGAGATGAAGAAGACTAAGGTTGATTAATGGAGGAGCTACATTCGAATATGTGTAAAATTATGAATATAGCATGGTTAACTTGGACACTCATTGTTGGGAGTGGGGAAGGGGAACTGGGGTGGGAGGGGAGAAGGCACCAGACACAGTCTAAATGTATACCATTTTCAATATGTTCCACTTGTAAATAAAAGTAAAGATTAAAAAAACAAATAAAATATAAAATAGGTCTGGGAGTATAGCCTGGAGGTAAAAGGCTCCTGGGTTCCATCCCCAGTACCTATTATATATATAAATTTATATATATATATATAATTCAATGTGTGTGTATATGTGTATATATATATATATATATACACACACACACACACACATTGAAAATAAAATAAAATTTTAAAGATATAGGCGACAGCAGAACATGAGGCAGCATGAAGATGCTGGGACTGGCAGCAGCACCCCAGGGCACTGGTTATCTGAAGAGAGTTAGTTTGCTTATGAATCATCTCCATTTTATTTGTGATATTACTTAGTAATTTCCTGAGTGACACAAACATTTTTCTAGCAAAAATAAAGGCATAGACTCCAGGTTTGTTTACCATAAACACACATAGAAAAACAATCGATATCCTCTCAGAGGCTAATACATAGATGAGAACTCATACATTAGTAATAACCATCGGGTGGTCCAATTATCATGTTTACACATCACATGATTTGAACTGATTATTTCTCCTGCAGGCAAAAACATTTGTTTCAGAAACTGTCCTTTTCCCATCAAACAACAATGAGGACTTTATTAGAATAAACTGACCCTATGTGTATGGATCTACCAAGGGACTCTTCATTCTGTGCCTAGATCTCTATGCTGTATGACCACTTGTAAGCTACTTTTTGAGCCTTGGATTCCTAATACATAAAATAGCAATGATAATATGTAGTTAATTAAATTGTGATGATTAGCTATGAAGTACCTGATACATAAAAGATGTTCAATAAGTGATAGTTATTATGGGTAACATATTATCTACACTCAAACAGAGCTATATAAATTGACAAAAGATTGTAGTTTCCCCTAATTAAGATTATAAACATTGAAACTCATAGAAATGTATAAAATAGAGGTTAATTACTTAATATAAATAAATAATCACTTATGAGAAAAAATTTTTTTAAAAAGATTGCCCACAGTAACCCAAAATCCTGAGAATATTATTGCTATAAATATGAAGCATATAGCCGGGCGTGGTGGCGCACGCTTGTAATCCCCGCGCTTGGGAGGCGGAGACAGGAGGATCGCGCAGGTTCGAAGCCAGCCACGCTGGCGTAAGAGACCCTGTTTCAAAAATATAAAATAGGTCTGGGAGTGCAGCCCGGAGGAAGAAGGGCTTCCAGGAACCCCAGTACCACCAAAAAAAAAAAAATAAATAAATAAATATGAAGCATATAAAATATACAACACAGGTGGGAGTGCAAACTAGTTCAGCCACTATGGAGATCTGTGTGGAGATTCCTAAGAAAACTGGGAATAGACCCACCACATGATCCAGCTCTACCACTCCTGGGTATTTTTCCAAAGGGGTTGAAATCAGAGAAGTACAGCAACGTATGCCATACCTATGTTCATAGCAGCACAATTCATAATAGCCAAAATATGGAACCAACCCAGGTCCCCAACAACAGATGAATGGATTGCAAAATTATGGGAAATACACACAATGGAATTCTATTCAGCTATAAAGAAGAACAAAATCATGGCATTTGCAAGAAGATGGAAAGTCCTGGAGAGCATTATGTTAAATGAGATCAGCCAAGCACAGAAGGAGAAGGTACATATATTTCCTCTAATATGCCCAAACTAGGGAACATAGGGGATACCAGAGGGACTCCAGATAATGGAGGGGAAATCTCAGCAAAGTTTGAATGGAAAGATAGGAGAGGAGGAAGGCTGAACTTGATTAATGAGGGTCTATATCCGAATATGTGTAAAAGTATGAATATGGCTGGTTACCCTGGACAATCATTGGTGGGAGGGGGGAAGGAAAAACATGGGTGGAGGGTGGAGAGGGCACCAAGTACAGTTTAAATGTATACCATTTATTTTCAATAAAAAATTTGTATAAAAATAAAATAAAATATACAACACATACAGACTAAACTGCATGTATTTGCTGAAGATAAGTCATGTGTCTGAAAGTTATATAACACCTTCCCACCACAACCCATCAACAACCTTTGGTCAGCTGCTCCTCATTCCATCAACTATATAGTTAGTCACCTGCTACAGAGAGTATTTCCTATTTCTTCTCCTTATGTACTTATGTCTCACTTATTGTTGGATTCACCACCTTGTAAGTATCTGTGTCTCTTTTTTCACAGTAGATTCCAAGGTCTTTCAAACCAGAGACAGTGTGTTGCTATTCTTTGTTAACCCTTTCCATGTAGTTTCCCAAAGCCATGTTATTCAGTACCTTGCACACAGTAGTTGACTCATGTTGATGCTAATAGCTTGTTATCTTCCTCTAGACTTCCTCTTGCCTCTAAGAAGATCTACCTATACATGACAATGCACAGGCCTTCCAGCTACATTATTTAAATGTAAATACTATAATCCCAAACAGATGTGAAAATGCAGCTGCTTTCTCTGATTGGGGTTTCTCCTGGGGACTTTGGCTTTAGAACAGTGAAGCATATCATACTAAGTAAGCATGTGGATGACACCTGGAACCCATTATACGTGGACAAGCTGCCCCAACAATAATCTATCTAGGAGATATTGTCCTACATAACATATTATTGATCAAACTTTAGGAGCAGTAGATAGTACAAAAGTGTACCTTTGCTCTGACTTGCTTTACCATTTCAACATAATTCTCATCATTGCTCAGGGAACTAACACAAATCCAAGATTTTATTACATAGAGTTGGTCTCTCCAGGCTAATCCCTATGTCTGGCCTAATTTAAATCAAGATTGAGTCTAGAACCAGAAAAAAAAAAAAAACCTACTCAACTATCAACTTAAAACTGGTTACTAGAGTATGACTGAAAACAATATAGATTGGTAACTAAAAGTAAAAGCCCTAAGTGGGAGCAAGCTAAAGATATGCAAGTTCTGATTTTAGTCAACAAACCACAGTCAAGTATCCAAGATATTAGTATCAGGTAACCAACCAATGTCAGAAACACCAAAATCAATTGAGAGCCCCATATGGAGAAGTTCCTTGTCTTGTTCATTCTTTATATCACCTTTCTTCAACTCTCAACACTTTCCTTAGACCTTAGTAGAAGGAAAAAAAAATAAACAAAAACCTTTTGAGCAATCAACTTTAAAAGTTTCAATAATTAAGCCATTAGGCCTGAAGCATTCAGAGAGCAATTTGGTTTAATTTACCCTGCAGAATAGTAGGAGAGAGGCCTCTTCTCTATAGCATAGCACAATTATATCTCTAGATAATTTCTAATAGCACTAGCTGCTAATAAAATCTCCATTCTCAGTGGGGTTTATTTCTCATCCACATAAGGCAGCAAGGGCATATTCTGGATCAATCTTAGGCATTTCCTCAAGTGGTGAGTCAGGAACCCAGTTTCTTCAGAGCTCCTGAGTCTCTCATTTCCCAATGCATGACCTCCAGGACTGCCATATCCACCTACATCAAGCCAAATGAGGAACAAATATGGAGGCATGAGTATCGATTTTTTTTTCAATGAAGCTGGCCTGAAAGTGATAGATATTACTTCTGTTAATACTCTTTGGCCAGAATTCAGTTATCTGGCTGACTCTAACTGAAAGAGAAGCCAAGAAATATAATCTTACCTGAGAAGAGAGAATCAGACAGAAAATTCTGTTACAATAGCCTTTTGAAGTTTTTTTTTTTTTTTTTCAGATAAAGAGGTGGGAAGAAAACTGCTACCCTAAGATTATTAAATCTGAGCTTAATTCACCAATTCCAGCTGATTATTCCTCTAAAGATGTTATATACTATGTTGGAATAATCCTTCAAGAATCTGATAATGTTCTTGGTGATCAAACTGATAGAATCATTCTCTTTACTTTTCTTTGATATCCCAGCAACAAAAGTTCAACATGGTTTTTTTTTTTTCATTAGCTTTTTCATCAAACCATTAAATATTTATTCAGCAGCTACTCTATGAAAGGCACTGTTCTGGCTAGACAGGAAGAGATCTTGTGTCCAGGTATTATAAGGTGAATGGGCACAAGTCTTATAATCTAGTCATAGCAATCACCCCAAGTTCTAGCTCACCTTAGATTCAGGGGTTAGGACCTAAGCAAGGCGATTGCTTCTCCTAAGCAGTAGCACTCCATGTGTATATGAACACCCCACTTGCTTTCTGGATCCCTGGTTCCTGCTGCTGAGCCACTCCAGTAATATTTCCTGCATATGGCTTCCTGCCCATTCACATGTTGATTATTTGATTTCACTGATTCAATTTTTATAGGATGTGAATAAAGTTGTCATCTCTCTGGACAACTGAAATCCAAGATCCTCTCCTCATCAAAAATGCACAAAAAAGATGCCGAATGTTTCTGTAG
Organism: Muscardinus avellanarius; assembly: GCF_963383645.1. Taxonomy (NCBI): domain Eukaryota; kingdom Metazoa; phylum Chordata; class Mammalia; order Rodentia; family Gliridae; genus Muscardinus; species Muscardinus avellanarius. The sequence continues at coordinate 134,493,874 of NC_137786.1, forward strand.
TAGAAAAGGTATTTTTCTAAAAAAAAAAAAAAAAAAAAAAAAAGCAATGGAATGAGGGCAGAGAGAGTAAGGAGAAAGGGGAATCCTCTTCTCCTGCCCAGTTGCCATCCTTTGCTCTACAGCATGCGAAAAGGGATCAGCCTCGAGATTCTGCATCACGTGCACAGATCTGCCAGATCACTAGCTGTGTCACCAGCTGCTCCCTGTTGTTACTGATCCCTTCTCACCTCCTCTCCAGAATTGCTGGCTTGGCTGCAGAGCAAGATCTTGGTGCTCAAATAACTTGCCCAAAAGATGGGCTGAAAGAAAACAGACCTTGGAAGACGTCAAGTACTTGCCCCTACAGACACTGCTCATTGGGTTCACAGGAGAAAGAGTGAGTGAATGAGTTCCACAGGAAAGAAAAAAGGCACTGACAAAGGCCCCAAGATAAGGACAGGCTTCTTCAGCGTCTCACTTGTTTAGATACCTAATCAGCACAATGTCTCCATTTGAAGGACTGCAAAAATATGAATGTATTTTGGGATGAAATATAAAAATAAACTAATAAACTATTCTCTTGGTCTGAACTCACATCCAGGACATTCAGGGTTTGGAATATTATCCTGGGTTCTGGACCAAGAGAAACAGCAGAATACAAGTTTAAGGCCCATTAGAGGGCCACATAATAATGTTTCCATAAAAGATGAATTGCATGTACCACACTGGCCATGTAAGTTACAACAGAGTAAAAACTTCCCATCATCTACTGTCCCCATAACCAAGTTAATGTGACACATTAGTCTCATGCTTATAGTCATGCTGGTATAAACAAATATCTGTACATCCAGTTATTTATTTATTTTATTTTATTTATTTATTTATTTATTTATTTATTTTGGTGGTACTGGGGTTCCTGGAAGCCCTTCTACCTCCGGGCTACACTCCCAGACCTACTTTTACATTTTTGTTTGGAAACAGGGTCTCCTAAGCCAGCACGCGGCTGGCTTCGAACCTGCGCGATCCTCCTGTCTCTGCCTCCCAAGCACGGGGATTACAAGCGTGAGCCACCACACCCGGCAGCATCCAGTTATTTAAAAGTATGACACATATAATTACATATTGTACAGAATGCTTTACTATAATAATACAAAAACTATTACTGGTTTATGTATTTACTATAGTTTTAAATCATTACTTTATTTTTTTTTTGCGGGCCTGGGAATGGAACCCAGGGGCATTCAACCTCCTGGTTACACCCCTGCCCTAATTTTTTTAATTTTTATTTTTTACTGGTGCATTATTAATATTCATACATCATATTGGGGTAAAAAAACTTGTGTGTACATACATGTACACATCACCGATTTAACCCCTAACCAATTCCCACCCCATTCCCTCCTTCCCTTGTTTGGCTTAGTGGTGGACTTCGATATGTTTGAAACAGGGTCTTACTAAGTTGCGGAGAGCCTCACTAAGTAGCTGAGGCTGTCTGCAAACCGCAATCCTCTGGTCTCAGTCTCCCAAATGCTGGTATTACAAGCATGTACCACCACACCTGGCTTTAATCATTACTTTAGACTGTACTTTTTTATTTATGAAAAAATTAAGTTTATTGTAAAACAGTATGCCATGTTGGGCCATCAGCGGCCCCAAGCATATCATGTTTACTATGTATCTTGACAGCATCAAGAGGCCACATTGAGTGTTGGCCTGGACCATCTGGGTTTGCACAGGGACACACTACCACATGCTTACACCAAAGAAATTGCCTGAGGATGCAGTTCACAGAGCACATCCCCATCACTAAGTGACATATGACTGTTTGAAAGAAACTTGAAAGTTTGACTACGTTAAAGAGACATGAAGGAGGCTGAACCCAAGATGCTGGGAAGAGAGGAAAAATCCAAGAAGGAGGAAAACTCCAAGAAGAAAACAACAAGGCAGAGGCTTGGGACACCAGCCTGTGACGTGCAGCTTTTGTGAAAAAAAGCCAGAGATACTGACTTTTTCACTCTTCCCCAGTGCCATCTCTGCAGCTATCCAGCATTTCAGAAAGACCAGCAAGGAGAGGAGGAACAGAGATCAAAGCAAAGCTAGGGAAAGAGCCACTTCTTGCTTCTCTGTGCACAACAGCATGAAAACACAATGATAAACTTTCTGGAAGAGAAGCTAGATGCATCCACCCACACATATCCTTGGAAACTCTGTGTTCACACCAATGCAGAGTGCTAACATTAGAGAACTCATGTTTGAGAGGAGGTGTATTGGTTTCCCTCCGGGTAAAAGGTCCCCATGTGTGGGGCATCCTTCACACAAAACGCTACTAACACCTTGTGTGCATGGCACACTGTGCAGGTGTTCTGGTCCCTACAAAAGAAATATAAGATGTGGTCTCTTCCCTACAGGATCTGACAATAGAGCTTAATGAAACTACTGAATAACAATCAAGACAACCTCTGATTAAGTGCAGTATGAATGGTCCAAATAATACATGCTGGAAAATATCAGAAATGGAGAAAACACAGGGAAAGATTTCAGAGAGAAAATTTTGAGGTAGCTGGACACTGACTTAGCAGAGGGAAGAAAGAAAGAACTCCAGGCAGAGGATGCAGTGATGTGAGTTGTGATAGAGTGAGGAATGAACAGTTCATGGGTCAGAAGGATGCTGCTGGCTGACTAGAACAGAGCCATTTTTATACGTTTATTGGTGCATTGTAATTGCTCAACATAGTGAGATTCAAAATGATACAAATACACATGATTTGGTATAATTCCCTCCAAATTCAACTCCAATCCCTTTTCTTCTTCTCCATACATGTTAGTGAAATTGATAGTGATACCTTCATAGATGGACACAGCATTATTTGAACTGTTTCCGCCCTTACCCCACTGAGTGGTGGCCCATGCTTATAATCTCAACACCTGAGAGGTTAACACAGGAGGACCACAATGAGGCCAGCCTCAGAAACTTAGCAAGATCCTCATCAAGTTAGTGAGACCCTATTTCAAATTAAAACATAAAAGGACTGGGCATGTAGTTCAGAGGCAGAAGGCCCTGGGGTCAATCACCATTATAAAAAACAAAGGCAATCAAAGGCAAGATAGAAATGGGCCCTAGTGGAGGGAGGTAGTGGAAAGTGGCAAAAGGATTTTCCAGTAGGAAAAAGGGAAATCATCAAAAGGACTGAACTTTTTAGAAAGGCAATTTGGAAGTTGCTGCCATGGTACAGATCTGAGTGATCAAGAGCTTAGGTTGTGACCTTGTCTGCCAAAACAGGGACTGTATGTTGAAAGACTGTACAGTTTGTTTCCTGATTCAACATAAGAAAGAAAAAAAGATAGAAATCAAAAAGCAATGCAGAGTTACAGCCTACGTGATTTAAAAATGTGGTGCTATTTATGAAATTAGAGAAGACTGAAAGAATAACTTATTTGAGATGGAAGATACAGTTATGTAAGACATCTGAAGTTTAGGGTCCCAGCGAGATATACAGGTCTTGAACTCATATGAGAAGTCAAGATGTAGATATCAACTGGAACATGTCACCAGGACAAGGACACAGTGAAATGGGATCAACTGTGAAGAAGGGGGAAAATTACAAGAAGACTATGGTAAAAATTAAACTAGACAAGACAGCACAAGCCTGTAGTTCCATCTACTCAAGAGGCTGAGGAAGGAGGATTGCTTGAGCACAGCAATTTGAGGCCAGCTTGAGCAATAGAGTGAGATCTCACCTTAAAAAAAATAAATAAGTAGACTTCCGGGAAGATGGCGACTGAGAAAAGCGGGGCTTAAGAGCCCTGCTAACAACCAATCTCCATTACCACAAAATCAGCGCCTTTCATAGCCAGAAAACACCATCACCAGAGAAACAAAAAAATCACCAGGCTCCAGAGAGAAAGCGAACTGAGAACAGAGCTCAGAGCCAAAGAGGAGATAACCGGCCTCACGCCCGAGGACGCGGCAGCAGCGCCATACTGCCAGCAGCAGCGGCAAATTCACCGGACGGCTACAGCAAGCCGAGGTGAGCCGCTGCGGGACAGCCAGGTGGGATTTCTCGCCGCAGGTAAAATCTAAAGCTCCCAGTGGCTAAGCTCAGCACACGCCACAGGGATTCAGAGTGGAAATCAAAACCAAGAAGAAATACGCCAGCCTCACGGCCGAGGGCATAGCAGCAGCGCCATATTGCCACCAGCGGCAGCAGCAGAGAATTCACCCAAATCCAGTACAACTACATCTGCGTACTCAAGAACAGTGAGTCAAATTGCGGGCCACAGAGGAGAAATCCTAGTACTGTACTCCCTGGGACTTCACCAAGTGGGGGAGGGGCGGTGGCAGAGATATCACACCATAGGACAACTTGCAACCTGGCACACCCCACAGTCTAAAGCAGCCTCTATCGACTCTCTGGGTCGGAGACTCTGTGATACAACCCAGTAAAGGAGTAGTGGGGTCTGAGATACTACTGACTCAAGATCCAGAACACCTTAAGTGAAGTCATAGTGACCCAAGGGAAGAACCCAGAGAAGGCACAAACTTCCGAAATCATGGGAAAGAGGAATAACACTGGGGCAATGAATGCACACAACACCACAACATCAGAACCCGATAAAACAGAAAATCAGAGATTTCTAGAAGATCAAATCAGGAAAATAACTGTAGAAATAATAGAGGTGCTTCGAAAAGAACTCAGAGAGAGCCAAAAAGAGATAAAGGATGCAATTAATGAAGTAAAGGCCTCAATTCAAAGCACAAACAACCGATTAGACCACATGGAGAACAGAATCTCGCTCTTAGAAGATAATTCCAAAAATGAACGCATAGTTTCTAATGTAGGAAAAAATATCCGACAGCAGGAATCTGATATTGAAGAATTATGGGCCCATTTTAATAGAGCTAACCTAAGAATAGTTGGAATAGAGGAGGGAAAAGAAAGTGAAACCAAAGGGATCAACAATCTCTTCAAGGAAGTAATAGCAGAAGATTTTCCAAACATAGAGCAAGAGGTTGATACACAGGTCCAGGAAACTTATAGAACTCCCTTTAGACAGGATCGGAGAAGAGGATCCCCACGCCACATAATTGTCAAAATGACCAATGTGGAAGTCAAAGAGAGAATCTTAAAGGCAACAAAAACAAAGGGCCAAGTGACATTCAGAGACAAGCCAATAAGAATCACTCCAGACTTCCCAAAGCAAGTCATGAAAGTCAGAAGGCCTTGGAGTAACATATTCCAAACTCTGAAAGAAAACAACTTCCAGCCAAAAATTTCCTACCCAGCAAAACTTTCTATCAAATTAGATGGAGAAATAAGAAGCTTCCATGACAAACAGAAACTGAAGGAATTTTTGTCTTCAAAACCAGCACTAGAGAAAATACTCAAAGAGATTAACTACAAAGAAGAAATAGGTAACACACATCAGAACCAGAGAAACAAGAGTTTCCATCCAACAGTCAACTAAGATTGGTTATCTGTGGAGATTCATTACTTATGTTAGTCTTTTACCTATCTCTAAATGGTATTGTTTGCCTTTATTGTTGTTAATTTTTAGGATATCTAGTTGGAATATTAATATACCATCAGATATAGCATTTGGAAATATTTTATCCCATTCTATTAGTAACTGTTAACTCTGTTTACATTGTCTTTGGATATACAATTTTTTTTTTTTTTTTTTAGGGAGTTTGTATACTCTTCTGTTGCCTGTGCCATTTAAATCATATCCACGAAATCACTGCCAATTTCAGTGTTGTGAGGTTTTATGACCCAGATTTTCTCCTAAAAGTTTATAGTCTTAAGATTTATATTTAGGTCTTTTATCTATTTTGAGTTAATATTTGTATATGGGATTAGGTAAGGATCCAACTTTATTCTTTTCCATGTAATTATTATGTTTCAACAATATTTAGTTAAAATATTATTATTTCTACCACCAAATGTTCGTGGAAACCTTGTCAAAAATAACTTGACAATATAGGGAAGAATTTAGCTCTAGGCTTTTATTTAACTCCAATGGTTTATATATCTGTCTTTAGAATAGTACTACACTGTTTCAATTATTGTAGCTTTATATGGTTTGAAATCAGAAAATATATATCTCCTAGCTTTATTCTTTTTCAAGATCTTTTTGGGTATCTAGAGTCCATATTCCATATTAGGATAGAGTTTTTTTCTGAAAAATAAATATATAAATATATGATAGTTTCACCTAAAAAAATAGAAAAAAATATTCTCTGGTAAGAAAGAAAGTAAAAAGAAATGTTGAAATGTTATTTTTAAGTCATCAAAAGCTTGGTATCAGACAAATGAAACTGTTATGTGAGATTATCATTTTTTTTTTTTTGGTGGTACTGGGGTTCCTGGAAGCCCTTCTACCTCCGGGCTACAGTCCCAGACCTATTTTTTACATTTTCATTTTGGAAACAGGGTCTCCTAAACCAGCGCGCGCGGCTGGCTTCGAACCTGCGCGATCCTCCTGTCTCTGCCTCCCAAGCGCGGGGATTACAAGCGTGCGCCACCACGCCTGGCAAGAGATTATCATTTTTAATTTGGGATAAATTGCTATAATACTAGATGTCAACCATTAAGCCAAGCATGGGAGGGAGGAATGGGGGGAGAATGGGGTGGGGATCGGGTGGGGGCTGACTGGGAGATGTGTGCATGTATGTCTACAAAAGTTTGTATCCCAATATGATGTATGAATACAGTGCACCAATAAAATAAATAAATAAATAAATAAATAAATAAATAAATAAATAAATAAAATTAAGGCAAACAAAAGCCCAAAATAAGGACAAATGACAGTGATATCTGGATAAAATTATTGCATCATATGTAATAAAAATAATTGATATGCAAGCTATATAAAATTTTAAAGAATAAGAAAAAGATATTATCTAATAAAAAATTGTTTTGGTGGTACTTGGGTTCCTGGAAGCCCTTCTATCTCTGGGCTACACTCCCAGACCTATTTTATATTTTTTTTATTTGGAAACAGGGTCTCTTTAAGCCAGTGCGATTGGCTTCGAACTTACGTGATCCTCTTGTCTCTGCCTCCCAAGTGCAGGGATTACAAGTGTGTGCCACCACGCCCGGCTAACCAAAAAATTTAAGAATGTAAGTAGGGAACTTCATAGAAGAGAAAATACAAATGATTCATAAAATGTAAGAATGCTTGACCCTTCCTGAGCTAGAGATCAGATGACGTTATGGCCAAGGTTGAAGGCCACTTCTGAATGCCTAAGCGGATTCACAGTTGATGTGAAATCTGGGGCAAGTTACAAACTCTCATTGTAATGGCCTGTAAAATGGGAATATAGCAACATATCCTCCCTGGATGTGTCACAGTGAAAATGAAGTACGTTAATACAAGTAAACTGCTTAAACAGTAGCTGACATCAAGGGAGTGCTATGCAATTGTAATCTATCATTAATAACAGACAAATACCAATTAAAGCAACAATGGGATATAATTTTTCAGTCATAGATTGTCAAGAATGTTAAAGAATGACAGTATCAAGTGTTGACAAGTATTTGGTTAATATGATACTCTCATAAACAGCCAGTAGAGATAGAAATTATCACATCCACAATGGAAAGAAAGGATATCGTTTATAAAATTAAAAATTGTTTTCTTTATGACCCAGTAATTAGTTAAAACTTTTGCATATGTGCACAAGAAAACAAGTCCAAGGATGTTGATTGAGGCATGATTTATGGCACTAATAGAAAAATATTGATGATAGTGAAAATATAAATAGGGAATGTACTACAAAAATAACTCGATATATAATATATTAGTGATGTAAAACTATATAACTATTAAAAGAAACAAACAAAATTTCTTTATGCATATCAAATATCCAGAGACAGAAACTAAGGACAGAAAAAGGTCTCTTATTACTTGTGGATATCTGGGGACTTAAATATACTAGCACACAGTGTAACACTGCCCCTGGGGAGATCATGAAGGAAACAGAAATAAGATGTTGGTTGGAAGAACTTTAATTCTTTCTGAAACTTTTTATTTCTTCAAGAGGAAAAATGAATGCTAGATTGAAACAAAACGATACAGTCATTGATTTTGGATGATGATGATGTGCATGTGAATTACATTAGTCCTTGTATTCGCTACATTTTTAAAGTTTGGGAAAAATTTAAATGCACTTTGAACATATGTTCTGGGTATCATCTAAAATACTCCATTGGAAAAAAGGGGGAAGAAAAGGAGTATGAAGAGGACAGAGAAATGGGCTTAAGAAACAGGGAAGTCTTAGGAGGAGTCAGCAGGGGACTTTGCCAAGGCACCTGAAACCCTCAAGGGAGGAAGTACAATGCCCATGGCAGAGACAACTGTAGGAAAGAGGGCTTCAGCCCCTCCATCACCACAAAGGGTCATCTGAATGGGGCAAGAAAAGTACTGAAAAGGTTTACTTAGCTCTGGATTCTTATCTTGTGAGAGAGGAGCACCATGGAAGGGAGCAAGGATGGAGTGAGTACTGGGTGTGAGTAATAGGATCAGGCACAAGGTAGTAAGGGATTCAGGAAGTTTGGCTGGGAAGAAAAATGGAGGCAGAACATTTGTGGTGAAGATCATAGAAGAAGAGGGTCTAGGGAGGCAAAACATTGGTTCAAGATCCCCATTCTTGCACTATTGGTAAGAACTCAGTACAAATGACTGTGAAAAGCGCAGAAGTAAAAGTGCTGGGGCCAGGCTTGGTGGCGCAAGCTTGTAATCCCCGCACTTGGGAGTCTGAGACAGGAGGATCGCACAGGTTCGAAGCCAGCCTCAGCTACTTAGTGAGGCTCTCAACAACTTAGTGAGACCCTATTTCCAAATAAAATATAAAATAGGACTGGGAGTATAGCCAGGAGGTAGAAAGCCCCTGGGATCCACCCCCCAACAACAACAACAAAAAAAAAGGGCTGGGAACAGTGAAAATGAGTGGAACTAATCCCTGATTTTGGCCACGCCCAGACCCACAGAGCAAGCACTGGCCTGGTGTGACCTCAGTACCCAGGCTAACCTCCTTCCTGCCTGCAGGTTCCCTCTGGGGACCTCTGCGGAACTCCTGGATGACTGGAGAGCTTTTGTGGGAGCAGGCCAGTCTTGCTTCAGCCACCCACAAGAGAGCTGGCAGCTTTCCCCGGGGTGGGGGCTGCGCAGCAGATGCAGCTTTCTCATTAAGTGACTTGCATATGGAATGAAGACACCTCTTCCCCTCGCCCACCCAGCTCCCACCCTTCACGTGCTCTGAGAGCTGCCAGCTTCCCCAGTTCCCGGCTCACACAGCCACCCGCACAGCCGAGGCCACAGTGTGTGCTCAGAGACGGAGCAGAGCACAGGCAGGGGTAGGCTGGGATGCTCGCTCAGTGCTGGAGCACACAGGGTTGCCCTCTGATGCCACAGGAACCTTTGCAGATAAGGGGACTCATTATTTTCACTTTCACTGCTCAGTGATCTCTGTTTCCACTTTAAATCCTCCAGGGAGGGAGCCTCAGAGCCAGGAGAGAAGAGGAGGAGGGGAACCGGGGAAAAACAGATTATCACCCTCCTGCTCAAGTGCAGGGTTCCCTGCTGGGCCCTGGAGCCATAAGTTCTTTCCTTTTTCCCCAGAGTTGAGGGCTGTGCAAGGCAACACCCTTCTTTTCTGACACGCCCCCTCCTTTTGGAAAGGATTGAGACCTGTAAAAGCTCAAAGTATGGCAAAGAAAAAGGAAGCTCTATGTATGGCCAAGATAAAGGTGGGCCATTGGTCTAAAATGGAACATAAATATAATACTTAGCCATAAAAATGAAATAAATTGAATGTGTATTAAAATGAAAATAGCTCTTACCAGACTTTGTAGATTGTAAGATTTTGGAGCAGGTTATCAAAGCTGAGCTCTTCTCCTCTTTTGGTATTCCTGCTTTTCATATGGCTTACACACATTCTGGGTCTGTATTAACCAAGTAATACTGACACAGATATGTATGTGTATACACATAGATGCACACAAAGTTTTCATACATGTACCGGGACCAAACAGACATGCATACAGATATAAACCTTGCTCATTTATCTCTTCATTGTTTCTTCTGTGTATATTACAATAAAACTCTCTTCTACCCCCTTCCCCAAAGTGATCTTCCAAATGTCCCTCTCCAAAACACCTTTCCTGATAAATCTCACAGTGGCAAAAATCCCCCAATATGCTGTGCAGGTCTGAATCCCAGTTTTCACTTCCTATGTATATGACTTTGGGCAAATCTCTGGATATCCTTTAGGATAGGGTTAAAAATAGCTAAAAATTAAAAAAAAAAACAACTATTGAGCAAATTCAATAAGGTAACCTAAGTGTTAGTCCTCCTTAATCTGGGTCCTTCACAAACACTGATACCAAGACAGAATTAGATGCGAAAGAGGTTTTCTTTGGGGGGGAGGGGACCCAAAGAGCCAGAGGGAGCCCTAGGGAAAGTGTGTCGTGAGGCACCAAGGAGTCAGTCAGGAGGCTCAGGTGGAGTTACCTGCCAGAGAGCCTGATAAGTAAAATGAGTAAGTGAGAGTTTGTTGACTTGAGGCACTTTCTCAGAGGGAGCTAAAACCTATGGACTCAAGGGCAGAGCAGTCTTGCCTCTGGGTGCTTCCCTGAAGCTCAGGAAAGTGATGGCCTGCTCTCAGTACACAAGAATTACCTGAGTGGCCCTGGAAGCCAAGGGGAGAAGGAATCAAGAAGATAAGGCATTCAGACATGCTAGAGTAGATGTGTTAGGTAAGCTCAGACTTGTCAGAGATTTATGCTCCATAGGAGACCCCAAACACACATTTGCTAGGGCCATTAAGAATGCCTGCATTAGCATCACCAAAATACACAAGGATGCCTCACTCACCTCTGCAGATCTAGGACAGTGGCAGGAGAGTTGGCCACAGACCTGGGCTGGTTACTTTCCAGGAGGATGATGGGAACCCGGCAACAGAGGCCAGGTGGTGGTTCTTAACTATCACAATTCATTAAAGCTGCAAAGGTTGCAGGGCCAGCCAAGGTGTCTTGACTTCTAGAATCTAGATAGTTCATAGATTATAGTGTGCCCAGGGGAAAAACAGATGGGCTACCAACAACATGCTGCTTACCATTTATAACAACAGCAAGTGGCCAAGAAGGGAGGAGCAGGGTCTGGTTTGGGAACACCAAAACAGTCACAAGGCTGTGCTCAGATTCCACACCTGAGTCAATTTCACATCAGAGCCCAGCTGACTGAGGAGGCAGGCCCTGCCATGCTGTGGCAGGTGTAGGCAGTGATCACCCCCACGTCCTTTCCCAAAGGGATGTAAGATCCTCTAATTGAGTGGCTATGAACTGGGGAGAGAGAAAGACACATTTGGGGAAACACACAATGGACATAGGGTCTAACTCAACATCGGTATTCAGAGATCCCAAGCATTATCACACCTGGTAGGAAGAGACTTTTGGGAGGCCAGGTAACAACTGGAGTCTTTGTAAAGTCTGGCTTATAGGAGTCCTACTGGGTCCACAGATGCATTCAAAAGCCACTCCACAGTCCCCAAATATGTACATGGAATTAATAAGCGTGGAGACTGGCCACACCCACTATTGATAGCAGTTATATTAACTTGGATCCCAAAGAAATAGCCACAAAGATGACATTAAACATACAAAATATTGTCAGTGGGAAGGTGAGGCAGGAAAGAAAAGAGACTGGAGAGCTGTCAGACATGGATGTAAGTCTTATCACTGTGAAGGAGACGGGGAGGGGAAGAAGAGAAGCAGGGCACAGGCTGCTCTGTAGCCCTAAGAGAGCTTCACCAAGGCAGACAGAGAAAACTAAATACTAAGTCTCACATCTAGTCAAAGGAGCCTTACCTCCTCTAAAGACAGGGCTGCCTCTATTTCCCCGCTGCACTCACTCATGGGCCAGGGAAGAATCTTGGGCACAAAAGTGGTGACAGGTCTCTGAGTTCAGCACCTGGGGTCCTGCCTCTTTCTACTTATGCAGAAACCTGGCAGGTCCCCACATGCCACAATGTCTACAAGTGCAAGAGACTGTCTTTCTTCTTCCCCAAAAATCTATAGAGCTATCCTCTGCCTTTGGCTAATTTAGGTTTATTTTTGCATTCTTTCTTTGGCACACATTTGAAATTCAGTGATTCTGCAAACATTTATTGAGCACTTCCTAAGTGCCAAGTTGTGTGCTAAGCACTCAAAGTGAAAAAAAAATTCAAAGTATTTCCTACATCATTTGGGTTTTTTGCAGTGCAGTAGACAAAAACAAATAATGTAAACAAATAAGGGTAAGAAGTTATTAAATGTGTCAAAGGCTTTATAGGAAAGAGAAGACACAGTAGGAGAGGTGTCCATTCTGTGTGGTTTTCAGAGAAGTGCCAAAAATGGCCTTTCCACAAGAATTGGACACTATAGTCAAGTCTGGAGGGGTGAGCAGAGACTGTCCAGCAAGCCAGCCAGTGGATCAGGTCACAGCATTGGAGACATGAAAACCACAAGTAATTGAGCATGTCTGGAGCTCTGTATGCCAGAAGGGGAGCAGTGTGAGGCAAAAGATCTGCAAGATCAGATCATGAAACAAATTATTTGGGCCTCATTAAAGGATCTTTTCCTGTGAAGTATGAGCAATGGCTGACATTTCAAAGGTAGCTCCATGACCAGATATGCATTCTTAAAGCACTCTGATATTTGGACAGAGGATGGATGACCAGGAAGAAGACAGGTGGGAAGGTCAGTCTGATAGCTCAGGAGAAAAAAAGGTGAGAATCTTCCTACCATAGCCTGTATGCCAGTGGAAATGGAGATGCAAAGGTGGATAAAAAAATGTTGAGAGACCTATTGGATTTGGGTCACACCTGAGTGCATCTTAGCTATGATCTCTGGGCAGATGGTAACACAGACACAAGTAAGAAGTTGACAGTGGTGAGGTCAGTTTGCAGCATTCTGAGTGTGAAGGGCCTTTGATTCATCAGATTGGAGAGCTCCATCCATAGTTAGTTTGCTAACTAAGTATAAAAGATGAGAAAACATTTGGGGGCCATAAATGAAAATTGAGATGCTTTTTAATTGTTTGACAAATATTTGACCATCTTGTGCATGTCAGGCACTGTGCTAAACATTAAAGAGAAAGGGTCTAATAACTGTATAGTAAGTGTTCTTAAGTGAGGATAGACATCCTGGGATCAAAAAACTCTCTTGGATTGATTCTATATTTAAGCTGAGACCTCAGTGGTCATTTGACCTAGCCATGTGAGAAGGGTTTGGGTGAAAAAGGAAAAGTGTTCCTGGTCTAGTGAATAACAATGTTCAAAATACTTGAGAAAGCCAGGTGTGGTGGCACATTCTTATAATCCCAGTTCTTGGGAGGCTGATACAGGAGAACCACAGGTTCAAGCCTTGTTTAAAAAAAAAAAAAAGCTAGAGGTATAATTCATAGATAGAACACCCAAGGGTTCAATATCCAGCACCTAACCTCTTTCTCCCCTGCCCCAAAAGAAAAGGAAAGAAAATAAAAGAAAGAATTGAGAGAGTGCATATGGATCTTTGGAGCACCCTCTTTATGTTCCATCCTTTAGAAGGTGAAGGTATCTGATGCTGGAGGCAGAGAAAGGTGGAAAGCTTCTATTTGACACATTTCCCTCCTCTTTTCAGGAGCTTCTTCTCTCAATAGCTTCCCTTCCTACCATCAACTCACTAATTTTGATTCGGAGTTGTGTGGACCTCAAGTACAATCCCGAGGTCTTTAGAGCTGCTTCCCTAGCAGAACAAACTCATGGACCAGGAATGTAAGGAGCATCCTGGTGAGTGGAAGCAGCTGAGCCACAATCCCCTACAGACAGGGTCTGCCTGGGAGAGCATAACTCACTGATTCAAACAAAAAAGTGACAAGGACAACATTTGTATGGCACCCTACAGCCCTCAAGCACTATCCACAATGCACATTCATTTCAGGAGAAATGTGAGCCTTAAAATGATACCGGAAATAGCCTAACCCAAAGTGGAATTTGGGTTTTTTGGGTTCAAACTCCATGCATTTTTCACTATATTAAAGGACATAGTTAAGAAGGAGGCATTCATATCTTAGGTGAACTATCTGTTCACATCTATTCCCTCAGCTGAAAACTCTGTGTCTTAATAGTATCAAGATTGTAAGGTATTTAAAAGATAATTAGAACAAAGGCAAAAAGGTGTTTGGAGAGGATACCCTGACACTTAGCAAGCACTCAATGAAAAAATCCTTAATAACCAGGAACATTATCAGAATCTATGGAGCCCTCAAAAACATGACTTTCCCAGGCCCTATCCCCAGAAATGCTGGTTAAGTGCACTTGGATAAAATAAAGGAATCTTCACTTTTATAGAGCTCTCCCAGGATTGGAGTACACATTCCAGGTAGAGAAGAACTGCTTTCCAAAAACAGAAACAAACAAACAAACAAACAAACAAACAAACAAACAGAAAACAGGAGAGTGAATTCCAAGTGACTTCTACCTGAAGAATTATGCACTGATTCCATCAGGACTGACATCAGGCAGGATCGTCTCAAATCCTAGTTCCCTTTCTTTTTAGGATCAGTAACTTTTAGGGTAGAAGGAGGGAGAGCACAAGGCAGGAGTAAGCTGACTTAGCTGGCCACCCTCTTTCCTCTCCTATTCATCCCACTGTCACACAGTTAAGAATTCAGAGTTTGGGCAGCAGTTCTGTGAGCAGCTCACTCAGCCAAGAGTGTAGCGATGAGAGGCTTTTATGCAAAGCTTTTCCCAGCTTTGATCTCCTCGAGTCTACAGTGAGATTGTGGACGAGGAAGATGGAGACCCTGCTGAACAGGATTTTGCAAGGGCTGTCACACCTACTTTTATCCCAAAAGCATGTGGGCTGGCTTGCAGGTGGTGGCAAGGGAAATAAAGGGTGATCCTAAGTTATGCAACCTAAATAACAGCCACAGCCCATGAGCACTTTACAGAGAGGACCAGCTCTCTAGCTATAAAAGGGAGGATGCTGGACTCACTTATTTACTGACCAATATTCATAGAACATAGACTATCTGCTATTGATCATACTAAGTATTGGGACTAAAGAGGTAAACAGTAAAGAGGATTGTCCCCCTTGTAAAGATTTTATGGTAGAGAGGGAAAAGGAAATGTATATGTTAATGCTATTTTAATGGCAATTCAACTCATTATTCTGGAGAAAAGCAATAGAATATACGTCCATATAAGTAGTGCTAACTGCTATAGTAAGGAACCCAAAATCTCAGTGATTTGTTCATGTCCATTTGGATGTTCAATGTATAGTCTTGTGTGGGGACCCATTAAGGTTTTCCCCTAAAAGAATACCTCTGACTGTCCTTTGCCCAGAGTAAATAAGGTTTGGGGTCATGGAAAGTTCAAAGTAAAAGGTCTGAGAGAAGCTCAGGTGGTGATGGTACAAGGGATTGATTGACCTGACCGTTATGCGCACAGGTGGTGATGGCACGAGGGATTGATTGACCTGGAACTGTATAAATAGGACAAGAGAGATAAACCCGGGATTGGCCAGTAGAGATAATGACCTGGGAGTGGACTGGTGATCCTTCCATGCTTGAATTAAAATTCTTTGAATTAAATTCTTAGAATTGAATTCTTTCATCCTCACTCCTCTCTTCAGAACCCATATTTTTGCCGGCTGGCTCCGGCAGTCATGTGTGTGTAGTGTGTGTGTGTGTGTGTGTGTGTGTGTGTGTGTGTGTGTGTGGTGTGTGTGTGTGTGTAGTGTGTGTGTGTGTGTGTGTGTGTGTGTGTGTAGACTGAGTTATTTCCTAAGGGAAAAGAAAGGAGAAGGAGAGAAAGAGATTAAAAGACTGATGTGGTTCAGGTAGGGGTTCCCCCCCCCCAACTGTTCATATGCTGGAAATTTTGCCTCCAGTGTCACAGTATTGAAGTGGTGAAGCTTTAGAATTTTGGAGCCTAATAGATGGTGTTTAACTCATTGGGGAAACCACTTGTAGAAGGGATTAATGTCCATCTCATCAAAGCAGGATTTCATAGAGCAAAGCCACCCATGTAATTGGTCCTATTTTCACACAGCCATTTCCCTTTCCACTCTTTCTCCATGTTGTGATACAGTCAGGGTTGTGGGGTGGGAAGATCATCAGGAGTTCATAAGATGAGGCCATCCAATCTTGAACTTTCATCTTCCAAAACTGTGAGCTAAATAAACCTCATTTTAAATTAAATATCCAGTGTCAGGTGTTCAGTTACAGTAACACAAAAGGAACTAATACAAGGACCATGTTCATTGTTTCAGGGATGAGGCATGATACTGGCTGCTCACTTCCTTTAACATTACACTGATTGAACTAACAAAATCAAAAGACAGGCTGAAAAGTCAAGAGAATTTCATGAATATGGAAAGCATCAACAGTTTTTGTCACAAACAAATAAAGATTAAAAAAAAGTGGTAAGTGAACTGAGATACTTCGTGTGAGTGGAATATTTCCAGTTACCCTAACCCCCAAAATATGACTTTCTTATTATTGTTTTTATTGATAAATGGCTCAGCTATAAGTAATTTTGTCAAACATAGAGAAATCATTTTCCTCTCTTCCCTAGAATAGAGTAACACAGACACCACAAAAGCCAATAACATCTTATTAAGATGGATCCATTGTGATCTGAGCTATCTGTGGGTGATGGCAGCAAATTTGATCATTCCATTTTCAAGCATCAGAGATACTTCACCAAGAGCTAAGGATATCCTTGGTTGTAACTTGAAATTTAAAAGAACAGGAATATCCAAACTTTTAGTGGTCATCTGAACACTATTCAAGAAAATGATAAAGAATTGCAGAGGAAGAAATCAGAGAAGAAGAACAAGATGGAAGAGGAAAAAGAAAATAATCTTGAAGGAAAAAAACACTCCACAACTGGGCCCCAACTCTGAAAAGAAATGAGATCAAGAGGAAGTTAGTTAATTTTATAAGTTACACAAATAATGATGGGTGCTGGGGGTGGTTCCTATTCTGAATGGAGACATCGGATGTTGGCACCCAACAGTTTTGGAGAAACTCCCTGCTTCCTTAGTTCTTGTTACCACTCCAAAGATGACACAATGTGCTTCTAAATTTCAGCAGCAGAAGGAATTTAGACAATTTACCTGCTTTGAATCAGGCATTTAACTAATGCAGGTAAACTGTCTTGAGTCAGGATACCCTGACTCAAGAACTGATGACCTGAGTGAGGTCTTTCCTGGCCTTTCTTTTCCTACTTCCTCAGTCCATAATTTAACTTCCTGGCCTATTGAAGATGATGATGGAGATAATGATTATGATGATGACAGTAATGATGACTTAACATTGGTGATTTATCAATATTCAATCAAACACTGTATGATGCACTTATTATTTATTTAATTTCATCCTTCAAAGGGCCCAGTTTTGGAGTATGGCCTCCACTTTATAAACAGAAAAAAACAATCACTGTTTAGTAAGATAAGCAATACATGCAAGGTATATTTTGTGAGTGGTAGAGTATAAATAGCAATATTCTGGACTTCCTGCCTCTAAGCCTAGTCCTTCACCACAATGTGGGCCAGGCTGTGGGAGGTTCATTCTAGCCTCCTGGCCTCCCTCACTCATTTACTCAGCCTTGTATGTTTGAGTACCAATAGTGTGTCACATTGGTGGTAGGTTCCAACTCCTAGTACCACTAAGAAAGAGAGAAAGAAACAAAGTCCCCTTTTCTCTAATGCCAATTGTTCAGAAAAGGGAGCAATCCTGAAAGTTGAAACCACAGCAGACAGGAGGCTGACAGCCTATCTGCACTGGGACACAATTGTGCCTGACAGGTTTATCAGCAGCTGGGTGTTTGCAATGAGATGTAAAACATGGCTTTTTTTTGTTTCTAGAGGAAGAGCTGCTGCTAAAAAGCAGTTAGATATTTTATCTGAAAGCCCTGGAGCAGGGATTTCTGGGTGAAGGTCCCACTGGGCCAATCCTATTCAGATACTGTCTTCTCCTTTTATTTTCTCAAACCTCTAACCTGCCATCTTCTCAAACCCTCTTCAGTGATCTTACCATTGAGGTAAAATGGGCAGCCCTTAATTATTAACCTCCCTATACATAGGTTGAGTTGTATAGGTTATGAGATCCAGGAATCTACACCATGAGGACCATGAGATTCCTTGAATCACTGAGATTTAATACACATCCCTGAGAGCTGGAGCTCAAGACCAGTATGGACTCACTGATAGATCCTTGGTAATGCTCAAGTTAGAGAAAAAGCAAATACTTTCCAAATCAAACACTGAATCAAAAGGTATTAGACTCAAGAAACCAGGTCTTTTTCAGTTTTCTGTTGCTATGACCTAAATATCCAACAAAAATAACTTAGAGAAGGAACAATTTATCGGGGATCACGGTTTCAGTCCATGGATGGGGCTGGCTTCAAAGCATAAATGTGATGGTAGTGGTAGGGTACATGGAGAGACATTACCCTCACATCATGGAGGCCAGAAACAGAAAAAAGAAGAAGCAAGGGCTCGAGAACATATATAATCTCCACCTCCTCCAATCATGCCCTAACTGCCTGTGTTATCACCTAATAAATCTACTTCAATAATGAATCCAGCAATGGACATATTTAATGATGAGATTGGAACTCTCATGATTCAATTATTTCACCTCTGAACATTTTTGCATTGCCAATACATGATCTTTTCCAGGGAACCACAACTTAACCCTATAGAGGCTAAGGCAACCCTTTAATAAGTCATTTGAGATAATTGTGACCCCCTTGTGAGTAAATGACTTTCCCAATGTTGTATAAGTAGTACATTTTACTTAAGCAACACTCTCACCTGCCAAGCTTCTATTTACCCTCAGATTAAGCTCAGAGGTCATCTTCTCTGGTTTTACAATACCCCCATCTGTAGGCTACGGTGAAGTCTATCTTTAACATCTTGTCACACCACACCATAGCCATGCTGGACTCAACAGTCACCGCCAAGAGCTCAACCTCCCTTTGGCCAGGAACCAGAGCAATGCTTCATCTCTCTTCATTTTCTCATACATCTAACCCAGAACCTGACACTAGATGAGAGTTTGATAAAAGTGATTCTTAAAACACCTGACTTAGGTCCTTCCATGTTTCCTTCCTTCACTTCTCTCCCCATTATTAATGCCACTAGCTTGTTCACCACTGAGATGGAAATTCCAAGAGATGAAAGATGGAGATAAATGGGTTGTGAAAATTCACTCACTGGGAAACAATGAGAAAAAGAGGGTCTAAAGACTGGGAGAAGAGAGGAAATTCGGGCCTCTACATCTTCATGTTTACTGTTTTAATTAAAATGGGGCTAAAATTGACTTTCTTGTGGTGCTCTGCTCTTCTCATCTTTTGGTGTCCAGAGGAATGTCATATAAGGAAGAGATATTGTCTTTCTGGAGAAGCTATAAAAATGGAGAGTCTAGGTATCTGCTTATGGTACTGTCCCATGCCAACACATGTGTTACCTGCTATGCAAAGTAGCAAGAGGGCAGATTATATCAGGAACCCTCAAGTTTCTACTGCTGTAGTGAAAGAAGATGGGGAAGTCATTCTCAGTGTGGTCAAGAAAAAAAAAAAAAGGATTATGAGATGGGAAAAACATTGAAATCTATTTGATATCTACCATAAATAATAAGAAATAATAATAATAAATATTAATAATAAGAATACAAAAAGGTGTATGGTTATCTCTATATTCATAACTTCATTATATGCCTTTGGAAACCAAAGTTAATAACTTGCCTATGGGTACACAGATATTGTGCAGTTAAGTCTCAATTAGACTCAGAATAATCTAATATCACTGTCTCATAATTTTCCACTGTTATGTGCTAAAAGTTAAAGATCCATAATCCATACTTCTAGTTGTCTAATATTTCCATGTCAAGGTCACTATCTGTCCCTATCTTCCTTTCTCTATTCCTCTTTTTACAATATCAAAAGAGCTGTCTTCTATATAGGAGACTGAAAAGTTGTATACTTGGCTCTCTGGCATGTTTGTTAAAATTATAAGTTAAAAATATGTTGTCACTAAATTCTAAGAAACAGGTTTTACATGTATGAGTATATGCAGAGAAGGAAGATAAAAATATTGAGCCTAAGCCACTAAATACTTATATTAGCAGGTTTTTCATTACTATAGTGAAACATTTGTGGCACACTACTTTATCAAGAAAATAGGTTGATTTTTATATACTTATTGGTACATTGTAATTATACATCATACTGAAGTTCAAACTGATCCAAACATACATGCAGTATAGCTCTTGGTGTGTTTCCCTCCAGATCTCACTCTACTACCCACCACTTCCCATACATATTAGGGAGATTGGCAGTGATTTCTTCATACATGAACATAGCATTATTTGAACTGTTTCCTTCATCAACTCTCCTTTTTCACCTCTCTACCTTTCTCCTTCAGTTCCCTTATACTCTACTGTTTTTTCTCTTCATTTATTTAAAGTCCCTTTTGTTTCCTATTTTTCTCTCTAGCTTCTACATATGAGAGAAAATATATGACCCTTGACTCTCTGAGACTGGCTGATCTCACTCAGCATAATATTATCTAGTTCCATCCATTTTCTTGCAAATAACATAATTTTGTTCTTCTTTATGGATGAGTAAAATTCCATTTGTGTGTATATAGAAAATTTCAGTTATGCACTCATCTGTTGATGGACCTCTATAGGTTTTATTTTGGCTCACAGTTCTGGAGGTGCAAAGGTGTAGAGTCTCATCTAGCAATAGCCTTCTTACTAACATAATCCCAAAGTAACTCAGGACATTACATGGCAAAAGACTGGGAGCACATGCATCTGTCTCCGTGTGTCTATTCAGGTCTCTTTCCCTGTCCTTAGAAAGCCATCAGGATTCATTCATAGGGTAACACTCTAATGACCTTAATTCATTCCAATCACTTTCTGAAGGTTCCACCTTTAAACACCATAGTTAGATTAAGTTTTCATCCTCCTAATATCAATAATATTTGATTTTGGCAGTTAAAATCGTGGATGAGTTCAGGGGGACAAACCACACTCAAACATCAGCACTAGGTGGCCTTCTTTCTCATTGTCTTCATTCCATTGGTTTCCCACAAAACACCACAGGACCCTGATAATGGCCAGAGTAATAACATCAAAATAGATTCATCAGAAAAAAAAAGTAAACAAACATGCACATGATGTTGGCTTTTCTTAGGACCATCTTGTGATACCAAGGATAACCTTTGCAAAAAAAAAATTGTTATTCCAAGAACTTGACTCTGCAGAGTTATTTTGGGAGTGACATGCTTTGAGGCACACAGTAACATGTGTACATCTTTTCTCTGTGGTACGGAGTGTGGTACTGAATTGACTGCCTGCAATACACAGAAATAAAGTTGTTGTCTGCAACAACCAGGCCAGGTACTACATGCTGAAATGTTTTGGATAAATTTTCATGATATTTTCATATTCCCCTCTGTCTGGTAGAATGAGTGACCTATGAGGAAAGGCTTCTTTGAAGGCAAGTTTACTGCATGTATAGCTGCAAACCAACACTAGTTCCCACATTGGCAGATATCAAGCTCATGTCCCCTTGTTTGGGGGTACTATCACTTACCCAATGTCTGAAGAAACAGATATATTGGGCTTCTATGAAAAGCAATGACTGTTTTACTTCCGTCATTTGTAACATAAAACTTGGGTCTCTCTCAATCTTGCAAGAGATTCTTTCTGTGGCTCCAAATAGCAGCAGCCTGTGCATCCATGGAACTAATGAGGGCTGAAGCCTGTAAGTCATTCGGGAAGAAGGCAGCTTAGGTAAGTTATGCACTTGGAGTAGTTATATTATCCCAGTGCAACCCATTAAGACATCATTAGCAAGAAAATAACATTTCAGGTATTAATACTTGTAATAATTTTACTAATAAACCTGCTTCCCAAAATGAAAAATTCCTCCATGGATCATTGTGAGGTGCCACTTGGCTAGAGTGTGCTGCTTCAGAAAATAAAATATTCCAATGACCTCCAGCCCTGGACATCCTCTCTAGAGCCACACCTACCTGCCAAATCTGCACTTTTTTCTCAACATGAATTTATTGTCCTTCAGAAGCCAAGAGCCTCTTTTGTGCTAGTAGCTGTAATTTTCTCAATTCCTTAAACACATGTATTTTTTAACTTTTTCAATTTGAAATAATTTCACTAACAAAATGGATTTTGCTTAAGAGATATGGGCTCCAAGTCAGAAGTGGTGGCATACACCCATTATCCCAGCACCTGTGGAGCTGAGACAGGATAATTGCGGGTTCAAGGATAGCCTCAGCAACTTAGCAAGACCCTCAGCAACTTGTTTCAAAATAAAAAGTAAAATATGGTTGAAGTGTAGCTCAGACATAGAATGCCCTTGGGCTCTACCTCCAGTACAGTACTAAGTGCAGTACTGAGGATGAAACCCAGGGCCATTCTACATCCAAACTACACCCTCAGCTCTATTTTTTATTCTTTATTTTGAAACTGGGTCTCACAGAGTTGCAAAGGGCCTCACTAAGTAGCTGAGGCTGTCCTTGAACCATGATCCTCCTGTCTTAACCTGCCAAATGCTGGGATTACAGGCATGTGCCACCATGCCCAGCTTGCAGTCCAGATTTTTAAAATGATCTTTGGTTTTAGTATCAAGGAAGGCTTGTGATTATTTGTATTGGACTCTCAGGTACTGAGAGACCACACCTCTCCTTGAGCCCCTTACTATGTAGCAAGGAGATAGACAGTGACTGGTGAATTGGGCAGGAAAGGGCCCTGCAAGAAGCAATACTAAAACCATTCTTTTATTCTTTTCATGAAGTTTAAATTTTTTAATTTAATTCATTTATTGTGGTATACTTGATGTAATTTGATGTTTTGACATATTTAAATATCCAGAAAACCAACACCACAATAGAGATAATGAACTCATTCATTAACCCAAAGTTTCCTTATATCTTTTTAAATCTCTCCTTCACTCTCTCCCTTCTGTTCTAAGCAAACTCTGACCTTTTTGTCACTGTAGATTATCTGACATTTCTACTATGTTATATAAATTGACCGATATAATTTATATTGTGATGCCTGTATTTATCACTATAGTTATTTTGAGATTCCCATGTTGGCACATGTATTGATAGTTCACACTTCTTTTTTATCACTAGTCATATTCTATTGTGTGAATGTGTGAATGTAATAGATTTTGTTCATTCACTTACTGGGAAATGAACACTTGATATTGCTTCCAGGTTTTTTTTTTTTTTTTTTACTACACAGTATTCTATGTGAGTATCCATACATAAGTCTTTGTATAAATATGTGCTTTCATTTCCCTTCATTAAATGCCTATAAGCTGAATGACTATGATTGAATTTTTTTCTTAAGAAACTAACAAGCTACTTTTCAAAGTGGTTGTACCACTTTATATTTCCAGCAGCAGTGTTTTGAAGCTCCGGTTATCTATCTCTTTGCCAACAGTTGATATGACAAATATTTTTCATTTTAGTCTCATTGCAGTATTAACTTACATTTTCCTATTAACTAGTGATATTACAAGTCTCTTTATGTGTTATCTATATTATCTTTTTGGAAACATGTCTGTTCTATCTTGTGCCCATTTTTATTGTTTTCTTATTATTCAGTTTTGAAAATTTTTATATATTCTAGATATAAGTCCTGAAAATGGACTGGAGAAGTATTTATGTTAAAACTGACAGAAAACCAATGATAAATTATAAACAAATGAGGGGCATATGATTATTTTTACTTTTTGTGACTGACTAATCTCACTTAGTATAATGTTCTCCAGTTCCATCCATTTCACTGAAAATGGTTAATTTTGTTCTTCTTTATGGCTGAGTAAAATTCCATTGTGTACATATCCCATAGTTTTGTAATCAATTCATCTGTTGATGGACTTCTTGGCTAGGGAGAAAAAGGATAATAGGAGGAACTCTAGATGATAAAGGAGAAATCACAGATGAGCAAATAAGGTGACCTAACAGAGGAGTTGGGAGGGAAGAAGAGGAAAATTCTCTAATGTGCATGATGTACATTCACAAATATATCAAAGTCAATCACGAAGCCAAACATGAGAAGGAGGAAAGGGGAGGGAATAGAGTGAGGCTTGGAGAAGGGCAAAATGAGTGATGTGTTTATGTATGCCAATACCATCTTCTTCTTCTACCCCATTTAAATGTATGACTACAATGCAGATCTGCATTTTAGAAAGTTCATTAGGATAGTAACATGGAGAGAACAGGTAGCTAAGAACAGGACATAATTTTAGTGAGATGGCATATACCTGAAACAGATTTAAATGATTATCTCTTAATAAAAAAAACCTCTACAAAAAGACAAAATAATTGAGGAAGTATTAAAGATAGTTACATAAATGGAAACAAAATTTCCTTATCAACGTCTAAACAGCATTTCTGGATGCTAAGTAAATAAAATACAAGGCTTGAAATGTGGGCCAATCATTCAAATTCAAATTTAAGAAACTATTTGCATTCATCAGGGTTCACCATATAAACAGAACCAATAGGACCTAGGTAAGTAGGTATGTAGATGATGATGATATATATAGATAGATAGATAGATAGATAGATAGATAGATAGATAGATAGATAGATAGATTATTATGGAATTGCCTTACACAATTATGTAAGTCTAGAAAACCTACAGCATGCTGTTATCGGGTGGGAGAACCAGAAAATCTGGTGGTATGATCCAATCTGAAACTGAAGGCCTGAGAAATCAGGAAAGTGGCATATCCTAGGGAGCAGGGCACTGGGTTAGTCCAGGAAAGTAAAGAAACTGGAATTTTCCTATACCAAGGCAGGAGAAGACGGATATTTCAGGTCTAGAAGGATGTGGGGACTCCTTTCTCCTGCTGTTGCTTCTACTGGATGAGGCCCACACATTGGTGAGGACTGATCTTTGCTCATTTTGCTGATTCAAATGTGACTCTCTTCCAGAAGCACCTTCCCAGATGCGTCTTTAAGTGGTGCTTTTACCAGATATCCAGATCCTTGAACTAGTAAAAGTAACACATCAAATTGACTACCTGCTTAACACCATTGCTATATATCAGGCTCTGTTCTAAGCCTTTATATACATGTTGTTTTATTTAATCCTCAACATAATCAGAGAGGAAATGGTTGGTACTAAGATACTGAGATTCTTGATCCAAGTTTACATTTTTTTTTACAGCATTTTTCCTTATCTGCCAGAAACTGGCTAGAGTGAGTAAGACAACCTGAGGCTTAAGGGAAAGGCCCACTGCTCTGTACAGTGACAAACTACAAGTCCTTGACCTCGTTAACATCTGTCCCCAAAGGCACCATCAGGGGGATGGTGACCATCTGTTCTCTACACTCACCTAAAGCACAACAGGAGAAAATTGGCTTAAAGTAGAGCTGTAAGAATTTCAGTTCATACATTATTAATAAGGAAAGTCTTTGCAGGAAGGGTAGTGGGAGGCATCAGGACAAATTTCTAATATAATATCCAATATTTACTGAATTTTTCTTCCAAGTACATAGAATTTTTTTATTGTATTTTTGCCATAATTGTATGGGCTAGGTATTGTTCTTGTGCCCAATATGCAGGTGAGGATTTCAAGTCCTGGAAGATGATAGGACTTGCCTAAGATCACAAATTAGTGAGTGGCAATACTAGAATTTATTGCCTCTGGGAAAACCCCTGGTTTTATTCCAGAGGATGTGAAAAGCAGCGGTGATGCACCATGCACGTCAATGTGGTATGGAAGCAGGAAGTTTAAAGAGTGATGTTTCTAAGCCAGGAGTGGTGGTACACACCAGTGATCCCTGCTACCTGGGAGATTGAGGCCAGAGGATTTCAAGCTTGAGGCAAGCTTGGACAATTTAGCAAGACCTTGTCTCCAAAAAGAAAACAAAATAGAGAAAAATGACCAAACTAGGCTTGGTGGCACATGCCTGTAATCCCATACTTAGGAGGCCGAGACAAAAGGATTGCAGATTCTAGGCCAGCCTCAGTAACTTAGCAAGACCATGTTTTACAATAAAAAATAAGATAGGGCTGGGGGTATAGCTCAGAGGTAAAATGCCACTGGGTTTAACCATTAGTATAAAAAGAAGAGAGAGAGTGGGAGAGAGAAGAATGGAGGGAGGGAAGAAGGGAGGGACGGAAGGACAAAGGAAAGAAGGAAGGAAGGAAGGCCTTTCTTTGGGTGAAAACCCTGACTTCCTTGTCATAGCAGAGGTGTCTCTAAGACAAATCCAAGATGCTGAGAAGGCCATCCTGTCTCCAAGGATGGCCCCAGCACAGACGTCTGACAGGAAGGACAGATGGTGCTTTGCATGGAAGAGAAGCAGCCAAGGGCAGCTTCCTCCTGGAGGTGATAATGACATATTCCTAATCTCATTAGTTTCAGAGGACATCTTCTCAGTGACAGTGCCATCTGAAGCCCCTTTCCCTACCTCTTCCTTCTCCCCTTCCAGTGTTTCTCTCCTGACACCACCAGGGTACATAGGCCATGGCCTTCTCAGACCTCCCCTCACTCTCCTGCCCCAGAATCCCCACCCACCAGCTCCTCTCTCTCCTCCATGGCTGAGATGTCTCATAGTCAGTCCTGTCTCAGCAAGCTGCCATGACAAGGAGACGCTCACTCAGCAGACTTGCTGCTCAGTGGATCCAGCATCCTGCTGGACTTTCCCTTTCTCCCTCCTTCCTGGCCTGCCTGCCCTCTGCTGTGATTTCTGCCTTGCCTTCTGTTTCTAATGATGACTGAATGTGAAGAGTCAGCCCAGCCTGGATCAGGCACTGGGGATGCATTGGGGAATAAGCCTGACATGGCCCCACTCCTCTAGAAGGGTGACGTTCAGTTAGGAAGATAGACGTTAAATGAATAATCATAGGATTAACTAATTATACTTGGAGGAGGACTCCAAAGCCAGGAAAATAAAGCTCTGGGGGTACAAGAACAGACAATGGGAAGCAGAGGAAACACAGGCTTTGTGGCAAAAAATGACATCAAGTTGAATCTGAAGAACAAGTTGAAGTTCATCAGCAGGAGGAGGAGGGAGATGAATGTGGCAGGACTTTTCACAGGCAAAAGTCATGAACCTGCAAGAAGCTCCGTGTATCCAAGGACATGGAAGAGTCAACTATGTCTCTAGAGGAGTAGGGGTAAAGAAGGACAGGATCAAAGTTTCAGACTTTATCTGGAAGAACTAGCTGGGTGTGGTGGCGCTCACTTTTAATCCCAGTACTTGGAAGTATGAGACAGGAGGATCTGGGTTTGAGGCCACCCTCAGCTATTTAGTGAAGCCCTCCACAACTTAGACCCTGTTTCAAAATGTAATCCCAGCATTTTGGAGGCCGAGACAGTAAGATCACAGTTCACGGCCAGTCTTAGCTACTTAGTGAAGCCCTTTGTGACTCAGTAAGACCCTGTCTCAAAAATAAAGAATAAAAATAGGGCTAGGGGTGCAGCTAGGAGGTAGAATGCCCCTGGGTTTCATACCTAGTACTACAAGAAAGAAAGAAAGAGAAAGAAAGAAAGAAAGAAAGAAAGAAAGAAAGAAAGAAAGAAAGAAAGAAAGGAAGGAAGAAAGAAAGAAGGAAAGAAAGAAAAAATTTGGGCTGAGAGAGTATAGCTCAGAGTTAGACTGCTCCTGGGTTCAATCCCTAGAACCACAAAAAAAGGAGAAAATCAAAGCCTCTGTGTGTGTGTGTGTGTGTGTGTGTGTGTGTGTGTGTGTGTGTGTCTTACTAGAAACTGAACCCAGGAACATTTTACCTCTGAGCTACTATATATATATAGTATTTTTGACACACACATGGTCACACTGAGTTGCTGAGGGGCTCTCTACAATGCTGAGCCTGGCCTCCAACCTGGAATCCTCTTGTCTCAGCCTTTGATGTACGGGGATTATAGGTGTGCACAACCATACTTAGCTCAGTCACATTTTTAAGTGCCCTTTCTGACTGGAATAGATTCATAAAAGAGGCAGTAAAGGGAGGGAGGACCCAGGCATGGTGGCGCAGGCTTGTAATCCCAGTACTTGGGAAAATGAGACAGAAGGGTCATAAGTTTGCAGCCAGCCCCAGCTACATAGTGAGGCCCTCCGCAACTTAGTGAGATCCTATTTCAAAAATAAAGAATAAAAACTTAGTGCTTGGGGTATAGCCTGGAGGTAGAATGTCCCTGAGTAAAATTCCCAGTACCACAAAAAATAAATAAATAAATAAATAAATAAATAAATAAATAAATAAAAATAAAGGGAGGAAAGGAGGGAGGGGTGAAATTGGATGATATAGGAGGACCAGTTCAGGAGGTCATTATGGTAATTCAGGATAATGATGATGATGAAGATGTTCTGGATGATGAAGGATGAAGCGAGCAGTTTATTCTCCAGTGGCAGTAGCACAGTTGGAGAGAAGTGGAGGTATTTGGGTGTTAGGTCATAGAACTTGGCAATTGATTTGACTTGGGAGGGCAAAAGAGGGAAGTATCAGAGATAATTCCCAGGTTTCTGGCAAGCACTATTCCGCCTCCTCCACATTTCCCAATATGCCATCTCCTTCTCTCTTCCCAGCTCATCAAAGAAATAGAGTGCAGGCAACCCAGAGGATAGAATATTGCTGCATTAATGCTATTTTTGCACAGTGAATCCTGAAGATAAAAATCTCTCTGCTTGTTATATAAGAAGTGGTAAATGTCATGAGATAGCTTTACTCCAACCCCAAGGGCGTCCAATTTGTTTCTGGCTAAGCCCTGACAGACACCTGTGCTTGCTCTAAAGCAAGACTGGGGTGAAAAGAGCTTCCCCTTGGCCAACCTTCTATGTCCTCTGAAGACACAAGGATTTTTGTGTAGGGGCTGCAGAAATAAATTAACCCTATGGACTTTATCTTGAATTTTAGGTTAAAAAAAGTTTGTGCTGACTTCTATTTGAACATCCCCCCCCCCTATATTGAGGAGCAACCTGCATCCCATACAATTCTCCCACTTAAAGTGGATAATTCAGTAATCTGTAGGGTGTTCACAGGATGACTCAATCATCAATCATAAATGTGATCAATTTTAAGATGCTTTCAAGCCGGATGTAGTGCCACATGCCTGTAATCCCAGTACTTGGGAGGCTGAGATCACAGGTTTGTGAAAAGCTTCAGCAACTTAGCAAGACTCTCAGCAACTTGGAAAGACCCTGTTTCCAAATAAAAAGTAAAATAGGGCTGGGATATAGCTCAGAGGTAGAATATCCCTGGATTCAATCCCCAGAAACACACACACACACACACACACACACACACACACACACATCCATCACCCTATAAAGACACTCCGTGCTCATTAACTCAATTTCTATTTATCCCCAATTTCTCCCTTCTTCAGCCTTGGGCAACCATTAATATACTTTCTATCTCTATAGATTTGCACATTCTGAACATTTTATATAAATGGAATCATGCATTAATTTCTTTGTGTCTGTCTTCTTTTGTTCAACCCAATGTTCTCAAAGTCCATCTATTTTCAGTAGGTATCTACACAGCATTTATTTTTATGGAAAATAATATTTCATTGTTAGAATATGCTAACTTAATCTATCCATCTGCTAATATAGTTGTTTCCACTTTGGGGTTATTATGAATAATGTTGCTATGAACATTCTTGTACAAATATTTGTTTTAACACATGTTCTTATTTCTCTTGGGTATATACCTAGGAGTACAATAGTTGGGTGTTTGAAAGTTTCTATGTTTTTCTTTTTTAATTTTTATTGGTACGTTGTAGTCATACATCTTAATGGAGTACAAGATGGTGGAGCCATACATGCACATCACTCATTTAGCCCTTACATCTACTTGTTTTTGATTCATGTGCATTAAACAAAATGCACTAGACATATCTTCAGTGAGAAGATAAAAAGTTCTGTTTGAGAGTCTTCAGTTTAAAAGCCTAAAGGGATGTACCTGTAAATATGTTTTTAGCAAATACATATGTTAGTTAGAGCCATAGTGTAGGAGGAAGGCTTAAGGAAAGAACAAGTAAAAATGCTAATTAAGTATAAGGTAAACTGAGAGTTGAAGTGAAAAGCGGAGAGATTATTAAGAAGGTCTTGGGATGAAAATACATCTGGGTCCTGAAGGCCCATTAAGTTCACTCTCCGCTTCACTTACTAACTTAGTGCCTTGAAGATGTTCACACAGCTTCAACTATTCCTAGCACTTGCAGGTCATAGTGGACATTTGGGAAAAGCTAACCTAGCTACTCAACCATCATGGAATTCTTAAGGTATCACATACATTCTGCCAACAACTGTTGACAGATCACAAATCAATGGGCCCACAGAGCCACAATAACTCTGTGGGAACCAGGAGCACCATAGAGAGGTCACCTGAGCATCTAAAAAAGAAAAGTTGCAGCTGGGTGAAAAGGGACACTAGAGAGTAAGGTTAGATATAGAAAATCTACACATGAATAAAACAGCTCACTCTTTTTCAAGGGTCTGGGGACTTCAGAATAAACACAAGGAAGACTCCTGGATCCTTAATGTAAGAAACCAGTAGAGAATACCACAGAATGCTGACCTCTTACATAGCACCAACAGGTAGGGCAAAAAGACAAGATCTCCCTCAAATAAGTGAGTGCCTTGGCCATAGATCCTCAAGGGAAATTGAGAATGGAAGATGTGTTGGCGAACATTCCACCAGGCAGAAGCCCAGCACACAGCATATGTCATCATGTGTAGAGAGGACCATAGATGTACAAAGCCCTCATAGTTCTTGCTTCTGGTTGATAATGAACACTTCTGGCCCTGAGATAGAAATTTGGGTTTCTGGGATAGAAACAATAAGTTCCAATGGTTTCCATTAAGTATCTTGCAAGATACCATATCCAAACATGGCCTTTTCCATAAAAAGGAAGATCCAGGAGAAGACTGAATGTGTGTTTCTATTTCCATACCCATTCTCTTGTTTTTACCTCATTTATTATGTTCCTCATTAAGATTAAAGTTATACAGTTGGTTCTAGGTTAAAGGCTCTTCAGTTCTCCTTTCTAGAACCATTATAAATAGATGTAGAAATCTATAGAGAGCCAGAAACAATAGGTGATAAAGTTCTATAGATCTTAAAATTCCACACACCAAGCACCATAAAAATACAAGTGCTCAGTTATAATCAAGGAAAATGACCAGTAGGCAATGACTGTTTTGGTTTGGATCTTAAATGTTCCCCAAAGCTTATGTATCAAAGGACCTGTGTCCCCAGAATATGGCACAACCTTTAGGAGGTGGAGTCTAGTGGAAGGAAGTGAGGTCATGGGGGGTGTGCCCTTGAAGTGGCTATTGAAACTCCAGCTCCTTCCTGTCCCTCCCTTTGTTTCCTGGCCACTATGAATTGAGCATCTTTGGTCTTCCAATCACTGACCACCATGATGTGCCTCACCAGAGCCCCAAATCATTGGGCCAAGTGACCATGGACTGAAACCGCTGAATTCATGAGCCAAAATAAATCTTTTCTCCTTGTAAGTTGACTATCTCAGTTAGTTTGTCACAGTGTCAAAAAGATAATAAAATTACCCACTCAGTGTCTAAGTTCTTGATCTCAAAAAAACACAGATTGACTGGCTGCCTTATATCAGGATAAACTGGAAAGTTAGTACAGACTTCCTCAGGCTTGTCCAAAAACTAAGAGGAGGCGGGATACCAGGACAAAGAGACCAAAGGTATGTGAATCATGTGTCTCCCATTTTATCACACCCTTGTTGGGTAAAACAGGGTCCTGGAAGAAATGCAGAGTGTTTAGCCGCAGAACAGACATCAGAATTGTGGACCAGCTAGCATGGTGCTGACCCCCTAGGAGTCTCAGGGGAATCAAGTAGAGAAGATTCTGGCTCTCTACCAGCCTTAGGCATGCTTCTCCCTGTCTGACCACTGTTTTCTCACTTCCCTCCAAAGCATCATCACTCAGTGAAGCCATCAGCTTTTTTCCCAAGTTTTGAATCACCATAGGTTGTTTGCAGCAAGAGGATGGAGGGAGGAGGAAAAAATCTGTTACCAGCTCAAGTACATTTTGCTCTGTTAATCAGCATTTTAAAAAATTATCTTTTCCATTCCTTAGAGAAGTTGGCAGAGACTCCCAACTGTTTTGAGAAAATGTAACCACCAGACCATCTGGGGCTGACATTTTCAACATGGCAGTCAGGAGAGCTCATCTCAGGAGCTCTATGGATGTTCTACAGGATCTCCCAGCCCAAGCAGGGTGCACAGAGGCCCCTACACACAGAAGAGCTCAAAAATGAGGTCCCTGCCCTTCAAATTCTCTGGAATCCTTCACAGCTCTCCCTGCCATCCAGAGATGCACTCAGAGATTGTATCTTGTAATATTAGTAATGGATGTTGACACTGAGCATATCAAAACGCCCTCCAAGTTTAAAGATCCACTCTTGTTAAATAAAACCAAGGACCACGAGAGACAAAGATGAAAGCACATATATATGTTTACATGTGAAGCAAGAATGATTGTTTCACTAACAAGACTGGGGAATTAAGATTTCTTAATAACTAGGTCAGCCAAGGGCAGTTAAGGGAATTACAAAGAACAGTTTAGAATCACTGGTGTGTCCCTTCAGACCTACTATACACTTGCAGAGCCAAAGTCCACCTAATAGTTATTACTGCTGCTGAAATTGGGCTTCCCAGTGCTACGGACCTCCTCCTTGTTAACCACAAAACAGTCCTCATAGATTCCAGCTGGCCCATGTTAAGACACAGATGACTGACCACCTCCCTTAATTACTTCCCAGGCAAACCACCCCACCTGTTATTCATTTAGGTTCATACCACATACTTCAGAGGAAGTGAAGCATTCTTTTTTTTTTTTTTTACCAGTTTCATTTTACAAAGAGCAAAGACTGTCTTTATGTTTATCTTTTCCACCCAAAATTAACACAACTCGGGCCAGAATGAGAACTCTCTGAAAAAATAGGAGAGTTCAATACTCTGCAGTCCAATATCTCTCAATTTCTTGTTGTTTTGTTTGTTCAGTTTTGGTACCAGGGATTGAACCCAAGGGCATTTCACCTCCAAGTCACACCTTCATACTTTCATTTTTTAGTTTTCAAACAAGATCATGCTAAATTGCTTAGGGCCTTTCTAAACTGCTGAAGCTGCAATCCTCCTGTCTCTGCTTCCCAAGTACTGGGATTACAGGTGTGAACCACCATGCCCAGCTGAAGCAATTCCTTTCAAAACACAAGTATTGTGTGTCTGCTCTGTGCCCAGGACTATGGCAAGGTAGAGATATTGAAATAGGGTTCCTGTCTTCAGAAATTTGCCTCATAGGCAGGTAATCTCCATGATCACCAACCCATCAGTGTGATGACATTATCCTGTGATAAAGAAGCACCTGCAGCCAAGAGCAGATGACTTCCTGGAGTAGGTGAGGTCCTGACTAGCTTCTAAGGAAGAGTAGGAGTCACTTAAACTAGAAATACAGGAAGAGAGATGCAAAGGGAAGACTATGTGGGTGTCTTAGAGGTGCTAAATAGTGTAAACTTCAAGTGTGTAGGCAGAGCTAAAAGACTGCCTGTGGGGGGGTAGGTGAAAAACAAAATCAGAGAGGCCAATGGAAGGGGTTTGGGAAGGGCCTTGTACTTTGTAGTGGCTGCTGAGTATTGGTTACTGAGAGCAATAGTATGCCCTGAAAGATTCTTCAACACCAGAGTCCTTAGCTCAGATCTATATCCAGAAAGGTCACTCTGGCACCCTGGAAGAGGTAAGAGTTCCAGGTGGGAGGAGATCAGAACCTGGGGGATCTTTGACAAAAACGTAAGAAGAGATCAGTGTATCCACCAGATAAACCTGACTCAGTGCTCCACGCCCCTTTGTAAGACCCCTCCCCTCACTTTACTCCCCTGAGACCATTTCTTGGCTTTCTGTCCCAATAGTCTTGCTTTTTTTTTTTTTTTTTGAATGCCCTATAAATGGAATCATAGAGTCATAGGCTTTTTAGTCTGACTTCTTTCACTTAGCATAATGCATTTGAAATTCGTCCATATTGTTGCAGGTATCAATAGTTCCTTCTTTTTTATTGTGACATCCATAGTATGGATGTAACACAGCTTATTTATTCATTTTCTGGCTGAAGGACATTTGGGTTGTTTCCAGTTTTTTTGGAGATGATGAAAAGAGCTGCTATAAATATTCACATGCAGGTTTTATAAGAGCATAACTTTCTTTTAACTCAAGCAAATAGCACTGAATGGAATCACTGGGTTGCATGATAAATATATAGTTATACAAACTGCCAAACTCTTTTCCATGGTGGCTGCCCTGTTTTGCATTCCCCAGCAGAATTCCAGTTGCTCCATATCCTTGCCAGCACTTAGAATTATCAAGCTGTTGTGGTTGTTGGTCTAGGCAAAATACCAACTATGTAGTTGTATCTCATTGTGGTTTTGATTTGCAGTTTCCTAATGCCTGATAGTGTTGACTATCTTTTGACTGAAAACAATGGTTGGCACATAATGGGTGTTCAATAAATATATGTCACATGCATAAATCAATGTCACCACTATCACCCTCTTTATCATTACCATTTCTGCAAGAAGAGATGAGAAACTGTGCCAAAGCAGTGACAATTTTACAGAAGAAATATTAAGGATAAAAAGTGATGGATCTTGATGATTAATGTGAGGATAAATGAGGCTCTGTGGCTTCTGAATTGGGTACTCTGGCAGATGTGATCCGTGCAGTGAGATAGGGAATGCAAGAAGCTGGGTAAAGAAAAATGTTAATTCCAGTGTGGGACAGGGTGAGCCTGAGACAATCAAATGGACAAGGCCTGAGGTCACTAGACTTGTCTTGTTCGTTACACTAGCAATACTTACAAATTTGGAAATTCACAACATTTCTTGTTTGACATATATCCATTCTCATCCCTCATAACATCCCTGTAATGTAAGCTATAGATAAAGAAGTGCGTCTCAGAAGACTGGCTTTCCTGAGTTCACAGTGTTAATTTGCTAAGACTTGAACTCCTATTATAGGAGCTATGTGTAGCATATACTGTGAAATAGAAATGTACGGTCTTTAAAAACAGGGAGGTTCCAGTTGCTGAGGACTGTGTGTTGATGGGATTATCACAAGTTTTCCAAACAGAAGGTAGGGTGAATTTCTATACCTCCTCACCTCCTCAGACAGGTGGCCTTTGCAGGGCATAAATGTATAGAAACTTACCTCTTATACTAATTCCCATACTTCTTCAACTATATCACAAGACTTTTAATTCCACTGGTCAATAAAATCAGCCCTGTTATTTAGAGACAAAATTCAAATGCATAGTAATACAGGTTATGAACTCATCCAGAAGGAAACTTTAACATACAGATGTCTCTGAGTGTAAATATATAAATTCTAAGTTAGGTTTGTCCTACTTCTAAGGTGTTTTATGATTACTATCAATTTCATAATGTCTTTCAAGTGCAAAAATAATAAACATGTTGAATATGGTACCAAAGGGAGGCAAGTGGATGCAATGAAATGAAATTTAAATTTACACTGATGCATAGGTGCTTGTTGCTTATAAATACCACATTGGGTTTGCATACTACGTCTTCTACAGAGAGAGGAGCTTTTACACATGCATAGACAAATTCAAAAGATTATATTTGATTTCTAACAAATATCTATATAGTAGCCCCTCCTCATCTGTAGTTTTGTTGTACATGGTTTTAGTCACCTGCAGTCAACCACAGTCCAAAAATATTAAATGAAAAATTACAGAAACAAACAATATGTAAATTTTAAATTACATGCCATTCTAATAACAATGATGAAATCTCATGCTGTCCCACTTCATCCCACCCGGGACATATCATCCTTGGTCCAGCATATTCATGCTGTATGCACTACCCTCCTGAGAGTCATTAGGTAACTGTCCTGAGTTATCAGATAGATTATAATGATATTGCAGCAACTGTGTTCAAGTAACACTTGTTTTACTTAATAATTATCCAAAATGGAAAGAGTAGTGATGCTGGCAATTTGGATATGCCAAAGAGAAGCCACAAAGTGTTTCCTTTAAAAGAGAAAATGAAGCCAGGTGTGATGACTCATGCTTGTAATCCCAGCATTTGAGAGGCTAAGAGGAGGATTGTGGTTTGTGGCCAGCCTCAGCTACTACTTAGTGCGGTCCTTTGCAACTCAGTGAGACCTTGTTTCAAAATAAAGAATAAAAAAATAGGGCTGGAGGTGTAGCTTGGAGTAGAATGCCCCTAGGATCCATCTCCATTACTGCTCAAAAGAAAGAGAGAGAGAGAGAGAGAGAGAGAGAGAGAGAGAGAGAGAGAATAGTTTTCATCTTATAAGGAAAGAAAAAATTGTTTGCTGAAACTGCAGAGATCTAGAGTTCAATACAACATTTTTTTAGAGAAAGACCACACTCATATAAACATTTATTCAGTTATACTTTTATAATCGGTTTATTTAATTATTAGTTGTTGCTGTGAATCTCTTAACTGTGCCTAATTTATAAATTAAACTTAATCCCAGATGTGTGCATGTACAAACTATATATTGTATTTACAGTTTGGTACTCTCCAGAGTTTCGGGCATCCCTGAGGGGTCTTGGAATGTATCCCCCTGAGGAAATCACTATAGAACTCAGACTCCCTAGCAAGTTCTAGCAAGAAAGACTATAATCTTTCAGTCCCACTCACTTTACCTTCTCACTCTCTTATATTAGAGGAGGAGGCAGTTAAGATAGGGCACCCCAGCTTGGTGTTACCTGCTCCCCCTAATATAATAGAGTGAGTATGGAGTGTGGCTGAAGAGGAGGTGCAGATGTGAATTTATCCTAGTTGGAGGTCTTAACCCCCACAGCAAGGAACCTTGACCCAAGAGAACATGGGCAAAACTCAAACTCTCATATACTGGGAAGTTATTTGTTTGTTTGCTTGGTACTGGGTATTGAACCTGAGGGCATTCTACCTCTGAGCTACACCCCTAGCCCCATTTTATTTTTATTTTGAAACAAGGTCTTACTAGGCTAATGAGTGTTTCACTACTTGCTGAAGCTGTCCTTGAACCTATGATCCTCCTGTCTCAGGCTCCTAAGTACTGTGAGTATAGGCATGCACCACCCTGGCCCTGTTCTGTTTTTCAAGGTGCCAAACAATCTTTATAGTTAAGCTTATATGTTTGAAGGAAGAAATAATTCTAAAGTAATAATAGCTAACACATGGGACATATTTATACTGTGCACTGTCCCAAAAGCTTTATCCATACTAACTCCTTTAGTCTTAACAACACTTTGAGGTTTGTTTTATTATTAACCCTACCTTACAGACGAGAAAACAGAAGCAAATAGATCACACAGAAGTGGTATGTGGTGGAATCCATCGTGGAACCAGAGTCCATGCAAGCAGTCACTGCCCCATCTTGTCTCCCAAGAGAAAGTATTTGTGTCCCCATTTGTACATCTGCTCAGATAAACCTTGATGAGTTTATATAAAAATCATACCTGAGAAAGCTGGAAAGATCTGTGAAGAACAATTCCTGCCCCCTCACTGTGCCTTGAAGAAAGCAGGGGGGGAAAAAATCTCCATTTCATCTGCCACATGGAAGAGAAGCTTATGATGTTGGATATCAAAGTTGGCCCTTACACAAGACAGAATACTTCAAGGAATAGAATGAGGGCCATCCTCTTGTCAGACAGAACAGACACAAGTGCAAATCCCATGGCCTTGGTGACAAAAAAGAAAGTTAACCCCCCCACTGCCAGCCTGCAGCTTTTGGGCCAGGTCCCTTGCAGTGGGAAGAGCCTTATCCTTGAGTCTGCCATGAACATGCTCCAGCCTGGACGCCAACACTATCTAGAGTGCAGGGCCAGCATTTGGTGCAGCTCTCTCTCTCTCTCTCTCTCTCTCTCTCTCTCTCTCTCTCTCTCTCGTTCATCAGGATGTCTGACTGTGGCAACCTCTGTAATAAATACAAAAAGGAATGTCTTGGGTCTTTTTAATACAGAAAAGTGTTTTTTGTATTTGTATCCAGGTACGCTGGATACCTTTCTTGGCATACAGAAAAATAAAACCTCATCAGTAAGAAGCCCTGCTTTTGAGAAACATGAGACCTGTAGATAAATACAGTAAGTACAATCCAGCAGTCAGTCTTTTCTTTAACCCTTCAGGCTGAATGGATAATCCAGTGCACCTGGCTGCCTCCTGGCTCTCACAGAAGCCCCTGGATGGATAGACAGACGTTGCCTCCAGGCATGCTACACACAGTGCAGTAGCTGCAGAACTTGGCAAAAGGCTTCAATCTTATTGCTGGGCTCAAACATAGTTGATTAGCTTGGGAGGAGAAAACAGAATCCAAGGCTCAAACCTACCCCGAGTCTCACCTTTGGAGATGAGATGCCCAAATGGGATTGGGGGCCTCTACCTTCTGGGCCTTCCCCAGCCAGCAGCGTGGAGCTATGTAACACGCATTCTCTGCATAAAGAACTGCACAGCCTAAAGGCTCGAAGGAGTGAAATCTCTAGCCTGTGCCTAGTGAGCACTTGCTATCCAGGGAGTCACATTAGAAGTTAACCCTTTCCTCAAGGGTCCTCCTTAGCAGGCTTCCTGCATCCAATTAAAACTCTGCAAAAGCCAGCCTGCTGTTAGGACACACTCAACAAAACTCAACAGCCCTCAAGTGGCAAAGGGTATAATTCTCATTTCTGTCAAAATGCCAGACAAGTGGGTCAGAGCTTAGGCTGTCTGATTCTAACACAGCCACTGCACTGAAATGACTCACAAGGTCAGGGAGAGCGAGAAAAAGGCATGAAAAGAGGGATTTCCTGGTAGGCTGCTTACCAAGATTGATGCTACCAAATTGACCAAGCCACCTCTAACTCCAGGTAAAATCTTATATCACAAGATGCTATCATTTGGATTCGGAACATCCCAAAGTCCTTGTGTTAAAGAATTGGTCTCCTCGGTGGTACTATGGGGAAGTGGTGAAACCTTTGGCAGGTAGGGTTTATCTAGTCCTTAGGTCCTCCGGGATATATCCTGAAGAATTGAAGATCCCAGTATCATCCTCTTCCTCTGTTTGCCTCCTGGCTTGGGAAGTGAAATGGGTTGTTCTGTCACATGCTTCTCACACAATATCTGCCTCACCAGATATCCAATGCAGTGAGGTCAATTGATCATGGACTGGAATATCCAAAGCTGTGAACCAAAACCAATCTTTTTTCTTTGTAAGTTTTTTTTTTTTTAGGTATATCATTATAGTGATGGAAAATGAATACACAAAAGTTCCATGGCATTTAAGGGATCTACATGATTCTTAAAACTCCAGGAGTAGAGTTCTCACTCTATCCTTGGTAAACCCTTGTGTGCTTTCTCAATGGATATTCTTACACCTAATCCATTTCTGTAGGGGTCGTAGCCACCCAGGCATTTGGCTTCCTAATGTTTGCAGACTTCTGTTGCTTTGGCAGCCCACTTCAACCTTGGGGTATAGGGTGAAAGAGAAACAGATGAGCCTGAATGTCCCAGAGGACTAGCAATTTGAGAACACAATACCTGGGTTGTATACAAGATAGGTTTTCTTTACCTTTCCACTATTCCCTTTCTCTAAGACATCCTATGGAACAGTTTATGATATGTCAACTCACTTAATACTGCCATAAAAAATGCGATGAAACACTGTCACCCCTGTAAAGCCCTAATAACAAGTCATAGCTAAGGCTCTTTTATTTCTTCCGGATGAGCCATCAGTCATGAAGCAAGCCAGCATCTCAGGAAAGCAAGTTCAATACTTCCTTTCTGCAGAAGGACCTCAGAGCCTGCTATTCAGTAGAAGTACAGAGAATCACAGGATAAAGGAGGTACATAAACCTACTCAAAATGATCAGAAACAGACAGTGGTGTGTGTGTGTGTGTGTGTGTGTGTGTGTGTGTGTGTAATCAGCATCTTTTCATAATTAAAAAGAAGCAAATTTTAAGAGGAAGTTCATGTGCACAGAGCCATGATTCCTGGGGTCTCACTTCCTATCCCAAAATGTCCCAACCTTACTCCTCCAGCTCTCTGCAAAAGGGCGAAAACTGTGATAGTATATAAGCCACAGCAAGGCCACTCACAATCTGGCTTTTTTCTCTCAACCTAGCAGTAGACCTATAGAAATGTATTGGCAAGCCGGGCGTGGTGGTGCACACTTGTAATCCCAGCATTCAGGAGGCTGAGACCAAAGAATCGCGGTTCGTGGACAGCCTCAGCTGCTTAGTGAGGCCCTCTGCAACTCAGTGAGACCCGGTTTCAAAATAAAGAATAAAAAATAGGGCAGGGGGTGTAGCTCGGAGGTCGAATGCCCCTGGGTTCCATCCCCAGACCTGATACACACACACACACACACACACACACACACACACACACATATATTGGCAGCCCCTCTGAATGTCTTTCTATCTAAACTCTCTCCTCCTCACCCTCTGCGGTAAAAGCAGTTTAAAATGAACCTCTCCTATCCTGTCATGCAGGTTTTACTTAGGTCAAATGAAGAGGTGTTTCTATTTCTATGATTTCCCTCAGAGAATCTTTAGCACCCTATGACTTAGCAACAACATCTTTCAATCATTGTCTCTCAGAATACTTTATGGGAATAAATAATCCTGTTAACAGAGACAACTAATAACAGAGGGAGAGATGAATGAGGGAACATGAGGCTGAGATTTGAGAGAAGATGGGGAGCCAATGAGGTAGAAATATTCAAGAAGGCAAAAATACAGGCAATGAAAATGACCAAGAGGTTCTGATCTTAACATGGAATTAAAAGAATTCTACCTTCTAAGCATGATCATGTAAGCTCAGCTGGGTGAAGGCACTGAAAGTTAGAACACTACTTCTCTCGGTCCTAGAGAATGTTAATTTGGTGGGATGAACCAGATCTTTGGCATCAGAGAAGCCCCAAATTGAATCCAGGTCCTGTCACTTTCCAACCACATGTAAGAGTCCTGGTGTCATGCTGTTCTGTGTCCCTAGAGCCCCAGGTGGTGTCAGGATGCTTGAGAGGAAACTGGTTCCAAGAAGCTGAGGCCAGTGTGATTCTAAAGGGAAAAGTAGTGTTAAAAGACAGAAGATGCAGGGGAAAATGGTAAATTTACCTGCTTTTCCTTATCTTTTGGTTCCACTTGGCCTGATCATTTCTTCTCCCTTGGATTCATCACAATGGTACCACATTTCCTTCCCCATTTCCTTACCTCCTCACAATCTCCCTTTTCCCTATTTTGTGCATACTACACATGTGTGCTGGCCTGCCTCCACAATGAATTCCACCTAGTGTTCACATGTTGTGTAGGTCTCTCTCCCCCAACAAGGAATAGGACTGACCACTGCATACCAGTAAAATATGGTGGAAATTATGGTATGTGACTACCAAGGCTGAGTCATAAAAGCTAGGAGGCTTCTGTTTTGCTGTCTCTTAGCTCTACTTCTCTGAAAGAAGTCAGCTGACACTCATGAGGCAGCACTATGGAGGGGTCCATGTGACAAGAAGCTAAGGGCTTCTGTCCATGGCATATGTGAGAAAACCATCTTGGAAAGTAGCCTCTATCAAGTGTTCAGACGAGGACAACAATTAAGAGTCTCCATCTTGCCTGCCAATTTCTAGAGAGACTCTGGCTAGTACCACCCAGCAAAGCCACTCCTGAATTCCTGATTCCCAGGAACTATGTGAAATAATAAAGGTATATTATTTAATCCATTACGTTTGGGATAATTTGTTATAGAAAAATGTGTCAACTTCTTGTCACTATGATGATTTTCTGGCGTGCCACACTAGGATAGCAAACTTGGTACCTTTATCTCTAAGACAGTTTTAAGGGCTTGTACTGTGGTTTCCATTGACTGGACATTTTCCCATTATTTATACTGAATAATGCACCAAGTCCAAATTTCTTGTGTACAAATAAACTACTCCAAAATCAAAACCTCTTTACATTTGACTAATGCTACACTATATAGTTTCTTATAAATTTTTATAATCACTGTCTGCCTTAAAATTTTTCATTATTTTATGGAGCACGGAGGGGAAAATATTTTTCCCACTTTACAAATAAGGATATTGAAGCTCAATGCATTGAATGGATTTGCACAAAGACAGTTACTTCGTGACAAAACAAGGGTTGGAAACCTACTCTTTTCCCATTGCTCTCTCAGCCTCTACAAGTAGGCAAATCGAATATCCATTGATTCTGGCTTTATAACTAAACATCTAAGCAATTCAACTTGGGCTCAATTGCTATAGATTTTGTATATAAGCACATCTGTATGAAAATGAAATTTATTAATTGTTCTAGTTATGTGCTGCTGTGTAACAAAGCACTTTAATATTTAGTGCCTCATAACAATAATCTGTCATTACTTCCCTTACTTTTGGGGGTTAATGAGCTCAGCTTGGTAGTTCATACTTAAGATCCTTTATAAGGTTATAGTCATATAGAGTTAGGGGCTGGAGTAATTTTATAATATCTTCATATTTTGCTAGGACTGCGATGGCTGGACATGCTGAGAATTGGTTGAGCATATCTCTTTTTATGTAACCTATTTTGTAGTTGGCTTGGCTTCTTTATAGACTAACAACCGTAGGGTAATCAAACATCTTATACTCTAACTGCATTTTTCCATGTATTCCTAATAATATAAGAGTCTCCAGCAAAGTTGTACAACCTCTTATTATCTAACCTCAAAAGCTCTGGAATGTTACTTCCCCCACCTTTTGTTTAAGCAAATTACAAAGGTCAGAACAAATTCATTACTCAGTCTGAAAACATATCACATGTTTTAAGTTTATGTTATAGCAGCACCTCACTTTGAGGAACCAAAATTCTGATTCCATTATCAACTTTTTGAAAAACTATATTAAAACATAATGGCTTACCAGAGCAATACATTACTTCTCATAGTTCTGGGAGACCATGAATTCCTCTGGGTAGTGGTCACCTGGTGGACTTCTCATGTGGCTCTGGTGAGCTGTTAACTAATGCTAGAATAAGCTGAATGCTTTTACACTCTTGTATGTAGTATAGATGATTGGAGCCTCTGGTGGTTAGTTATCTCTATGCAGCTTGCTTGTTCTCTTGCTTTTGGGGGAAGGAGTACTGAGGATTGAGCCCAGGGACATTCTACCTCTGAGCTAAACCCTCATCCCTATTTTATTTCTTA
The DNA here is from genome assembly GCF_963383645.1 of Muscardinus avellanarius. Lineage (NCBI taxonomy): Eukaryota > Metazoa > Chordata > Mammalia > Rodentia > Gliridae > Muscardinus > Muscardinus avellanarius. The sequence goes on from NC_137786.1 coordinate 134,537,088, forward strand.
TTTTAAAACAGAATCTTGCCAAGTTGTTGTGGCTGGCCTTGAACCTGTGATCCTTTTGCCTCAACTTCCTACATACTAGGATTATAGACATACACCACCACACCTAGATCCATCAACTTTCTGCATGGTTATACTGGGATTCCTCAAATCAGTAGTTAGACTTCTTACATGATGGTTGCCTTGCTCCAGAATGATCATTCTAAGAGACCCAGACAAACCACTGCATCAGAGATTCCCAAGTCTTCTTGGTTCATAGCACCCTTACCATCTCAATATATACCACTATCTCCCACAAACAAACAAACAAACAAACAAACAAACAAAATCAAGCAAAAGCCTAATAGCTCATTTATTAAATAGTTAGATTAAAAAATTGAGTTTTTTGTTTCTAATAATTTAATAGTTGTTTGAAAAATACATGAATTAAAAGAAAATATATTATTTTTATTTTCTTCTTTTTTGTGGAACTGGGGGTGGAACCCAGGGGCTTTTCTACCTCCGGGATATGTTCCCAGACCTATTTTGTATTTTGTTTGGAAACAGGGTCTCACTAAGTTGCTGACAACCTCACTAAGTAGCTGAGGCTGGCTTAGAACCTGAGTGATCCTCCTGTCCCAGCCTCCCAAGCTCTGGGTATTTTATTTTTAAATAACTATAGTTACTCACTAATTGTACATTTGTACTTAGTGGGTACTACAGCGATTCTGAAACCTTGGAATTAGACGCCATCATATACATTTCCTGTTGCAAAATAATTTCTGTACTACACTTGTTTTATACTACATAAGCCACCAAAACACAAGCCATGCATAGATATAAAATCATCAAAATAAATATAGTGTTATTTAAACTTTATTGTCTTATCTTGGTAGTTTCTGTAATGTTCATGCCTTTTCTCCTAAAGCCTAAGATAACTATGGTGCTCCTGTGAATTTACTGTGGTGCTCACCCCAAGGAGTCAGAGCATAGCGCTTGGGAACCACTCCACTGCACCAATCAAATCCTGAAACTACAGGAGAAATTTGAGGGAATAGTTTTCATTGGGTTCCATCTTTAATTTTCCCTCATTATCTACCCCATAATGGCCAGAAAAAAAACATATATGATGGATTTGACATTACCTTCACCAACATCAATAAGACGTGTTAGCAAAATGTGATAAAGTTTGAGTCTTTCTCCTATCCTAGGTGTAATTCTACAAAATATGAAGGAAGTCATTATTATTTGCACACCACTTAGAGAATTAAGTTGTTATATATTGGAATTTTATGTCTTTAGAGAAGATCTAATAAATAGTGAGTATTCGATATATGTTTGTTAAATGAATGAATAAGTAGGTGGACACAGACACTTGTCTGAGAAAGTGGAAGGAAACTTTTTATGAGAATTAGATTAATTTTCTAGAGCTGCTATAACAAAATCATCGACTGGGTAGCTTAAAAACAGAAATACGTTTTCTTATAGTTTTATAGATTGGAAGTACTAGATCAGAGTATCAGCAGGGTGAATTTTTCCTGGAGCCTCTCTCCTTGGCTTGCATATGTCTACCTTCTTGTTGTGTCTGCATTTTTTCTGTGCACACATATTTCTGGTATTGATTCCTCTTCTTGTAAGGACACCAGTCATATTGAATTAGGGCCCTACTTTAATAACCTTATTTAACCTTAAGTATTCAGATGCTCTATTTTCAAATACAATCATGTTGGGAATTAGGGCTTCAATTCCTAATTATTCATTTTGAGGAGGAATTTTGTCCATAAACTTAGTCTATTAGAGATATATTAGGGGACTCTGACATTTCTTTCAGGGATCTTTCTTTTTTTTTTTTTTTTTTGCGGGTATGGGGATGGAACCCAGGGGCATTTGACCTCCAAGCTACATCCCCTGCCCTATTTTTTATTTTTTATTTTGAAACCGGATCTCACTGAGTTGCAGAGGGCCTCACTAAGTAGCTGAGGCTGTCCAGGAACCGAGATCCTTTGGTCTCAGCCTCCTGAATGCTGGGATTACAAGCATGCGCAACCACACCAGGCTCAGGGATCTTTCTTTTGAAATGTAAATTCTCAATTTTTTACAGATGGATTAGTCCCCAGAAAGTACATTCAAAAATATCACGTGTAGCACTTTTCCTAAAGAGGGTCTATATTTTCTGTTCTAAACTTTGTATGCACCCAGCAAAGACTTTTGAGAGATGCCAAGTTTCATATTCAGAAATTCTTGTTTAATTCATGTTGAATGGGTAACAGGCATGGATATTTTTGTAGAATTCTCCATTTGATCCTAAATGTGCTGCTAAGATTTAGAATCGCTGGTCTAAAACCTTTCTATTTAAATTGTGGTCAGAAGACCAGCGGCATTTGCGTCCTGTGTAAACTTAAAAAAATGCTGAATCCCAATCCCCACTCAGACCTACAGAATCTACATAGCTTCATTTTAGTAGTATCCGCATATAACTTGTATGTCCATTTAAGTTTGAAAAGCACTTTATAATTTTTCTTGAATCAGGAAGGAACTGCAATCACAAAATTTTCAAAACTACTTGTAATATTATCTGAATGTATCATTTTGGTGCAGGTTATGTAGTAGTTGTTTTTGTTTGTCTGTTTCTAATGGTTTTATACTATTGTAGAGTTAAGGGCCTATCATCCTGGCTCCATCCACAGATGACTTATTACCCATCTCTGTTGCAACCAGTGTGGATAATTATTCAACAATCAACTTCAATGGTCTACACAGCATTCACCTTAAAAAGATGCAGTTAGCTCTTTGCAAAGTAAACAGTTGCTGAGTTGTGAATGCTGCAGAAATAAAAAGAGAAAAGTCAGGAGAGAAAAAATGTAGAAGATGAGAGAACATGAGAAGGTGGGAGGTATTTTACTTTTCCTGAACATTAGAATCTCACTCCTAATACCTAAAACTTTCAGTTCATAATCATTGGCCTCCACAAAAGCATAATCTATCATTCTTACGGTTTAGTTGGTTGCTTGGTTGGTTTGTGGTACTGAGGATCAAACTCAGAAGTGCTCTACCACTGAGCTACATACCCATCCCTTTTTTATTTTTTTATTTTGAGATTAGTGTCTCACTAAATTGCCTCGGCTGGCCTCCCAATTATAATCTTCTTTCTTTAACCTCCCAAGTTGCTGGAATTACAAGTCTGTACCACCATGCCCGGGTTCTCTTATGATTACTTTTGAGAGTACAGGGGGACTCAGAACTGAACCCAAGAACATTCTGCCTCAAAGCTACACCAAACTCTATTTTATATTTACTTTGAAAGAGGGTCTCACGGGTGTATTCATTTTGAGTCACCCCTCCATGCAAGTCTGGTATGGAGCTGTATTTCTATTTTCTGTATTTCTATCTTTCTAATAAACTTCTTTAAATATTAAAAAAGAAAGAAAGAGGGTCTCACTAAGTTTTTGAGGATCTCGCTGAGTTTCTGAGACTGCCCTCAAACCTGCAACTCTCTTGTTTCAACCTCATAGGTGCTGAGATTACAGGTGCACGCCGTATGCCTAGCCAAACATGGCTATTTTTATAAATAAAGAGGGGCATATAAGAAACAGAAACAAGAAATAACTCCTATATAGGAATAAATTACCAAACGAATTACTCTAGAAAAGTTGATGGAAAAATTTCACCGAGTAAATTACTGTGTAATGATGAAATGATGTAATGATGAGTCAGTGAGAACCATCATTTTCTGCCTTTGTGAAAATTAATTTTAAAACTCAATATATCCAGCAAGTCTTCAAAGTGGAATGCATATTTTTAAACCACTATAACCTTTCTCCTATGGCACTAAAAGTAAAGTAGCTTTCATTGAGTTTTATGTATTTGGAGAGGACAAGAACCATTTACTCTTCAGGCAACCTTCTGCAGTAGCCACTTCTGGGATTCCTCTCCTACTTTTTTCTCTTTTTTTCTTTCTTTCTCTTTTCCTTCTTTCTTTCTTTCTTTCTTTCTTTCTTCCTTCCTTCCTCTCTTTCTTTTTCTTCCTTCCTTCCTTTCTTCCTTTATTTATAATTTCATTCTTTTGTGTGTTTTACTAGGGTTTGAACATCTGAATTACATCCTCAGCCCTTTTGTTTTGTTCTTTTTGAAACAGTCTTATTAAGTTATCATTTGCTGCTCTTCAATCTGCAATCCTCTTGTCTCAGCCTCCCAAGTATTGGGATTTCAGACTCATTCTTATTCTTATATCTACCATCCTGTTACAATTCATCTACTGGACTAGCAAGAGAAGGACCTTGAAATCGATGGGTCAGAAATAAACAAATAAATTGACATGTTAGCAAGCAAATAAATAGACAATACAATCTTATGAGTATATAAAGGCTTCTTTTGTTATAAACTTTATTAATTATCCATGTTAAGATATACATCTTTGAGTCACTCATCTCTAACCATGAACAATAAACACTAACTTTCAAACCAAATATGTCTTTTGGTAAAACCATATAAAATATTTGGGGTCATTCACTACCATTAGTGGTTGAATGAGAATAATATTTATTCATCTAATAATTATTTATTAACTATATAATATAACCCAAATATTTTTAATTTTCTTTGTGTATATTTCTGTTTGTATGATTCTGTATTCTGTTTGAATATTTTAATGTTCTTTATTTCAAACTTTGTGTAATGTATATATTATGAATGTTTCTTATAAGTAAAATATATAATCTGATAATATTAGTATCTTACTTGGAATTTTCAGTTCATTTCAATTAAATGTAATTATAAAGTGGCTAATGTGAAAGTTCTACCTATGAGGTTATGATTTATTTCTATTTGATCTATTTCATGTTCCTTTTCTCTAAATTCTTGCATTTTTCTTTTTGATAAATCAATTTTTATTACTTAATGTTTCCCCCTCTATTAGCTTATAAATCATACTTTTAAAAAGTGATAATAAAGATTACAACATTTTTACCTAATAACATTTTAATGGAGAATATTAGCTTTTCCGCACTGACTTTCAATGCCAGAGCCCTAGAATATTTTGAATCTATTATCTTCCAAATTTTGTATTTTTTCATTAATTAACTTTAATTCTACTTTATTTTAAACCCCACAAAAGAAACTATTATTTATATAGGTAATATATATATATCTTTATATGATTACATATTAGTAATTTCTATTGTTCCTTTTCTCTCCATGTTCTTGCTTTTATCTGGGGTAATTTTTCTTCTGTATAAAGAAATACTTTTATAACTATTTTAGTGGATATTTACTGGTATCAAGCTTTCTCAGATTTTATATGTCTAGAAATGTCTTTATTTAGTTTCTGAAGGTTAATTTAACTAAATGTATCATTCTAGAATGTCAGAGTTATTTGGGAGGCTTGCTTGTTATTTCAGCATATTAAAGATGCTATTCTATTGTCTTTTCTCTTCTTGTTTTGGTTTAAAAGTCAGCTGTTCATTGTCTCACTGCTCCCCTGAAGGTAATGTGTATATTTTCTTTGGTTTAAGATTTTTGCTTAGCATATAATTTTTTTTTGCAGTTTTACTGTGACACACATAAATTGCTTAATATTTCTCAGCTCACAGTTCATATAAATTGTTAAATTTTTGTTTTGTTGCCTTTCATCACTTTTAAATATTTACCATACATTCAATTCTTTTTCCTACTTTATACTTGTTCTTTTTTACTTCTGAGACTAAAATTACATTATTTTAGATTTTAATGGCATCTAACACATTCTTCAACCTCTTTTATTTATTTCTATACACTTTTCCCCTTATGCCTCAGTCTGTATATTTTCTTTTGACCTCTCTTCTTTGATTCTATCATGTCAAATATATCGATTTTCTTTTTTCTTTTTACTTTTTTTTCTTCATTTTTTTATTGGTGCATTTTAGTCATACATCTTAATGGGGTACAGGATGGTGGTGAAGGCATACATTCACACATAACTCATTTAGCCCTTCCTTAATTCCCACCTCATTCTCTTTCCCCTTCCTCCTTCTTAAGTTTGGCTTAGTGATTGACTATGATATATTTGTGAATATACATTGTGTACATTGGGGTAATTTTCCTCCTTCTCTCTCCAATTCCCTTGCGTTAGGTTGCCTTATTTGCTCATCTATATTTTTCCTTCTTTGTCTAGAGTTCATTTAAACTGATACAAACATGCATTTAAACAGCAATTGGTGTGATTCCCTCAAGATCCTTCCCTTTGTATCCTTAACCCTCATACATGTTAGTGAGATTGGTAGTGATACCTTCATTTATGGACAGAGCATTATATGAACTGCTTCTTCATCAAACCTCTTTTCCCCACTTCCTGCTTTCCTCCCCAAGCCCCTTTCACTATTCTATTGGTCTTTTTCATCATTTATCTGAAGTCTCTTTTTTCCTCTTTTCTTTCTAGTTTCCACATATGAAAGAAAATATAGGACCCGTGAATTTCTGAGACTGGATGATTTCACCTGGAATAATCAATTTTCCTAATTATGGCATAATTTTCCTTTTTCTTTATGGCTGAGTAAAATTCTATTGAACTCTTAATCTCAACTACTATACTTTTACTTCTTAAATTTACATTTGACTATTCAGTCATTTTATAGCTTCTTAATTTGAAATACTTTGTCTCACAAAAAGATGCAAAAAATTGTACCAAGTTCTCATATAACTAATAATATCTCACATTATGAAAGTGTATTATCAAAGTCAGTCGATGATGTTAATATAATATTATTAACTATTAATAAGGGAAATAACTTATTTAGATTAGGTATTGTGTTTCTTTGAAAATTTATCACATGAGGATTTTACTATAACCTCAAAATTTAATGTTTACTGTTGATGGGAATCTTGGCTGGTTTCATAGTTTGGCAAATGTGAATTTTGCATAGATACACATGCATTAGTTTAGTAGTTTGGTTTTGTTTGTGTAGATACCCTGAAGTAGTATTGCTGGGTCATATGGTAAGTTTGTTTCCATTCTTTTGAGGATCCTCCTTACAGTTTTCCAAAGTGGTTGCACTAATTTGCAGTCTCATTAACAATGTATTAGAGTTCCCACTTCTCCACATCCTCGCCAGCATTTGTTGTTTGTGTTTTGAATGATTGCTATAGGAAGAACTCCAAAGAAGGAGATACTATACACTATACATGAACAAATAAGGGGATCTAACTGAGGGGATGGGAGGGGGGAAGAGGGAAATTCTCTAATGTTCATGATATACATTAACAAATATATATATATATATATATATATATATATATATATATATATATATTTTTTTTTTTTTTTGTGGTACTGGGGTTCCTGGAAGCCCTTCTACCTCCGGGCTACACTCCCAGACCTATTTTATATTTTTGAAACAGGGTCTCTTACGCCTGCGTGGCTGGCTTCGAACCTGTGCGATCCTCCTGTCTCCGCCTCCCAAGCGCGGGGATTACAAACGTGCGCCACCGCGCCCGGCTACATTAACAAATATATTAAAGTCAATCTTTAAGCATGAGAAGGAGGGAGGAGAAGGAAATGGGGCAGGAATTGAGTAAGGGTTAATTAGGTGATGTGTGCATGTATGCCTTCACCATCTTGTACTCCACTAAGATGTATGACTACAATGCACCAATAAAAAATTTAAAAAATTTTATATTTTAAAAACAAATTCTAGTTCTCTGCTAAAATTTAATATTTCCTATTTTCCTCCATTTTTATGAATATTTTAACCAGATTTTTTTTGTGAATGATCCTGAGGTTCCTGGAAACCCAGACCTATTTTATACTTTTTTTTTTTTTTTGGAAACAGGGTCTCTTAAGCCAGCATGACTGGCTTCGAACCTGAATAATCCTCCTGTCTCTTCCTCCCAAGCATAGGGATTACAAGCGTGCGCCACCATGCCCGGCAATTAACCAGAATTTTTGAAAGGTGTTTGTCTAATAAATATCAAGAGGCGATTTGAATATTGGAAGTATCGACTGTCTGTCTTAGTTCTTTTCTTGGTTTTCAGTCTTATTTTTTGTCATGTCTGGCAATTTTTTACTAAGTTTACAACAAAATTAGTAAATTACATATATTCCAAATTATATTTCTCCCTACAGGGTATCCATTTCCCTGTCCTAGGTAGAAATGTAGAGCTGTTGCCCTAATAAGATGGGAGCTTTGCTAAGGCTCTATCTACCTTTGGCTGTCCTTTAGAGACATCAGCTGACAACCTGTGGCTTTCATTCTGTGTGTTCACATTGATGGGTTCTTAACTTTAATTCTTGTCTCTTATATAGTGTAAGACCACCAAAATCTACATTTTGTTGTTCAGAGGCCTTTGACTAAGCTTCTTGGGTTTATTTTTCTGGAATATCAGACTGGCAAATGCCTTGGGTAAAAACTGGCCACATTTTAGGACCAATTCTTCAGTCTTTCCTCCAACCAAGATCATAGACCCTCAGATCTCTAATGTTAATCTCTCTAATCCCAGAAGACTGCTAACTGCTCTACTTATTTCTTTATATCTTAGCAGTTTTCATACAATACATGCCTCCATCTGAATGCTCAGCCTTTCGTTTTAAATGCAAAATCAGGAAAAACCATAAGAAAAGCCAGGTGTGGTAGTGCACACTTGTAATCCCAGCATTTGGGAGGCTGAGAGGAAAATCACAGTTCAAGGACAGCCTCAGCTACTTAGTGAGGCCCTTTGCAACTGCAGTGAGACCCTGTTTCAAAATAAAGAACAACAAATAGGGGTGGGGGTATAGCTCTGAGGTAGAATACCCTGGTTTCTATGTCCAGTACTGCAAAAAATATATTTTTTTTCTCTTCCTATGAATTAAAGAGAGTTCACTGGTATAAGTGAAGTGGGAAGAACAAAGAAAAAAGAAAAAGAAAAAAAGAAAGAAAATAATAAGAAAAGAATCCAGAACTGTAGAATATTGTATCACGTTCCTCAGATTTCTCCCTTTAAGGTATTTTGGACCTCCAGTCCTCAATGCCTCAGTATATTCCTTATTCTTCAAATAGATGTATTTACTTACATTTTTAGTTGTCCTCTGAGTGGTATTGCTCTGCTATAGTTTAATCTAGCAGAGTTAGAACTGGGATACAAAATGTCCCTAATTCTTGATCTTACGCTTTTATGAATATTGGGCAAGAAAGGCAGGCAATACACAACCAACAAGAACCAGATAATTCTATATTATAAATATTGTGATTGAAATAAACAGGATGATACACAAATTTTGAAGTAGCTTCTGCCTTTCACCTTACAACTGAGCATACACAGAATACCTTTGCTTATAAAAAAAATTATGAAGAAAAGCTCTCATTCCCCTCATTTTATAGATAAAAACAGCTTAATCTTTGGTATCCCCATTATTCTTCACTCTCTGGGAATTAGACCAATCTGGGGGAAGCTCAATTAATAAGGTAACAGGGAGGTGGCACTAAATCTGACCCAGAGTCATTAGGGATTACGCACCTCTGCACAGAGACTTCTCACTAAACCAAGTCAGAACAGAGAGAGAAAATCGCCCAAGACTTCATTATATACATTTAGAGCCTGCTAGGAAAGAAGCCACTGGAGGGCACTTTGGTTAATGGAGCTTCCTAGGTCTGTCTTTAGCAATTGAAGGAACCATCCATTTTGAAGCCTGCTCTGCTGCCATAACTCACAGGTCTCCCTAATTCAGATGGGTTGGGTTGCTGGACTCTGGAAATAAGCTTTCCCCACCACTGCACCTCACTCAGATCTCAGCCTTACATCATTTCCAAAGCATTAAGCAGCCTGCAACTTGAGAATCCTGCCGCTGGGTGACATCTGTAACATCTGACATCATTTAGAAGACACTGCAAGGGTAAAAGAGCACTTTTTTGATCAGGGACATAAATAATCTGAGAAAGAAATTAAGTTAAAAGGCTTTTCTTTTCCTAAATAGATTTGCAGAATTTACCATCCCAGCCAGGCTTCTGTGAGGAGATCTTTTTTCTGGGTGCAATTGACACTAAGCCATGAGGTGCTACCAGGAATAGGGGACACAATGAACTCTAGACTGCACAGAAGCCCAGTTAACCTCTTGAGACGGGTGGGTGATGGGTATAGCTGCATTAGACCTCAGTATTCCCTTTTTGTTAATAGCAGAGGGAGGCAGATGTTGCCAATCTGTTCAAGAGGGAAACCCCCTTATTTCCAGAGATGTTCACCAAAATCTTGGAAAAGTCACATATGACCATATCCTGCCAAGAGACTTCCAGAAGATCCTCTCCATATCATCCCCATTTAGCAGCATCTAAAAGGACTATGCAAACATAGTCTATCTCCCCAAACTCAGCATCTACACTAGAAAAGGAAAAAGGAATCAGTCTCAGCTGCTTCTTCAAATTTACTGGGACTGCTACCAGGCCTTTGGCAATAAGGAGAACTCCCATTTCATCCCACTTCTGGCTCTAAGCAAAGGGTGATGCTGAGAGTTTGCACTTCTTGAAGACTTTCTGTAGATTTTCAGATCCACCGTATGAGACTGCTCAGAGTTAGGCATTCAAGAAGAATTAATTCCGATATAGCGATTTTAAGAGGATCTGTATGTGAGCAACAGTCCTAGGCACTTACCCCACACATCTAAACCACTCTAAGCTGTATTAATTGAGCAGGAGCTGCAACACAGAGCAGGTAGTAACAAAAAAAATAAGAGGACATTCCAATATATTTAATTCTATAACCATCTCAGCATAAGAAAATTTCATTGAGAAAATTCTACAATGCCGATGTTGGATGGGGCATCAAATCTCAAGGGTTACCTAGAAATATTCCATTTTACAGATGAAATGCTATTTCTTCAGAACAGACAGATAATTCAGAGGGACACGTGCTGTGTAAACAATGGAAGCCTATAGATTTGTTCATCACAGCACCTTCAAAGTCCAGCAAAAAAATACATAGCAAGTACCTAATATGTGGTTTGGAAACTGTACTAAGTCCCAAACAGGACACAGAGATGCATACAAACAATCCTAACCAATGAGGAACATACCGCCAAGTAAGGGACACAGACAGATAACAGAATAGTACAAAGTAATGTTGTTATTGTTTTCACAAATGTATAAGCAAGGTACCCAGCAAAGAATCCAGGGGAAATCATAAATAATTCTGCCCATGGCCTCTAATAATTAATCATATAATGTACCAAAATAAATATTAAGAATGAAATAATGAATAAGAAGCAGTCTCTGTCTTAATAAAAGCCTATTATCCAGTGCAAAAACAGTATGCAAAGGAATCATCCCCCTATGTTGTAATAAATAACAATATGGAAACAAATTAGAAGGGAGCAATGACTATGGCTAGGAGGATATTAGGAAAAGAATGTCCAGTGGACATGATGTGTATGTTAATCAGCTTTTCATCACTATGTGTAAAATACCCGACAAGAGCAACTTAGAAGAGGAAAGGCTTATTTTGGCTTAGAGTTTCAGAGATTCAGTCTATGGTCAACTGGCTCCAAGGCAGAAGCATCATGTCCACAGGGTATGGCAGTAGAAAGCTGCTAAGCTCATGGCATCCAGGAAACAGAGCAAGAGAGACAGGACGGGGCCAAGGCCAGGTAAACTCCCAAGGCCAGTGGTCTACTTCTTCTAGCTGTACTTCACCTGCCTATTTGGTAGATTCAAATTATAAGATCATCAAATGAACTAATTCACAGATGAACTCAGAGCCTTTGTAATCCCATATTTCCTAAAAGCCCCACCTATGAACCTTACTTTGTTGTGGGGTACACTTTCAACACATGTGTTTTGGGGGGAACATTTCTTATCCAAACCATTATGACATGTAAGTTGAAGTGAACAGTGAGTAGAATTTGTCCAGGTGAAGGTAAAGGAGGTAGAGCTCAAAGACAGCCTGGGAAGGAAGTGTGTGGCTAAATTTTGACACATTTGAGATAGAGTGCAAATCTCCCAAAGAAATGATGGTAAGAGATGTTTGAGGGAACAGGTACCTAACTTTGGGCCTGACTATAGCCATAAGGTACTTAGTAGTTTGTCCAGTCTTAGAACTCACTGAAACATTTTGGACAAAGAAAGAAAATGATCAGGCTTTTGTTTGGACCCTCTGAACATTCATTAGGGAAGTGCAAATAAGGCCCAGTGGGAGGCAGAATTTCTTGATAGGATGTTATTGAAATAATTCAAATGAAAAATAATAATTCATATGGGCTCCATAACAATCTTGAATTTTATGTTCCTAGTTTGACAATTAAAGAGTTGACAAAAAATGATAGTGGCCTCAAAAAATCTTGAGGAGCTATAGGTGCAAAACTTATAAGGACTACAAAGTAGATACAGTCACAGAATCTAGTAATCAATTAAATATTGGAGTGGGAGCGAGTCAAAATGGTTGCACAGATCTGAGCCTTCAGCAGAGAGTGCACCACTTACTGTTGCCAGAGTGGGAAAGGGGCAAAGTGCAGGGCACAGGTATTATCAGATGAAAACATCAGGGATGAGTCTAGCGGAGCTTTTTCAGACAAAGGAATAAGTAAGCAAGAAAATGGCTATGATACAATGATGTGTATGAATGTCAGATGAGACTGTGGCTAAAATTGCTGACATTCTCCATTACATGCCTGAACAAAAGCCAAGACAAAAGAAAGAGAATGATAGAACGTGAAATACCAATTAAGTTCATTACTAAAAACACTATCCCAGGGAATGTGTAGAAGGCAGTTCTCCTCAGTCTACTCGAGATGGAAGAGAAGAAAGTAGAGGATGGGCTGGGGGTAGACAACAGTCATTAGAAAAGGCACAGGCTCACAGAGGACAGCCCTGATTATTACCATCCTGGAGGATTCTTCTGCAGATGCCAGCACAGCTGCTCTCAATGTAAAGGAAGAAAGAGTGAAGGAGAGTCTGGCAAATCCGATAAAGATGGATGCAGAGGATTGAGACGAAGGCACCTGCCGGCACTGTGTCAGTTCCCACTCTCCAGCTCAAAAACAAACTCATTAATTATCCACCAGCCAGGGCTGAAATAGCCCCAGTGTAAACACCCCCACACACCGGCTCTCAGTGAGACAAACAGCCCTGAGGTACCCACGCCATGGGCTCCGGCTGCCAACAGAATGCATAACCAGCTCTACTGAGGCCAAGAACAATCTCCCCGAAGGACGCAGACTCCAAACTGCAAAGCTTCACCCAGAACTCTCATTATTTCACATTTATGTAAGATTTCAAGACAAAGCAGATCCTCAGCTTTCTTCTCAAGCCATGTATTCATTCTCTGCACTATTTCTAACCAAGTTCTTCAAGCAGAACAAAGAAATTAATTTCTATCACTCTCTCTCTCTCTCTCTCTCACACACACACACACACACACACACGCACACACACACATACACACACACACATACACACACACACACACATTGCCTGTCTTGCTGATACCCTCCAATACTTTTAGATTATAAACATGTAGAAGGCAGAGGCCAATTTTGAAACAATAGATGTATTATTTCACCCCAAATCTAGTCCTAGTCCTTCTCCTGTGAGCACAGGCCCACCTTCATCCTGGCTGCTCACAAAATATGTGCTCCTCATCCTTCCTTCACTGACTGTTCCTCGAGTCCCTCATTCACGCAAGTGTTGACCCCCCTGAATTCTACATTTTACTGCCTGTGTAACTCTTTTTTTCTATCCTCGTTAGTAGCACCCTGACTTCTGGCACTGCCATATCTGGCATGAGTGTCTGCAGCAGATCTTCCTGAGGCCACTCTGTGCCTCCAAGACATTATTTGCACTTTAGTCAGAAACACCACTCAGAAACATAAAAGTAAAAATATAATTTCTTTGTTTAAAATTGACTCCCATCGACTTGTTGGTGGTAAAGAAAAAATTCCTTAACTGGATCTACAAGGATCCTTATAATCTGCTTCATAATATGTTCCCTTAACTTTTATATCTTCAACCCAATTCGTCCTACCCCAGTGTGTTTTATGCTCTAGCCAAGTCAGTTTGCTTTTGGTTCATTGGAAGAATCTCCTCTCTTTCTTCCAGACCTCTGAGGAGCCTCAGCATTCCCTAAACTAAGAACATGCTTTGCTCTACCTCTTCACCTGGAAAACCCCTATTGGTCCACTTTGGGCATGTATTTTACTTCTTCCAAGAATCTTTCTCTGATGCACTTTTCTAAAAGTCTTCATTGGGAGTGCCTTCCATAAAGTACCATAGGATCCTTCCCAAAACAAACTAACTGCCTCTTTCTCTTGTCTATCCCACACTGGATTAATCTTTTGAGAGAAGGGATGCTGTTCACCTTGGCTATAGTTGTAGCATCAGTTCTACAACATCAGTTCTAGAACACAGCAGATGCCTAATAAATATCCACTGATCAAGTGACAAGAGGTAGACAACTAAGAAGAGGATCAGTGAAGGTTATTTGGTTGCAAGGAAGGGAGCCCATTTCTGTACTATAAGCAAAAACAAGTTCTGGGGTAGAATGTTGAGCATTCAGACTAAAAAAATTGCAAATACCAAGACAGCTATAGATGTCTAAGACGCAAGAATGTAGGCGTGGTTATGTATAGAAACCAGCAATAAAAGAATGAGAAGAACCATATCAATTGGGTTCACTCAGCTTGACTCAAATTCAGGATATAGAATGAACCTCACTTTAACCTGATGTCTCAACTAAGATGGCAAAACCCTTGTTTAATAGCATGAACACAGCAGGGAAAAGAAAGTGCAGATCTAAAAGAAAAGAGGCTCTATGTCTGAAGCAACAGTAAGCAAGTGTGCATAAATTCACATTTCTGAGTTCATATTAATAATATTTTGGAGGTTAAAGTTCTTGACTCTTAGGTGTAGGATTGAGGATTTGGTGGAAAAGGAGAAAGAGTAAGGCCACTATGGCATTTGGGAGGCTGAGACAGGAAGATTGTGGTTCACAGACAGCCTCAGCTTTATTTTGAAACCCTGTTTCAAAATAAAGAATAAAAAATAGGACTTCCGGGAAGAAGGCGACCGAGAAAAGCGGGGCTTAAGAGCCCCGCTAACAACAAATATCCATTACCACAAAATCAGCGCCTTTCAAAGCCAGAAAACAACATCACCAGAGAAACAAAAAAAATCACCAGGCTCCAGAGAGAAAGCGGACTGAGAACAGAGCCACAGAGGAGATCCTCACGCCCGAGAATGCGGCAGACGCGGCAGCAGCGCCATACTGCCGGCGGCACCGGTGAATTCATGGGACAGCCAGAGCAAGCCGAGGGGAGCCGCTGCAGAACAGCCAGGCGGGATTTCTCGGCGCAGAGGACATCTAAAGCTCCCAGTGTCTGAGCTCAGCACATGCTGCAGGGATTCAGAGTGGAAATCAAAACTAAGAAAAAAAAAATGCCAGCCCAACAGCCGAGGGTGTAGCAGCGGCGCCATATTGCCACCGGCGGAAGCAGCACCGAATTCACTACAGCTACATCTGCGTACTCAAGAACAGTGAGTCAAATTGCGGGCCACAGTGGAGAAATCCCAGTACTGTACTCACTGGGACTTGACCCAGTGGGAGAGGGGCGGTGGCAGTGATATCACACCATAGGACAACTTGCAACCTGGCACACCCCACAGTCTAAAGCAGCCTCTATCGACTCTCTGGGTCAGAGACTCTGTGATACAACCCAGTAAAGGAGTAGTGGGGTCTGAGATACTACTGACTCGAGATCCAGAGCACCTTAAGTGAAGTCATAGTGACCCAAGGGAAGAACCCAGAGAAGGCACAAACTTCCGAAATCATGGGAAAGAGGAATAATACTGGAGCAATGAATGCTCACAACCCCACAACATCAGAACCCGATAAAACAGAAAATCAGAGATTTCTAGAAGATCAAATCAGGAAAATAACTGTAGAAATAATAGAGGTGCTTCGAAAAGAACTCAGAGAGAGCCAAAAAGAGATAAAGGATGCAATTAATGAAGTAAAGGCCTCAATTCAAAGCACAAACAACCGATTAGAACACATGGAGAACAGAATCTCGCTCTTAGAAGATGATCATTCCAAAAATGAACGCATAGTTTCTAATCTAGGAAAAAATATCCGACAGCAGGAATCTGATATTGAAGAAATATGGGCCCATTTTAAGAGAGCTAACCTAAGAATAATTGGAGTAGAGGAGGGAAAAGAAAGTGAAACCAAAGGGATCAACAATCTCTTCAAGGAAGTAATAGCAGAAAATTTTCCAGACATAGAGCAAGAGGTCGATACGCAGGTCCAGGAAACTTATAGAACTCCCTTTAGACAGGATCGGAGAAGAGGATCCCCACGCCACATAATTGTCAAAATGACCAATGTGGAAGCCAAGCAGAGAATCTTAAAGGCAACATAAGCAAAGGGCCAAGTGACATTCAGAGGCAAACCAATTAGAATCACTCCAGACTTCCCAAACCAAGTTATGAGAGCCAGAAGGGCTTGGAGTAACATATTCCCAATTTTGAAAGAAAACAACTTCCAGCCAAAAATTTCCTACCCAGCAAAACTTTCTATCAAATTAGATGGAGAAATAAGAAGCTTCCATGACAAACAGAAACTGAAGGAATTTATGTCTTCAAAACCAGCACTAGAGAAAATACTCAAAGAGATTAACTACAAAGAAGAAATAGGTAACACACATCAGAACCAGAGAAACAAGATTTTCCATCCAACAGACAACTAAGATTGGTTATCTGTGGAGATTCATTATTTATGTTAGTCTGTTACCTATCTCTAAAGGGTATTGTTTGCCTTTATTGTTGTTAATTTTTAGGATTTCTAGTTGGAATATTAATATACCTTCAGATATAGCATTTGG
Source organism: Muscardinus avellanarius (assembly GCF_963383645.1). Classification (NCBI taxonomy): domain Eukaryota; kingdom Metazoa; phylum Chordata; class Mammalia; order Rodentia; family Gliridae; genus Muscardinus; species Muscardinus avellanarius. The sequence continues at coordinate 134,553,874 of NC_137786.1, forward strand.
AAATATTTTATCCCATTCTATTAGTAACTGTTAACTCTGTTTACATTGTCTTTGGATATACAATATGTTTTTTTTATTTTTTAGGGAGTTTGTATACTCTTCTGTTGCCTGTGTCATTGAAATCATAACCAAGAATTCACTGCCAATTTCAATGTTGTAAGGTTTTATGACCCAGATTTTCTCCTAAAAGTTTATAGTCTTAAGATTTATATTTAGGTCTTTTATCTATTTTGAGTTAATATTTGTATATGGGATTAGGTAAGGGTCCAATTTTATTCTTTTCCATGTAATTATTATTTTTCAACAATATTTAGTTAAAAGATTATTATTTCTACCACCAAATGTTCGTGGAAACCTTGTCAAAAATAACTTGACAATATAGGGAAGAATTTAGGTCTAGGCTTTTATTTAACTCCAATGGTTTATATATCTGCCTTTAGAATAGTACTACACTGTTTCAATTATTGTAGCTTTATATGGTTTGAAATCAGAAAATATATATCTTCTAGCTTTGTTCTTTTTCAAGATTCTTGTGGGTACCTAGAGTCCATATTCCATATTAGGATAGATTTTTTTTTCTGAAAAATAAATATATAAATATATGATAGTTTCACCTAAAAAATAGAAAAAAATAGATTCTCTGGTAAGAAAGAAAGCAAAAAAAATATTGAAATGTTATCTTTAATCATCAAAAGCTTGGTATCAGACAAATGAATCTGTTATGTGAGATTATCATTTTTAATTTTTGATAAATTGCTATAATACTAGATGCCAACTACTAAGCCAAGCATAGGTAGGGGGGATAGGGAGAGAACGGGGTGGGGATCGGGTGGGGGCTGACTGGGCAATGTGTGCATGTATGTCTACAAAAGTATGTATCCCACTATGATGTATGAATACAATGCACCTATTAAAAATAAATAAAAGAATAAAAAATAGTGCTGAGCGTGTAGCTCAGGGGTAGAGTGCCTCTGGATTCCATCCCAGTACCTCAAAAAATATATTTTTCTCTTCCTATGAATTTAAGAGAGTTCACTGTTATAAGTGAAGTGGGAAGAATTTAGAACCCATCCCAGAATGTATGCATTGAATCTAGAAACTATGCCTGATACTCTTAGCCATACTCTCATGGCTTGTGCTGAATGCAATGGATAGTAGCAACCACAAGCCTATAATTTAGAGTCAAAGAAATCAGGTCTTTGCCATTTATGGACCATGTAACCTTGACAAAGTAATTTCGCTAAGCCTCAGTTTCTTATCTGTATGATAAATATATGAAAACTTAATGAAAGTGTCCTGTGTGTCAAGCAACTAAAGCAGCTTCTCGTACACAATGCCCTATGCCCAGAAGTTAAACTCAGTTAATATTTTTTAATTTTGATAGTAGTCCTCCTCATCCCCTCTTGTAGTGCTGGAGATTGAATCCCAGACCTCACATCTACTAACCATCAACTCTACCACTGAGCTACATCCTCACCCCCCAAATGGCTTTCTTAACATAAAAATTATCAGGCAACAAAATTATTTTCATAATGTGTCACACAAGCTGTTTCTTTTTAATTTAAACTAAAAAAGAGCTCAGACTTGTTCTCTCTCTCCTCTCAGCTACACTCACCCATCCTTGGGCAACCAACTCCTGCCTACTGTCTGAAGTATCTCTTTTAACTTTATAAAAGGGAAATTGGACAGCTCGGTAACATTTGGTAGCTTGTCCAAATGGGAGACTTTGCCAGACTCCACCATGTTTTTCTGTCTGACTTACTGTGGTCCCGAAATATAGGCTGGCTGGTTTTTTTAGCTTTCTGTATCCATTGGAAAGCTAAAACAAAACATAGATGACTTGTGAAAATGTAAAAGAATTAAAATACAAAGTAAGTAAGAAGAGACAATGGCTAAAAATCTAAATTCTTGGTGAGTCCCACCCTGTCTGACAGACTCTTTCACTATGAAATTGGCAGACTTCTCTAGCATCCTTAGCCCCAATTTACTTGAGGCTGAGAAGCCTTCCAAAGAAGTAAGTACGGCATTGTTTTCAAGTCTACTGCTCAGCAACTTAGGAGAGATATCCCTTATCACAGCCCCCATGTACCTTTTAAGAAGTTCCTCAAATCTCAGTTTTTTATAGTATCATTATCCTCATTACCATCTCCCTGGAACTTTACCCTGTCAGTCATAACTCCCTATTAAATCCTTACCTTCAGGACCTCCCCTTTGTCTTCCTCGGAAACTGACACTCTTGAAAGAAGTTAATAACTTTACTCTCTGAGAAAATAATAAGTCAATATCTAAGGTGACGTAGCTGTTTTTACAGAGCTAAAAGATGATGAAGAAAGACTAGCATAGAGGTAGATGCTGTCCACAGTGGTCAAATACAATCAAATAGAAGGACTTGAGGAACACAGAATGAACCAGACAAAGATCAAGATAGAAAAAAGCAAGAGAATGAATGAAAATCCAGTGAGATAAACTAGAGAGCTGAGAGCATTCTCTAAGAAGAGAAATGCAAGCCACTGCTGATTAGGCTTTTTTGAGAAACAAATGATTCCCCACAAATGCCACATGAACTTGAGAACAACAAAGATACTAGACAGTCTACTTAAGGAATGTTAATATCAGGCTCGTAAAAGTACTCACTGCAACCTGGTGTGGTAGTGAAGGCCTTTAATCCCAGTTCTTGGGAGACTCAGTCAAGGGATTGGATGGCAGATTCATGACCAACCTCAGCAACTTAGGCCTTCTGCAACTTAGGGAGACGGTTTAAAAATACAAAATAAAATAGGTCTGAGAGTGTAGCTTAGAGGTAGAAAGCCCTTGGGTTCAATCCTCAAAAGGGTTGGAAGTGTACCTCTGAGGCAGAATGCCCCTGGGTTCAATCCCTAGTACCGCAAAAATAAAATAAAAAGTACTCACTTACCCCATGATCATTGTAATCATTCTGTGTTATGTTAATATGACTGTATAGCAGGTTATTCCATCTATCACCACATAGTCTTTTGAAAGAAATAGTCTTTTAAAAAAGAAAACTATAAATTATGATTTCTTTGGAAATAGGGTTAGGTCTTGCTTATCATCATATCTGTCTTGGTCTTTGCTGAATGGAAGAATCAATAGATTGACAGGAAACATTAAAATAGTCCTTAACCAAATTTATTTCAGCTATATATTTGAATAGGACTGAAAGCTAGTGCACCTCCTTCCTGTTGCAGGAGCCACCTCTGCTTCACTATCTCTTTCTTGAATTAGCTGCTTTCCATGTTTAACGGTAAAACTAGTAAATCTCAACCGTGAAGTCTCTCCAGATTCCAAATATCATGCTCATGTGGGACATGAAGAGCCAGAAACATGAACAGTATTGAGGTTTTACATCCTTTTCCCTCACACAAAAATATCTTCATTTAGCATTTATGAATCTCTAATCTAAACACCTAAAAAAAAAAACCCTACATTTGAGTGAGGACCTTCCAGTAAAATTATCATTGGAGATAATTTTTTGTGTGGTACTGAGGATTGAACTCAGGGTAATTCTACCTCTGAGCTGTTCTTCCAGCCCTATATTTTTATTCTTTATTTTTAAACAGGGTCTCACTGAGTTGCAAAGGGCATCACTAACCACTGTCCTTCTGTTTCAGCCTCCCAGATGCCGAGATTACAAGCATGTGCCACCATACCCAGCTATCACTGGAGATATTTATTTTTAAAAATGTTCTTTTCTGCTCTTACACTGGACCTAGTTAATCACAGAGTCTAGGATTCTCCTTATAAACAAGTTTCTCAGTAGATTCTAATAAAAAGTAAACCTGAGTACCATTGTCTTCAGGAAATAAGACCAAGAAAACTAGAAAGGAGGAGGCTGGGTGTTTCACAGTGGTAAAGTGTTTGCCTGGCATATGTGAGGCCCTGAGTACCATTCCCAAAACCACAAAAGAATAAAAAGGAGAGATGAAATAAAGGAAATTATGTTGTAGGGATAATTTTAATGGGGATTGTGCTATGTTCTAGATACTGTACGAGAAAATGCAAAATGTGTAAGATATATGGGGGAAATGCTGAAATATTGAAAATAAACATGTTAAAAACACATTACCCCAAAATACCAATAAAAATACTAATGCTAATAACATTTTGGTAGCTATAATTATATAACAAGTTCCTGCTCTTCCAATCATGAGCTAAAAGTTCTTTTGAAATCTAAAATTCCGTAATGATCAGTCATAGGAGAAACCATGAACAGAAGGTCTGGGTGTGAATCCTGATTCTACCAGCTGCATAACTGGGTCAAGTCACTTAAATCTCTTGTCTCAGTTTTCCTGTGAATTGGTTTAAAATGTGAAATACCCATACATAAGTAATTCTGTACTGTTTTTATAATTAGTACTTATTTGCATTCTATAATGCTAATAAATGTGTGCAAAACTATAAACAGCACATATGATTATAAGCACAATAGAAATGCAAAATATTGTTTCAATGATGTAGATAATATTTATTGAATAATTATTATGCATCAGAAAATATGCAAAGTGTTTAAAATATATTTTTGTCACTGTTATTTTAATATTATAGGGGAGGTTCTACCACTGTTCCCATTTTACAAGCCAGGAATCCAGACAGGTTAAGTAACTTTCCCAAGCTCACACAGCTAGTCAAAGGCAGATCTAAGACTTTCGTGGAGGCAATTTGATTCTAGGATGCATAGTCTTACTATAACTCCACAAGAAACAAATTTTATAATAAAATATTTCCAGATGCAAAAATCAGGAAGATTTACCAACGAGTAGTTCCACTGATTGGCTTCCTTGGCACTTCCTCTTGATCTGCTTCAAGTAACTCCCTTCCCAAACCATTCATTTTAATACTTGACCAGTTCGTGACCAGTTCATGACATACAGTGTTCATTATTCTCCCTTTACCCAAGAGGAGTTACAAATGCATAGTCTAAACCACATGATGGTGGGGTCATTGATTCTTTCTGTTCCACTTTTCTTTCTAGCTATTGACTCATTTACGTTCTTTGTTTTACAACCTAGCTTTCTGAGTTTTCTCCATATCTTCACCTCCTAAAAATTACTTGTGGCTTCCACAGTTTTATAATGTAATGGACATGTTCCATCTTTTGTCATTTTGCAGCATTAGAGACTCTTAGTAACTCTCTCTTTGAAATTCTACCCTTTTCTAACTTTTGTCCATGACCTGGTTTCCCACTGTGTCTCCAGTGGCTTGATTTTAGTGTGCTTCATGACACCCTCCTCACATTTTCTCCATCATCTTCCCACTAAACATGCTCTCCCTGAAACAATTTACCTGATGTTCAGGTCTAAATCTCTGGAAAGTCTCCCAGATCAATATAACCAATGGTTCCCTGTATATCTCCACTTGGATAATGTATAGGTGCCTCATATTTAACTAATCTAAGGAGAAACTATTAATCCTCATTCTCTCTCTTCCTGTAGAATTTATCATGCCAGTGGCCTACAGATCACTGTCTTTTCTTCTTCATATTCAAATAACACCCATTTTCTGGTCTTGTCTATTCGGTTCTTTAGTATATATTTGGCTTCCTCTTTCTCCCTTACTTAGCCACCATCTCCGCACACTTTCTAAAATGGTCTTGTCCTTTTTCAATGCATTCTCCAAACTGCTATTAAAAATGACTATTCTAAAATATAAGTATTTTAAGGTCTGCTTGAACTTAAAGTCTTCTTGAAGCGCTCCATTGCTTTTGGATAACTTCTAACCTCCTGCCCTAGAGGGGCATTCTAAACTAGAAAGCTCATAATTTGAGTTGCACGTTCCTGCCTCTAGTCTGACCTCTTGCCACTCCCCTTTGTTTTACAGACCACAGATAATCAAATAAAACTATCTGCAGTTTGCTATTCTTTTTCACGAAACTTAAAAAATAATCGCTTAATTCAAAACTCTCTGACCTCATGCTCATTGCTCCATATTGCTATTTTTTTCCCTCATTTTAAGTCATAATTTAACTTCCTTTTCCAGGAAGTTTTCCCTGGCTCCCTTCTCTACACTTCTCAGAGAAGCTTAGAAGTCTCTTTTGTTCATTATATAATATTCTATTTTTTTCCCTCTGTAACGTGTGTTGTTCTCTCAAATGTGCACTTCCACCTGCCCCCAATCTGACTTCGAGGTCCTCAAAGAATGGTTTAGAATTTATTTCTTCTCTATATTCTCAGCCATTAGCAAAATTCCTGGCAGATACAAGGCATTCAATATGGACTTACTGAATGAATGAACAGGTGAATGAAGAAATTATATAACAAAGAGAAGCATTTGGGTACAACTCCTAAGGCAAGAAATGCTGTGCCTGGCAACCAGGTTTCCACATCATCGACAGTTGCTGGAACAGCACAATGCAGAGCTATTTACTTTCTCCTAAAAATATAAACTCTTTCCAAAGCTGTGTTTGTGCAAAGACTGCAATGAAAGAAGCACTTGTTTAAATAGAAAGGTCTCTGGCAATTAGCAAACATGGGACAAATCCAAAATCCACTAACTTTCCTGAGGCTTTTGTGTTCTCAGTTAGATGTATGGAAAAGCTGGTGAAGAATGAGATTTTTTCCTCACAGTAAAAAAAAAAAGCAAGTTATTTAAATAGCAATGCCTCTCATCATCAAGGCTGCAATCTAGAAAATCAGAATTTAGATTTCTCTTAAAAAATAATCCTGAGAGTCTGAGTCAAGAGTGAATGGGGATCTCCTCCATTCTCGTTCACTTCAAAAAGAAAGGCTTTCTTTGCCCCCAAGTAGACTAGGAAACAAAGATCAAGGCTTGCAGTAAATCTTTACAACAGGGTCTACTACAGCTCTTATTGACATGGCAAAGGGGCAGAAAATGAGTGGAGCAAGCAACACAGGTTGCATTTGGGGTCTGTGTGCCTATATCCACACATGTGGCTGCAGGAGTGAAAGGGTACACACAACCTTTCCCTTCTTACCTATCTGTACTATGTGAAAAGAATGGGTCTATGGCTAGGTACCCCCTACTCCACTACAGCTTCCAGGGAAGGACATTCCTTTACTGCCCTGAGCCCCCGCTGCATTCTGCGAAGCCAGAGCAGTAGATTTGATGATTTTCAGAGATTATTTCAGTTCCAACTCTCTGTGAGCCTCAGAGAATCACTTGATTTAATAATTTGTCTTTATACTAAAGAGTACAAAGGAAGTAGATGTGGTGGCAAATCTTGCAATCCCAGTATTTGGGCGGCTGTGACAAGAAGATGTCAGGTTTAAAGTAAGCCTCAGCAACTTAGTGAGACCCACAACAACTTAATGATACACTGTTTCAAAACAATAATAATTTGTAAAGGAAAAAAGGTCGGGGGTGTATCTCATAGGCAGGATGTTCCTGGGTCCAATCTCCAGTACCAAAAAAAAAAAAAAAAAAAAAAGGTTAAAAGGAAATAACACAGGATGGGTATTTCAGCAAAATTAAAATAAATCTTTACAATCAGAGGACTTGGATTTGAATCCTGTCTTTATCATGTATTTGATGAGGGATTGTTGGTGAATTTCTGAACCACCCTGAGTCCTCAGTCTTAAAGAAAAACTGAACTTGCCTACTTCAAAGGATTTTTTGTGTGTGTGAAGATCAAGTTATAACAGCTCAAGAGCAATGCCTTATTCATCTCTGTATCTGTAGTGCCTGAGTGACTGAGCAAGTGAATAAAAGAGGCCTTCATAGCCAAATGTGTCTTTATTTTGGCAGACATAAATATAAGCCTACATATTAAGGTAGAGTGTATCTAAATGACAATAATTCCTCCCCACATGGGACAGCCACAGATCACCTGCTTTTCTCTTCAGGTACATCTCAGTTGAGTGACCTCCTAGCTCTGCCAGGCAGCATGACTTTGCCTCTGTGGACTAACAGTGGCCTTTGTTTTCAATTCAAGCCTCCCTGGCCCCATCCTAGCACCTGCAGGCCTCCTGGGGCAGTGGAGTGGGGGAGTTTGTAAAAGACAGGGAACACCTGTAAGCAGTGACTGTGTGAAGCCAGGGACAGGGAGGAGGCATGGACCTGACTGCAGAGCCTTCGTTTGTTCTCATCTGCCACCCTCCAAGAGCCAGCAATCTGTCAGGCACCAGCTTTATTTGTAGGGGAGGGTCATTAATTTGAATTAATAGCACTGCACTGGTCTGGGCTTCGTTTTGCTTTGTTTCCCTCCTGTGGACACCACAGACTTCTTTGTTGCCTGGTTCTGTGAGTGGGAATACACTGTGAACAAGTGTCCAATTAGCCAGGAAAACAAAATCTGCCTGGATTCTTGCTCCAGACAGAGGCGCCTCTCTTTAAACCCCAGAGCCCACACACTCCACATTGGCCTTTCCAGTCCAATTCTCCCCTCTCAGGCATATTCTTGTTGTTCTCTATCATCCTGACCCCTATAATAATTATCCATATTCCCTAAGACACTGCTCTCTCTCACTTCCCCCATAGATGTACCCCTTCTTCCAAACTAATATGTAAATAATACCCACCCCACAGGGATGTGGTGAGGATCCAAGATGATATATGCAAGGGGCTTGGCTTAGCATCTGTCATGGTAGACATTCAATCAATGTGACAACATGACTCAGGAATGAGCACATCATATCTCATTCCCCTTGCTCTGTGAAGCCATGTTTGGTATTTAAAGAAAAGTGAGAGCAGAGAGCATCAGAAGACCAGATGTCCCCAACATTTTCAGCAGGAACAATCCTCAGCAGTCCCATAGAGCCAGGCACAAACCTTGAAGTCAAGGAAGTGTTGTTGGAATTTAGTCAGTAACCCCCCCACTGTGCATGGTCTGTTCACCATTTCCAACTTCTCTCTGCCTCTACCGGTGACCAAGAAACATGCACCTGCTTTTCCTGCTCTAATATGAACAAGACATCCCTTTCCCTAGCAGAGAGAAAGACTCAGAGAGCTTGTCTGCAGCAAACTGCTCTTGGGCATAACAGCACCACAAGAAATTCCTTCCAATATTAAGCATCTCTCTATTGAAACACTGGACTGTTATCAAGAAATATGAGCTTTCAGATACCAGCAAAGCTTGCAAGAAATTATACTGTCACTTTCAATAACTAATGAAGACAGTTTCAGACACCCCATTTTAAACTTACTGCTCCAAAAAATAATTGCCTAAAGGGCTTTCTGTGGTTGAATTCCATGAAGACCCACAGGTTGTCACTGGCCAGCCTCTGTGCATGAATCGACGGTGTGAGGGCCATCCACTAGGGAGATAGCTGACGGAAGGCAAGGCTCTTTATGGATCCCTTTTTGGAACTCTTGGGTCCAAGGAACATTGGCTTCCTAAAACTACAAGCACTTTTTGTCACCTTGATGAAGTACAGAAAGGTCTCAGTCATCTGCAGTAGAAAGAGGCTACCACAGGGGTCCTGGAACATCAATAATTCAAACATGTCCTTATACAGCCATCTCTCAATGCCAGTGCATCTGTTGCAATATAGGAAAGGGCTTGCCAATCTGTGAAAGTCCATTATGATTTACTGACAAATCAGAGTGCCTGCAGATTCCCTCCCTCCTGTACTACCTTCCTCTTCCCTTCCCTTCCCATTAACCCCACCAAACTGCAAAAAGACCAAGAATGGTGGATCTAGAGCCAACTGGAAGGAAATCACTTGTAGCAGGTGGCACCACCTGTCCTTATCTAGTTCCAGCCAACACAATGCACTCTCTATCATTCCAACTGCAGAAAAAGTTTAACCAGTTCAGCAGGAACTCAGCCTCATCCAGGCAAGGAGAGAAGGAGTAGGCAAGGCTTTTGTCCCTGATGGTGCCAGTTGAGGAGGACAGTAGTTAGCAGCATGACATACCTATCCTCCAGGCTTGCCTCTAGGATCTAGTAGTGAATGACACTTCTAGAAGTCTATTTATCCTCTCAAATGCCAGCTAAGTGCTTGTACATCCCATTGCAGGGGAGTCCAGCTGCAAAATCTACCACCAGCTTAGCTACTCCTAGTAGCAGAAGGTGAGAGGAGGAGCACACTTTAATGCTGCTCCTCTGTGCTGGATTGCTCTCTGTCTTCACTGCGATGCCCCTAAACTTCTAATCCTGGTAAAATTACCGAACTCAGATCTTCTACCCTCCCTACTCCCAAATTAATTTCCTTCTCCACATCATTTGTTCCATAGCTTGCTGAATTGCAGTGCTCTCTATGTAATGAGTCTCTAATGTTTCAGACTTTCCAGGACACCAATCAGTCTACTTATCAGCACTAATTTGCCTCCTGCTCCAAATTCTATTTTTTTGCTTGTCCCTGTGGATCTCTTCTCTTCAACTAAGAAAGTTAAATGCTTTCTGTGGAACAAGAGAACTTGAAGTGGTCATGCAAACTGAATACTACTGTATTCTGTATTAGATAACATGAAAATAGTAGGTGTCTGAATTGTAGGAGAATTCTCTCCATAGTTATAAAAACTATAAGTTTAAATACTAAGCCCCCCCCAAAAAAAATCTCAAGAGTATTCTGGCTTTCTTGGGTCTGCATATTGGAATATATTGGACTGCATCCTTGAGAAATTCTGGACACATCTGTTCATTCTCCAGAAAGAATCAATAACAGCATTAAGTTACTTCCATAAGTGCAGGCCGATCACATCCTTGAAGTTTGATCTTGGGGGTGTACAATGTAGATGTGTGCCTTTTAAAACTGTTGAGCTACTGAGAAGTCTTAGCAGTGTTGTCTGTCACTCAAGTGACAAGAAAGAGTGTCGTGAGCTATATTCAGCATTAACTTGGCCCTTATTAGAGTGTTATGCTCAGTTTGGGGATTCTAATTTTCCAAAAGGTACAGAGAAATTGGAGAGGATCCAAGACAGAGCAGTGAACATGATTAAAGGGGTGGAGAGTGAAACCCCAGGAAAAAGGTTAAATGAATGTGGGTGATTTATCAAAGGCAGAAGAAAATGAGGGTAGACCAAATATCTTGAAATAAGGAAGACATTATTTTAAGAAAAGGAGAGGCTATTGCTCCTTGATATAAGGATATATCAAAGAAAGATGGTCTTAGATGATGTTCAAGTATTAGCAGGTCAGTCTGTCTATGTGGTCATTAAATTTTCAAGTCACTGAAATTATCACACTAGTTTTTCTGCTGTATTCAAGATGTATGACTATAATGCACCAATAAAAAAATTTTAAAAAAGAAAAAATTATTTCTATCTACATCAAATTATTTAATATTTGTAATAATTCTAAAATAAAGAAATTGAGTTCCCTGGGAGCCAAAAGCTCAAGGTCATCCAGCTACTAACTTGGATCCAGAACTTATAAAGACACATCCTAGGGTCTTTGATTTTTATCACTGCTGCCTCAGTCAGACCTCCTACTCAGAGTTTAGGTCGCTTCCTCTGAAAGACCAGGAGTAGTCTTATGTCACTTTAAATTATGATTACTGTGAAAAATAAAGATGGAATTTTTCCCTAAAGTATGAATCATAATTGCCTCCAAATTATTTTTTTCTTGTTTCCTTCACCCAAAAAAAAACAATAGTTCTAAGTTTGCTAATGCTGAGGATTTTTATTTGGATAAATGAGCCAGATAATATCTATAAAAAAATTGGTTTATGAATGAAAGGGATGGGAGTGACTTTGGATACATTGAGTGTCAGGTCCCCGTGGGCCATCCAGGTGGAGCAGTCCATCAGGAAGCTGGTGACAGCAGTCAGAAACTTGGATAGATGTCTGCCCTCAGGTTTAAATTTTAATATCACGACATATACACAATATTTGAAACTGAAGATCAGAGGTGGCTTCTTAAGGTGTATAGGTAGCATAAGAATGCATGGGGAAGAGCAGAAACCTGTGGAACACCTCCGGATGTTCCATTTGCATAAATGTGATATATGTAATGCACATATAAAGAGATTACATATTGTTAAATACCCATCAAACATGATTTTAAAAATCTTGACTTTTTTCTTTCAAATATTGCTATTTATAGATGAAGGTATTACTACCTACTCTTTAACATATACAAGGAAGGAAAAGAGGGAGCAAGGTGGGATGCAAAAGGAAATATATACCACCTGATATGTGCACATATGCTTGTATCAATCTGAAATTTATTATGAAGTATAATTGAAATGCATCAATAAAAGCATAAAAATTGATTTAAAAAGCATGATCATAGTTTGACTAGTAAAACCCCTCAATATATTAGCAAATATATAGACCATTTTCTGACCTTAAAGTTTTAAACTAACACATAAGCAACAATCTCACAAATATGTGAGGGTTAGTGAGGTGGGATCAAAAGAAAAACACCAAATATATATTCGTATCACTTTGAACATCACTACTATGATGTATAATTACAATGCACCAATTAAAGTATTAAAAATTTGATAAAAAGTTGATCATAGCCATAATGGGACATGCCTGTAATTTCAGTAGTTAGGAAGCTAAAACAGGAGGACCATAGGTTTGAGGGTAGTCTCAGCAACTTAGGCCCTCAGGAACTTGTTGAGAGGCTTGGGTGTAGCTCAGAGGCTTGGGTGTAGCTCAGAGATGAAATGCCTGTGGGTTCAATCCTCAGTATTACAAAACAAAGAAAACTTGATTATAGATTGACTATAAAAGAAACCTTTAGTATATTTTCAAATATGGAATTCTATATCCATCCATGAAGATATCACTACCATCTTGCTAATATGTACAGGGGTGGAGAGCGGGATGGGATGTGGAAGAAATTAAACCAAGAGATATGTGCATTTACATTTATACCATTTTGAACCTCACTGTGATGTATAATTAAAATGCACTAATGAAAGTGTAAAAATATGTAAACAATGCCAGAGTGGTGGCTCATGATTGTAATCCCAGTACGTGGGAGGTTGAGACAGGACGATCGCAGGTTTGTGGTCAGGGTCAGCTACTTAGTGAGGTCCTCCACAATTTATTGAGACCCTCTTTCAAAATAAAGAGTGAAAAATAGAGCTTGAAGGTGTAGGTCACAGGTAGAATGTGCCTGTCTTCAATCCCTAGATCAGCAAAAAATAAACAAATACTTGTTTAAAATTGAAAAATAATCTTCTAAAGAAACCTTACATGCAAAATGTAATTCAAAATAATACAAGAGCCAGGAATGGTGGTGCATCCTTTTAGTCCTAGTACTTGGAAGGTTGAGACAGGAAGATCACAGGTTCAAGTACAGCAACTTAAAAAACTCAGCAACCTAACAAAAACTCTGCAACCTAGCAAGACCCTGTTTCAAAACAAACAAACAAACAAACAAAAAACAAACAAACATAGAGCCAAGGTCTAGCTTAGAGGTAGAATGCCTGTGGGTTCGATCCCTGGTACTACATAGTAGTAATGATAATAGCATGAGAGATTGTTTAGAAGAAACCACACTGAAAACACTGAACTGAAATAATATTTGTAGATAAAATTGGCATCATGAGAGTCAAAAGAATAGACTATCAAGGAAAGAACAATCAACACCAGCAATAATTATAAAAATTAAGACTGAAAATATTCATTGAATTTGTCAATGAAAGGGGAGTTGGTGGTTTTGTCAGAATATTTCAACATACCAGTGAACTTTAACATTTTACTAGAACAATCAAGTTACTACTGACAGAAAAATGACTAAAGGATGAGGAAGTAGAGATAGAGAGTTTAGAACTCTCTTTTCAAATTTTAGATGAGTGTGAGAGAAAAAAATAAAAGAATAACTAGATTCGAATTCAGAATCAACAGAGGCTTGTTTAATTTGTTTCTTGTTTTTGAATTGGAGAGATTTACGTATATTTATGTATTAAAGATACGAGACTATTATAAAGCAAAGCTAGAATGGAAGGGTAGGAGAGGAAGAAGACTGAGGTTGATTAATGAAGGAACTGCATACGAATATGTGTAAAAGTATGAATGTAATATGGTCAACCTGGACACTCATTGTTGGGAGGGGAGGAAGGGGAAGTGAGGGGGCAGAGGGCACCAAGCATAGTCTGGATGCATGCCATTTTCAATATGATCCACACAAAAATAAAAATTAAAAATAAAGCACAGAAACAAGCAAACAAAAGCCAAAAAATCAGAAACAAACAACTTAAGAGAGAGAGAAGAGTAAGATATAGATCCAGATCCAGAAAGACATGGGATAGAGTGGCTGATCTTGAATAGCAGAAGGCACACTTCATATTCTCAGACTGAAAGAAGATGAGTGAGGTTAGACATGGATGCATGTAATTTAAAGTGATATTCTGGACATTGTTTTATCCATGAAAGCAGGGACAGGCCAACCTTCTGAAATCAAATGGGGTTGAAGTTGACCAGGCAGTAAGACCTAAGCTTATAATAACTGTTATTACTAATACTAGTTTATCCATATTAACTAACTTTTCACATTAAGAACTTTATGAGAAATGAATACTACTTTTTTTATTATTGCCATTTTTAAAGTAGAAAAGTCCAGAGCACAAAGAGGTATTTAAGTAAATCATCTATGCCATAGGACCAGTAAATGAGGGCAGGGCTCAAGTCCAGGAAGCCAGGCTCTCACAGGCTATCGTGCACTATATAAAGATGTTAAATTAAGTCCAGATCTTTTTTTTTTATAGAATCTTTAAGCTTGGACATAAAATGCATGGGTTTATGAAAGCAAGTATGGCTGATGAAATGAAGTTGGAGCACATCACCAACCGCCTCATTGGAGCGCCACTGTGTCTATTCACTGCAGCCTATTGATCTCTGCTGGAGGAGTCACCGCAACCTGGACCAACACACCACCCCTCCATCAGGGGTAATTTATAAGCCTGTTGAGAGAGGCTGTGAAACTGATGAACCCAGCTGGCGGGTGGAGCAGGTCCTATGATTGATTCACTCGCTGTTCTCCAGAGCAGCCATTTCACCCTGATCAGGCCACGCTACCTCGTTCCCCATATTCATCCATCACCCAGCAAATATCATCAATGCTGAGGCCACAGGCACCATCTTTGCTGCTTTTTTTTTTTAAAACATGGGATTTGTGAGTGTGTGTGTGTGTGTGTGTGTGTGTGTGTGTGTTGCTAGGCATTTAACAGAGGGGTGTTCTTCCAAGCTACACCTTCGGACCACCTTTTTATTTTTTATGTTTTTGTTTGGAAACAAGCTCTTGCCAAGTTGCTGAGGCTGTCCTCGAAACTGAGATCCTCATGTCTCAGCTTCCCAAGTACTGTGATTATAAGAATCCGCAACCATGCCTGGTAACATGGAATTCTTAAAATACATGATGATGTATCTCCACCCCTTCTTCATGTGCCAACTCACCACAGACATACTGGGGAAAACTGGGTAATGAGGGACACAAATGGAGCCAGGTATCTGTGTGGAAGGAAGATATTCAGAATCCAACCTGTGATGCTTTCTCAGGTGAGCCCTTCTAATCAGGACACAGGTGGCAAAGGAGTTGCACATCTACGAACATCTGCATCAACACATATACACTACTTCCTCTGGAGTATTCTGTATAGACCCCCTAGATCCAGTGGCACATATTCTGTTTTCTATGGAATACATTTTATATGTAACTTAGAAATGGCTTACAAAATATACTGTCAGGAAGCCAGCAGAGGTTTTGTGAGGAGAGAACCCTGGGCACTCTAACAGAATTGTATAAAAAACAAGTAAAAAGAGAGTGAAGGGGGGCATAGGAAGAAGGCAAGCATGTTTTATTAATAAATAATAGCCATACTGGTGCTCCAGTATTCCCCTCTCCTAAAACCACAGGTTAATCTCATTTCACAAAATCATATTTCACCAGAGAGAAATTGGGTGGGCATCTTCCCCTTCCATATACTTCCTGATGTGCAGATCAGATTCTTCAGCCCTGACCCCACCCAGGCAGAGGAGCCCACTCCTCCAGTGCTGCTTACAGATTCACTGCTGAGTCCTTCCACAAGGATCTCCCCCAAACCCCAAAGAATAGCCTTTCTGGGAGATAAATATGATAGTGCAGAAGCTCCTGGACTTAGGATGGGGTTATGTCTTTTTAAACCCTTTGAAAGTTGTAAATATTGTAAGTTAAAAATGCAATTAAAGCTAGGCATGGTGGTGCATGCTTGTAATCCCAGTGCTTGGGAGGCTGACACAGAAGAATCGCACAGGTTCGAAGCCAGCCTCAGCCACTTAGTGAGGCTCTCAGCAACTTAGTAAGACTCTGTTTCCAAATAAAGTATAAAATAGGCCTGGGAGTATAGCCTGGAGGTAGAAAAGCCCCTGGGTTCCATCCCCAGTACCACACACACACACACACACACACACACACACACACTTAATACCCCTAACCTACTGAACATAAGAGCTACAAGTGCACTACTGAGCACCAAATGTTTACCCTTGTCATTGCCATGGAACTTGGAGCTGAGGCATGATGCTGCTGCAGCCTAGGAGAGGATCAAACCATATACTGCCAACCCTGAAAAGGATCCCAAATCAAAGTTCAGAGTATAATTTCTACTGAATGTGTATCACTATGGCACCATCTTATTCAAAAATTATACCTCAAATGATCATAACTCAGGAACATCTGTAAAAGACCTGGACCCTTTGTCTGCATCACTCCAAAGGGCTGTCCCAGTTTCTAGAACTCGCCTTGGGATAACTGAGCCCTTTGTTGTGGCTAGGTAAGCTATTCAACTTCTCCCAGTACCAGGTCCTGTGCTGTCACTCCCTCACAGGTGCTGAGCAGAACCCTCCTTAAAACCTTCCTATATGGCCGGGAGTGGTGGCACACGCTTGTAATCCCTGTGCTTGGGAGGCAGAGACAGGAGGATCGCACAGGTTCAAAGCCAGCCGTGCATGCTGGCTTAGAAGACCCTGTTTCCAAATAAAAAATGTAAAAATAGGTCTGGGAGTGTAGTTCGGAGGTAGAAAGGCTTCCAGGAACCCCAGTACCATCAATCAATCAATAAATAAATAAATAAACCTTCCTATATTCACGTAGCTAAACCCAACTCTTCCCAGGAACCTGACTCAGGTTCCTCCTGGGAAATGGAACTCACAAAGCTAAAGGGTGACTGTCATGTTAAATATATCAGTACCAATTACAATAGTGGTAAAGAACATAGAGTATCTTCTAAGCCCAAATAAGAAGATAATTCTTTAAAGTAGGAAGATAATACTAACTTCTTAATTTCTCACTAAATAACTATTTCAGATATTGCCAGAGTTCATGAGACAACCTTTTCTTTTAGCATTTATCATGTCTGTTAACCTAAGTTCATCTCAAAGGAGGCCCAGAGGCTCTTTTCTCACATGTTTACCAAATGTTATAAACGACTCTGGTGTATTCCCTATGTCTAAACATGCCTATAGAAAAAAAAAAAAAAAAAAGGAAGGAAGAAGAGGGCATTTTTAGAAGAAGAAAAGAAGAGACGGGGGAAGGTTGGTAATAGAGGTAGTTTGGTAAGGAAAAAGGATAAAAGATTGGTGTAAGGGTTGTGTTAGTCAGATTTCTGGTTCTGTAACAAATACCTGAGATAAATTAACTTAAAGGGAAGAAAGATTTATTTCAGCCCAGTTTCAGAAGTTTCAGTTCCTAGTTTTCTGGCCCTGTTGATTTAGATATCTGGCATTACAGTATATCATAGTGGGAGTAGATAGTAGAGGGGGCCTATGCACTTCATGAAACCTAGGAACCAGAGAGAGAGAGAGAGAGAGAGAGAGAGAGAGAGAGCAGAATTCCAATATCTCCTTCAAGGACGTGCACCCAATGGCCCAACTGCCTCCTATTCAGCTCCACTTCTTAAAGATCCCAACAGTCCCATTAGCTCTACAGACTAGCAACCAATTCTTTAACCTTTGGGCTTTTGAGGAACATTTAAGATCCAAACAATGACAAGAATCACATGCCCTTGCTTCCTGGCCAATGAAGCCAAGTTGCCTTTTTGATTGACCATTGACAATCCTTTCTAAGTATCAGGTTCCATATTCTTTCAAGCAGATGCCTTATTGATTTAGTGCTTCTGATCAGCTCAATGGTACAAGAAATAGAAGAAACACACAGAAAACATTTTCAACACAGCAACCTCCTCCAGAAAGGGTGGCACCTCTGATGTAATGAAAGAAATAAGAATGGAAGAGTGAAGGATTCCACTTGACATGACTGTAGCCATCTTGTGTCATAACCACCCTGATCGCCCCAGTGTAACCCTAGCCCCTTTTTCCTGCACATGCCTTTCAGACAAATGAGAAGCTAACCCTCCCTATTCACTCCTTGTGCAGGATCTCAATTTGGAGTTGAATTTGTTTATAAGATCATGGCCACCAGCACCACAAATTAACTGCCTTTGAACAAGCTATAGCCTCTGAATGTTTTGGAGCCATCTTGCTTTGTCCACAAAACATTACTTAGCATTACTAGATGGCTATTATCTCACTCATTTATGTGGAATGCCTGTCGCCTCAGGTCTTTGAGCATGTCACCCCTTTTTGATCGACCATTGACAGTCCCTACTAAATATCAGGTTACATATTCTTTCAAGCAGATGCCTTATTGATTTAGTGCTTCTAATCAGCTCAATGATACAAGAAATAAAAGAAACACACAGAAAACATTTTCAACACAGTAACCTCCTCCAGGGAGGGTGGCACCTCTGATGTAATGAAAGAAATAAGAATGGAAGAGTGAAGGATTCCACTTGACATGACTGTAGCTATCGTGTGTCACAACCTCCCTGATCACCCCAGTGTAACCGTAGCCCCTTTTTCCTGCACAGTTACTCAGTGAACTATAAATAGACAAACCTAGAGGGGTAGTAGAGCTCCAGAGATGCACCTGAGTCTTTGATATTAACTTAAGGTAAATCAGGCGCATTCAGTTAGCATGAAATCAATTTTGCCTTAACCCATATACATGCCTTTCTTTGGGATTCAGCCGGCACTGCTGCCACCCAGAACCATGTTTCTGTCACTAAGTCCCCCAATTAATTGTACTCTGCACAACCCTAGAACTGTATACCTCTCTTGTTTAGTCTCCTGGCACCTCAGGGTTATTCCTCACACACTAGGACTGGGTTGTTCCGGTACATGGAGAGAAGATAAATCAGTTTGTGCTCTAAAAAGAATATATGAAAGCAGAAGGCAGCTGGAGATGGACAAAATAACTGAAATTCGGGTTGGCCTTCTGAAACTCTTTGCCCTTCAGTATGTGAATTGAAGGGCAAAGAAATAATTTCTATATCTCCTTAGAAAATCTCAATGACCAAGCGTTTGCTCTTCCCAAGTAGATGTCAGTGAAGCAGCTGTGGTACTGTCAAGTAATTTCACCCTCTCCTCTTTCTTCTTGCATTTCAGCAGTTCCCAAGAGCCAATGCCATTCAGACAAATGAGAAGCTAGCCCTCCCTATTCACTCCTTGTGCAGGATCGCAATTTCTTTTGGTGTTTCCCTCCCAGCTTTGCCCTTCATTATACTTGAACCAGAGTAGGTTTCTGGAGGTAGAACTTGAGTTAAGAAACCATTTTCCCTTGGTTTTAATGTAAAATTGGACTGCTCATGTTACATAGTCCGCTTGCTGAAATTTTTACCTGTAAGTATTCCTCAATATTTATAAAAACCACATACATGGCATTCTCCACTATTAAAAAATTGTGCTTTGCTTTATATTTACTTATAATATAATTTTATTCTATTTCCCAAATGCACTTGCCTTCTCAACTTCATTCCAAAAATATATCTGATAGATGGTTGACAGTCGAGAATATTGCAAAGAGTTGAGTCTAGGATAATTACACTGCCTATCATCTCCTTCCCAACTGTTCAAGCCCTCCCCATCTTGGTCAAAAAAATGCCTAGCAGTAGTTAAGAAATACTTGCCAAAAAATAGAGATAACAATGCAGAGTTCACCAAGTCAGCAAAACTCCCCCATGGGCGAGTTTCCACTTGTAGTCTACCATCTTTGCCTCTACCGCTATGTCTGGTTCAGTCTCATAACTCAGTTTTTCCAGAGGTCAAGCAGAGGTAATATGAAAAGCAGGTAAAATACCTAATAGGGCAATAGTCCCTGAATGCTAAGGAGAAATGTATTATTGTTTAACTTATTATTAATAATTGTTAATTATAATTTATATCAATTGATTATTACTTCTGAAATATAATATGCTCTATTACATTACATTAAAGCAATAATTCCCCTGATCCACCCAGATCTTTCTTGGAATTTCTTCAAACTTTGTCTTGTATGTAAATATTTTAGCTGCCTTCTTCAGGGGAGAAACTATAATCCTGAGAAGTGAATGGGGATAACCTGAGAAATGGGGATGCAAAACAACTAAAAAGATGCATCCCAGGAAAGCAAGAGACTTAAAGCTACCAGGCTTCTAGCTATATACCACAGGGGACAACAGAGAGCAGAGGGAATGATATGCACCAATGGGATGCTCATTCAAGAGAAAAAGAGAAGGTCAGCTATTCCTGCAACTCAAATCTCCCCAGCTGTACTGCAGCTTTGTTCCTCCTGATTGGGAGGTCTGCTCTGAAAACTCTCCAAAGATTGCAATCCTAGGAGGACTTATCACACAGGATGTCCTTCCTACAGAGCAGGAACTTGTAAGTAGGAGCCTGGAAGCAATAATGACTTATTGCTGAAATAAAACCGCCCGGGTTACAAGGCAGGCATCTGGAAATCTCTTCTGCAGTGCATGGCTCCTCTGAGCTGTGAGGCAGCCCGGCCACTAAGATGATAACTGACTTGCCTCTGCCATTCCCACACTGCCCTCTTGGTTCAGCTTCATCACCAGAGTCTCACTCTCAATTGTGTTCTTCCATGCCTTGTTTCTGCTGATGTGTCAGCTAAATGGAACAGTTAATTCAATAAACCCACTTCATTATCAATATTTTTCCTAGAATTATTCTGTTGGCTGGGCGTTTTATCTCTTATTGTGCCTGCATCCCTTTTGTTATGAGAATCACCATTATTCGTGTTAGTCATACTACTAATAATGTTCTGTCTCATGGCAGGAAGAATTGTAGTTATCAACTGGCTAAAAAGTCATCTTATCACAATGTTCCTGCATCTCTGAACATCAAATCCTGGCAGGAAACCATTAAAAGAACAGAAAAAGGTTATTGTATCACCAGTCACTCTTTGGACTTAATGTGTCAGGAAACAGCATTTACTGAGAGCCCCTGGGATATAGAGCATGGTGACAAGAAAGGAGACCCCATGCACCCCTGAACTAAGAAGACAGTTTGCTTAGGGATTGAACTGATGAGATGGAACCCTCCAATGCCAAAATTCTAACCGATAATGCTCCACCAAAAATTAAAAGAGAAAAAAATAATAAAGCACACCAGACTTCATTATATTTGCAGAGTTCTGGAAGAAGTTTGGGGCAAGAGGCACAGTATTGCAGAAGCTTTGCAAAGGATGACAGGCATCTTCCTCTTTAGAAATCTGGGACAACCCAAAACCTTCTGAAAGTTCAAGAATGATGCTAATGTTTAAAGACACAGGGATGCTGCACAGAGGACCAAGCACAGTGGTGTTCCAGGGGTAGAAACTAAAAACTCTTTTGTAGGAAATAAAAGTTATATATGTCTTGGACAGCTCAGCAATGGTGAGTTGGGTGGTAGAAAGGGAGACTCAGTTTTGTAGCCCTAATTGCCACTTGAATAATGTCCCCTGTTGTCCTGTCAGCCTTTATTCTGTAGGAAGTTGTCAGTTCACCTCTTCAATGGGCAGGTTTGTTATCAGCAAGTGGTTTACAGCCCCTGGGCTGTGCATTAATTAAAATGGCTTTGTGCAGAGCCTTATTCATTAGCACGCTGCGTCTTTAATCACTGCCTCTTCAGCCACCAGGACAATCTATAAATCTCCTCAAATATGAAATAATGAAGTGGAATGGTTCAATTTATTACAATGTAATAAGTCGGCATAATGTGGGGGTGGACAGGCGGCACCAAAGCGGGCTGCCTGCCTAGAGCCCGCCCTCCACATTACCTGAGGCACCGGACACTCAACATCAGAGGAAACCTGGCTGATGTCAGTGTAACATAAACTTTGCATGCCCTTCCCAGAAAGAACAGCTGGAAAGAGGCAGAGCCAGCCCAGAGATGCTCCAAGACTGATGGCTTTCCTACAAAGCCTAGATGTCTGTCTTCCAAAGGAGCTCGAAGCAGAGCTGGGCAGAAACACTACCTCTCCTTTGTGTGATGAGGTTCCAGAGGCTGATGTCACCCCCCCCCCCATAGGCACACAGTTTGTGTATGCAAAAGTCAGCAGTTCCACCTCACCCTAAGACTACATCAGAATCACCTGGGGAGCTTTTAAAAGCCTGCCAGGCTCAGCTCCACCCAGATAAAGGACAGATTCCCAAGGATTAGGACTGAGGATCCTCAATTATGAAAAGCTCCTGGGTTCATCCTAATGTACAGCCCCACTGAGAGCCATACTTTCCATCTTATAAGAATCCCTGGAGTGCTGGTTAGAGACCAATCTCTAGGCTCCTCCCCTAGAGGACTGATTGATTTATCTAGAAGCATGAAGTCCAAGAATTTATATTTTTTATCAGATTCTCCAAAAAATTCCTCAGAAAAGGCACATTTAGAACCACTGAGATGCCTCTTAAAAATCTTGACCTCGCTACCCTCTCCCTCCTCCTAATTCAGTGATTGTCAACCATTTCTCTCACTACAGTACACTTGGTAGATGCTATTTATTGACTGATACCCTTCTACCAGAGAAGCCAGATTTCCCCCTAAGAATGTGATAAATATAAGCAACTGCATGATTATATAATTTCTGCATTCTGGTTATAAACTCTTTTCTTCTTCTATTCACAGATTCTTGACAACCCTGTGTCCCTCAAGCTCTGCCTTAAGTGTCATGAGTGGCTAATGAATATGGGCTTCCCAGGTTTTGCCCATCCCCTGGTGATCCCCCAACCTCTTAGATACCCAGTATCCAGAAACTAGAAGCATGGTATGCCTCTTACATGAAGTCTATGAGATGCTCCAGACAAGAGCATCCCTGTGCCAACTTTAGAGTTTTAGAATCAGCTAAACACTCCCTGGAAGACCAACATTCACATAACCTTTCTTTCTAGAGGTTTACCTACATCTTCATTCTTAAGTTCCTGGTTTTACATTATCCAGAAAGAACTCAAAACTAGATGTGGAGAGAGTGGTCAATGCTGATTGAGTAGGTACAGCCAAGTGACAACATCTGTCCTGAAGCAGTCCTGTCTGTGCTTCTGAATGCTTTTTCAAATACCATAGTCAACAAATGTGTAATTCTGGTACCCTGGCTTTCTGTGATGTCTCTGGAAAGAGAAGTAATAGCTCAGCAGCTTCGTGGCCAGATGTGGTCCATCTCGCCTCTCCAACATATGCCTGATCCTTCCTCCTACAAGGACAGGGAGGACAAGTCCTGGAAGCCAGCACAGCCCTCTGTATCATGGGTAGGAGACCTGGGGCAGGCCAGGCTTGGAACTGGCTAACACAGGCCACAACAAGCCTTTCCTTGGTGTTTTCCTATCTGAGAGACACCTGCTGGAGCTGGTAAATGTGGGACATTGTACATGTCTTTAGCCTTTTGGGATTAAAATGCCATCACAGCCAAGAAAACACCAGGAAGCCAGGAAACAAGGTCTAGAGAAAATAGAGCAACAGTTTGCCAGCAGGGCTATTACTCAGCTTACCCTATATACTCTGCCTTGCCCCTGCCTCACCCCCTCTTTTTCTCCTTTTTACTGGATAACATAGTATGAACTGAATCTTTTTGTTCCCTCAAAATTTACATGTTGAAATCTTAATTCCCAATGGAGATGGAGATAATTAAGTCATGAGGGAGCCCTTATAAATGGAATTAGTCTCCTTATAAAAAGAGATATAAGTGGGCTTCTCTCCTCCCCTTCCTCCCTCTCTCTCTCTCTCTCTCTCTCTCTCTCTCTCTCTCTCTCTCTCTCTCTCTCTCTCTCTCTCTCTCCCACATAAGGACATATCAATAGAATAGTTATCCAGATACCAGAAAGCAACTAGACACTAGATCTACCAATGTCTCAATCTTGGAATTTTCAGCTTTCAGAACTATGAGAAATAAAATGTCTATCGTGTAACAAATTACCAAGTTTATGATAATTTGTTAATGGACCCCAAGGTAAGACCTAGCACTTACTGTCTGCTAATCTACTTTCACACTTATAAACTTACTGCAATTTTTTTATTATCTACCTTTTCTTGCTAACAAAGGTGGGAATCGTAGTTTACGGATACATCTCAACTGCTTCTCTAAGTGTCTGTCATATGGTGGGTGCTCCATAAATACTCATTGGATGATAGAAAGCACAAGAGAGACTGGTTAGTGGAAATAGAACTCATCTACTTTCTGTCTTGCCCATCAAATGAAAGACAGATAAGAGAAGGAAAGGATGTGTGCTTCTGCCTATCCTGGGCTTTCAAAGGACTTTGCACTGTGTTCATAATATATAAATAACTATAAAAGCCCAAGGTCAGCCTGTCCAATGACCTCCAGAAAAGTACCCTACCACTCTCCACAAGACTTTGTTGTTTTCATTCCATGAAAAATCAGAGCCCCTGATAGAATATTGGTTGTTCTTGCTTAACCAGGTGACAAATAACATGCCTGATAAATTATAAATGATAAAATATTGCAGAAAACCAAATATCAATTTTAATACTGTAAAATGATTTATTAATATGCTTTCACACCATTTGAGGTGTCTGTTATTTCTCACGTTCCCACGACACACTGTGAATGAGGAAGGAGATCTTGACAAGGTGAGTATAGGGAGAAACAAGGCTGCCTTGATGCATGGATACAAGGAGTGAGGTCTGTACAAGCTGAAGCCTAAAGGAAGACATGCCACTGCTCCAGGTCATGCAGGCAATCCCAGAGAATTTCCAAATAGTCATGGACCTTTGTTGACATCTCTCCCTTCTAGAAGATGACAGATTGCAAAGCCTACTGTGAAGGCTTTTCTTTTTTCTTTCTTTCTTTCGTTTTGTTTGTTTGTTTGTTTGTTTTGTATGTGTGTGCTGGGGATGGAATCCAGGGGCCTTCTACCTCTGAGATAAATCTCCAGACCTATTTTATATTTTATTTAGAAACAGGGCTTTGCTAAATTATTGAGACCCTTACTAAGCTGCTGAGGCTGGCTTCAAACTTGTGATCCTCCTGTCTCAGCTTTCCAAGTACTGGGATTAAAAGCATGTGCCACCACACCCGGCCTGTGAACGTTTTTCTAAGTCACTTAATCTGTTCATCTCAGGATATCACATAAAGCATCTACCTCTAGCATGGCACCCTTACCACAGGTCTAGAGACATTTTTGGTTGACGGATAGCTAGAGAGATGGAGGATAGGCAGATGGATGGATGGATAAAAAGGTGGATGCGTGGATGGATGGATACGTTTGCTGATACCAAGGATTTATTCCTATTCAACCACTTTCTGCTTACCTGTGGGCTCTGCTTTCCAGCAGGAGTTTCAAAATCAAACTATGAATATGTTTAGAAAAGAAGAGTAGAGTAGTTTAGAAGAATGGGCCTCCTTGACACTCCCTCAATATTCAACCACTCAACCCCAAGGTAGATGTGGCATTTCTAGTTGTCTCCATACCCAGAGATGAGTGTGGCAATAACTGAAATCTTTCAGGTGCTTAACACATGTTTGTTGAGTGGATTCAACCCATAGTAGAGTTCCCAGAGGCCATAAAGCATAGTCATTGAAGGGCATAGACTCTGAAAGCAGTGCTAAACTTTTAGCACAGTGCCTTCCTTCGTGACAGAGCTGTATGATCTGGATAAGGTATATAACATCTTATGCCTCAGTCTCGTTAGCTAGAATACAGGAAATAATAAAAGTCCTTCCTTTGTAGCATTGTTGTGAAGACTGGATGGTTCATATAGGTGAAGTGCTCAGAAGACTCCCTGGCACCAGTCAGTGGTACCTGGCATGCAGTGTCTGTTGTCAGCAGTCTTACATACATCTAATTTGGAGTCAAAGAGTCTTGGATTCAAGTCCTGATCAGCCACTCACCAGCTTTGTCTGGAAGCTCAGAGTAACAAAATTATTAGCATCCCTTGTAAAAGGAGAATGAATGCATCTACTTCTAAATGCAGTTAAGAGTAATTGATGACAAGATGCACATGAATTCAGGATCTGACACATTGTTAGTGCCCAACATAGCACCATTAGTAATCATTATTAATATTAATTATGATAATAGTGTCAGTCAGCTTTCCATTATTGTAACAAGTATCGGAGACAAATCAACTTATAGAAAAAAAAAAAAAAGGCTTATTTGAGCTCACAGTTTTAGAGGTTCAAGACCAGAATCAGGGCCGCATTGTTTGGACACTGTGGTGGAGCAGCACATTCTATCAAGGAGTGTGTAATGGAGCAAAGATGTTCATCACATGAGAGCCAGGAAGTAGAATAAGAGAGGAGGAAGAGGCTATGGTTCCAATATCCCATACAAGGACACCCCTCCAAACAACCGGAAGACTTCCCACTAGACTCCTCCTTTTAAAGTTTCTGCCACCTCCCAGTAGTGTCATGGGCTGAGGACAAAGCCTTTATCAGAGAGGCCATTGCAGGACACTTGCCACAACCATAGTTGTAACTAATTGCCACTTATATTTTTTGATGAAAGATACCGTTTTAAAAAGCAGATTGCCTGCCTCTTCCTAATGGACCGATGCCTCACAGATCTCTTCCTCTCCCTCACGGGCATTTCTATGTGATCTGAGTGACATTTCAGATGTACAAAAGAAGACCTGGGCTCCTGGAGGCAAGCCAAGTTTAGCCTGCCTGGGGCCTACATTTCTCTTAATTAATTATCATAGCCAAATTGTCCAGAGCCGTTTTATTTCTCCTGTTGCCTGATTCTAAAACAGAATAGACTGCTGGCAGAATTTGGGTAAAACTCCATTGCCCTTCCTGACCCCAAAAGACAAATATATTGAGAAATAAGGGAAAGATACAGAGACAGAGATGCAACAGGAAGATAAACAGATAGGCAGAAGGTGAGGTCAGCTCCTGTGAGCAAGATGCTCAGCTTCAATGTGTTAAGAGATCTGCCAACTCGAGGGAAGGGACCTTGGTGAATACAGGTATAAATGGTATTACTATGAGTACAAAGCAAGCTGCCGGCTCACAAACCTATTAACTAGTAAACAGCAATGTGCTGTAATTCCAGCTATTAAAAACAGCTTAAAGGGAAATCAAATCTCATTTAGCAGGGATTGCAGGGGTCTTCTTGGACTCTTTTAAAGTTTCATATTTAGTTAAGGAACCAGACTTTAATTCTCCAATGTTGGCTCTCTTGGAGGCAATACCACTTTGGAACTTATTAAACACCCATTTAAAAGAACAAGTAGGGCTCCCTACGCCCCCAGACAGAGGCAGGGCTCTGAATGATTTTCTAAGTCAGGGAAAACCACCAGAACAGGTGGAACAGTTCCTGCAATTTGCATATGAATCGAGTTTGTCTCTGCTTCACTTGTAGTAAAAAGGAGGTGATCAAAATCTGGGAAAGTCTTCACAAACAGTTCACTGGGTCAGGTTATGGAGCACCACAAAA
The DNA here is from genome assembly GCF_963383645.1 of Muscardinus avellanarius. Classification (NCBI taxonomy): domain Eukaryota; kingdom Metazoa; phylum Chordata; class Mammalia; order Rodentia; family Gliridae; genus Muscardinus; species Muscardinus avellanarius. The sequence goes on from NC_137786.1 coordinate 134,581,419, forward strand.
GCAAGCCTTCTGGCAGCCTTCTGAGTATATTAGGTGGCTTTCTGTGCCAGTGTATGACAATTGTATATATGCAGTCTTTCTCTCTCAGAGTCCCATGAAATCTCAGAGGTTTGTTTTCTAGAGCAGAAAAGCTGAGTTCTTTTACAATGTACCAAGCATATTTGTGTATTAATTTTCAAGTATCAGAGTTCAGAAGAGTTAGGTAACATTTACTTCCCTGATTCTCAGTATATGTGGGTTAGGAGGCCTAGAGCTAAATGAGCCTAAAAATAAAAACATAACCTTATAATCAGTCAGATGGGAGATGAGAGGTTGAATAAGTTCCCCATGCTTTCAGGTCCAGGGCCCCACACCACAGCAAACTATTGCCTTTGTCTCCTTAGAAACACAGTTCGAACCGGGAACGGTGGTGCATGTTCAGTACTTGGGAGTCTGAGACAGGAGGTTTGCAGGTTCAAGGCCAGCCTCAGCAAATTAGAAAGGCCCTCAACAACTTAGTGAGCCTCTGTTTCAAAATAAAAAATATAAATTAAATAGGGTTGAGAATGTAGCTCAGAGGTAAAAATGCCCTTGGATTAAGTACAAAGTTCATCTCAAATCTTTTGGTCTGAGACTTCTCAGAATTAATCTCCTGAAAATTGTGAATGGGCATTAGCCTAATTCTCCTTTGCAACCTCCTTGTTGAAAAACAGATTCTTGGTGTGCATTTTTCTTAATCAGAAGCCAAACATATAAGACACCCCAAAAATGTTGCTGGTATTTTTGTGGCACATGCCTGTAATCTCTGTACTAGCAAGGTAGAGACAGGAGGCGGGCCTGGGAACTTCCTGAAGCACTGACTCAAAAGCGAAAACAAAAGGCTGGGTATAGCTTAATGGTAGAGCACCCCTGGTTTCAATCCCTAGTGCCACAAAAATAAAGATTACATGCACCCACATTCCCAGGCTAAATGAGAACTGCAATGCTAACAGCATGCTGAGATTTTCAAGAAATATAACATTCTCTAGGCATGAAAGAGACTCTGTACACCCAAGCAGAAAAAGTCCCCTAAATCCCCTTTAATTACCATTCACTTCCTGTTCACCTCCTTTTTCATCATTGCTGATTACTGATATATCCATGTCTGAATAATATCTTTCCACTTTATAATCAGACAACTACCACTTACTCTGATAACCTGAGACACTCTAAGTATGATTTTGCCTGCGGAATACTCAGTCGGCATTTGGTCTCCTTTCGGGGGGCAGGAAAATTACCATATCCTTTGAGACAGAAAGCTGACTAGAACTATATACTAAGAAGATACCCTGTCCAAGGTGAAACTTGGAGGGTAGCTCTAAATACTGGGCTGAGATGTCCCATTCCCAGAAACTGCTGTGAAGGAAAATCCTATGTCCATGGACCCCAAACCTTACACTTAATCTTCCATAAGAAGTCTACTTATTCAAAAGGATCTTTGATGAGAATCATTACACATTAATTTTATAATATGTGTGGGCCTCTGATTGAAAAGTTACCCCCCCCCGAAAAAGCATCTCATTGGATTTCTACTGAAGCTTTGTAAAAGAATTATTACTATCCCAAGTTTACAGATAAAGAGACAGAAGGCTTGTGCTAGTGTCGCCAAATAAAGTGGGTTTACTTTGGGATAGAATTTTATCCCTTAGAGTAGAAAATGTGAGGCCATCAAAGAGACAGAGACCACACAGCCCTGCAGCTAGGCCCAGCTCTAGCCAAAGGCTCATGTTCTAGCCCTGATCCCACCAATCACCCTGGATGCAATCTAAATTATTTAGGGCTGTGTACTCAACGTGGCTGAAAACTGGAGTCATGTAAGGAGCTTTTAAACAACTGATTCTGGGCACACACACACCCCGACCCTGACCCCAACCCTCGTGTTCCAATGTGATTTATCTAGGTAGAAGATTCTTTATTTTTAAGGCCCCCCAAGCAATATTTCACAAAAATGTGATTGAGAAGCCACTGCTCTAAGGCCTCAGTTCTCTCCCTGTGAAAGGAGAGTGAAAATATAGATCCCATAAAGTTTTAGCGGTACTACAAAAATGCAAGATAGGTTGTACAAAAAAATCATGTGGAATGAAATGATCTACACATTTTAAGTGCATCAAAGGAAATTCAAAAGTGTTTTAAAACCCTTTGATATTGGCCCTCTAAATAGTCTTCTCTCTTAATAACTTGCTTACACACATTTCGGAGGGCTCAGGATGCCAACCCAACATCAACCAATATGGTATTTTGAATAAAAAAGATTTTCCTAAGTTTTCTAGCAGAGTCAAACTTTGGCATGAAGGAGGCCAGCTCTGAATTCTTCTATTTGAATCCGACTCTTTGCAGACCTTATGCTGAACATGCTCATTCACCGTGCTTGCTCATCTCAGTGCTAGGCACTGTTTGAGATGCTGGAAGAAAGGGAAGTGCTGCGCCCATCACAGAGTTCACAGACTGGTTGCTACCAATAGTCCATGTTGTCACCATGCAGTGGCCAACAGGAATGCAAGGAGACTGATGGCCTCACAGGAGAGGAGGCCTTGACCTGAGCCTTGAAGGTAAGAGACGTGTTCGTCATAGAGACAGGTTTATGTGCAAGGGCATGGAGTGTTCAGAGACTAGTTGGTTCCACACAGGGTGATATCTCTGCCTGTTCTTCCAAAGTGTCTGGACTTCTTATTTGTATTTTACAGATAATAAAACTGAAGCATTGAGAGTTTCAGTGACAAGGTCAAGGCCACACAGAATGAAAAGTTAGATGTGGGTTTTGAGCAAGGAACTGACCTGTATAGACTGTAGTTTAGAAAGTGAATTCAAAGAGCAATTAGAGAAAGACTGAAAGCAAGATTCCAGATCTGCAGTGAGATGAAGGAGCCATGACATCAGACCAGAGCAAGGTTGTCCACCATGAGCATGTTGGCCCCAGATTAATACCCAAGTGCCCTGGAGTGCTTGGGGGTGAGAGCAGGCAGGAGAAAAGAGGCCCTTTGGCATAGCACCAAATGTTTATCACACCATTGGCCCAGCTCCCAGCAAACCCAATTCCTACCTGTGGACAGCTGTGCACTGATTTCATTCCCAGGCACCTACCTACCAGTGTTTCCTAAACTTCCATATCTACACAAGTTGGTAATCACTTGAAAATTTTCAATTAAATGTTAAAAAAAGAAAAAAAACAAGTAAATCTATTCTTTCTTTTGACTGCTCTATTGATTAAAATGAATGTCTGTGCTGGGACCGCTGAACCATGAAAAGCAATCTGTCTTAGATGGGTAACAGATCGTTAGGAAATCATTGGGTTGAAGGAAAGAGTCGAGAAAAAAATTTGCACAGATTCACATGTGGGGGTGTCAGTGTGCCTATCTGTAGTTACATAGCCGGGTATAGATATGTGCATTTCTATATATAGGGGACATATGCCACACACTTCAATCAGCAATCACGAGCCAAAGGCGCAGGCAGGATTCCTGACAGAGTAGCACCATAGATGGTTTAGCAGACTCTAAGCAATACTGCAGGGTATGTGGGGTGGGAACCAGAGAGTGAGGGGCTATTGAAATAATAAATTCAGCTCTTAACCAACTCTTCTCCGACATGTGAGTTTGACAGAACCTACAACATTGTACTTCAAAACCATTCTCAGGGAAATTTGGAAAAACAAGTGGCATTAATATGCATGCCTCTAATTTCATCAAAATGTTAGTTTATGAGAGCTTATTCTACATATCAGTTTATGAGATCTTAAAAAGAAGGAAAATAAAAAGAAAGTATTCTCAGCCAGTACTCGCCACCCCCAAAGAAAATAAGTGATGGCCCAAATTCTGCAAGGTGCACCTTAGAGGTTATGGCAGAACCAATCTATCTTTAGAAGATTCTGAAATGAAGAATTTGCCTCCCATAAAAGACCTCTTCAATGGGCTAAGCAGAGGAGAAAACTGGGAAGCTATGTTTTCCACTCAAACAGAACCAATGACTCTCCTTCCCTGCTAGGTAAGTTTTCTCTGTCACACATTTATTCATTAGCCAAATTATTCTGATTAGCACTAATATTGTTCCCCATGGCCATTTCTTAACAGTCATCTATTCTCTCTTTTCAGCACCATTATATCTGTATGAGTCTGCTCATTCTCCATCCCAACCTTACCCTTATCTCCCCAGTGCTCTCTCTCCTCCACTGAAACATAGGACAAAGACTTCAGGACACTATTTGGGTTCATCCCTGTGCCAAAGCAATATATTCTCACTGGATAGTACCCTCTGTCCTCCATTCAACAGAAGTGAAGATTTACCTGGAAAAGCCCGATGAGTGCACTTAACCATTGCCCCAGAAGGGAATGCATGTCTCCTTCCATTGTTTACTGTGTGGCTTGAGCTCTTCATTGAAACTTTCTGGGCTTGGCTTTCTTATCTGCAAAACAGGATTACTAATCACTATGATAGTACATGTCAGAGGCACTTGCAAATTGATCTTTCTCCTTGATGAAATTAAAGATTTTTCTGAAAGTCTGGAAACAGTTGTTGTTTAGCATCTGAGAATGTGAGCTGGGTGTTTTTCCACCTCTTCAGAGATGGAAAGGCCTAGCTGACTAAATCCATGTGAAATTCTCAGAACAGTGCCTGGTACAAAGTAAATATTGATACTCGTTTTCTTTGTTTGGATGCTGAAAAATAATGACAGAAAGTAAATTTTCTCACAAAGAGTAAGAAATATGACAACATTTACATTGTTAAATACAGAGTCCAGAACAGGAGGCAGAGATAGATGAAGTGGGTAAAAGGATGTCCCTAAAAAGTCTTCGATGGAAAATGTGCAATATCCTAAATGGAATTCGAGGAGGGGACGAAATGACCCTTTCAGCCAGGTCTGTATGTGTATCTTTTTCCTGTCCCAACTGTTGCTGGGCCCCTTACATTAACAAGCAGGCTAGTGTGGGTGACACCAACAGCCGAATAGTCCCTGGCATACAATAGGAACCTAATATTAATGAGTGGGGGGAAAAAAGGATTTAAGAATGAATGAATGAATGAAGACTATGAAAATAATGAATACAAATCATTTCCAGAGGGAATGCTTTCGAGAAAATAATCTGCTAATATGGAAGTCCATTAACTTTCTGAGCTCAATTAACCTCTGATTTCCATACACATAGATAATTATTTAATACTTATTAGTACTAGCATATAGAGAACAGTGAATGCATAGCATTTCTGAATGTACGTAGGATCTTCTAGTTCCCTTAAGGCATCTCAGATTGGAGAGTAATATACTCTACTTATGCTTCTATCTCTCTTTTTGTAAATTTAAGAATTTCTATAATCTATTTTGCAGTGCTGAGGAGTGAAGATGCCAGGCAAGAGCTCTACCACACCCACAGCCCTATTTAGAATCTTTAATAGAAAATCTGATTTAAAAACATAATGGATAATGTTTACATCTAATAACTACATTCCTAGAAAGAATAGTAAAAACCTAAAAAGTCTATGAAAATAGATTAAATGATACATGTATAAAGAGTTGCTCGGCTGTCTCTTGATTTTCTGTTCCCAATCAAGATGTTCCATCCTCCAGCTTAAATAGCTGTCAATAGCACCTGCAAATTGATTTATCCCTTGATGAAGTTAAAGATTTTCTGAAAATCTGGGAACAGTTTTTGAATCCTTGCTGTTGTTATTTAGCATCTGAAACTTGTGAGCTGTTTTTTTACACTATTTTTTCATCTTAGAATTCTAGCATCTGCATAAATTTGCAGAACAACTTGCCTCTTCCTTATATATATATGAATACAGAAAATGTAATAGAAGTTGCTTATCATGCACTCAGGTTGGGTGAAGTTTTATCATAATGAAGCTAAACGAAATCTCCAATTGCTCTAGTGGAGAGGAATAGCTTGATATTCCACTTGTGGAAAACTGGCTGTATGCCAGAAATAAAGTTATATCAACCTCAATACAGGAGGAATCAGAATCTCTGCTTGCAGAAACATAATAGCCTTGGGACACAGATGCTTTGTGATTGTATGTAAGGTACCCCTGCTGGATGGTCTGTAGCGAGAGTTTGGTAGGGACGTGTAAGAGGCTGGTTTCTAAACTCTCTTAATATCTCTTCCCACTCCTTTATGGTGTATGTGTACATCTGAGTGTTGACCTCAGATACAGAAAATTACATTAATCATAAGTTTTATTTGTGAAGATACTGCACCATTGGTGACTTATGTTTCCATTTGTGTGCCATTCTTCATGGCTATTTTTTTTTTATCTCCTGTAGGAAACACTTTGGACATCTTTGAGATAGATGGTAGTAGAAAAGTAGAATAGATACATATGTGGATACAAATGTACAAAGAGATATATACATAGAGATGTGTATAGACACATCTATTTATTTATTTATATATGTTATTTTTAGTGGAACTGGGATTGAATCCAGGATGTACCTCCGAGCTACACCCCCAGTTCTATATTTTATTCTTTATTTTGAAAGAGAGTCTCACTAAGTTGTGGAGGACCTCACTAAGTAGCTGAGGCTGGTTGGGAACCTATAAGCCTCCTGTCTCAGCCTCCCAAATACTGGGATTACAAGCGTGAGCCACCATACCTGGCTATATTTGTTCTTTTACAACATGCTATTTGATACATTTATGCATATTTTCATTTACTCTGTTGTATTGTGCAATAGACATCACTCACATCACTCTGTTTCTTTCTACCTTGAACACTGTCATCTTTAGACCTAGCCATGTTATATTGTAGATCTATTATATTGTTTGTGTCTTTGTAGCTCACAGTGTGATTCTATCATGCTTTATTTATCTATTCCTCCATTGGCCGACATTCAGGTTGCCTACATCGCTCTACTACCAGGAACAATGTGACGAATGTCCTTGTCCATGTGTCTGTACTGACTTGGGAAACTTCTCTGGGATATGCATTCAGGAGAAAACTACTTGACAGTAGGATATATTACACTTAAACAAAATACTGTCAGATTACTCTTCAAAATGGAGACCTCAGTCTATACTCTCACAAAGGTTCCTGTATCCACACATCCCCATTAATATATTATTTAGCTTTTTAATTATTACCAATTATATGGGAGTTTCAATATTCTTTAAATTCAGTCAATTCCTGGCATCTCTTTGCATTGCTTGTTTGGTTTCACTCTATGCAAATTTTATTTGCATATGACATTTTTTTGTTGAGTTCATGTCTTTCTGTTACTGAATTGCAAGAAGGTTTAAGTATTTATTTCTGATACTACTCTCTATCTGTTGCTGTCAGTTTCATCCAGAATATCCTTTGTTGAACAGGTAGCCTTTCATCTAACTTAAATCAAATGTTGCCTTTATGATATTCATTTATTTATACTTTTGGCATTTTAAAAAGTCTTCCCTATCCCTGAGTCACAAAAATTTTCTTAACATTTCTTTCTATAAATTTTTAAACTTTTCAATTTTATGTTGCAATTAATTTGGAGTCAACCTTTGTTTATAGTTTTATCTAAAGATTTAGTTTATTTTTCTTCATATAGGAAACCAGTTTCTCTGATCATCTATTAAAGACACAAGCTCTTCCTGATTGCCTTTTAGTATCACCTATACAATGGATTAAATACATTTTGGTCTATCTCTTGTGATTTTATATTGCTCCTTTTGTGTATTTTTCTGTTCTTACTCTAGGCAGCACATACTTTAATTACTTTTATTTATGCTATTTCTTAATAAAAGGGAAAGATGTTCTTCATTTCTAAAGTTGTATTAGCCTTAATGACAACACTTTCTTTCATGAAAATTTTAGAAAAAGTTTATTGAGGTTTTTAAAGAAAATTCAATTCGTTCTTTGACTAGAAATATATTGGATTTGCAGATTGGTTTGGGAATATTGATTGATATCTTTATTATAATACATAATCATATTCAAACTGTAAAATAATTCAATATATATTTGGATTATTTTTACTTAGCCATAATAGATTTTATGTTTTTCCATAAATATCCAATTTTTTTTAACTAAGTACTACATATTTTGTGTTTGGCTTTGTCTATTATAGGTGACATCTTAGATTTTTAAGTTGGTTATGCTAGTATACAGAAATGCATAATTTTAATTACTTTATTGGTGCATTGTAGTGATACATCTTAATGGGGCAGAAATGCATAATATTTTAAAGTAAATTGTGTATGAAAACTATTGTCTCTTATTACTTAGTTATAGTGGCCTAATTCGGTTGATTTTTCTTTACACATCATCATATTACTTGCAAGTGAGGGTTTCAAATTTTCCAGTCATTTCACCTTAATTTCTTATGTGAAAATAATCTTTTTGTTTTAAAACATTGTAAAATATCTGCTCTAATTTAGGAAAATTTGGGGTCATTTTATTTTCTAGAGCTTCATATGGTTCGTCCTGTGTTGGAACATCTCTAAATCCTCATTCATTTTGGAGAGTCCTGTAAAATTTCAAGGGCATTACCTACTCAGTGGATAGAGAAATAAAAGCAATTAAAGATCACTTATGGAAGAAGCATTAGGACTTCCTCCCCCCAAAAAATATATAGGAAATGTATTTAAATATGAAAATTTTATCGCAGCAATTTCTTAGAGGCATAATTGATGCAAAAATCATATTGTGTTAAAATACCATTACTATTCTTCTAACCATTTCTCTATATTCTTTCATTCCACCTAACAGACCTTTGAGGTAGGTAGTATTATTTTCCCATTTCAAAAATGGGAAAACTGAGGCAAGAAAGGGTTAACGTCTTTGTCAAAGGTCACACAGCTGAAATAAGCCACTGTCAAGATTCTGATCCCATATGTCTGGCCTTGGAGTCTGTAGTCTTAGCCTCTGCAGTATCCTGTGTCCCAGGACTCATGGTTACTTGGAAAAATGCTTTTGATGGCAATCAGTGGGCAGCCATTTTCATCAAGTTTATCAGCCCCTGCTGATTCAAGTCCTTTTCATCACAATTAAGCAGTCTAAAGGCATCTTCCTCCAGATTCATGATGCTGGTCTCCACTTCTCTTTGCTCCAACTGGCAGACCCTCCAAACTAAAACAGTTCATCATACCCACTGTCTCAGTGAATGTTCAAGAAAAAAAGAGGAAAGAAAGGGAAAGCAGTTGTTGCAAGCTGCTGCTTTCCATCTGAAATGGCGCCATCTGTCCAAAGAAGGAAGGGCTGAGCGAGGTTTACAATTTGGGGAAGAAAGGCAACCTGGTAACTCCTCTGACTAGGGCTTCTGAAGAGAAGCACCATTATTTCTAGTATTGAAAATTTCCAGACAAGAAGCATCTATATTCAAATGTGAATACTCCCCCCAACAACACCCTGTACCTCAAATATGCCAGGAATAAAATGCAAAGACTAACATTCTGGCTTATAGATATTCTGGTTGTAGAAATTATTGGTTCTTTCTGTGTAGACAATAGAGAGATGGCTAGATAATAGGGTATTGTCTGTCTGCTAAAACCAAACAAGCCTTTTAAAATTATGATGAGGCATATTTAATGGTACAAGAATAGGCTGGAAGTTTGCAGCTAAATTTGATTCTGAATGGGAAGTACAGTTATGAGAGGCCCTAAATGAAGAACCTAAATCCGTGTGGAGAGAGCCTTGCTAGAGAAAAGAGGGCTCCGCTAAAGCTCACTTGTATCAGGTTAAAGAGTATAAAATGGGCATTTCTTCATACATAGAAGCCCCTCTCACTCATGGTCTCACCCCATGAATCAATGAGTCCAGGTTTTTATGAAGTCCTCAGCTATCAGAGTTGCTATTTTCAAACTATCATTGTGCTCATGACTGCCAGAAATAAGTCACCTCAGCAAACTCAAATGGTGGCAATTGTGTGACACATAAAACTGATTCATGCTTACAATCAAAATGTATTTCCCTTGATAATTTATGCTCAACAATTTAACATGATTATTTGTGCCACCATTTTAACATTTCTGCCTTCTTGACTGTCAACCCCAGAGTACAAACATACACACATGTATACACAAAGCAAAATAATACACTATCCTTCAGAAGCGGGGCTTTAAAAAAAATCAATGTCACAGCAGCCTCTTTTGTATTTTGTTGTGACAAGTCTGAATTTAAACAGCCTAGGAAGTCAAAACAACAGGAGAAATATCAATACATATTAACTTAATCAAGAAGTTCTCCCCGCCATCCCCATGTACATGTGAATGGGTTTCCTCTGGCTTTGTGTAGCTATCGGCAGCCTGTAACTTCTCCACAAATATTTGCAGTCTTCAGCGGTCATCTAAAATGAAGGATGGCTCTAGGCTGCCCGACATCTTCTTTGCATCTGTATGAGATTTTGTCATGACTCTTTTAAGAAAATCACTCCCCAGGCAGGCTCTGGCTCACTGGTTTGAATTCACAATCTTAAAATGTCTTTTATCCAGCACATGTCTTTCTTTATGTTCCTCAATGGCATTCCAGCAGGATCTTCATTCTCCGCTGCTCTGCATAAACCCCTTTGAAAAGAAAACTTAATAAAAGACACGTTAACCCAAATAAATGCACATTCTACTCGCCCTGTGAAACCCTCAGTGCATCACATAGGACTTGGAAATCAGTATCTGACAAAGCAATGGGAGCTGAAACCATGAGACAAGGACACCAAGTGGAGGGGCCAAACATACTTAACCTTGTAAATGAATACTCAGTTGCTGTCCATTCATGCTGGCACATTCCATTTTTTTCCCTAAAAAAAGGTAATTAAAATAGACATGCCAGTGGTCTAATAAGGCTCATAAAATGTTCATTTGATAATATATGAAGATGATTCTGATGGCCTGTGAATGTTCAGACCTGCTTCCAGAGTAATAACACGTAAGCACATAGCCATTCATATTCTCATTCTCTTTCCATCTCCTGGAGAAAAGGCACAACAGGAAGAACCAAGAGGACACCTTCAGCCATGTCAATGAATGGAGCGCAATTTCTACCGTAAGCACAGATCAAAGTTGAAATTTAGAATGGACGTCATGACTTGTAGGGCCAAGTGAAAATTGAAAAGGCAGGGTCCCTTGTTCAAAGATTATCAAAAACTTTAAGTCAGAGGGGCACATTAATCTAAGCACAAGGTCCCTCTGAGACTCACAGACCCAGAAAGCACACCTTACTGCTATTTTAATCTTTCACTCAGAGATAATCACAGGGGAGAGGATGTTGCCGCATTGGCAATGAAGGCTCAACTGGACAACTGTCAATAGAGAACCTTGAGGCAAGCAGCTGTGTTTAAGAAAGCTCTCTCTGCTCATCCAGAATTACGATTAAAGTTCTTTCTTCCTGTTCTAAATGAAAATAGGCCCAACTTAAGACAACTTTCAAAAGGGAAAGAAATGCATTTAAATTCTTAACGGCCCAAAACTCTTTAACATTCTCTCTTTTGTAGAAGAAAACAGTAAGGTGTACTCTTAGTACTAGGATTTCTGGGAAGACAAAGGAATTGATAACCCTGTCTATCAATGTTCTCTCCCAACAGTTAATTTGGCAGTGGTGAGACAGTATCTCCCTATTGATTTCTATGCAATCCTATGCAAATGTACACAACTCTTCTATATAAGTTAAATATTAGGACAACTGAAACTTGATAACCATTACTCTTTAAAATAACACAACAGGAGAATATTATGCTTATGTTTATAAAAGAAACTCTCTTGAACCAACCCTGTAAGAGTAATTTTTGTCTAAAATATTGCTAGTTATCATCAGAGATGAGAGAAGAACCAAAATCAAGCTTCCCTTCCTGTTGAATTTTCTTCCCAATAATTTAAAAATGCCTGACTGTAGGTGGTAGAAAATGCCATCTTATGGGAAATTTGGCTTTAACTTTTCCAAAGACCATAACAGAAGACTAATTTGAAGAATTTTATTAACAATTGGGTTAAAAATATTACATGTAGGTCACCTTCTATCATTTGATTCCATTAAGAAAACAATGCTAATCCAAGTTCCAGATTGTTCTGTAAAAGTTGTGATTAAAATTCATATTTTTATATTTTTTCAATAATTATTGAGTTACTATGGGCTTCACAAAATTTCATTGGGTGCTTTACATTATAAAATATAGACTTAGGGAATACCAAGGAATGAATATTGAACAAATATAACATGTTTAAATTTGAGGCAATTACAATCTAACAAAAGAATCATTATATAGATAAGTAATTAATACATGGGGTTTAAATAAAAACAAATGAGTGTCATATAAAGTACCATAGGTTTGGTATTATGAGAGTTCAAAAATGAGAAATAATACCTATCATGGGAAGATCTCCAGAGATTTTGAAGAAGAACTGTTAGTATAATTCTTTGAATTATATATAAAGTTATGGAGCAGTTAAAGGGCCTTCCAGCAAAGGGAAGTGGCACTGGCTGTCCCATTACTATCTGGTCTACCTAGTAACTGTCTAGGTAGTAGATATCTGGTCTACCTCTTCCCCTCTCATCTATACTTCTCCAGAGAATCTGTACTCCCTTAATTCCTTTCCTCCCCTCCATAGCCTTAATAATCTGGCTTCTGCTCCCGCATTCAATTGAATATATTCCCAGAAAATGTCACTTAGGAGCTCTTAAATGTCAAATATAATGGGCATTTTAAAATCCTAATCTTAATGGATTTCTTTGCTACTTGTGATATAATTAATCACTCTTTCGCTTTTGAGGCTTCCATGACACCATGTTCTCTGGCTCTCCTTGTACCTTGGATAGATCTTTCTCTGGCCCCATTGTGGGCTCATCTTCTCCCATCTGCTCTGCAAAGGCTGCCATTTCACAGGGTTCTGTCCTCCACCCACAGTTTTTCTCACTCCACATGCTCCCTGGGTAACCACAGTCATTCTCATGATTTTAATTACCATCTATATGCCAATGATTCCTAAATCTATATTTCCAGCCCTGGCCTTATCCCCTGAGCTTCAGACTCATATATCAGAGTTCCATTTCAATACTCCCATAAGCAACAAAAACTCAACACATTTAATACTAAAATCATTAGTTTTTCCCCCTAATATATCATCTCCTGTGTTTTCTGCCTCAGTTAGAGTTAGTTGATTTTACTACATATAGCTCAAAAATATATCATTTTTTCCTATCACTCTTACCAAGATCCTACCTCAATACCTAATCCACCTTGCCTAGACTACTTTAATAGTCTCCCCAAACTAATTCCCTCAAACCTTCAAACCTACCTCTAAATATCTCCCAAAAATTAACCAAGAAAGAACCCTGCAGGTCTAATAGTTTCTCTGTCTCTGTCTCTCTGATTTATGCTCTAGTCTCTCTCTCTCTCTCTCTCTCTCTCTCTCTCTCTCTCTCTCTCTCTCTCTCACACACACACACACACACACATACACACACACACACACACATACACACACACAAATACCTTAAAGACTTTTACCAACATTATACTTTTTGAATAGGATTCAAGCTCCTTAAAATAAACTATAAAACCCTTTTTGATCTGTCCCTTATAGAAGAAAAGTTTCAAAATAGTCATGCACCAGCTCATGCACCAACTCATGCACCAGCTAATAAGGAACACATAAAGGATTTATGGGTATCACCAATAACCCAGATTATCTGAAACAACTTGACTGTATAGTGGTATTTGCTCTGGTAGATGTCCTGAGCCCCACACACAGAGGATAATAAACAGAAGGATTGACCCAAGATTGGCATAGTGGAATAACAGAAAGATTATGGTATTGTCCAGAAAGTCATTGAAATTGGTTCACATATTATTTTCCACAATTTATCTTTGATCATCTATACCAGCCAAATTACATTGGTTGCAATTAATGTCCTGGGATAGCAGGCCATGAAAATCAGGCTTTATTTTGTGGTCAGTTGGAGCTCACCAAAGGTTTCAGGCCTGGGAGAGATAGACTACTAATCACCTATTGATGATTAATATCTTTGACCCTAAAGTATAGCACAATGCTATCTTCTGAATAATCAAAGGATTTTATAGTACACCTCATAGTTCCATTCTGATAAGTATAGCATTTTCTTTATTTTTTTATTGGTGCATTGTAGTCATACATCTTAATGGGGTGCAAGATGGTAGAGGCATACATGCACACATCATTCATTTATCCCTTCCCCATTCCCTCCTTCTCATGTTTGGCTTAGTGGTTGATTTTGATATGTTTGTGAATGTACACCATGTACATTAGGAGATTTCCCTCTTCTCCTCTAAGTTAGGTTGCCTTATTTTCTCATCTATGGTTTCTCCTTCTTTGTCTAGAGTTCCTCGTATTTCCCTCTCCATTCAAATAATGGTGACATATTAAATATGTATTATATATTTGAGATATAGAATACTTTTTATATCCCCAGCTCTTTTCTAGAAACTTTTACAAATTTGGTTTTATTCCATTAGAAGTTTAGCTTGATAAGCCAGAACATCAGATTTTCAAATTGTGTTGGATAATGAACATAGTATTTACATTTTATAAGCTCTCTTATACCTAAAAATCTCAAAGCCACATTATGTGAAGTTTATTTCCTTCATTTTTTAAATAAAATTGCTGCTATTCAAAAGTAACATGTATAAATAGGGAAAGACATATTCCTTTTAGAAGTGGAGTAAATGAGACTTGGATGATTTAATAATGTATCGAAAACCACAAAGAAAAGATTAAAAAGCCAAAGCAAGAGCTCTGTGGGCAGCTTATGCATGGTCTTCTGTTCCTTCCATGATTTAGATGTAAACTTTACCAGCTCTGAAATGTGATCTCCATGCAACAGACAAGTGGAAAATTGGCCATTCAGCGAAACACGATGGAAAGGAAGCAGGCTGCTGGGTGAGTTCCATCATTTATTACCACGCTGGTCCTAAATTTTCACACCTAATTAATCAAGCTTGCTCTGTAATCACTTTTCTACATGTGGTGTTGGTGGATTTTACAGCTGCAGTTTTAATGAGCTGCTGTTTCTTTTGACATTTGGAAATATAATCTGGAAAAATGATTCAATGACTTGTAAAGACCTTTTCTATTATATGTTTAGCCATGTTGCTTTCCAGGGTCCTTGGAGCAAACAAGGGGCAGCCACACTTCCTATATAGCAGCTATTCATGCCAATGCATAGCAGGCCAATTCCTATGGAGTTTCCAAACAGATGTGGCTGGAAGCCCAGACAGCTAATGAGAATTAATATTAGTGATTGCAAATACCTACAAAATAAATGAGATTTTGCAACTTGACTTATGCGATGATATTTGAAAACCCAAAAGCTCACATACAATACTAAATATTTGGGAGACCATCCTATCTTAGGAAACAGAATTATCAGTGTGGAGAGAAAAAACATATTCACCTCACATAGTAAACAAGTATTAAATTATAAAAGTACATTAGCTACAGAGTGAAATTGCAAGAGAAGCAATATTTCCACTTACAGGGAATATTAATTAATATTCCATAGCCTATGTAATCCTTGTAATTACTTCTTTAAAATCAGGGTGTTTTGCTGAGAAAAGAGATCCTAGAGGAAATGCACATGTCCAAATGCATTATTCCTGACTGCACAGCACATATGGATGAGGCTAAATTGGCCTTCATATTCCATGGCAAACCCCACTGGAGCTCTAGGATTAAAACCTGGCAGTCATTGCTTCATCAGGCTGTTCATTCCCAGGGATTTGTGATTTTCAAGCTGGAAATGGAAATCTGGAAATAGAAAAATTGCCTGTGAATTTTATAGCCACTCCGCCCCCAATATACTGGGTGAAATTAATAAACAATCATTCCTTTCAAATCTCACAGTATTCATAAACTATTCATACCATGTGACTTTCTCCCTTGGATGTGCTAAATTTAATTTTTTTCCCACCCTGAACTATTTGCCTCTCAATTTAATTAGTAACTATTTGCCTAGTCTACCTAGTCCTGCTTTCTTCTCAGTTGTCTTCCTTAGTTCATCCACAAGTGAAAAAAAAACTTAGCTATAAATCAAACAATCAATTTTTGTTGCTAGGAGAAAAAATATCAGTCCAGAAAAATTGGAGCTGAAGGGTCAGAATTTGCTAATGTCATTTCAAGCTCAGAGCTCATAAGTATTCTGAGGTGCAAGAGAACTTTGCAGATAGTCTGAAAACAAACTGAATCAAAGAACTGGTTCTGCAGTGGGTGATATTTTGAAATGGCATCACTGAAAAGCATGCATAGAAATAATACGTAGACTATCCTACGTCGTGTTTTAAAATTACACCTGCACACCAAAATCCCTAGCTAATGCGTGGACAATTTTTGGAAGAGAACAAGTGGCACTAATAACAGCTTCTACCTCTACAGTGGAGAGGATGCTGGTATAGAGGCGAAGGATACAGGTTTCCTTTGCACTCTACATATCCTTTGGTGCCATGTGCATGCTGTTCCATGCACATACGTAACTCATCAAAAATAAAAACCAACTTTAAAATGACAGTTCTTCCATCTATAGCTAAGTCATCTCATGTAAATTCCAGGTCCAATATTGAAAGGTGCACTTCTTTACCTCAAACCCCCACCTCCTCATCCTCACTGCTCACAGCTCACTCTCTGGACTATGCCCATCACTACAGCTCTCTTTAGAGATGTTTCTGGGGCCATCCAGGCTCCTATTCTCAAATATCATACCAGGAAATGGCTCTGAGACATACAAATGATTTTCTCAAGGTCTCCTAACTTTCTAGAGACATGGATAGAATAAAAATCTTTTTTATAAGAAATTACCTCATGTATTCCTAGCTTTTCTTACCCCAACAGAGGCAGTCATAAAGTGCTGGTTCAATACAATCTCTAATATCAGTCTTCTGAAACTTCTAGAAGAAATTGCTTCTTTATTGCAACCCCCACCCCATCCTGACATCTCCCCCACTGCTCTGCCCCTTTCATAACTACCATTTCCAGAAATTCTTTTCCCAGCACAATTTATGGATCTTGCATGGAATATTTTGTTAGTTTGGAGCTTCCAATCCCAGATCTTTCCCAAGGGAAATTAGCCTCAAAGCAGGGACTTCAGAATGGCACCAAGGAAAGCTCAGAGCAGCTGTGCTTTCTGAGTCTGGTGGCGGCTGCAGAGGTATGCATGAATCTGTAGGGGTTTCGGAGTCTTCCCTACTAGCTCATGAATTTCATAAACTAACCTCATTGTAACCAAACCATGAAATTGCAAAGTTAAACTTTGGTGACAAACAAAGACATAGACTGGGCTCCTGCAGCTCTGTGTCTCCATCACTACCCCAGCTGCAGGCCTAGAAGAGCAAGCTGTCCAGTGATGGTACGAAGTCCTGGTTTTCAGAACCCAGATGAAGGAAAGCATTCTCAGGCAGCAGCCTCAACCATATTCCCCAAAGGAGGCTCATCCTCCTGGACCAAACAGAGTGGGAGAACCACAACCATTGCAAGTCCCCTCACACTTTGTCTCCCCTAGTCAAAGTAGTTGCAGAAGCCTCATAGCTGGTCTTCAAAATTCTCTTCTGAACATTTTTATGTCACTCTCCAAATGTGAAAAATCTATTGATGGATAGAATCTCCAAGCTAGATTCAAAACTCTTTCTCATAGCATATCATGTTTTCTGTGATCAGGATTCCACCTACCTGATCAGCTTTACCAATTAAAATTACTGCACCTGTCAATGAAACTGAACCTCATGCCTTTCTCACCCATCCCTGCCCATCTCGCATAGCTTGGAGCTCTCAGGTCTCTACTATACTGCTGTAGATGCCATACCTCTGCCCACAGAGCAACACCACTCAACTATTTCCTCACTTAAAACCATACAGTCAACTCATTACAATCCACTTTTATTATTTAAACCAAATATTCTCTTCCCCTGGAATTTCTTAGGATTCCAGACCCACTTTTTCTGTTTGTTATCTATCCTAGAATTATCTTGTTTTTGCTTCCTTCTCCATAGGCTATGCATTTTTTCATGTCACGGACTTAGAGGATTCAAAGAATCCAACACAGTCCTTGCTAAGCACTGACACTAAAGACACATTAGCTGAAACTGAGCCTAACAGTTAATAATAATGGTATCAAATCTACTTGGGAGCAAACTTACCACTTCCTAAGTAGCTTTGGACAGGTTACTTAACATCTAAGCCTCAGTTTGCTCAGCTCAAACATGGTGATAATAATGCCTATTTTACAGATGGTTGTAAGGATAAACACACTTGTATAGGAACATGTTTAGCAGATAGAAAGTGCAGCACTAAGCAAAGGTTTAACCCAGTTATTATCATGCTCAACTACATACTATACATTAAATCTTGGCCAAGATTTTTGTCCTCTCAAATTCTCTGTTTTCTTATCTCTAAGTTGAAGGTAGCAATTGTGTTTAATATGTTTGATTAATGTATAGATGCAATGCCAAAATTCTTGATGGCATTTACCAAAGCACCTAGTACATAATAAGAATTTATCATTTATATGTTGGTGCTCTCTCTGAAATGGGCCCAAGAGAGCCCTTACAGGCAGGCCTTGTTTGTTGGAGTTGATTTTTGCCTTAGAAAGACAGACTCAGCGGAAAAACCAGAGACACACTAGAAAAGAGGTTTCTTTCTGGATGTCATATCAGCTGTGAGAATCACTGACTACTTATATCACCCTTCACCTGTTCATTCCCCCCAGGTAAGCCAGGAATACTTAAATTCAGATCAAATGGCACGTTATTTGTTATTTGCAAAAGGAAAGGAATAAAGCTGCTGACAGACATCAGAAAGTAAGAAGGTGGGCAGAAAGAACCCTGGGCTACCATTTCTGATTGGCCATGGTTATAACCTGGGTCCAAAACATCTTCTCCATTTTCATGAGAGACCAGCTCTGCTTTGAAGGAGGAGGGAAGAGCTCCTCATTAAGCTAATGGACCACTAATTCATTTCCAGGTGAAGAGGAGAGACCCGCAGAGCTGCCTCATTTGCCTTGTCTAGAGGGTCATTAAAATGAAGGGTGGCGGGCTCTTGAGACAGTGCCGGTAGTGACAGCTGCCGGCTGCTGGGAGGGCAGGAGGAGTCAGCACAGAATTCCAGAGCAAGATTGATGACTTGGACTTTTACCGACACTGCACAAATTCACAAGCATTGACCAGACTTGGGCACAAAATATACGGAGGGCTTCATGGCAGGCAGGGATGGTACCCCAGCTGAAACCCCCAAATAACCTTGACAAGCTACCAACTGAGCCGATGTTACTGTAGAAAGGCCTGGGCAAGAAAGATTGGCCACTTTCCAAAATCCTTCCAGGGAGGGGCTTTTTCATTATTAGTATACCCCACAATCCTTCCTTTTATTTCTCTTACCAGTATTCTTTCTGGAGATATTCAAGGATTTAATATACTGATTGCTTTTATTCACATATTATGTTATCATATCTCTTATATAGTTTTCAAAAAAAGAAAAAAAGAAGAACATAATATTTTGCTGAATGGCTGTGTCATGGGTGATACCTTTCTCTCCTCTTATCCAACTTTTCTATTTCTTAATTATTTTATACTTTGGGATGTGATGAACATGATTGTTTATGTATTCTGCACCCACTTTGCTTTCCTAGGATACATCCCCAGAAGTGGAATCAACAATATAGCACTTTAGAACATTTCTAATCCTTGTCTTTGTTTTCAGAAGCTACAGTGATCTATGGTTACCATAGCATTGCAAACAAAACATCAGCTTGCAGAAATACGGGTATTAATTATACTTTGCTCTGTGCTATTTCTTCAACCTTGAACAACTTTCTTAACTCCTGTGCTGTTCAGTTTCTTTTCTGTAAAGTGGGTATATTAATACTCACCTCGCAGAGTTTTTGAAAAAATTAAACCAGTTTTAAAAACCCACATGATTGCTATCTCTATAATAAAATGCACAGAGCAAAACTGGCAAAATTTGACACTCCGTCTCGAGTTGAAAGAAAAACAGATTAAAAATTAAATGTAGGAAAAATGTCTTATTTTAACCCGGGTGTGGTGGCATATGCTTGTAATCCCAGCATCTGGGAGGCTGAGACCAGAGGATCGCTGTTCATGGACAACCTCAGCTACTTAGTGAGGCCCTTCACAACTTAGTAAGACCCTGTTTCAAAATAAAGAATAAAAAAAAATATGGCAGGGGATATAGCTTGGAGGTCAAATGCCCCTGGGTTCCATCCCCAGACCCGCAAAAAAAAAAAAAAAAAAAAAGAGAAAAAAAATTTTTAAAGGAAAAATGTCTTACTTTAAAATTCAATAGGAAATATTCATCAGAAAGTTAAAGCTGGTCAAATACTAAATGGTGACACATCCAAAGACTTAAGAAGTCACTTTCAATATTGCTAAAAATCATTGTAATGGAAGCCGGAGCCCTACACAGTACAATAATAAAAGCTAGAATTAATATATTGAAGAGAAGCAAAATTTTCATTACTGAGCTGGGCATGGTGGCACATGCTTGTAATACCAGGATTTGGGAGGCTGAGACAGGAGGATTGCAGTTCGTGGACAGCCTCAGCTACTTAGTGAGGCCCTCTACAACTTAGTGAGACCCTGTTTCAAAATAAAGAATAAAAAATAGGGCAGGGGGTATAGCTCAGAGGTCAAATGGCCCTGGGTTCCATCCCCAGACCTGCAAAAAAAAAAATTGTTTTTCATTACTTGCTAAACACATGATTTTTACCTAAACGATTCAAAAGAGGACTTGCCTCACCTGTGTGAAGCCCTGAGTTCAATCTCCAGCACTGAAAAATAAATCCAAAAGAATTTATTTAAAAACTACTACAATTAATAGACATTTCACCAAGATATAAGACTTACATAAAAAGCACATGCATATACAGTAATAGCTTAGAATATTATAATAGAAAGTCATAATAATAAGAAAATATCTATTAAATGTTTAGGAATAAACTTAATGTGAAAATTGTCAGACCTATATGAACCAAACTATTTAGCTTTATTGAAGAAAACAGAGACCTGGATAAGTGGAGGACCATGAATATTTCTAGATGGGAAGACACTCTGTCATAAGTATTCCCCATATATTAATCTATAAATTCAGTTAGTTTGACCACCTCACACATGCCTATAGAATTTTTTGAAATCTATAAGATGCTTATAAAATTAATCTGAGAGGGCCGGGCGTGGTGGCGCATGCTTGTAATCCCCGTGCTTGGGAGGCAGAGACAGGAGGATCGCACAGGTTCGAAGCCAGCCGCGCTGGCTTAGGAGACCCTGTTTCCAAAAATAAAATAGGTCTGGGAGTGTAGCCCGGAGATAGACGGGCTTCCAGGAACCCCAGTACCACCAAAAAAGAAAAAAAAATTAATCTGAGAGATAAAAAGTGTAAAAGTACCTGATAAATTATTTAAAAAGAAGAAGTGCAGATTTTCCAGAAAGGACATACACTCTATAAAGCTATATAGTATTTAAGATAGCATTGAAGTGCCACAAAACTATTCCAATAAATGAGTGAAACACATATTCATGTGGTAGTTTATGATAAAGGTTATATTTCAAGTTAATGAGAAAGCAACTATCAATGAGAAGGAATTTAAGTTGCATCTCTAATTGAAAACATAAAGAAAGATAAATTTCAATAGATAAGAAAGCTAAACCTACAAAATAAAGTAAATAATATTAAAATGATTGTAGGATGATATATTTGCAATCAGAACTTTCCCCTTTGGCACTGGATGCAAGGAGTTAAATTAACCAAACTCCTTAGCTGATGGACTGTTATCATCATAGTGTATACAATGTTTCTTCCTGCTTTCCTTTCATTCCTGATCACCATCCCAATTCCTCTGTTCTTCACAGGCACCCACTCTAATAAATTTACATTATTTTGAATGTTATGGCATATATGTGCACATACGGTACTGACCTATGCATCTTGCTCTGTCTTTTACATTCTGTTCTCTATTCTGAGTTGTTAGCGCCTTACTACCCAGAACAGGAAGCCTGTTCATTCATCTAGAGATGAACACTTAGAATGCCTTTAACTGTGCTACTACAAAGAAGGCAGTGATGAGCATTCTAGGATATGCAACTTTATAGACACACACATGAGTTTCTTTTGGGTGCACATCAATGAATGGGGCCAGCAAGCCCTGCACAAGTACCAGAGTGGCTGCAGCAGGCTCTAGTGCTATAGCAAGGCATAACTTTTTCCATTTTCTCATATCTGTGAAAATATTTAGTATTAGATGATCTTTAAATTTTATTTCTAATCTAGCAGTTATAACTTTGTAGCTTATTGTTTTCATTTCTCTAATTATATACTGGTAAGACTATCTCTCTATTCAGATTGCTAACTATTTAGGTTCTCCCTTCTGTGAATTGCTATTCAAATCCTTTGCTCATTTTTCTAGTAGGCTTCCCAATATTTTTCTCTGATTAACTTGTAAGTTTCTTGTGTGTATTATATATTAATCTCTTGTCAATTCCTCTTTTATTTTACAAATATCATCAATCTGTCACCCATCTGTTAAACTTGTCTATAGTTTCCTTCATTGATCAAAAATTCTTAGTTTTTATGCGGTCAAAGGTCTAGTTTCTTACACTGGATACCAAAATAAATGGCCAAAGAAGAAAGATGATCAGTAAGATTCTCTTTGACTTTTAATGGGGTTGAGTTCCTATAAAGCCATCATAACTGAAAACTATTTTAAGTAAAAAGCCAATCACTAAGCCAAACATGAGAAGGAGGAAGGGGGGGGTGGGGTGGGTATTGAGTAAGGGCTAAAAGAGTGATGTGTGCATGTATGCCTCTACCATCTTATACCCCATTAAGATGTCTGACTATAATGCACCAATTTAAAAATATAATAAAAGTGTATTAAATAAACCCAACCTACTGAACACCATAGCTTAGCAGCACAGTACACTACTAGATACCAATCATTTAACCTCTAATCACTTGGCTGGATGGGAGCTGCAGATCACTGCTCAGCATCACAAGAGAGTGTCTTATTACATATTGCTAGCCTTGGAAAAGATCAATGTTCAAAATTAGAAGTATGGTTTCTACTGAATGCATAATGCTTTTGCTCCATTATAAGGTCAAAGAAATTGTGAGTTGAATCATTGTTAAGTCAGGGTCCATTTAGAAAAAAAGGAAGCCTGTGCGACAAAAGACATCAATAAATTATCTACAGGGATTTTTAATAAAGTGAGAAGAAAGAGAAAAAATTGCAACATATAAATTAACTTGCAGTATATATGAGGAGAAAGGATTGATGTCTATTTTACATACAAACAGAAACAGTTTAAAGAAGCAAATAACAAGTAGCATAATGCAAAAGAACAGATTTTGTGAATAGAAAATGTAGAGGAGAGATGGAAATCTAATAAATATGTGAAACAATACAGGTTAAATCAAGGTGCCATATCATAGTCGTCTGCATAAAAAATGCTAAGGTATTAGGCAATGGAAATTGCATACTTTATTGGTAGACATATAAACTGTTAATTTTTTTTCTGAAAGTCAGTAGATGGTATCTATTCGCATAGAACGTGTGCATAATCCTCTACCTCTACATTTTGCTTATATGGAATGTTAATGTTTACTGCAGTCTTGTCTGTGAAAGGGAAAAATTAAAACAACCAAAATTATTATTAATAAGGAAAAATAAATAAGCAATCTCATGTAAACCATAAGCTAAAACAAAACAGGTATTTTAAACACACTGCTGTAAAATTATCTTCAGGATACATTGGCTGTAAAGTAACAAAAAGCACTTGTAGGATATGTATAGCACGGTTCATCACATGACTAAGCAAACAATCCCCAGACTCCACAAAACACAACTATATGTACACAGGATGTACTAGGAACAAGGCTAGAGACCTACTCTACATCATGACTGTAGGTAATAAAATTGCACTGTGTTTGGGATTCATGCCAAATGAATAGATTTTAGCTGCTCTCCACAAGAACACAAAGCAAGGTGAGTATGTGAGATAATGAACGATAATTTCCTTCACTCTAGTTATCTTTTTGCTACTTGTATGTATCCCACACATAACATTGTAGCCTTTAAATATACACAATAAGATTTACTTTTAAGAACATTAATACCTCCAGGAGCAGTGGTGCACATCTGTTAACTCAGTACTTGGGAGGGAGGCTGAGATAGGAGGATCACAAATTCAAGGTCAGCATGTGGTAACTTAGATCCTGTTTCAAAATAAAACATTAAATAAGGCTGGGAATATAATTCAGAGGTAGAATTCCCCTGGGTTCGATCTTCAGTACTACAAAAAACTTAATATTTTTCATTAACATATGGGAAAGTTTTAGAAGAACCTACATCAAACTCAAAAACCAAAGTTTCCTTTGATGAATGAAAACAATTAATTTTAAAAGAGAGCTAATGAAGACTTTCACTTTTTTCTATGTTTGATTCTTTAATAATAAAAATATTTTCATGAGGCATGGTGACTTATAACTGTAATTTCAATGACTCAAAAAACAGGGCTGGGCATGGTGACTCACGCTTTTTTTTTTTTTTTTTTTTTTGGTGGGTTTGGGGATGGAACCCAGGGGCATTCGACCTCCCAGCTACAGCCCCTGCCCTATTTTTTATTCTTTATTTTGAAACAGGGTCTCACTGAGTTGCAGAGAGCCTCATTAAGTAGCTGAGGCTGTCTGCGAACCGCGATCCTCCAGTCTCAGCCTCCCGAATGCTGGGATTACAAGCGTGTGCCACCATGCCTGGCTGGCTCACGCTTTTAATCCCAGCATTCAGGAGGCGGACACCGGAGGTTCATGGGTTGGAGGACAGACTCAGCTACTTATGGAGGCCCATTGCAACTCAGTGAGACTCTGTTTCAAAAAAATATAAAAACTAGAAAATAGGACTGGAGGTGTTGCTCAGAGGTAGAATGCCCCTGGGTACCATCCCCAGTACCACACACACACACACACAAAAAAAGGCTGAGGCAGGAGGACTATAAGTTCAGTTCATGTTCAGCATGGGAAAACTTAGTGCAACTCTAACTCAAAAAAAATTTAAAAAGGCTGAGAATGTAAAGATATAGTGAAAGAAGAAAGAAAGGAAAGAAGGAAGGAAGGAGGGAGAGAAGGAAGGAAAGAAGGAAGGAAGAAAAGAAGGAAGATTGATTTTAAAATTCTATTTTTATGAGAATAATTAGGTTTAGAATGATTTCTAACTAGATCAAATGAGATAATTATATGGGCTGAGCATATGGAGAGGAATGATATAGAAAAAATTGATCAAGTTATAAGGATCTTATAACATCAAAACTTTATTACAATTGCTCAACCTAACTTACCTCTAAGTTCTTTGGCCAAGGCCAAAGTAGAAAACTTCAGAATGATGTTAATTCAGCCTAGATTCTAAAATTTAAAGTTTCCAGATAACCCTGTGCAAGGGTCAGCCAACTGCAAAGCTTGCAGCCTGTTTCTATATGGATCACAGGCTAAAGATAGATTTCACATTCTTAAATGATAGGGAAAAATAAAATGAAGAGAAACATTTTGTGGCATCAGAAAAATATGTAAAAATCAAATTCTAGTATCCATAAATAAAGTTTTATTGGAACACAGCCATGTCAATCCATGTTCTTATTGACTGCTTTCGCATGACAACAGTGTAATCAATCGAGTAGCTGTGATACTTCCTGACCAGCCAAGTCTAGCATATGTATGCCTGTCTCTTCATAGGAAGTGTGTGCTGATCTGCCACTGGTCAGCTTTGTGGGTTAGCACCTTAGTTAGATCAAGCTTGGCATAAAAACTTGTCATTCATATGTGCTGTTCCTGTTGAAGACACCAAAGACTTTAAATAGCTATTTATAATTCGTAAATGTTCCTCAGTGTTCACATTTCTTTTTCATTCTATCATGCTCACTTCATCTATTGTGTGTCTCTTTTAACAAGGAAAGAAATTATCTGCTGAGGGAGAGCATAACTGGTTGTCAGTTCTATTCCTAATCTTCCTCAATTATCTGCATAGAGGAAAAGTCTCATCACAGTCCTGACAACTAAATCCAAGGCACCGCCATTCCATTCGCAGGAGTAACGTGGCACCTAAATGATCCTTCAGCAAACAGCCACCTCTAACAACAGGGTCTGGGACTTCTGAGGAGCTGATGAAACCTGTGAGGCTCCTCCTTAAATAATGCAAGTCTGTACACACAAGATTTGGACTGATACTTTAGGGAGATCATCAGCACCCTGAGGCCCTTTCTCAGCCTTCCAAGTCTCGGTAGATCTGAAGTTTGAAAACTCTGATCTATAGGATTTTCTTTGAAAAGGATGAAAATACACCAGGCATGGTGGTATGCTTGTAATCTTAGTACATGGGAAGCTAATACAGGAGAATCACAAATTTGAGGCCAGCCTCAGCAGCTTAATAAGACTCTCAGCAACTGTGCAAAACCATGTTTCCAAAAAAAAAAAATGGTTGGGTATAGCAGGTGTAACTCAGAGGTAGAATACCCCAGGGCTCAATTCCCAGTCAAAAAAAAAAAAAAAAAAACAAAAAAGAAAGGAAAGAAAGAACAAAAGGAAGGAAGAAAGAGAGAAGAGAAAGAAAGGGAAAGAAAAATATTAAAAGGATGGAAATAAAAATAGGCTCTCTGCAATTCCATGAAACTTGAGTCTCCTGCTTCAACCACATAAAGAAAATTCAGAATACAAAACAAGACACAGGAGAGAGAGAGAGAGAGAGAGAGAGAGAGAGAGAGAGAGAGAGAGAGATTTCTCTCAGTCATCAGTCAAACTGTTCTGGCTTCTGCCATAGAAGTTCTACCTTCAGTATTTCACCTGGAGCATGAAATGGGGAGAGAAGAAAAGAATTTAGGGAATGTTGATAATTAGATATAAATAAAACAGTGACAGACCGATTTAAAATATTAAGAGCTAATTTTTTAAGGAAATTTGAGCAAGAGTGTATATGTCATCAAACTGCAAGACAGAAAGACTATGAATCTATTTCTGCAGCTAATGTGTCCAAACCTGTCTGTGCGTCAGCATCACCTGAAAAAGATTTTCTGTAACATAGATTTATGGTCCCAATCTGGATTAGCTGAATGAGAATCCCTGAGAGAAAAGCAGAAAATAGAGACAGGTACCAATGCAGATGTACACACGTACATTTTTAATTTCTTTCTTATTTAGTATATTTGCTTTGATTTATTTTTACCCTGTATTTGATACCTAAACATTGCACATACTGATGGGGTGCCATGTGATTTTTTTCAATGCAAATATATATTGTGAGGTGCTTAAATCAAAGTAAAAATAGCTATCTCCAACATAAACATTTTTAAACAAAATTCTCAGATGACCCTCCACTCAGCACAAACCTTTAGAGGTACACAAAGAAATCACTGACAAACACAGTTAATATACAAGCCTAGGGTGATTCCTTAAAACGAATAGTGAAAAAGAACCAAAAATTTGTATTCTAGCTGTGTAGCAGCTATTGATATGCTGTGCTCCCTGGGAGAGATTTCTGCACTTCTCTGGGCCCCACTCCCTTCATCCGACTAAGAGACAATGGACTGAATAATGGCCAAAGGATTTTTAAATTTCTAAAATTCCGTGACTGTTGATCCAACATCATCTATAAATTCTGCTTAGTGGAAAGATTGAATTGATTGCTTTAATATACTTTTATTGATGCATTTCAATTATACATCATTATGAGAGTCAGAGTGATAGAAACAGACATGCGCATAGCACTTAGTGTGTTTCCCTTCAAATGCTGTCCCGACCCACTTCCTGCCCCTCCAGTATACACATTGTTGAGATTGGATTGATAACTTCATATATGAACACAGCATTTATCGAACTCTTTTTGTGGTAGTGAGGATGGAACCCAGGGCATTGCACCTACGAACTACACCTCCAGCCCTAATTTTTAGTCTTTTTATTTTTTGAAACAGGCTCTCACTGAGTTGTGAAGGGCCTCGCTAAGTAGCTGAGGAGCAAACCATGACCCTCCGGCCTCGGCCTCCCTAATGCTAGGACTACAAGTGTGTGCCACCATGCCCGGCATTATTTGAACTGTTTTTCATCTGGTCTCCCTTTTCCCCTGCCCACCTCCCTCCCCAAGCCCCTCCCACGGTTCTACTGGTCTCCCTCATTTATCTGAAGTCCCTTTGTTTCCCAGGTTTCTCTAGCTGCCACGTAGGAGAGAAAACATATGACCCTTTACTTTCTGAGATTGGATAGTATCATTTAGCATAATATTCTCTAATTCCATTCATTGTCCTGAAAGTGATATAATTTTGTTCTCCTTTATGGCTGAATAAAATTCTACTGTGTATATAAACCAGTTGAATCATTAATAAGCATGTTCTGGAACACATGATCATGGATCATACTCAGATATATTCTAATCTGCCTAAATTTGAAAGAATTTCAAGGAAATTTGAAGCAGGTTAAAGAAACAACTACAAATATGATAAGCAGAAATTTATCAGGCCTGTGAATAGATGCTTTAAAGTGCCACATGAACATAACTGAAGGGAGAAAACAACAGTTCAACAATAAAAATTAAAGCCTTGAAAACCCAACTTTCAGTAATGTATAGAACTACTATGCAAAAGATCAATGCAGAAATAAAAGATTTAAGCACCACTATAAACCAACTAGGCAAGTAGACGTCTATAGAATATATTCTATACAATAATAGCAGAATATATGTATCAGTATCCAGAAAAGACCACTTAGACCATAAAGTAAGCCTCAATAAATTTAAAATGAGTGAAATCATGCAATAGAATGGAATCCAAAGTCAATATTAGAAATAAGTTTGAGAAATTCACAAATATGTTGAAATTAACATTATCCTAAATTTTAAAAATGAAGCAAAGAAGAAATCACAAATGAAGTTTAAAAGTAACTTGAGCCAAAAGAAGATGAAGACACTATATATTACAGTTTATGGGATGTAGTGAAAACAGAAAAAATAAATTTTCTTAAGAGAGATTTAAACTCAGTAACCAAATCTTTTACTTTAGGAAATCAGAAAAAAAATGTCCAACACTTTCATGTCTTAGATCTGAAATAATTTTAGGGTGTTCTTTCCCCTGAAAAAAAGGAAAGAAAATAGGAAAAAAAAGAAACAAATATAAACTCAAGGAAAGCAAGAGAAATGAAAAAATTGTAGTAAAAATGCATGAAATGATGAATGGAAAAATAATAGAGAAAACTGACATAACCAAAAGTTAATTGTTTGAAAAATTTAACAAAATTGACATACTTTTAGCAAAACTGATCAATAACAAAAGACTCAGATTAACAAAATCAAGAGTGAAAGAGGGGCAGGTATGGTGGCACAGGCTTGTAATCCCAGCCTTTGGGAGGCTAAAACAAGGAATTCGGTTTGTGGACAGTCTCAGCTGTTTAGTGAGGCCCTTTGCAACTCAGTGAGACCCTGTTTCAAAAAAAAAAAAAAAAAAAGAATAGAAAATAGGGGCTGAGGATGTAGCATGGAGAGAGAATGCCCCGGGTTCCTTCCCCAGTACCACCAAAAAAAAAAAAAAGAATAAAATGGAGAAATTATACAAGTTACCAATGCTGACACAAAAATAAATAGAAAATCTTTATGGACCTACAAAAAATTAATTTAGTAATTAAAAAGCCTCCCAAAGGAAAAGTTTTAAAGGTCAATTGTACTAAGCATTGAAAGTAGAATTAACATTAATCTTTTTTTTAACAAACAAAAATAACTATATTTAAAGAAAAATTTTGAAACATAATACTGATCAACAAATTTACATGCCACTATTCACGTTATATGTCTTCCAAATTATTGTAAAACATAATCTTATACATTAAAACAAAATATAATATTCATGTAAAACAAATAAAAATAAAGTTTGTTTATTAGCAGTTAAACATAGCATAAGCAAATTATCCTTTATTTATCTACTTTTTGGTGGTACTAGGGATGGAACCCAGGGGCCTTCTGGGTTACACTCCCAGACCTATTCTATATTTTATTTGGAAACAGGGTGTCTTAAACCAGCCCATACTGGCTTTGAACCTGCGTGATCCTCCTGTCCCAGCCTACCAAGCATAGGGATTACAAGCGTGCGCCACCACGCGCGGCTCAAATTATTCTTGATACTCATTATTATATAGTAAATAATGCTACGTACATATATGATATTATCAATACCAATCTCAACAATATGTACAAAGAAGGAGAAGGAGTAAGGTAGGATCAGGAGAATAACACACCAAGTGTTATATGCATATATTTTCCTATCACTCTGTATCTCAGTATGATGTATAATTATAATATACCAATAAATGTAAAAAACTAACAAAACAAATAAAATAAATTTTAACTTTATTT
This sequence comes from Muscardinus avellanarius, assembly GCF_963383645.1. NCBI lineage: Eukaryota > Metazoa > Chordata > Mammalia > Rodentia > Gliridae > Muscardinus > Muscardinus avellanarius. Next base: position 134,611,740 of record NC_137786.1, read on the forward strand.
TAATTATAACATGCAACTTTGGAAAAAATGTTAGTACTTTTTGAAAAACTAAAACTACTGAAAATATTATTTTTTGTTTTTCATTATGGATAAAATATAATAAAATATTTTAAAAATCCTCAGAAAATACTATCCAAACAATTATGTCTGATTTGAATGAGTAAAAAATATCAATCCTTTCTAAATTCTCCCATAGGAAAGGAGGAAATACTGTGTAACTCATTATATAAGGCCTCTATTACCCTGATATTAATGACTAGACATAGACAAGCACCTGAAGAAGAAAAAATCTACAAACCAATATCCCTTAGGGAGATGCAGAAATCCTCAAATGTTATCAAAATGTTATCAAACCAAATCCAGTGACAAAAAGACTTATACACTATTACCAACTGTGGAATTTATCCCAGGAATACAACGTTGGTTTAATGTATGAAAATAATCAGCATATTATACTACACTAATAGAATCAAAGACACAACCCATAGATGCATAAAAATATTAAGGAAAATGTGACAACTTTTAATGACAAAACTTTAATAAAAAACTAGGGATAGAAGGGAACTTCAACCTGATAAAGTTATGTATGAAAAATATACACTTCACATCATACTTAATGATGAAAGACTGAGTGTTTTTCCCTTAAAAACAGCTGTCACACAAGATTTTTTTTTTCAAAATGGCACAGGGAATTCCAGCTAGAATTAAAAAACAAAACAACTAAGAAACAACAACAACAACAAAGACACAAAACAAGTTGCAGAATGTGAGCGCAATACACTAGCAATGAACATCTAAGTGAAAAATTTTTAAAAAATTTATAAAAATATCAGGGTTATCCAAAGATATATAGGATCCAGAAGTGGTAGCACACTTATAATCCCAACATGTGGGAGGCTAAGAAAAGAGGATTGTGGTTCGAGGACAGCCTCAGCTACTTAGTGAGGTGCTTTGCAACCCAGTGAGATCCTGTTTCAAAATAAAGAATAAATAAAATAGGGCTGGATGTGTAGTTCAGAGGTAGAATGCCCCTGGATTCCATCCCCAGTACCAGAAGAAAAAAAATATATATATATATATAAATCCTTATATATCCATAAATACTCCTTCTATGTATAGCATATATCCACACAAAACTCTATACAAAATAGCCATAACAGCATATTAGCAAAATATGAAACAACCCAAATGGCCATTAACTGATGAATGGGTAAACAAAATGTAGTATATTTATATACAATGGCATTTTATGTGGCGGTTAGAGTTTGCATCTGGAGTGTCCCTCCAAAGTTCATGTGTTGAAAGAATGTCCGCAGTGCAGTGGGCTCAGAGGAGGGGCATGGCTGGAGGAGACGTACAGTTGGGGGCAGGACCCTGGGATTATATATGTTCACAGCCCCCTCCTTTCATTTACTCCACTTCCAGCAGCCATGATGTGAGACTGGAATCCTCCACTATGCCTTGCCACCACGATTTCTGCCTTGCATCCAGACCCATAGACAGAGCCTCCAAAGCTGTGAGTCCAAATAAACCTTTCTTTCAAATTGTCAGATAGTTTGATCATAGCTGCAGAAATGCTGACTAAAATACTGTCAAGAAAAAGAAATAAAGAAGGTATACTTGCTACATCATAAATAAACTTATATATATTACATAGTAGAAGAAGCCAAACACAATAGACACATGTATGGAAGGTCCAAAATAGGTAAAGGCATAAAGAACTGAAAGTAGAATATAAATGGTTTCAAGAGGGAAGGGGACATAGAACATGAATGTGAATGTGTAGGGGTTTTCTCTTAGGAATGACAAAATGTTCTAGAATTAGTGAAGATTGTGCAGTATGATAGATATGTATATATCTAAAAGAACTAAAAGAACATCATATATATGCACAATTATATATAAAATATATATAAATATATATTAAAAGTAACTGAATTATGTTATGTGAATCATATCTCAATAAAATTGCATGCGCGCGCGCGCGCACACACACACACACACACACACAATATGGCCAGTACTGGGCTTCTGGCTACAGCACTGGAAACTACTGTTGTCTGTGTGTTGCGTTGCACACTAGTCGGGTGTCTGCTGGTAAGGACAGGCCACTGAGGGTAAGCACTCTTGTGTCTGCCTTTCAGAATCTTACAAGAACACTGCCACCAACACTCATACCCTTTATAGCTTTATTTTAGAGGTCAAGAGCAGCAGCCTTGGTCACTGTACTGGAGGGGTGAATCAGGGCAAAGGAGACTCAAACATAGCCAGGCTGGGAGGAACAGATATAGCCCCACTGTTCAGTGGGGCAATACTTGTAACTCTTTTGGAAAACAGTCCCCAAACGGGCAGTGAATCAGCCTTTCTCAGAGGTTAATCAACTGGAGATTTATTAGTGTTAAATCATGCCTCAGGAAGACATGAATTTCTTATCCTCGTTTTATATTAGAGAGACTGAGACACCGTGAATAAGACCTGCACAGGACCATAGAGGAAGATGCAAACCTGGGAGGAGTTTGTGGATTCAGGGATAAACACCTAGCTGCATGGTCTGGGCAGGCCTCTTACTGTCTCCAAGTCTTTGATCTCTCATTTATAGAATAGGAGCAACCTTCGGAGTTGGCAGATACACTTTTCAGGAGGCTTCTATGAAACCCAAATGTGACAGTACTGTGAACACACTTACTTTGCACTCTGTAGATTGCCAAGTGCTAGTGATCATTATTCTTGCCCTAGGATTTGGCAACCAGTGATTCCCTCCTTCAGTACTGTCCTTGGGAAGGAAGGGGACAAAGATAAATTTATTGAGAAATAATTACCTGCCAGACACTGGGTGAATCTTTCACAAATAATATCTTATCAAATCCTTTCTACCTGTGCCCAGAGACGTGTGATATTATCCCTATTATGAAGAAGAAAAACCTGCAGCCCATGAGTCTTTAGAGAATAGGGGTAGGGGATGTAATTTGGGTCTCTCTGCATTCACAGCCAACATCCTCTCCATCTGCCAGGGCAAACTACTGCCTGAGGCCAGATCCATCCCACCTAGGCCAAATTCTCCCCTCACTGATGTATCTATCTCACATCAAATGCTGAATTGAGTAGCTACACAGGTTCTTGCAACTTACTTTGCATGGCCCAAAATACTTGCTAAGATATTCTATATACAAAGTGTTTTCTGACCCCTGGCTAGTAAAAGCTAAGAAAGTGGATACCCAACAACCTGGTTCTGAGAATCAGCATCCTCATTTCAGTGTGTGAACGAAGGAGACTGCTATGGTTATGGACATGGCTTGAGTGTTCCTCACACTCCATGTGCTGCAGGGTGGCGGTATTGGGAGGTGGTGGAACCTTTAAGAGGTGGGGCTTAATGGGAGGTCCTCAGGTTATTGAAGGCTTTGCTCTCTTAGGGATTAAGGTATATCTCATTGTAGTTCTCATGAGAGCATGATGAGTGTCCTACCCCTCTCTCTGCCATTTTGTATTGAAATGTAATTGCTTGTTCCTACACATGCTCGGAGATGATGCAAGCACAAGAGAGCCCTGGTCAGAGCCTGAGCCACCGGTGACTTTCAGTCTCTGAAGCTGTGAGCTATAAGTATCTCTTTCTAAGTAAGCCTGTCTCAGGTGTTTTGTTATGGTAACAAAAAGCTGACTAAGAGAGTTCTTCCTTGTATGTGAGTTTCAGTTTCCTCATCCGCAGAGTATGCAGCGCCAGTACTCCTTCCTACGGCTGTTGTGAAATAAAATCTATCCCATGTACGACTGCAACCCAGTCCCTGGTAGAGCCTAGGCATGGTGCATATGAGCCAAGCCAGAAGCACAGCAGGCTGCCTTCCCTCTGCAGCTGACTCAGCTGCTTCTGGCCCCTGCTCCCAGGTTTCAAAACCAGCCTAAGAAAAGGACTGGAATCTCTTTTTCTTTCCCTATTTCTCCCATAGAGTTTTTCTTTTATTGGCTTCTTCCACAGAACACAGCTCTCCCCAGATCTGTTTTAGGTCGCAATGACAGTCCATGCTGGTACTTCCTCTGAGGCTCCCAGTCAAATGGGATTTGGGCAGGTCGAGTACCAGGAGGATGAGTGGAGGAAGGGAGCAATCAAGGGGAACAGAAGGTTGGAGGAGCAGAGCTAATGCCCCAGGGAAAGATAAAGAGCCTTTGGCTTTCTTGGGGAACTTGGAGATGTTTTTATCGAGGACCCTCCTGGGCTGGGGTGGGCTGGTGAAGCTCAGCCACCATCTATTTTTGACTGTCTATTCTGTTCTCCTAGGCCTTTAAAGACTGTGGTTCAAATACATCTTTCAAATAGAACTGCCCTCCTTTGAAAGTAGTTGTGGTCTTTTAAAGGCAGCATTGAGAAGCTTTTGAATCAGCTCTCTAGTTCCAAACCTGCAAAGATTCTTTGGGTAACTTAAAATGGGATTTGCCTCCCTGGTTGTAAAGATTCCCACTGTTAGCACCAAAGGCAGGAGGCATAATGAGCTGAGCTGCAAAAGCCTTCCTGTAGGACACTCCCACCAAGCCTTGCCTTCACTGGGAGTGGAGTGATGAGTGATGGCTCTTGATCTCCAAAAGGGTTGGAAAGGAAGCCACAGTCTTGGGCTTTTCAGACCACTAGCGGGAGGATCATGGACATGTAACAAAAACACCTGGCAGCCAGCGCTGAGTTCCTAATTCTCCCCTGGACCTCCTCTCTCTCTCAGCTGCTCTTTCTTGAGCTGACCACTACTAGAGGACAGCTAACTGCTGATGCCCTCTGGCTTCCCAGGAGTCCTAAGAGTCTCCCACTGCCACTGGAAACTCACACGTACTATATACCTGTCCCAGTGTTTCATTGGTCCCTCAGCTATGAAGTGGTGGAGTCAGGATTTGATCTTAGGCTTGCCTGCTGAAAAGCTCCCAAATGCTTTAGTCTATTCCCTTTTCCATATCTATCTGGTGACTTTCAGGATCCCCCCCAATCTGGACAGCTGAGTATGAAAGGGGGCCATACAGGCACCGTTGTGCCAGGCTCCGGTTTGTGGGAGTACATCTGCTTCTAAATAAAAGCATTAGAAAGAGCGGCAGGAGGCACACACACACTTTATGTAACACTCTACAGCAAAACTAGTACCTGCAGAAATGCTAGATGAAAGAACTATAAGCTTGGTTTGGTGGCACACACCTGTAATCCCAGCACCTGGGAGACTGAGACAGGAGGATAGCAGGATCAAGGTCATCCTCTGCAACTTAGTGAGACTTTGAGCCTAGCAAGACTCTACTTAAAAACAAAAAAATTAAATCAAGGATGGGGATATATCTTGGAGGTAGAATACCTCTGGGTTCATTCCACAGGGGAGAGAGAGAGAGAGAGAGAGAGAGAGAGAGAGAGAGAGAGAGAGAGAGAGAGAGAGAGATTGGGAAACCTACAAAGAGTTTAACAGCAACAACAATAAGGAAAACTGCACAAGCGTCAGTGCATATCATTTCTAGTTATACATACTTGTTTTCCAAGTTATTGAGGCCACAATACCTCAACCTCTAATTATCTGGAATTTTTTTTAATGAAGGTGAATGTTAAGGGTATGGAGATTTAGTTGGTCTTCTTAGCTTTCAATACATGGTTGTATTGGATACATGGTTGTATAGGTTGTAAGAATGTAACAAGCAAATAGTGTCATAGTACGAAAAAGTGATGGACCTTCAGAGTTACTGGGCACTGAAATCATGGGTGGGCAGGATGCAGATCTCAGAGGAGAGTATATCCTGAGAGCAAAAAGATCAGTGAGACAGGATGCAATCTGGAAGCAATGACCAGAACACACTAAACTGACTCAAAGAGGGCTTCTGCATTCTACATCCTTCCTTGGGGGATGGGTCAGGGAACCCCTCAATCCCTATCTCTATCTAGAAGCCTACAGCTCCACAGGCCTCCAGCCTTGCAAAGGACAGCAGGAAGCATTCATTGTCTGGGTGTAATGCCCCAGCTTCTCATTTTCAGGAAGCTTTCACAGACATTAGCTAATTAATTTTGTTCCAAACAACTTGACACCACATCAGAGCTGTACATAGAGAGAGAGAGAGAGATGTGTCAAAGTGTCAGCAAGTATTGATAAAGCGAGGAAATCAGTGGAGAATACAAACTGTCTGCAGTCAGGGAAGGAGACTGAGAGCTCACTGGGACATAAGTTAAAAGGGGTGCAACATGGGACCCTCACTTTCCAGACCCCTGAGGACCAAGGGGTTTCTCAGGCTCCTATCCTCCTCTAGCACGAAGGCTACTGCTCGAGTGTTAAATGTCCCCAAACCTTATGTGTTGAACACTGGGTCCCCCGGGTGGCCAGTCAGAGGTCTTTAGATCACTAAGGGCCTGACCATCAGGTGTATTGTTTGGCCCTTTCTCCTTCCTTTTCCTCTGTTTCCTGAGGTGAGGAACTCCCCTCCATCACCATCCGACATGCTCAGAAGAGGCCAAAGTAATGGTCTCCTGATCTTGATGGGAGTGTTCAAAACTGTGAGCCAAAATAAACCTTTTCCCTGTCTAAGTTACTCATCTAAGGTGTTTTGTTATAGTTTTAGAAAGCTTATAGGCACACGTTCCTACTTCCAGTCTTGGATAAGGTTCTTGGATTTTGCGGGCCCAATTTCTTCATTTTAAAACCTCTTACATCTGTTATTCCACTTCTTAAAAAGTGGTTGTTCTTGTCCAGTGACACACCAGAGGGTTGGGAGCAATGGGGAGAAAAGGATGACACTGTAAATATATATGACTGGCAGAAAATAGAGCATCTCTAGTGACTGAACTCAACAATACTGCAATGATTAACATCTTTCTTTTTCTTTCTTTTCGGCAGTTCTGGGATTTGAAACCAGAGCCACATGAACACCAGGCAAGCAGTCTATCACTGAGCTGCATCCCAACACCTGCAATAGTTAATTTCATGCGTGGACTGGGTCATGATACCTAGATATTTGATTAAACATTACATTAGGTGTGTCTGTGACCGTGTTTCTTGGTGAGATTAATATGTGAATCATAGACTAAGTAAAGCACATTGCCCTTCCCAGAGACGGTGGGCTGTATCTAATCGGTGAAACGCTTAGCAGAACAGAAAGGCTCTATAAGATGAAATTCTTCCTGCCTGGCTGCTTGAGCTGGGGCACTGGTCTTTGCCTGCTTTCAGAGACCCAAACCCAGCTCTTCTTGGGTTCTGAGCCCTCCAACCTTAGCCACAGCCACACCATGGGCTCTCTTGGATCTCCAGCTTGCTAACTGCAGACCATAGGACTTTGTGGCCTCCATAATTTTGTGAGTGATTTTTAAATAAATATCCATACATTAAACATATCTAGAAACCCCGACTAACACAGCCTGTAAGAATGTCTAGGATGTATGTGTTTCAGAGAAGATGACTAGAATCCCTGCCGGCAACCAGTTCTCACCTTAAAGGCATTAAAAATAGCAAAGATGGCCAACATGTTGGTGCATGCCTAGAATCCCAGTGTTTGAGACAGAGAATCACAGCTTTAAGGCCAGCCTCAGCAACTTAGCAAGAGTCTCAGCATCTTAGCAAGAGCCTGTTTCAAAATAAAAAATAAAAAGAACTGGGGATATAGCTTAGAGATAGACTGCCCCTTGATTCAGTCCTGATCTCATACAGTTAATCATAAAATATGCAAAATAACTTTGTAAAACTCATTATTGGTCAATATTGTGTTGAGGTCATGTGCTTCAACCTAAGCCTGCAAGTGGAGGTCAGAAGGGGAGCCATCATTTAGGCAAAGAGTGAACTGTGGGCCCTTGGAGGACAGAGTAGGGAAATGAGTGGGTTCAGCTGAAGAGCCAAGGCCTGGGGTCAGATTTGCAAAGTGAAAGCACAAGCAGGATGCTTTTTAAAGCATTGTTCTACCAACAAAGAAGATGGAAGGGAACTTATACATCTTAGGAGAGACCTATCAAACGGGTGTGCAAGGGAAAAATAGTGCAATACCTTACTCATGGTCTCACAACTCAACAATTTGGTGCATATTTTTCTTAAGCCCTTGAGAGGCTCAATTTTCTCTCTCTTCTCATACTTCACCCAGTTTTATATCCTACTTCTTTCACTTGCAAACACATTATGAGCATTTTTTCTAAACCACCATACTTTTGTGCACCATAATTTTTAAGTAGATGAATGTCATTCTATCATACAGATAAATCACAATTTCTTTAACAAATTCCCTACTTGGGGGCTTTTAAATTTCTTTCCATTTTTCACTATTTTAAAAAACACTATGATGAATAGCCCCATACTCAGATTAATGTTCCCACCTTCCTGACTATTTCCTTAGAATAGATTCTCAGATGTGGAATTTCTGGCTGAACAGTCATCAACCTGTTTGCGGGTGCTGAAAGCTGCAGCTAAACTCCAAGGTAAGTGGTGTCTGCCATCCCAGCAGTGAGGTGAGGACCCATTCATTCTTCTATGCTATCACCAACACAGGGTGTAGAGCTTTGGCTTGGTCTTTGCATGAATTAATTCTGAGTGGAAGAACATCCAAGATGAATGAAGTGACGTTTGAGCTGGCCATTGAGAGAGTAGTAAGATTTCAATCACTGGAAAAGGTGGAGAAGGCCATTTCAAAGCAAGAAATTTAGCACAGCAGTGTAGACATTACTACTGTTTCTAGAGAATCCAGTCCTCCAGATGCACTAAGTGTGGGGTTCCTAGGTAACACAGAGAAGGATTAGACTAAAAAGACAGGCTCGAGTGGGATCACGGAGGGCCTTGAATGGCATCCTAAGGAGCTTATATTTTAGTCTCCAGCAAGTAGAAACCATTAGCAGTTTCTGAGCAGGGGAGCGATGTGTTTTTGCACGCTATCCTGAGGGTGCCAAGAACCTGCCAGAAGGTTGTTAAGTGGCAGGATTGGGTTTCATAGTTTTGACAGTAACCAGGAGACATGTCTATTTTTCCCACTCTGGTGTGACACTGGGGTTGGAGCACTTCACGAGTGTTCCAACATGCTTCCTATTAAGAGGACAAAACCCCATGTGAACAAATCAAAAGGGGAGAGAAAAGAGCAAATGGAGGCGGATCAGGCAGCCCCGAATGCAGCCGGGCCTGTGAGTAGCATCTGATAATTCATCTTAGTCCTTATTTCTCTCATCAATATTTTATGTCACTAGGAAACTCCAGCTTCATTTTCTGGTAATGAATTTATCATGAGACTAAGAGCGAGTTGCTGAAGCAGATGCTGGGGGAAGCCAGGAGAAGGGCAGCTCTCAGCCTCGGCCTGTTGGCTCTGCCACCTGCAGCGCAGGGTGCAGCAGACCCAGCGAGAGCGCTCTGGCCCGGGAGCGGGGGCTCCCATCTAAGTAGAGCGCTGATTCCCCAAATAAACCCTCTTCAGAAAACGCCTTCCCTCCCTGGGGGGCTGAGTAGTGTTGGGGAAGGTTAGTCAACACCACTGATTAATCACCCACTGGGCAAAGAACTCTGTAATACAACTGGGAGAAAATAAAAGGATTCAAACATAGGCCCTTATTCTCACAGAATTTGCAGTCTCTGCCCTCGTTCCAGCATCTGGCAGAGTTCTTTCAGCATAGTAGGGTCTTAAAAATGCCTTCTGAGAAATGTGATGACTGCCAATAGCTGTCCCGTGAGCACCCTGGAGTCGATTTCAGCTCTATCTCTGAATTTCTGTGTGACTGGAGGAAGTCACTTAATACAAAGAGACTGTAAATTAGATTCAGAAATCTAAGTTACAAATGTAAAAAATAACAATAGAAGTATTATTGTTACTATTATTATTATTATTAATAGCACTGAAAATTGAACCCAGAGGCATTCTATCTCTGAGCTATACTCCCAGCCTTTATTATTGTTTATTTTGAAACTGGGTCTTACTAAGTTGCTGAGGGTCTCACTAAATTGCTGAAGCTGGCCTTAAACCTGTGATCCTCCTATCTCAGCTTCCCAAGTACTGAGATTATAGGTGTGTGCCACTACACCTGGTGGCAGCACCAATTTAGCACTTACTCTGTGTGCTTCCAATGGACTCAACTAATTTCTCCAACAATCCTGAGGTAAATACTATTACTGCTGATATTTTAAACAAAAGGAAATTTGTGCCTAGGTAGGTAAGGACTTTGCCCGAGGTTATAAGCTAGTTCTGAATATGGGATTCTTGATCTTAATCACCATACTGTGCCATCTTGAATTACTCAAATCCGTGAGGAAAAGTTTATCTTATTATATGTAAGAGTACAAAGAGAAAAAACTCAAGCAATAGTAAAAATTATTGGCTTATGGAAAATACAAAGTTTATTACTAGTTTTGAGCATACTCTGATGCGGGTCCTTTTGCTATGTCACCGTGACTCAGTTTCTCACTGTCTTACCTGTGTGTTCTACTGGGGAGCTACACTCACAGATGGGGACTGGAAGGCACCACCATCAAGGGCCTTCATGTCTGAACCAAGCCTGGGCATGGTTTTTTGACTCCTCTGCCCTCAGTCTAGAACTGTACTATTATAGAATTGTGTCTTGATAAAGATTTTAGACAGGTGGAGGCATATTGGAAAACAGTAATCAAATTCCTGGTCTCACTGAACAGGTAAATCTGTTTTCATTGAGAAAACTGAAATAAGATTAGGAGTCATCGATGATTTACTATACAGATTAATTAATTACCTAAATAGACATGAATTAGAAAAATAAGATAACCTCAGACAATCATAACATAAAACACTCATATTTTTAGGGAAATACATGCAAAAATCACTATACAAAGCATATGGGATAATATTATTTCATTTTTCCTCCTTTAAAATTAAGTTTTCATCATTTCTCATTTTCCATTTTCCCATAGGGTGACCTCTGCTATCCACTGAATATGTAAGGTTCATTATTGCAAGGTAACATTATTGCATGTAGTGCACCTTTGGAAGGTTGTAAATACCCTGCAAACAATCCCATCTCATTCTACCAGGCAGAAATTATGTTCCCAGCTTCTCATTAAATTTCTGATGAACTAATAAATGATTGAAACATACTTTGTGAGAATGGCATTGTACATGCACACATGGGATGCAGATTTCTCAAGCCACTGGGTACACTAGTATCTAGACTGAATGTTTAGGATTCTGTTCCTGGACGACTGAAAGAGTGTCAGCCAAAGGGCAGTGGGACCTTCCAAAAAAGCAGTGAGCTGGTCCCCTGCTCAACCTGGTCCCCTCCCACTTCAAAGCCAGCTTGTTCCTGGCTGTCATGCTTATGTTTCCTCTTTGGCCCTGTTGCCAGTACACCAGAAATCTCACCTTCTCTCTTCAGGAAAGGAAAACTGCAAGGAAAGAAGCCTTTTACTCCAGGCAGGCTCATCACTTCTCCCAAACACACCGGCAACTGTGGCTTATTGCCAGAATCCCTTTCACCTCTTCTCCACCTCCTCCACCTTGCTCACCAAGCCCAAAGCCTCCTCCTCTGCTCTGACAGGACTGAGTTCTAAGTGTGCCTGTAATTGTGCAAAATGCTCCATCCATTATAGTTTTCACTCTGCCTTTATGTCAACCCATATGGGGGGAATAAATAGCATTACCCAATTTTAGAGGGGAGAAAAATAGAGGCCCACAGAGGTTGTGTAGACAGGATCTGTGGTATCCCTCAGAAGTCCACGTGTTAAACCTCATGTCCTCAAATCTACCAGGAGGTGCTGGAGCATTTAAACAGTGAGGCCTGGCGGGAGGTTTTAGGTCACTGGAGGAGTGCCCTTGAAGAGACAGTGGGAAGCTGATGTCTTCTCTCTTTTCTGATTCCCAGCCAAAGGTGAACAGTTTCCTCTGTCACACGCTCCTGCCCTGATGTACTAAGCAATGGGGCCAATTGCTCAGGAGTTGAAACCTGCAAAACTATGAGCCCAAATAACCCTTTATTAACTCGACTATGTCAAGTATTTTATAGAGTAATGGGAATCTGCCTAACACAGAGGGTCCCGGGTCAGCAACAATTGGCAGCACTTGTAAGGACCCATACCCGAGCTTGTCCACACCATAGACTTCACCCACCACCGAGTACTACTGTCTCCTACCCACCGCCAGCTTCTGTGATCAGGCCAGCTACCGAGCCCCTTGAGCAATCACTGTCTCCTCAGTTGCTTTGACAGTTAGTCATAAACTGCCTGCAATAGCTCAGCTATTGTTCACTTGAACTATTCATTGTTTTCTTTATTTAGATATTTATGCCTCATCTTCTTGACAAGCCTGCAAGCTCCTTAAAGGAATTTATCTTTCTCCTCATATCGCTTCCATCCCACGTGAGAAAATCATCAGTTATGTCCTGATTATATTGTCAGTCCTCAGGGCGGAGAGTGCAGACCCAGAGCAAGAGCCCTCAGTTGTGTAGCACATCCCCGCCACAGGTACATATAACTCACCACCTTGTCTTTTTTCTTCTTACAGATTAGAAGCCCCGTCATCCAATCCTACAATCTCCTAGTTCTATAAGTATATTTATATTCTTATTTGCCTATTTAATTGAATAATTATTTCTAAAAATTATTTTTAAAAAGAAAGAAAAACAGTACGTAAATTTAATAAAATAAACTAGATTCAGAGGGCCACACAGGTGGCCCACAATCTCTTCCCAAATGAGACTTTGCAAGGCCTCATTTTCTTGCCTTAAAAAGCAGGATATGGATTGTGGCTCCATGTGGTCTGTGACATATGTGTACGGTGATGTCCCATCAAGTCCCATTCTGTGATCTCATAGGTCCACAAAGAAGAAATAGAATCATCTAAGTGCTACTTTTATTTTTATTGTAGTAAAACAAGATATGTCATAAAATTTGCTATTTTATCCATTTTAGTAGCAGTACACTCACACCGCTGTACAGCTATCACCATCATTATCTAGGGAATTTGTCATCATCCCAAACTGAAACTCCGTAATCATTTTAAAAAGTCTATCTATATTCTGTGTTTTGGGGGAAAGAATTGCCAGACTGTTTTCCAGAGTGGTTTCACCATTTGACATTCCGGCCAGCCCCACATGATTCCAGTTTCTCTCTAGCCTGGCCAGCCTTGACATTTTGTTGTTGTTATTGTTTTAAGTAGAAGCCATTCTATTAGGTATGAATGTTACCTCATTTTGTTTTTAAATTGCATTTCCCTAATGACTAGTAATGTTGAGCATCTTTTCATGTGCTTATTGGCCATCTGTGTATCTTCTTTGGGATCAATGTCGATTTAAGTCCTTTGCTCATTTTTCAATTGGATTTTGGTCTTTACATTTTTAAATTTTTTATTAGAACATTGTAGTCAAACATCTTAATGAAATTCAAGATGGTGGAGGCATACGTGCACAGATCACTCATTTAGCCCTTCCCCAATTCTCACCCCATTCCCTCCCTGTTCTTTACATTTTTGTAGAAGTTCTGAATATTTTCTGGATTTTAATACCTTGTCAGATATGTGATTGGCAAATATTTTGTCTCATTATTTAACTTGCCTTTTCACTTTCTAGTAGTAACTCTAGATACACAAAATTTTTCTTTTTTATTTTATTTTATATTTTACTTTTTTATTGTGCATCATAGTCATAGATCTTAATGGGATACAAAATGGTAGAGGAATACATGCACACATCACTCATTTTGGCCTTCCCTAATTCCCACCCCATTCCCTCCCCCTTCCCTTTTTCTCATGTGAGACCTAGTGACTGATATGTTTGTGAACGTACATCATGTACATTAGAGAATTTCCTCTTCCCCCTTCCCATCTCCCTCAGTTAGTTCACCTTATTTGTTCATCTAAGGTTTCTCCTTCTTCGTCTAGAGTTCCTCTTATGACCCTTTTTCTCCCTAGCTTCTGCATATTAAGGAGAGCATCAGACAAAAGCTTCCTTATGTAATTCAATTTACTTTTCTTTGGTTGCCTGTGTTTTTTGATATCATATACCAAATTCAATATCATAAAGTTTTTCCCACTGTCATTAGCCAGTTTCATAGTTCTGTGCCGTATGTGTGTGTGTACATATATATACATACATATATACATATATATGTGTGTATATATATATATATGTGTGTATATGTATATATAAAATCCATTTTAGTTCATTTTTGTATATGGTATAAGTAAAGATCCAACTTCATTCTTTTGTATGTGGGTATACAGCTTTCCTAATACAATTAGTTGAAAACACTTTCCTCATTGAATGGCCTTGACACTCTTATCAAAATATCATTTGACCTTACATATGAGGGTTTATTTCTGGGATCTCTATTCTATTCATATATATATATATGTGTGTGTGTGTGTGTGTGTGTGTGTGTGTGTGTGTGTATGTGTTTATGCCATCACCATGAAAACTGTACAAAGAAACTATAGTAAGTTTTAGAATCAAGAAATGTGTATTCTCATCTGGGTATGGTGGCTCACACTTGTAATCCCAGCACTTGGGAAGCTGAGATAAGAGGATCATAGGTTTGCAGCCAGCCTCAGCTACTTAGTGAGACCCTATGAGACTTAGTGAGACCCTGTTTCAAAATACAGAATAAAAAATAGGGCTGAGGGTGTAGCTCAGAGGTAGAATGATCCTGTGTTCAACCCCCAGTTTTTTAGGAAAAAAACGAAATTAGAATTCTTCAATTGCATTCTATTCTGTGTTTTTTGGCTATACGAAGTCTTTTGAGATTTTATATACATTTTAAGATCATTTTTTCTGTTTTTTTTTGCAAAAAACACCATTGTGATGACAACTAGATTTGAACTATCAATCACTTTATTTTGTATTGTCATCTTAATAACTTTAATTATTTATTTTGGTACTGGAAATTGAATGCGGGAGCATTCTACTTCTGAGCTACACCCCCAACCATATTTTATTTTTTATTTGGAAACAGGGTCTTGCTAAGCTTCTGAGAGCCCTACTAAATTGCTGAGGCTGGCTTTGAAGATGAGATCCTCCTGTCTCAGCCTCCCAAGTACTGGGATTACAAGCATGTACCACCATGCCCGGTTAATAATAAGCCTTTTAATTCATGAACAAGGAATGTATTTCCATTAATACTGCTTTAAGCATAAGAAAATAATCATTTTTGAGCAAATAAAAAGTAAAAATTAGCCTGGCAGGGTGGCACACACTTGTAATCCCTGCGCTTGGGAGGTGGAGACAGGAAGATTGCACAGGTTTGAAGCCAGCCTTGCTGGCTTAAGAGACCTTGTTTCATATATATATATATATATATATATATATATATATATATATATATATATATCCAGTACCACCAAAAAAAAGTAAAAATAGAAAATAAGGCTGTGGGTGTAGCTCAGAGGTAGAATACCCCTGAGTTCAGTCCACAGTACCACACACACACAAAATTATTTAACCCTAATAACTCCCCAGTGAAGTAGGTAGGCATTATTATTTTTCTTAAAAAAAAAAACTAATTAAAGAAAACTAACACAGAGAAAGATGAAGTAGCATACCTAAGGCCATACAATTTCAAAGCCATAGGATGGGATCCTAACCTGGCCAGCCTGGCTCCAGGAAGCCTCTGCTTCTATAGTGAACTGAATAATGGTTTGAAGATATATCAAGTTCTAAATCCTGGAAGGGATTGCAAATGTAATGTGTTTTGGGGAAAGGGGTCTTTGCTGGAGGTGGGATCTTGAGATAAGGAAAATATGCTGAATTATCTGAGTGGGCCCTAAATCATGACCAGTTTTTGTTGCCTGTGTTTTTTGGTGTCATATACCAAGAGAAAAGAAGGAAAAAAAGGAGGAGAAGAAGGAGGAGGAGGTGGGGGAAACAGGAGGAAGAGGAGGAGGAGGAGGAGGAGGAGGAGGAGATAAAGAGAGGCAACACAAAGACAAGACAGAGACTGGAGCAAGGTGGCCAAGGATACAGGAAGAGGCAAGAAAGTAATGTTTCCCTGAAGCCCCAAAGCATGTGTGCCCCCGCAGCATTTTGGATTTCTGGCCTCTAGAACTGTGAGAGAATAAATCTCTGTTGTTTCTAGGTATCACCTCTGTGGTTATTTGTTACAGCAGCCATAAGAAACTACTATCTCTCCTAATCAAGGTTATGGGGAATCTTATATTGGAAGATTTCACCGTCACTCACATCAGGCGAAATTATAGCTGCTACCACAACTACTCACAAAAGGATCTTGATGAAGAGGACTTATCAAGCTGATTGAATCAGCAGTTCAACATCTTGACACTTGTCAGAGCACTTTCCCACTTTCCCATTCATCCTATCACCCAACCACCTGACTCCACCTGGCCTCCTCGGCACACAAGAGAACAAAGATCAGTATGTAGTCTTGAACTGCAAGAGCTGAGACATGTCTCCACCTTTCACTTCAGTGTACTGCCCTTCCCACCATCCTATATCCCAACTCCTAAAGAAGAGGGAACAAGAGGAAAACCCCAACATTTGTGAATAGTACTTTATAGTTTACAATGCCTTTGTATCTTTATTATTTATTTCTCACAGCAATGTTATGTCACTCTTCTTCTTCCTGTCCTATAGAAGAAAATAACAGAACAACAACAATAAAAAAGTGATCCGACAGCAGGAATCTGATATTGAAGAAATATGGGCCCATTTTAAGAGAGCTAACCTAAGAATAATTGGAATAGAGGAGGGAAAAGAAAGTGAAACCAAAGGGATCAACAATCTCTTCAAAGAAGTAATAGCAGAAAATTTTCCAAACATAGAGCAAGAGGTTGATACAAAGGTCCAGGAAACTTATAGAACTCCCTTTAGACAGGATCGGAGAAGAGGATCCCCACGCCACATAATTGTCAAAATGACCAATGTGGAAGCCAAGCAGAGAATCTTAAAGGCAACAAAAACAAAGGGCCAAGTGACATTCAGAGGCAAACCAATTAGAATCACTCCAGACTTCCCAAACCAAGTCATGAGAGCCAGAAGGGTTTGGAGTAACATATTCCAAACTCTGAAAGAAAACAACTTCCAGCCAAAAATTTCCTACCCAGCAAAACTTTCTATCAAATTAGATGGAGAAATAAGAAGCTTCCATGACAAACAGAAACTGAAGGAATTTATGTCTTCAAAACCAGCAATAGAGAAAATACTCAAAGAGATTAACTACAAAGAAGAAATAGGTAACACACACCAGAACCAGAGAAACAAGAGTTTCCATCCAACAGACAACTAAGATTGGTCATCTGTGGAGATTCATTATTTATGTTAATCTTTTACCTATCTCTAAATGGTATTGTTTGCCTTTATTGTTATTAATTTTTAGGATTTCTAGTTGGAATATTAATATACCTTCAGATATAGCAATTGGAAATATTTTATCCCATTCTATTAGTAACTGTTAACTCTGTTTACTTTGTCTTTGAATATACAATTTTATTTTTTTTATTTTTTAGGGAGTCTGTATACTCCTCTGTTGCCTGTGCCATTGAAATCATAACCAAGAAATCACTGCCAATTTCAATGTTGTGAGGTTTAATGACCCAGATTTTCTCCTAAAAGTTTATAGTCTTAAGATTTATATTTAGGTCTATTATCTATTTTGAGTTAATATTTGTATATGGGATTAGGTAAGGGTCTAATTTTATTCTTTTCCATGTAATTATTATTTTTTAACAATATTTAGTTAAAAGATTAATATTTCCACCACCAAATGTTCGTGGAAACCTTGTCAAAAATAACTTGACAATATAGGGAAGAATTTAGCTCTAGGCTTTTATTTAACTCCAATGGTTTATATATCTGCCTTTAGAATAGTACTACACTGTTTCAATTATTGTAGCTTTATATGGTTTGAAATCAGAAAATATATATCTTCTAGCTTTGTTCTTTTTCAAGATCGTTTTGGGTACCTAGAGTCCATATTCCATATTAGGATAGATTTTTTTCTGAAAAATAAATATATAAATATATGATAGTTTCACCTAAAAAAAATAGAAAAAAATATTCTCTGGTAAGAAAGAAAGCAAAAAGAAATATTGAAATGTTATCTTTAAGTCATCAAAAGCTTGGTATCAGACAAATGAAACTGTTATGTGAGATTATCATTTTTAATTTTAGATAAATTGTCATAATACTAGATGTCAACTACTAAGCCAAGCATGGGAAGGAGGAATGGGGAGAGAATGGGGTGGGGATCGGGTGGGGGCTGACTGGGAAAAGTGTGCATGTATGTCTACAAAAGTATGTATCCCACTATGATGTATGAATACAGTGCACCAATAAAAAAAAAAAAAGTGAGAGAAACCTGGGGATGTTTTTCATGGCACACAAGGACCAAAGTGGTTTGATGTTCAATCTACCACAGCTATTCCAATATTATCATGCATGCTCAGGGGCCCAGATGGAAATGCACAAATGCCATACCCAAATGCACATGGTTTTTTTTCCATTTAAAAATAAAAATAGCCTTGATGCAAAGTTAAAAACAGGAGCATGATTTGCATGAGACCCTGAGCTCTCAATTACACCAATTACTTTATAATTACAGGCAATGCCATCTTGGGTTTTTCAAAACCTACATCTATTCTTAAAGAATCTGTCAGGAAGAAGGCTTCTTCTCAGGGAGAGATTCCAATTAGTATTCATGTTGTATGCAGAGGAAGAGAAAACCTGCTGGAGCTCTGGGGAGGAGCAAAGAGACAGGAGCTTTAAATGCTTCTAGCACCGCAAATGGGTCTGTGGGTCCAATGGGAAACCAGAATCTCTAGAAAATCCCCCAACTCTCAGCTCTGGGAGTGCTCTATCAAGGTAAACTCTACCTGAACCTTCTTGTCCCTGCCTTCCCTCCTCCCACCCGTCTGATGTCCCAGCAGCCACCTCTTGAAGTGGGTGGAACAGCTTAACCTGCTGAGCTTGGGTTTTGCCTAGCTGCTCTTTTATAAGCCTGGGGAGGAACAAATAGAAGGTGTCTTCCTCAGGTCCCTCCTGTACATGTGCAGTCTTTTCTATCTTGTTCAGTGAACACAAAATAGGGAAATCTCATCTTCTCCATCCACCAGGCGTCTTTCTTGGAATGGGGATAGGGTGTAAGAGTGGTCATACACAGTATACCCAACATTTTGTCTTCAATATTTTTGCTCCAGGATCTATTTGCTTTTTCTGTCCCAACTGCCGGGCCACCAGCTCAGCAGGCAGAATTGTTGGACACCATCACTCAAACAAAAGTTTGCTGCCATGACTATTGATGTATCCCTGGGTTAGAAAGGGAATCATTGCGAGTTAGAACACAAAGGGACCTTAGAAACCCCTAAGGCCACCTCCTTATACTGTGTGAAGGAGGCCTTCTGACTCTGCTATTTGGGGACAAAGTCCATTTGAACAGTACTTGTCCAAATAGCTGCATCGCCATGCAACCCACTGTTCTGCAGAGTGTGCATCTCTGACACCAATTCCCTGAATAAGAGGATGAGTAGTCAGGTAATAAAGGAGCTTCATTTTTGTTCTGACAGATGGACCTCACCTCGCCTCCACCTGCTGGTGCTATCAGCCAATGTTGTACACCTGAGTCCACCATAAATTTAGCACTCAGTTCAAGAATAAGCACCTGAAAGGGTCTATCTCCCTCTTGCTAAAAGGGACCACCACCTGCCTATAATTAACAATCTCTAGGGTTATCTGACTCTTCCAAAGATAGTGGATACACAAATGAAATCTCATTTCTTCCAACACCAATGTTGCGTTTCCACACTGCATTTTTAAAATAAGAACACCTCCAGTTACAAACACCTACAGTTTGCAAAGCAGCTTTGTTCCTGTTATCTCCAACTCCAGGACATAACATTACTGAGAAGGCATTTTACATGCTCTGTCCTTCTACGTTCTGTTCTCTCCATGTCTACTCTTCTGAAAACTCTCCCAGAAAAGTAATAGAAAAAGAAAAAAAAGAAAGGAAGCAGGCCTGGATTCTGAGAGATTGGAGTTCTCAGTAGGATTACACCCTGAGTGTCCCCCATTAATCAGAAAGCAAAGTCTGAGCTCTCTGGTGATGTCTTCACTAGTATCTTTACTCTACTCCCACCCCCTAAATTCCAATCAGACTTTTCATGAATGAAAAGCCCTTCCCTCCTTGAATCACCAGGAATTCCTATTTGTCTGTCTTTGCTTCCCTAACATGTGGTGCCTCTATTAAAATAGTATTTCATACCCAGCTTCTCAGAGACATGTGCTTATGTCTCATCTTCCCTGATAATTTTCTCTGTTGCTCTCTGAAAGTGTCAGGTACAGCATCACTAATTCTCATGTCTTCACCTTCATTTTGCACATGTCAAAAGTGAAACTCAGAAAGTTAACCAGTTTTTCCAAGGTCACATAACTAGTATGGGACTGGCACACAGAAAAGCAGGAAGGAATAGTGGTAGACCATATGGATTCTGAAATCTCTGCACCTGAATGCAAACCCTACCTCTGAATTCAACAAGCTGTATGACCTTGGGTGATTTTTTTAACCTGTCTATACTTCCTTGTCTTAATCCATTAAATGACTCTAATAATAGTGCCTCCCACATAAAGTTGTTGTAAAGATCAAATGAGTGAATGCACGTAAAAGATTTTTTTTAAATGTCTGGCATGTAGAGTTCGCTCACAGAATTTTAGCTGCTTTGATCAATCTTTTCCTTGTTCATATCTAGTAATCAGGACAGCCTTCATTCCCTGACGCAGACTCAGACTCCCACAAGATTTTACCTTGTTCCCTTCCCACCCTCTTCTACTAACAAACTGCTGCTCACCTCTAGAACTCAAGGTAACCATTAGTAGGATCCATGCCTTCATCTTTTTGCAAGACACCAAAGTATTTTCTTTTTGTAAGATCCCCATATCATCACATTCTTTCAAGACCACCATATTTCACCTTCATTTTCCTTTTTTTTTTTTTTTTGGTGGTACTGGGGGTGGAACCCAGGGGCTACACTCCCAGACCTACTTTATGCTTTATTTGAAATTTGGAAACTGGGTCTCACTAAGTTGCTGACAGCGTCACTAAGTAGCTGAGGTTGGCTTTGAACCTGTGTGATCCTCCTGTCTCAGCCTCCCAAGCTATGGGATTACAAGCATGTGCCACCACGCCCAGCATTTGCCTTCTTCTTATAAGACCTCTAAAGTGTCACTTTCTTTCAAGAACCCCATATCTTAACTTTCTCCTATATACATTCTTTCACTTTGTACCTCTTTAAAAACTGGCTCTTCCCCAGGGACTAGATTCCTCAGCATTCCTCTTGCAAAGGGCTTCCTTAGCTTCTAGACCCTCCTGGGACATATTTTCCCTGGTCCTTGGAGTGACTTCTTCCCCTTCTCTCTCCTCCCCCATAAAAATACCTCATTGAAGATCTCAGTTCATCTGACAAAGACACCTACCCACATCACATCTTTGTCTTAGTTATCTGATGCCCCTTTTATCTCAAAAAGCTTAGCTTTTTAGATATCTGACACTATTCTCTTCCCTCTTTGGTGATTTACTCCACATATGGTCATGCCTAAATATCCTGAACTCCACTCCTCCATGGAGATTTCCTATTTTCTAAGTTGTCCAGGTCACACACATGGCCATGCCTTTCATCTCATTGTTATTACCAAAAATTGCTGTCTTTCCCCAAGCACAGTCCCAAACAATTTCATATTCTGACCACTCCATCCTATATTTCAAGTCCTCTTCCTCAAGTAGCCCCACTCCAGCATCCCTCCCACCTGCACCCTGAGCCTTTGATGCACTGATTCTACAACCTGCCCTCGGTCTTTTATTTCCCACACCCCTAACTTAAATTCCACATTTGTAATTATGCTGTACTCTGACCCTCACCCTAGCACTCTCGCCTACATTCTCTCGACCACCACATACTTCCTTGTGCTCAATTCAGTCACCATCTAGTTTTGTCCAACCAGATTGCACTTGCACAACTGAGCACGTTAACGAAAAGCCCACAGCCATGCCAGCTTATTTTAATTCCTGATCAATCCACTCAAGGAGGCCTGCAGCGCTGTCTGGCATTCATAACTAAGTACACTTGCACACTCAGGCGGCTGCTCCGCTAGATGGCTATGTCATGCATTCTCATTCTTGATGTGGGATGTCTGCTCACAAATCCTCACTCTCAGCTGATGACCTTGTTTGTCTTTGATTGAGAAAAGTGAGCAACATGAAAAGAATATCCACACACTCCCACCACCGCATCTATCTGCCTCCGAGCATTTGTACACACAGAGCTTCCTTCTTTCCTGTTACTGAGTGCCTGTGCCGATACCTAAGGCCAGTCTTTCTGCCTGTCCATTAGATCCATCCCTCCTCATCTGTTCAAGGGCAATGCTCTAGCAATTTCCCCTCTTTTCACTTGCAGCATCAATTTTTCTCACTCTGTTGGATCTTTCTCATCAGCATACAAACACATTGTGTTTTTCCCATTAGGAAACCCCTCTAACTCATGCTTTCTCCTCCAGCTATTCCCCCATTTCTTTCTTTCCCAAGAAAAAATCCCCTAAAAAACATCTCTATCCCTAATGTTTCCAATATGTCTGTTCATATTCTCTCTTGAAATCTTCTCCTGTGGTTTCCACTCCCACCTCCTCACAGATACTGCTCTTATGAAGATCACCAATGTTTCCACTCTGCTTAAGTCAATATCAATCTTTAGTTCTCATTTTCTTTTTTTCTCCCCCCCCCACCACTCACCTTGGTGCTAGGGATTGAACTCAGGAGTGTTCTACCTCCAAGATATACATCCAGCCTTTTTAATTTTTTCTCCTGAAACATGGTCTAAGTTGCTGAGAATCTCGCTTAAGTGTTCAAGGCTGGCCTTGAACCTGTGATTCTCCTGGCTCAAGTACTGGAATTATAGACATGCATCGCAGCACCTGGATAAACACTATATATTTGACTATTTGAGTATTGTCTGTATCTTGTAGAGTGTGTGCTCCATGATCAGGCAAAGAAGAGTTGTGTTTGCTATGGTTCTTACTATATATATCCCTAGTGCCTAGAATAGAGTCTGACATGCACTAGGTGCACAATAAGCTGTGGATGAATAAATAACTGATAGTCATTATTACATATCTGTCAGCCGTACATCCAGAATAGATTACTTGATTTTTACTACTTTCCCCCACATACATGCACATTTTAATGCCCAGTATTTCTCAATCAAAGCTAGAAACCCGAGATTTATCCTTGATTCCCTCCTTCCCACTGACACCCTGGCCTAACCTGTCACAGGACTATTCTGCCTTTAACCAGGCCCCAACTTTAGCTCCTGAAGCCATCCTCCACCCTCTTTCCCCTCTGTGGCACCCCTGCAGAGCAGAGCCCTCTCTAGCCTGTGGAGTAGCTCCCAGCTGCCTCTCCTAGGGCTTCAACCTCCACATCCACTCATTTGTCATCCGTTTGGCCTCTGCCTGACTCCAGGTGTTTCTCAAGTATCTGTCACATGTGCCAGACACCTGTCCTCAGATTTCTTCCTTGACTCATTACCTGGCAGCTCTTCCTCCTTCGGGTCTCAATTGAATCTCAGTTGACCACCTTGCCTAAAGCAGGCTCTACCTTCCCACTCCTTTCCTGCCCCTACTCCCATCACCAGTGTATTTTCCTCCAAGTAATTATGGTACTGCATTACCTCATTTATTTATGCATATGCTTCTTTTCTACGTCCATGTTGAAACTGTGACATCAAAGGCAGAGATTTAGCATGAAATAAGTAAACAGGAGGCCTCCAAATGTGTAGAGAATGAGATGAAAGCTAGTTGAGAACCACTGTGGTCTCTGAAGCCCTCAGCTGTCCCTTCTGCCCTAGGAGCAGCTGTGGCACAGAAGCAGCAATGAGGACAAAGCAAGAGTTCCTAAAACATCTGGCCACCAAACCCAAGTGATTTTGCATAGTCTTCCTTTGTGGCAATTGCTCTTTCTCAGTTCCATGGGAGTGAGGAAAGCCTTCTCCACCAGACAGCACCATCCCAGACAGTATCATTTGAAAGGGCTTATAAAGCAAGAAATAACTCATCCCAAAATAACCCCTCCTTGGCTTCCAGCTGCTCTGAACAGCTGGATGCTTCTTCCTAGCCAGACACTTCTGTTTTGATATTAATAACATAGGGAAAAACCAAAATCATTGAGATATGCTAAACAGGGTCATTGTTACTAATTGCCCTAGGAGGATAAATGCCAGCAGCCTTGCAGACTCTGCTTAGCATTGGACTGAGTACCACCAAAGAATCATGAAGCGACCACCCTTATAAAATTTATAAACTAGCTGTGCTGAGGGGGTAAAAGATTGCATTAGGCAATTAGCAAACAATATGATGGAGCATAATTAAGTACTAAATAGTGCCATTCAGGTTCAGAGAGGATTGAGGGCTACAGCAATTAATAGAGGCCCCATGGAGGAACTTCAAGCTAGTTTTGAAGGGTCTGAAAAGTTGAAGAAAAAGAGGCGTCCAGAGGGAAAACTCTTTACAAGGTTTCAAAGGTGGTGATAGACCTGGGGTGAGGCAACTAGCTGAGTAGAGTCCAGGAGAGGTGAGAGGGGAGCATGCAGAATCAAACACCTGGGAATGAATCTCCAAATCACTTACACAAAATCACTTCACCTCTCTAAGCCCTTGTCTTCACCTACCAAGTAAAAAAAGTACCATAGAACCTTCCTACCTTGTTCATACAGCCCACATGAGAGTACAGTGTGGCATGGTTATGGAGGGTTTGGGAGGGGGCGCGTTGGTGCTTCCCACACTCTGCAGGAGCCCTGGGGACAGTGAGCGAGTGGGGATCTGCCTGCCCAAGGCTTAAAAGCCCGACGAAAACCTGGAAGAGCTGCCTTGGAGAACCAGTGAGGCATCTCACCGTGGATGTAATAGATGCCTGATTTGTGAAAACACATTTGTTTTCTCACATTGAATACAAGATGGCTGGTTAAGCCAAGGCTATATGCTAGCAAGCAATAGCAACTCCTTGCTCAGCAAGTGAAAAATTTTATAAAGGGCATCAAAGCATCTGGTGCTTTTTTGGGAAAGCTATGGTGCCCCAAAGTTATGCCTCCCCTACCCCGCGGCTGTCTTACAGCCCTGTCTCTGGAAATAAGACTTTGTCAACTTTCTGTAGCAAGGCTTTGTCCTCTCACAAATACTGCCATCTGTATTTAGTGTCTCAGAAACCCACCAGTTCCTTTAGCATTTTGCTAGCCTCCAAGAAGGAGAATGCACCCTTCCGGGAATGAGGCAAGCTGCAGTCTGGAGCAGGTGGGGTTAACATAGGATAGAGACACCCAGAAGAGAGCCATGGAAATTTTTCAAACACCCCTTTTCTCAACATACATCTCGAGTCCACAAAGACATTGCCTAAATGTCAAATCTTATGTGGCATGAGGTCCTCAATGCTTCTTTCTTAGTACCTCCCCCTGCCGTGTAAAACTCAGGTGAAGGTGCTGAATTTGAGGATATGTGATTCTGAACTACCACTCATCAGCTACTTGTTTGAGCCAGCCACTGCCGCCCCCATCATTCAGTCTAAGTTGCCTCCTCTACCAAAGGAGAGAGAAATCTCCATTGGTAAATCTCAAATTTAGCATATTATCAGAAATA
Organism: Muscardinus avellanarius; assembly: GCF_963383645.1. Lineage (NCBI taxonomy): Eukaryota > Metazoa > Chordata > Mammalia > Rodentia > Gliridae > Muscardinus > Muscardinus avellanarius. Next base: position 134,637,271 of record NC_137786.1, read on the forward strand.
TCTGGAATGACTGTGTAAGTACAGAGTCCCCACCTTCCTGAAACTTCTCCCTGGGCTTATCTCAGGTGACAGCTTGGTCATCTGTATGTTAACGTGGACTTGAAAAAGCTGTGAAGTTCAGAAATCACCTGGTTTTGGAGATGCCCTCCCATTTGCCAGTAGCATCCGACCGGTTTGAGAGAGATGCCTATGCTGCATAAAAAAGTAAGAACCCTGCTTCTGTTGCAGAGACCTCCCCTTGCCCTTTCCTACCCTGTTAGCCAGGCAGAATTAACAAGTTCCACTTGCACGGTCATGGATGTCTTTGGGTTCATGCCTGGAACTGCACTTAGTTGCATGCTTGGCACTCTCTCTTGCAGTATGTGGATTCTTCAAGGGGAGGGGACATGTCTTATTTGTGTTTTTATTATAGCACCTGGCACAATGCCGGTCATGGAGTATGCAAACAATTGAATTTTGAATGATGATACCCTTGGTTTTGTGGCTCTGTATCCTTTCTATTCTTTCTACCTCTGTTTGTGACCAGTGACACTTGAATTAGGATCTGAACTGGCAAGGCAGATGTCTGCATTTTTCAAACTGGGGCATCTGCTCCAGGCTCGAGCCACCCTTGAATCAAGTACAGTATGGACATGAAAGGGTTAGCTGCCTTCCTCCCTCCCAACTCAACCCTGGTCCAGCATAAACCATCAGGTTGGGAGGGACTGAAGAGAGGAGCCACCACTGATCTGGGGATTAGGGCTCAGCCTAGGGTTCTGAAGCCTGGCTTGGAAAGGGAGCTGGGGAGCGCATCAGAGAGCTGGGCTGCATCTCCTCAGCCACAGACTGTGCTCTGCAGCTTTGCTTGTCTCTCTCAGCTCAGGCCCTTGCCCTCCTCCCCAGCCAGCTCCCCTCCTGAGAGAGAAGTGTGTTTAAGATTCCCGGCACGGGTACAAGAGGCTATTCCAAGCATCTTGCTGCAGAGTGAACTAATCCTACCAGGTTAATTCTCCCTCTCAGTTCATTCCATCTTATTAGAGCTGGCAGGCACCCCGCAATGCTTCATTACCTGTGCCACTCGAAGGCAAGGCTCTCTTTTAATGAGCTAAGCAATGTGGGGAGCCCCCTGCTAAGCACCCCAGATGATGCATTTGTCCCAAAAAGGGGGAAACCCTGAATGGCCCAGCCTGTCCATGGGCAAAACTATTAGTAAAGAAATAGAGAGTGCTAAGGAGTGGACGGCGCCTCTTGCCTGATAAGGTCAGAGAAGACAGAAGGCAGCTGAGTGAGGGGGGTCCCCTTCCCCTTCTTCCCTGCCCCATCTCTCCCTTATCACATACTTAACAGCTTATAAAAAAATTTTAGTCTATGCCAAAGACTCTGGGGCTGGAAAGAGCCTACTCTTTGCCAACTTAATCCAACTGCTGCTTCAGTCATTACAGAGAAAGTGCCCTCTCCCACAGAAGGCCTTTGCCATGACCTCAGGAAGAGGAACAGAAGTGGACTTCTGCACTGGGACCAGGGAAGAGGCTTTCAGGAGCCTGCACAGACCTCAACCACCATGGTACCCGAGGGTTGATGTAGGTGAGGCACGTCTGGGAGGAACAGAGGAGGAGGAGGCCGATCCAGTCCTGAGGATCCTGCTGTCTATCCTAAAGAGATCTCCCCCAATTAATCCAATCCTCTCTTCCTCCTCCTTGGTGAGTGAACACTCTTGCCAGAAGATAAAATACTGCAGCAGCTAATGGAGAATGGCCCACTTGGCACAGGCTTATTGGGATAAAGCAGAGGATCCATCAGGAGGGCACCAGCATACTATGCCTCTATTCCCAGAAACCTCACGCCAAGCACGCCCGCCCTCCTCACACTCGCTAGTAGCCTGCTTTGCTTTGTTTGATCTGTGTTTCAGGCACCCTAGCCTTGCTGGGTGGCATTTAATTTGTTACATTCCATGTGCTCCTTTTCATGAGCTGGTGTCTCTGCACATTTCCGTCTTTCACTACATTTCTCAGTTTCTGTTGTCCAAAGAGAGGAGGAAAGAAAGAAAGTGACTAGGGCGGGAGTGAATGTGTGCAGAGGGGGTGGGGACAGCTTCCCAGATGAAAGGGCCTTTGCATGCATTGCATGAAGGGAAAAAAAAGCTCTCAGAGTGAGTGGAAGGGGGAAAATAGCTCACTGAATGCACTATGGTTTCCAGCATAAAAGGGTCACAGACAGAACAGCCCCTGTGATGCTTGACTACGAGGGGAGCTTCAAATAACATTCCAGAAGAAACCAAAGTAAAAATATTCCTGAAAAACAAAACCAGATGGGCTCTGGGCACCTGGCAGGAAATGGAAAAAAATGATGAGCTTCTAAGATCCTTTTGCCATATCCACTGGTGCCTCATCCTGCCACTCGTCACCCACCCCCATACCCAACCTCAACAAAGAGTCTTCAATTTCTCTTTGCCCTTTGACTGTAGATCCAGATGTCTGTATTAGTCAGCTTTACATCAACATAAAGAAATACCCGACATGGTGATACGAAGTAAAGAGCTCACGAAATAAAGAAAGGCTTGTTTAGCTCAGGATTTTGGAGGTTCCAGTCCAAGGTCAGGTAGCCCCACCACTTTGGGTGTCTGGTGATAATGCCACATTCTGGCAGAGACCCATATCAGAGCAAACTGCTCACGTCATGATCCAGGAAGCAGAGACAAAAAGGGGGGCATGCTCCAGTGACCTCCCATACACTTTTCAAAGGTTCCACCGGCTCCCAATAGTGCCACCCTGGGAACCAACCCTTTGACACGTCAACTTTTGGGTGACAGTCATCCTAATCATAACACTACGTGAAGAGCTTGCCAAAATGGAGCCCATTACTGAGCAATTCATATAACTGGGTGCCTTGGTTTCTCTTCCTATAAAAAAGGGAACTCTGATAGCTCCCCCCAGCTGCATTAAGGGAATTGAGAAGCTGGTGATCAGATGCAAAAGTAGTTTAAACTCTCTGACCATAGAGCTTTATTCCCGCAAAGGAAGCTTAGTGGCTTGGGCTGCCTTTGGGAACACTGAGATTAAGAAGAGGAACGGTACTTGGAATCCTGGGCTTTGATCTGTCGACAGCTTTCTATAAAGAGTGAAACACAGAAATCCCCCTACAACCCATTCACCCAGGATTCTGTTTAGCTCCTTCAGCCTCCCAACCCCCTTGTCCTGCTACTCTCAAATCTTATCTTCTTCAGGCCCCTGACTTACTACCTAAGACTCCCCCCACCCTTCTTCTATCACTTCTCCACCTCCCTCTCCAAGTATCCATGGCAAAGGGGTGATTAATGGGAAGGCCACATGGGCATTGCATTACAAGATTACATTCTACAAAAAGCAGCACTGGCAAGATTGAAGAATGCTGCATCAGCATCTGGGTCACACCTGGGCCACTGCAGGGTTTCTGTTGGCATGAAAAATGGCTCAGGAAGAGGGCAAGGAATCGTCCTCAGAGTTATGGGAATTGCAGAAGGTCTGAGCTATCCACAGTATCTAAGGCTATCAGGGCCATTTTCCTAGATGACTCAACACCACCACAATCTAGGAGATTAAGTGGTCATCTACACTGCTCATAGAACTCCTCCAATGTGCTACACCCCCTTTCTCAATGAAGTAGTCTGCTCCAAGGCCTTAATTTGTTAGAACACTTAGCTCAAGGTTGCCTCACTTTAACTGCTATTTCCACCGGCCTTGTTCTCTCACTAATTCATTCACAAAGTCACTAATCAAATGGGTGCAGCTTACTTTCTAGGACCAGACATTGTCCACAGAGCTGAGGAGCTACCAGGAAAGCCTAGCCAGGAGGTGGAAAGGTCCTGGGTCAGAGCTGAGGCAAGTGTTCAGGGTAGTAGAGATGATAGTGCATGTGTAGAGAGGCTGGGTCAAAGTAAAAGAAAAAGGGGTGCTAGAGACTGAATGTTTGTGTCCCCTAAAATTCATATGTTGAAACCTAACCCCCAGTGGGATGGCATTAGGAGATATGCCAGACACCCCATGGTGAGAAAGATAGATAGAGATCGTCGGGCCCTGTCCTTACAGAATACACGGTCATGTATATAGAGACACACTAGCAAACAGGCAGTTGCTGTCCAGTGCTACAGGAGGAGAAGCTCAAGGATCTGTGGGGACATGTATGAAAGATGCCGATTGGGGTTCTATGAGGAGAGGTTCTATAGGTGCAGAGAAGGAAGTGTTCTGACAGAAACAACAGCTAAGCTGAAGGCTGAGCTGAGAGTGAGCAAGTCCAGTGGGAGTGAGGAGCATGAATAAGGTGGGAGGTCTGGACCAGAGTTGGTCCAGGGGGCCTGTAAAGAAGCTGGACAGACTTTGATATGTTTGTGAATGTATATCATGTACAATAGGGAAATTTCCCTCCTCCCCCTTCCATCCCCTCAGTTAGGTCGCCTTATTTGCTCATTTAACATGAGAAAGAGAGAAGGGGGAGGGAAGGAGGTGGGAATTGAGGAAGGGCCAAATGAGTGATGTGTGCATGTTATGCCTCTACCATCTTGTACCCCATTAAGATGTATGACTACAATGCACCAATAAAAACACTAAAAATAAATAAATACTTTTCAGGAAAAAAAGAAGCTTGGACAGAGATGAACAGGGGCGGAGCCAGCTTGTGGAGGGCAGGGTGGAAACAAGGAGTGTGCTCTGGCGATTACAGGAGCCTCTTAGCTTTTATGACCACCCTGGGTCCTACCCCCCCTCCTTTTTTTAGCTTATTCAGGCTATTATAATAAATTTAAGCCATGCCCTGGAGTAGGTAACTTAAACACAAAAGAAACCTATTGCTCACAGTTCTGTAGGCTGCAAAGTCCACAGTGGAAGCATGGCAGATTCAGGAGCTGGTGAGGGCCCTATTTCTGGTTCACATATGATACCTTCTTGCTATATCTTTACATGGTAGAAAGGGGACAGATCTAGTCTCTTCAACCCTGCTCCCTTTTTTGTGCTACTGGGAATTGAACCCAGGAGCATTCTATCTCTGAGCCACACTTCTAGCCCTTTTTTTTTGTTTTTTTTTTGTTTGTTTGTTTGTTTGTTTCAAAACAGGGTCTCACTAGGTTGCCGAGAGTCTCACTAATCTCAAACCCAAGATCCTCCTGTCTCAGCCTCCCAAGGACTAGAATTACAGACCTGCACTACTATATCCCATATCTTTTAATATTTTTTATTTGCATTTTATATTCTTATTTTTGCAGATTGAACTTGGGGGCATTTACCTCCAAGCTACATTTCCAGCCATATTTTTAGTCTTTATTTTGAAACAGGTTCTCACTAAGTTGCAGAGGGCCTCATTAAGTAGCTGAGGCCGTCTGTGAATCTGTGATCCCTCTATCTCAACCTTCCAAGTACTGGGATTACAAGCTTGCATTTTATATTCTTATTGGTACACTTTTATTAGACATCATAGAGTTCCACAGTGATGCAAACATCCATGCATATAGCACTGGGTCTGTTTGCTTCCACTTCCCACCCTGCTCCCCTCCCCTCCTTCCCCATACATGTTAGTGAGATTGACAGCGATGTCTTCTTACATGGACATGACATGATTTGCACTGTTTCCTCCCATGGTCTTCCTCTTCCCCTCCCCTCCCCCTTCCTCCAACTCCCTTTCACTACTCTACTGGCCTCTCTTCTTGTTTCTCTAAAATTCCTTTTATCTTCCATTTTCTCTCTAGTTTCTATATAGGAGAGAGAACATATGGACTTTGACTTTCTGAGACTGGCTGATTCCACTTAGCACAATCTCCTCTAGTTCCATCCATTTTTCTACAAGTGACATGGTTTTGTTCTTCTCTGTGGCTCTCCTCGGCCCCTGATGAGGGCAGTATTCCATTCTAGGCTTCACCTTTGTGACTAATCTCCTCCCAGATGCCCCACCTCCTAATGGCACCCAATTGAGGGTTAGGTCTCAACATATGATTTTTAGAGGACACAAATACTTGGTCCTTAGCACCCTTTTCTTTGTTACTATAAATCAGCCTCTCTATAAATTCATGATCTCCTTCATTCTCAAAATCTGTACCAGCTGTGACCCAGGGCCTCTGCACCTCAGGATCAGATCCCCATGACTATTACACTGCCTTAGTAACTCCCTGGTGTCATTTGCCCCAAATACCCTCACTAGGGCTGGCTTGAGAGGAGGCTTCCCACCAGAACTTCCCAAGCCTATCAGAAATGAGCCGTAAGTTATCTTATGCTGGTCCCAGTTCTTCCACCCAGGGGCACAAATGTACTCTTCAGTAAATGTTCTGAAGCACTTGAAAGCTGGTCTTACGATGAGAATCCTGGCCTCCTCTTCTCCAGAGTAAGCATCCCTGTCCTCCAGCTTTAAATATCCCCTTCTCCAGAATGAACTACTAGATGGGATGGGATTTTAAAATATAACTATGAATTTTATATGTATAATGTTGCGTAGTCATAAAATGGAATATTATTTAGCCATAAAAAGAAACGAAGCACTGACATACACTGCAACAACAATGAACCTTAAAAACATCATCCTGATTGAAAGAAACCAGATACAAAAGGGACATACCATCTGACTCTATATGGAGTATCAAGAAAAGGCTAATTCATACAGAAAGCACATTCATGATTTCCAGGGCCTGGGGCAGCAGGGAATGTGAAGTAGCTGCTAGTGGGTATGGATTTCTGCTTGGGGTCATGAAAATTTCTGGAACGAGAATGTGGCGATGATTGAATACAGAATGACACTGGCCTGTAGACCTTAATATGCTGAAAACGGTAAATTATATGTTACGTGTATTTTACCACAATAATAAAAAAAATCCTATCATTTGTTTAGTGCTCTATCTTTTAAGACATTTCCTATAATGTGCATTATATCACCTAATCCCCCTCCCCATTTTATAGACTGGAGCTGAGGCCTTGCCTGGCTTGGAGTCATGTCCTGGCCATGGCCACAGGCTCAGGTCAGCTGCTCCAAAGTCCTGTTCTCAAGCAAAACAGCAGATCTGCTGGCCTGGTGCTCATGGCCATGAGGCTATGATGGATTGACAGAATGAAGTGCTAGTGGAGAATCTCACCCACTTTGTAGCAGGGATGTATCAGTGAGTAGTCTGAGGTAGGAAATGAAGCAACCTCTCACTTGAGAAAAAGGAATAAGATTAAACCCTCTGCACTATCTTCTTTCCCTCTGGTCACCCTAGGTCTATCATGCATAGTTGCTGCGGTAGGGGGGGCCTCCATGAGTACAGAGCCTCGCCTCTTTCCCACAGTGCTGCAATTTGAATGCCCCACCAAAACTCATGTGGAAATTTAATCTTCATTGTGTGGTATTAAAAGGATAGAAAATGCATTCAATTATGGTGTTTGGAAGCTGGACCTTTGGGAGTTAATTATGGTTAAATACGGTCATAAAGATGTAGCCCTAATCCAAAGGGACTGTGGATTTCTAAGTGCAGAAGGTGACTTAAGCTAGGTAGTCCTTCTCACCATCTGATGCTCTGAGCCACCTTGGGACCCTGCCAGAAAGAAGGACCCTGCCAGAAAGAAGGTCACTAGATCTTGACCTCCCCCCTCTTCAGAGTCAAGAGGAGAATAAACCTTTGTTTCTATAAATAACAGTCTGTGGTTTTGAGTTATAGCAACAGCAAATGGATTAAGACAATCGGGAGCATCCTACTAGAGAAGACAAGTGAACTAGACCATGAGTTGAGGCCAGGGAAGCGATACCTGGGATACCAGTGAAGGGATTCACCAGGTGAAAGACTGGGAAGTGTGTGGGAAAATAATGGGGGCATTGTGCAGGAGGGAGAGCACTAGAAAGGGCTGCTGAGGGTCAGGCGAGAGTGATTTGAAGGGCTCTGTGCCTTTCCTGATGGGCAGGCTGTGGGGAGAATGTGTCCCCTAACAGTCTCCTTTACCCAGACATCTCCAGAGTAGAGAGGAAGGCCATGTGACACCATGCTGGGGGCTCACTCTGCTAGGGCTTCTTTCTCATCTGACAGCCTTTGAAAAGCTCTTGGGGCCAGTGCCAGAGGCAGGTGGGGAAAGAGAGAGAGGAAGTGGAGGAGGCAGAGCAGGACTGGTGGTTAAACTGGAAAGAAGCAAGGAAGCTATGAATGGTGCTAGTGAAAGGGAAGATAGTCAGGGGAGCCCTGGAGAACTAGGAAGGAGGGCAGCTGTGTGGGGACCAGCCTGGACTCAGCCCTGGGAGCACAGCTGGTGGCAGGCAGAAATGGGATCTCAAGGGAAAGAAGAGAAATGGAGGTTTCACATCTCAGAGATTTACATTATCAGACTCTGAGCTATCTGACAAAATAAGCAAAGACTTGCAAATGTTATAGGATTTGCTCTTTATAAGAACAGACCAGAAACAGCGGCTTAGAATGTGCAAGTGACTTGAGCACACAGCTGGAGGCTCAGGGATTTAAGCCCAGGTCCATCATGGAAAATGACCTACCTCATTCTCTGGGGCTTGAATTCAGGGTCTTCTGGTAAAAGGCAAGGAGGGGAAGACTGGGGTGAGTCACAGACAAGTTTGTGTTCTCTGACCTCAGGGGCTGGGCATGGAGCAGGTGTAGGAAAGGGGAGAGAATGTTCATCTCCTACCTGTTGGCCCCCTGTCAGGCACATCACAAGAACTTGCAGGCATGAAGGTCCCCACGGAAGGCAGGCATTGGAGCACCACTTCTATTAGGACCACTCATTAACACTGGAGGTTTGTCTACTCTCCTCCTGGGCTGCCGTCCCTCTTCAGTGAAATGGTCATCCTGTAACTCTGATTTGGCCTTAATCTAAGGACATATGTCTCCTGCCAAAGATCCCATCTCACAGACATGGAAATAGCCACAGAGGGGTCATAAGGCACCCAAGGTCACCTAGCTAAAAATGACAGGATAGATGTTTAGACATAAGGTGGTCTGATACCTCAACATGCAAGTTTCTTGCTGACATTGTCCTTGAAAAGCAGTGCTTAGCCAGATTAACTTTTTCCCAACTACCAAAATGCAAATAAAAAGCTGTACAGAAGTCCACATGGCACTTCTACCCTTTGAGTATGGTGGAATGAGAGGTGGTCCCTCAGCCTAGAACCACTACCCAGCACCATGTTCTAAAAACAGCATTTGGACAGCATATGAAGGAAGTCACCCCACAGGAACTATTTGTCTAATTATTCCACATTCAAAGACCATGTTCTTTGAAAACTAAAAGCTGAACCCACACTACAGATTCTGTGGATAATTCAAAGCATAATTATCCAGATTATTTTGACCCAGTTGGGCTCCATGAGAGAGCACAGACAACTGTTTCAGGACATCTTCCTAAGCTGCTCCTTGAAGACAGTATTGCCCTGAATAGGGCATCATATCCTTCTACCTAGACACATTAAGCAAGGGATCAAGCCAGTCTGCACCTCACTTTTCCCACCTGAAACACAAAAACCAGACACACTGATGAAACCTCAGCTCTATTGGCCCTTAGCTTCTCAGAGCCAGTGTCCTCATTCATAAAATGGAGAAATAACCAGTGTACACTTTGCTCCTTTTGTGTCTGCCCAGCAGCTGCCCTTCCTTATCAGAAAAACATCATCTTTGCCTTCCTTTAGGTCTCATGGCCCATTCCTTCCAGAAGTCACAGGGCTGGTCCTCTACCCCAGGTTCCTCTAAGCTGCACAGTCCATCCCCTTGGCCACTCTGATAAGTTTAGGCACAAGCCACAGGCCCAGAACTCAATTCCAGGACATTTTTTGGAATTGCTGATCATTTGCAAAAAAAATGACATTAGTCTGAGGCTGTCTGGGACCACCCTTAGGAAAAAAAAACTTGTCTGGAGTGAAGCCAGTAGCTAGGAAAGCAGAGTCAAGGTAGGAAGGGAAGAGGAAGGGAGAAAGGCAGAACCTAGTAGCACTGTGCGAGTCTCTGGGACAGGACCCACTGTGCTTAAACCAGCCCTAACTCCTTCATTTGCTATTGACATGAACAAGTTGAATTGATTCATTTTACACTAAAACTGCAATGATGCCTATATAATAGGCTTTCTGGGAGGCTTGGTTGAAATAACATAAGCAAAGCACTTAACCCAGTGCCCAGCACATAGTAAGCCCTCAATAAATACTGATAGCTATTATGAGAAGCAAATGAGATGATGGATATAAAAACAACTCAGAAAGGCATAAAGTGTTATATAAAAGTAAGATGCCTATTATATGCTTTCCTGTTCTCCAATGATCTATACCTCACATTGTGACTTTATGGCCCACTCTCTCCTTCGCTAAATATTTCATATGCCCAATTAGACTGAGAGAACCTCATGGCAGGGGCCGCTGTTTATATTCTGTGCTAGCCATCATGGAACATAAGTTGGTTGTGAAATACACCATAGCATAGCAACGTGGTTCAGACCAGAGGCTGTAGGACCTGAATACCTGGCTTCAGATGCTGGTTCTTCTTCTTGCTACCTGGAGAAACACAGGAAGAGGAATTCACTTCTTCGGGCCCCAGTTTTCTCCTATAAAAAGTAGGGCTACTGCTGGTAAATACCTCATTTAATTGTTTTTGAGAATTAGTTAATTTAACTTAAAAAAAGATCAGTCACAGTTATTATTAAAATAGTTGTAAAGGGCCAGGCGTGGTGGCGCACGCTTGTAATCCCCACACTTGGGAGGCAGAGACAGGAGGATCGTGCAGGTTCGAAGCCAGCCTCACTGGCTTAAGAGACCCTGTTTCCAAATAAAAATATAAAAAAATGGGTCTGAGAGTGTAGCCCGGAGGTAGAAGGGCTTCCAGGAACCCCATTACCACCAAAATAGTTGTAAAGCATGTATAACAGCACTTGGCATATAGTCACCCCTGTAAAGGCATTTGATAAGTAGACACCTCTCAATTTAGTTCCAGAGCATTTGCTGAATATTCAAGTGATATACATTTCTTTCCTTAATATTGTGAGGGAGAACATGAACCCTTATCTTTTAGATGATAATAGCTATTATTGGCTAAGGCCATGCTACGTTCCTTCACCTGTAATTCTTATGTTTTACTTACGCATTTCAAATCTGGAAGGAACAAAAAAGATGTCTAACTTTGCAGACAAGAAAAGAAAGAGCCAGAAAAGCTACATGATATATCCAAGGTACACAGCTTGTGAGAAACAGTGTGTGGGAGAACCCAGGCCCTCTGACTCCAGACTCATCATGCCCTCCGCACCATACCACACTGCCTAAGGAGATGATCCACAAGCATATGGCCAAAATGTATAAACACAAACAACCGCAGCTGCACAGATTCCTCCTTTCCTTTAACAAATATTTATTTAGCACTGAAATATGTATGACTGCCAAGAAATTAGGGAAATGGACTAGCATGAAGCAGAACCACTCCCCACCCTGTTGTTCTTGAGAAACAGGTGGTACCATTACCTTTATTCATTCATCTGGCAAATATCAAACCATTTATGATTTGCCAAATACTACGGGTAGAGTATCAACAGAGTTTACAATATCATCGGTTTTAGTTATATAAGTGTTCAATATTGAGCCAACAAATGAATCACTGAAAGTATCAATAATCAATGAATGGATGCATGCATACATGTGTGCATGGAGGATGGATGATTAGAAGAGAGATAGATTATTGGATGTGTGTATTGATGGATGGGAGAATGGATAGATGGAAGGATGAATGATTATATATATGTGTGTATATTATATGTGTGTACGCATATGAATGAACAGATGATTGGAAGAATGGATAGATGGATGATAGGTGGATGATGAATGGATGGATGGATTTTTGATCTTTGTTCACAAAAGATTTTACAATTGTCTTCCTTTGACTTTTTTCCAAAAGGACTTGATGTATAATGTGAAAGACTGAATATGGTCATTAAGGAGATGGAAGGAACATAGAAGATCAAGAAACCCAATTCCCTATCTTTATGGTACCTAAAGAGAGGTCATATAGGAAGGTTTGATTCTGTGACTTTCCTTGTCACAACAATCAGCAACATACAAGAATCAGCAACGTAGATTTCCTAAAGAAGACTCATCCCAAGAGCCCCTCCTTGAACAGAGAAGTCATGCTGTAACTGAGCCCCCTTAGAATGTGCTTAGCCAGAAAAGTTGATCAGGCCTTTGTCCCATTAGGAGATGGTAAATTCTGGATAAGAAGTCAAAGATCATCACATGAGTCCTGGAGCATCGATTTATAAGCTGCTAATAAAGTCCATCTGCTTATGACAGGAGTCTGCCTCTGCTTGTGATTACTGCTCCATAATGGTTCTTCAGGGGAAACATCTGCTGTTCCTATCCTGTTGCATATTGTCATCTCCCATTTGTATCACCCTTAAAGCGCATCTACTCCTGCTGAGCTGGTATGATGTAGGTGGCCAAGGTGTGGTAGGAGCTCTGGTCACCTCCTTCTTTGCAGTTGCCTCTAAGTCTTTGTTCTTTTGTCCTTTCCCTCTCTGGCCCGGGGATATTCTCTGTTGCTTCTTGCCTTTTAGAATGTTGGTTCAGGAAGCATCTATCCAAACCCAAAAGTACTGGACTTTCTCCCCTAATTCATTGACTATATTGCAACTTTAATACCTTTGGCTTCTGTGTCAAGGATCGCCATAAAAACACATCCTTACACTTTTGGGAATTATATTAGTCTTCTTGGTTTTCAACAAGGTAGTATCATGACCAAACAAATTCCAAACTGAGACCTATATGTAAAGGTTTTGTTACAAGAATTTATCAGAGAGGAGGAAGAATATATATTTCTTGAAATTTTGTTGAGAACTACCAAGGCTAGTGTAGAATTCCTGATGTACTTTAACTGCCAGAAGGCAGTGAAATTCCTCATGCTTCCCTGTGGAAGCAAAACATCAATGACACAGGTTAAGAAATGCAAACCGAGCCACCTGCTGTGCTCTTCAAATATTTCTAACGATTTTTCTGATGCTTTGAACTGATTTAACCCAAAGTGTATTTGGCCCCTAAACAGTTATTCCTTTGATTTTTAAACTGGGGTGTAATTTAATTCAGAGTCTCAACTCTCCACTGCTTCTCAGTACAAGGCTGGAAGCAAAAAGCCTCTGAATCCAGTAGAACTACTTTCATTAAGACAAAAAATTATAGTTTATTTATTTCCAAAGAACATGGCCAACTCAGAAAGGAAAATGGGCAAGGCTGCAAAACTACAGTTAAAGGAATTGGGTAGAACCTGAAGAAACCAGGTATGGTTTGTGGAGGGATTTAATTACCAAACAGGAAATGCATCCTATTCTAGACCCCTGATACCACCCTTCTTCCACATGTTTTTTCTCTCAACAGCAGAAGGAAAACCAGGATATAGGAAGATAAGACTAGAGATCGTTAAGAAAGGCAATTGAAATATTAGCCCATCCTTCTGCACCTATCTTTATCTCTGAACCAGAAGATATGCTACCATAGCCAGTTCAAGTTGTACTAGATCTCATAAGGCAGTGCACTAAAATAACCATCTCTTTACAGGAAGATGGGCAGAGGTCAGAGAACTCACATTTGAAATGATTGGAAGCAAATATTTTAAAAGGAAGGGCATTCAAACTTGAATTTGCAATGTCCAGCGCCTGTTGTGATCACCATCCTCCTGACTCCATTTGTTGATAATGAGGGGCCACCCTAGTTGTTCTCAAAGCAAGAGTTTCCCTATAACCACATTCAGAATCATTTGCAGAGTCTGTGTCCTTAAATGTTCACAGTATTTTTATCAAACATTAGGAAAGCCCTTGGTAATTTGCAGCAATTTAGTATGCTTGCTTTGCTTTTAGAAAATCCACAGCAATTCGATAAACACCCAGTCACTGTGGCTGTTAACACACACACACACACACACACACACACACACACACACACACACAGAGTCTCTACAGCTGCCTGCCAGCTGTCACTCCGGGAAAGGAAGCCATCAGAGTCTTCCCATATACTCCTCATCTCTGAAAACCTCACTCATTCTCTCTCCCATTCAGTGTGAGCATCGCCCCCAGAAAGCCACATCCCTTCACACACAGCTTCAATTCTGCCCTTCTCCAGGGAATTGGGAGACAATGGGCACATAGATGAGGGGCCCATTTGGCTTTTAGGTACCATCTGTTGCATTTCCAGGATTGAGCAAGACCCAAGAAGAAGGATCCACCTCTCCATCTGCTCACTTTAGCACAAGCTGGTTTGGACTCGCTGAGCCTGGTTGAAAACACACGTACAAAGGCAATAATATGAACGCCACCCCCAAAGCCTGTTTCTTCTGCTAGCCCCTCAGCTTAGTTACTGGTATGTAGATTCATAATAATATTGTCTTTACCTATCTTCCCACTTGCTCTAAATTTATGGGGTAACCTTAGCAATTCTTCCTGAGAAAACGCTGTACTCTTTAACATTTTTCCAAAGAATGTTCTTATATAAACTATCCAATAAGATCCACAGATCTTACACTGTTGGTGAAATACAAGTTCTGACAGAGACCTACTGCTCTTAGGAGTCAAAGCCACATCTCATGCCTTACTCCTATGTCCTCAACAGAGAGACTTATATATGAAACATTTAATAAATAAGTGTTGACTTTAACACATGAAATGATTCATATTTAGCATCATTGACAGTATGATTTGGATATATGGGCATAAAAATCCACAGTCTTTGCATCTTGTCTCTTCAAATTAAAAAACAAACACCCTCCTGGAGATCTCTATCAGCCTCCTCCGGTCAAACTTAACACAGTCTCCAAAAAAAAGGCTGGAAAGTTTGTCATTCCCCAAGTAAAGCAGGTCATACCCACCTCCTGCCATGTGTCCCCCCATTCACTAGTCATCTTGTGTCCCTTGTGACTCACCTGCAGCCAGGTGATTAGGGACAGGTATCTGGTAATGGCAACCAAAGAAGTGCCTCTTCAGTAGGCTTCTGTGTTTCTTTCTCAGAGCCAACTTGTTATAACAGTTAGGGGCTATGCAAATATGGCTAACTACCACACTCACCCCTAGCACTCCCTGAGAACAGGAGCAATTGCTTGTCCTCAGAGACAGAGAGTCACCTAAGGGTTGAGTAATACCTTCTAATTGAACCACCCCCTCCCTTGTGGCAGAATGCAAAGCACAAAGCCTGCATCAGAATGGCCACCTGCACAGCCATAAACAACCTTCCGCAAGGAACCAATAACTTTCCTAAGCTGTGTTCAATGTGCTGCTTCCCAGCTGCAGACCCACACTGTGACCAATGCCTGTGAGGCCAATGGCCCAGATGGCCCCTGTCCCCCACACTGTCCTCCAAAAACGCACAGCCTCCTCAATGGCTGCATGTTGTCACAGCCTCTGGCAAGCCCTGTGCCAAGAAATAAATGGAAAACAATAATTTTTCAGTGTTGCTTCTTGCATCTATGGCCTGGATCAGAAATTCCTAAAAAAGGCATGTTTGATAAATCCATCCAAAATTACAGGCGACGAGGAGCAGGGTGAGGACAAATCCTTCACATGCATATGACATATTAAATATTTAAAGTTGCTACATAGATCTAAAAAGCCAGGTTATTTATTTTTGCAGGGTTGATCAATCATTTGTTTCCCTAAAGAATGCCAGACCTTTAACTACTCATCTGATTATGTCTGCGGCAACCACATTGCTGTTACCCTGGTACTTAATATTTCATCCACATGGCTCCCGGGCAGACCAGGCTCTGCAGGAGGCTGATTCTCCAACGGGACTCCTATTTGCTCTGAGAAATTATTCTGCTCACCCCTATTGCACTCAGCTTCCCCTCCCCAAAATTAAAAGGTGGAGGACAGAAATGAAATAATAACTGTTTATTTCTTTTCCTTCTCACTTCAAACAGGAGATTTACTTTCAAAAACCCCATTAAGGGTTTGATGTGTTTGCTGAAAAACTGCCACTAACTTTAAAAGCCCCAGCAAATTACACTGGCCTGCAGCTCCCAGTAGCTGTAAGGCTTCAAGATAAGGCGAAATTCTTGTCTCAGCAGCTGTGGTGTGGTTTGAACTGATACCAGCCCAAGTAGCAATTACCTTTCCACATGTTGGGTGGCAGAAGGTATTCCATGATTTGTCACTCTCGATGATAACAATGAGTAAGTGTTAAGTGCCTGCAGGTAAGCTAGACATGGTAGCAGATATAGAAACAAGGACACTGCCCTCAAGTTGCTTCAGCCTAGAAGAGACAAGACAATAAATCTGTCACAATTCTGGATTCCCAGTCTCATCAGAGATTTGGCTTCTTTCTATCTGGCAGCCAGTTATTTCCTACAATGCCACACTTGTTTGCTATTACTGATTATTCAGTTTAGTTAGATGCCTACCTTTATACTGATGTAAAAAGAAATGAGGGAGAGAAATATGTTGGTCAAATATACATTATAAATAAGACAATGTAACAATTTGTGCCACCATAGAATATCCTGCCTGATTTAAATATTGAGTGATAGGTACTTGCATTATCTAATTTCACTTGGACTACTATAACAAAACACTCTGAATTGGGT
Organism: Muscardinus avellanarius; assembly: GCF_963383645.1. Taxonomy (NCBI): domain Eukaryota; kingdom Metazoa; phylum Chordata; class Mammalia; order Rodentia; family Gliridae; genus Muscardinus; species Muscardinus avellanarius. Next base: position 134,653,760 of record NC_137786.1, read on the forward strand.
GGCTTATAAACAACAAAAATTTCTCTTGGTTCCAGAGCCTGGTAAATCCAAGATCCTGCAGATTCCATGTATCCCATGAGGGCCCACTTTCTTGTTCTTAGATAACCCCTTCCTGCTGTGTCCTCAAATGGTATAAGGGAAAAGGGGCATCTCTCAGGTCTTTATAAGGGCAGAAATCTCATTCATGAGGGCTTCGACCTCGTGTTTATCACCACATAAAGGTTTTACTTTCTAATGGTATGACCTTGGGGATTAGGTTTCAACATGTGAATTCTGAAAACCATGAGCTTTTGAACCATAACACACATAATCATCATGAATGTTCCAATTCTATGGGTCAGGGGGAATTTGATCAAAGTCTGGTAGACACTATTTGTAGCCACATCTGGAAGCAGAGATTTTGCTCACATTTAAGCTGGAAGGAGCCATTTAGATCTCAAGTGAACATTTTGCAGGTATAAAAATTGAGACCAAGTAAGAAAAAAAAAGACATCCAAAGTATCTGATTCATTGTTCTTCAATGCTCAGTCTTCCAATTGCAGGAAGAGGCAAACTGAGTCCTTAGAAGTCAGTGTGAGATAGGACTCCTCTCTCTCTCTCTTGTTATCTCTCTCTCTCTTTCATACACACACACACATACACACACATACATGCACACACAAACACACACACACACACACACACACACACACACTCCTACACTGACCACATCTAGCCACATATTCTCTTGGGCCTATAACTTAAGCAAGCATTCCAAGTTTTGAACATCTACCCTAGACACACTCGAATACACAGGATTGAAATCCAGTAAATTACCTGTTAAAGTAAATATTATGCATACTAATAAACTTGGCATCAAATAAGATCTACAGGCCCAGTGAGTATGACCAATTTAGAAGATGGTAAGGAAACATCCCAATCCAGCTGGTCAGAACTTGACCACCCTCATACTACCACACTCTCTCCCCTGGCCTGCAGACAAAACTTGAACTCTTCTCTCTGTTCCTACTATTACCTCCACCAATCCTCCCTTTCTAATTTATTCTCAGTAAAGGACCCAAAGAATTGTCTAATACATAAGTCAGATTACAGCTTATAAATCTCCATGGCTAAACCGGGCGTGGTGACGCACACTTGTAATCCCAGCATTTGGGAGGCTGAGACCAGAGGATCGTGGTTCGTGGCCAGCCTCAGCTACTTAGTGAGGCCCTCTGCAACTCAGTGAGACCTGGTTTCAAAATAAAGAATAAAAAATAGGGCAGGAGGTGCCGCCTGGAGGTTGAATGCCCCTGGTTTCCATCCCCAGACCTGCAAAAAAAAAAAAAAAAAAAAAAAAAGTCTCCATGGCTTTCCACTGCCCTTGGAATAGCTTCTTATTTTGTTCTCTCAGTATCTCCATGATCTGGTATCAGAAAAATCTCTCCATGTCTATCAGCAACATTGCTTCTCTGTACTCACCTGGACCAACCCTCTCTGTCCCTCTATCCCTTAATAATTCCAAGATGGTTTGTGTCTCAGGACCCTGGATATTTCTTTAGTTGAGAACACTGGCACCCAGAGTTATATCTCTGATCACCCCGTCACCTTCCATCACACTACTCTGCTTCATTTTTCTTAATACCACATATAATTCTCTTACTTGTTTGCTTTTTTTTGTCTTCTTCCCTGTAAGCTATTTCTGGTGGCCACTGGACTGGAAGGAGAGAACATACCCACACATCAGAGTGAGGTTGAATTCAACTGTGGCTCTTTAAAGAAGTTAAGTGGGCACCCAGAGAGGACCACACGGATGCAGTGGTGCACACCAGTCAAGGTCACCCCAGCACTGAGCAGCTCAATGCTCCCATGCCCTCATACACAGAGCACCTTTTACCACTCAAGAAGCATCAGCATAAATAATTCATTGAAATTCAATAACTGTTTACAATAGCAAGTTCTCCTCATCCTTAAGGCTGGGCTCATTTTAGGAAAGATCACTTATACACTGGGTAGAGAGAGGTTCATGCCCACATGTTTCTAGGTAATATCTCTGTCTCCATCTGCTTTTCATCTGGAAAATGCAATTTTTTTTTTTTTTTACATTTTCCACCTGAAAGGTAAGGTCAAGAAGAGAAAAGAGCCCCAGGTTCATGCACTAAACAGGTATGCAGTCAATTCTCACTGGATGAACTGAAAATAGATAAAGATATTCACAAATAATGTCCACAAAATCAGACAATTCATCCTGGCTTTCCCTTCACCTTGCTTAATTTAGGAAGATTTACAATAAGTGTCTTCTCTCATCCTCTGAGCAAATCCCATAATAATTTCTAATTCATTGACTGGCTGATTTTGTGCCTCAAGTCACCAAAGCTTTTGCAGGAACTTTGCAATAATTGAGGAACTGGAAGTGGAAAGATGGATGAGAAGATAATAAAGCCCAGTGATGATTAGTTCATAGAAATGCACGTAAAAATGACCCACCCAGTTGCTAAAGGTCAGCTGCAAAATTGGCTCCATATTTCTCAAAAACAAATATTATGTTCACAGACTATAATATAGCCTTGTCCACTGTCCCCAGAGGATCCTGGAGTAGGTAAAGCATAGTCACCATTTTGCCCTGACCATATATGTTACTAAGTCTCTCTATCTGTATTTCTCTTAGCAATAAATTACAAGTTTCTTTTTTCTTGCTTTTCAAAAAAGACTTTATGATTTTCCCACTTTTCTCTTCACTCTGAATTTCCCAGTTTCAAGCCTGTTGTGTCTTAGGTATTTCGGGAAGTTCCCGCACACCTTTGCTGACATGAGGCACAGGGTAAAGCAGCCAGTGATTTCATTTAGCTTGTTTAGTCTTTTTTTTTTTTAATAACAAGTTTGACTTTCTTGCCAAAGATTAAGGCCTAACCTTCTCTTCTGAACTTTTCCAGCAGATTTTTTTCAATGAACTTATCCACGCATTCAGTCTTCCAGTTCCTCATTTACTGTAATTCACTGTGCAGTTACACTGTGTCTTTCTTGGACTCAGCCTCTAGGGGAGCATCTGAGCTGTATAGACAACAATTCTGGATGGGACAAAGAGGCACCCCAAGGGCAGCAGAGCAGCAAAGCCCATCAACTCAGAAAGCCCACAGGCTGGAGCAGCCGGGTATTTAATAAGGACGGCGAGTCCCAGCTTAATTGCAAAGTGATGGCCCTGCTAAGTAGGCCCAAGGTCTGAAACAGGACTCAGTGCAATCTTGAAATCATGTAATTTTTCGCCTCAATGAGCATGCAAATGTATTAGGGGGAGAAAAAGGAAAAAGGGGTCTTGATTCAAAGACTTCTGAAAATGGCAAGGATGAGTGATAAAGGGGCTTAGATCACAGACGCAATGCTGTAGCACCATCCTCCACATCTCTCCCACCCAGCAACCTGAAAAAGGAAAGACCCCAAGGTGGGCAGCTTCTGTTTGGCTTGAGAAAGTCCCCTGATGACTTAGGATACAGAGTCCAGCAACATGCTGACAATCATACCATTCATTCCCTCCTGCTGCCCTTCCCATGGCTCTAAGACATGGGGCTGATGGCAGTGAGGATGAGGGAGAGGTCTTAAGAGGGTATAGACAAGTCCCTTGCCTTATGGGAGACATGGCAGACCCCCTACGGGAGCCAAGTCACTTAGTGTATACTCTCCATGTCTCCTTATTTTCAAAGAGCAAGAAGGCAGCATTTCCGCTGTGGGATTTTCCAGAGCTACAGGATTTTCCCAGTAGTTCAGACATGTCTTAGCCATGCAATTAGGAGAGTTAGCCATTTTTAAAACACCAGTCTAAACTCAAAGCAGAAAACTATTTAAAATTTTTCTGACAATGTCAGAAGAGTTAGGAAAAACAACCTTCAAACAAAGTCTTGAATTTTTTAGAATATACTAGAAACATACTGGGTTCGGACCTGCAGAAGTATGGGGAAAGGCCAGTGTTCCTCACCAGTGCCAATCCCAATCCTTGCATGCCCCTGTTTAAAAGTGCCTTTGTGTGTGAATCGCCATGCTTGAGAAAGTTCAGAGCTCCGTCCAGGGATCAAGAGGGTCCAGCCTGTCCAGAGAGGCACTCCACCAGTATTTATTCCCTTAATTCTAGAAAGCCAGTACATGCATAACTGCAGGGCCTGCAAAATGTAACCTCTAGGTCACTAAGGGAAATTAACATTCTCAGCACTAAAGTCTAAAAATGTAAAGTGTACAAAGTGTATACCCTCCAAAATGCTGTGGGAAGAAGACTTCCCAGATTTCCACACGGGAAAGAGAGGCAAGGATGGGTGGTGTCAAATATGATGAGGATCTCTGCACCATTCGGGCACTGAAATCCTGGCTCACTATTCCACAGGAGCTAAGACTCCGGCGACAACATACTCATCAAGAATTTAGATTATAGGAGGGGGGAAGCAGCATATCCCCAAGAAAGAGCATGTATCTCTTCCTTCCTATGTTCTTTAATTCCAAACTAATCCCATTTTAATTACATTTATAAATATAAAATGGTTAATGCTGTACCATGTAAAACACCCACACCCACCTTAAAACCGCACTTTAATTTCCAACTCAATTGCACATATAAATTTGAAAACTGAATACTGGGCAGATGAGAACAATTTCACAGCCTCCCTCACATGAGCCACTTTGAAAACCACAGTTGCACTTTAATTCCTTCAATTGCATGTATAAATTTTTAAAAAGTTAATGCCATACTGTAGAGAAGAGCTTTAATTGAGTGTTAACGAGCTGCCAGATCAGCTTCTAGCCAGCCCCATTACACAGCAGGGAGCCTCAGAGGGATCTCCAGGATACAAAACTGAGAGCATCTAAATACACCATGCGCACCCGCCACCCTCCATACAACCCACACTGGCACTTGGCCCCTAGGCTTGGTCTTTTCTTTGAAAGGAGATGGAATTGAGCACCCACACAAATATGTCAGCCTCACAGGGGAAAGGCAGCTCTGGGTGATCCTGGGATCAGGGCCATTCTGTTTAAAGTGACCACATACTTGTATCCTTTAGAATTCTAGAATTTGAGGCCTCTAGGCATATACTTCCCCACTTTGTAAATGAAAAGACAAGAAATTCCTTACCATACAGGTGGAATGACTTGATCAAGGTCACACAGTAAATTAGTGGCCAGAATCAGAAATCAATCTCATGTGTGGTTTTCCCTCCATTTATAATCCACAGCCACACAGAGATATTTTTAAAGTAGGTGTTTTCTTTGAACAAAATAAACACATGCACACACACACACACACACACACACACACACACATACACACTCATTTTAAAAGATTCAAAGGACCAGGGGTATAGCTCAGTGACTGAGCACCTGCCTAGCACATGCAAAGCTCTGGATTCCCTGCTCAGCAGGGTAGAGAGAGGGGACACAAGGCCTATGACATGAACAGATACCTCTGCTCCACTGCACTTCATGGCTGATTCCCTCTCAGACCCTGGGGAAGGGGACAATCCTCAGAGCCAAATGGGACCGCTGTGAGGTGTAATCCTGTAGGCTTTCCTCCTTGGAATTTCTTTGAGTCCATCCTGCAGTTCCATGGACCCCAGTCCTTCAGCTTCAAATTATATTCTAGCTTCTGAGTAGCTGTTAACAAGACTAGTAACAGCCAGGTGAGGAGGTGAGCACCTGTAATCCCAGTACTTGGCAAACACCAGCTAAGTTATTAAAGGCCTCTTTATTTAAGCTGGCACCTTTGGGCAGGTCTGCTGACCATGGGGGAAGGGACTGTTGACCTAGCAGCAGAGTCACAGTCAGCAGAGTTATATGGTCAGCAGAGTCATGCCACAGAGAGGCCGTGAGGGTATTTATGTACCAGGTCTTGGGGTGGGGCTGGCAGCATGAGGATGCCAGTCCTTTCGCGACATCTGGAGTCTCGTGGCATCTAGAGTCTCGCGACATCTTCACTTCTGGCTTCCTGTCCTGTGAGGTGATGGGGAGGGACCTGATCTATCATTAGTGAGACCCTGTTTCAAAATAAAGAAAAAAGATAGGGCTGCGATGTAGCTCAGAGGTAGAATATTCCTGGGGTCAATGCCCAGTACTGAGGTGGGGGGGGATTATTCTGAGCCCCAACACTTTGTCCTCTTTTATACTACAACTTCCCCTCTTCCCAGGAAGTTTCTAAAAGCAAATCCTTACACTTGTATACCAAATGTTGACAGAAATGGAACTTGAGTAGATCTTTTCACTTTCATTATTTTGGTTGTTTGTTCATTTCTTCCAATATGGAGAAAAATTGCTTTCAGCACTGTGACATTCCTGGAAATACTTCTTTAAAAAATATCTCCTGTTTTGCTTATATTCTTTCTGTGTAACTACTGTTAATTGAAGGATAGACTTTCTTGATGCACCTGAATTTTTTCTCTTCTCTAGCTAACCTATTCAATGCTCTATTCTGCTCCATCAACTTTTCATCAAATTTTTTACATTAAATTTTAAAATATTTTTATCTATATTCAGTTGTTAAGGGTGTTTCTTATCTTTTGATTGTTCTTGCTCATGGCAAACTGTTCTTTCAAGAGACCAACATTTTATTCTGAAATAAACTAAAGGGTCTTTTTTAAAAAGTTTTCTTGTCTTCCCTACATTGTCTCTTTTGTCCTTTTTAAAACCTTTTTTATGTTGGTCTCGGGTTTCAATTGTTTGACTGTCTTAGTCCATTTTCTGCTGCTATAACAGAATATCACAGATCAGGTACATTGTAATGAAGAAAAATTTGTTGGCTCGTGTTTTCAGAAGCTGGGAAATCAAGTGAGGGACTGCATCTGGTGAGGGCCTTCTTGGTGCATCATTCTGTGGTGGAAAAGCAAAACAGGCCAAGAGAGAGATAAAAAAAAAGGCAACCTCATCCTTTCAGAAGGAACCCATTCCCTTAATGACAGTATTAATCCATTCATGAGGATAAGACACTAAGGACTAATCACTTCATATTAGTCTCCAGCTCTCAACAGTGCTGCATTGGAGATTAAGTCTCCAGCAACTACCTTTTTTGAAGATATATTCCCACCATGGCACTCCAAGTGATCCATGACCCCATTCATATTTAGGAAAAACCACTCGAGAGCTAAGTGAAAGCTGTGTGTGTGGGCACTGGATTGTGTGGCAATCACTGGGGCTACAACCACAAGTGTCGGCCACATGATTGCTGGGAGGCATGTATGGACCTCTTTACGGGCACATGTTAGAACGTGTGACCACCAATGCTACTTGTGGCCATGTTTCATATTTTGACTGATGTCATATGAGAAGACAGGCACAGCTTCTTCCCCTCTCCCATGGCCGCAGCAGACCTCCAGCTCGTAGCTGCATCAATTTCTGTCCTTATGCAAGATTTAGAGAAGAACCCCTAAATAATCTACAAGGAACAGTTAATGTGAGTGAACAAAACTCTGTTGGTAAAGTCACTGGAATTATTTAATACAGCACAACATATACTATCTTAAAGGATAGAGAAATTGATACACAGAAATAGAGGGATACTACATCAAATGCCTTAATAGATGGCAATGGCTTATATGAGCAACAAGCAAACTTATGAAGGATTAGGATATGGTGATCCAGGTGAGGCAATGGAGAAACATTGGTGAAACTTTCAATGGAGGAGTGCCCAGATTTTTTGTTAAACATTAGTCTAAGTGTTTTTGTGAGGGGTTTCTGAATGACATTAACATATGAACTTGTAGAATGAGTAGATTGTCTTCCCTAATGTAAATGTACCTTGTCTAATCCAAAATAGCATAATAAAGCACTGAGTGAAAAATTGTTTTTCTTTGCCTGACCATTTTTGTACTGGAATAACAGCCTTTTGCCTTCAGATTCAGATTCAGACTAGAACTTATGTCGCCTGTTCTGTTTCTCAGGTTTTTGGACTTGGGTTGGAACTGTAGCTTTGACTTTACTCTATCTGAACTTCTCAATCTTCAAGTCATGTGAACTTATTTCTTACAGTAAATAAGTCAATAGTCATATTTTTCTATTTCTCTGGAGAACCCTAACTACTACAATAACTAAACAAATTTGTAGCTCTAGAGAACTCGAGTATTAGGAGCATGTTTTTGTTCATGTTAATTGTACTGGGCATAAATTTAAATATGAAAGATAATGATGAGCTTATAAAAGAAGGTGCGAGTATCCAAGTAGGAATGCAAAGAAACAGAGTCAATGAATTTGAGTATTTCCATAATTGTAAGATGAGGCTGCTCCTCAAACACAAATAATAATAGATAAAATAAAAAGGAATATTGGGGAAAACTAAAATTATGAATGAATTAAGAAGCACAACAACACAGCCATCACACCCAATGCTAGAACTCCTGAAAAGACAAAAGAGTCCATTATAAAAAAAAAGTCATGACATTTAGAAAATACTTCTGAGTGATAAAACACTCAGGTAAGAGGCTTATGGAAGGGTTATCCCACCAAGGCCCTGATTAGGTTTGCTTAGGTACTTGTAATTAAAAGAAAAAGAGGCATGGGAGCAAATAAGCATATATATATATATATATATATATATATATATATATATATATATATATATGTGTGTGTGTGTGTATATATATATATATTTGCATATACATATAATGACTATAATCAAAGATAATAAAGTAACTATTTTTGAGGGGTTTGTAGTGGTTAACAGAACTGTCAGCCTGGACTGTGATAATGGGCTTCCATTATCTATGGACAGTTCAGAAGCCTGATCCATTCCAAAGGAAAGCATGTCCCTCGACATCCACCTCACATGAAGCAAAGGAGAATAATGAAAATAATGAAAATAATGAAAAGGGAATATTGAAAAAGCATACTGTGGGCACAGGCCCACAGAAACCAGTGGATGAGGGAACAAGTCCAAGACAATGAGTCAAAGCATAATCAAGGGCCATTCCCCTCTCTTAAACCAGGGACCCTGAACATAGATGCCCTGTGGGATTCACCACTAGCCAGTGCATGACTCCTCTCCTTCCCCTTTCTATGTATTGATGTTGTTCTCCATTGTTTTATGATTATGTATCTGTGTGCTTCTGGGTCACCATATTGCTAGGAGGCATGTATGAACCTGAAATGGAAAGTTCTAAGTATCATTATTGAATGAAGAGACTGAGCACGAAGAGACTGGTATCCTGTGCCAATGTTCAGAGGTTGTATTTGACACCGTTACTAGATGAGAGAATAGAGTGATCCACCTCAGGGTGATATAAGTACACTTTGAATGTGGGAATAAGAGTATATAGAATACTCAGTGACAAGATAAGAAGATTGTTGGGCAAGTTGATGATATATATACTAGTTGTATCAGGCTTTGGTAAAACTTCACTCTTTCGCCATCTCTGAAGTTATATGTAGCCATATTATTTGCTTTAACCAATGGAAAGTATGTGGGAATATGTGTTACTTCCATGGGAAACTAAGAATCAGTCCAGACACTGTTGGTAGGAATGTAAATTAGTATAGCCATTATAAGAAACAGTATGGAGGTTCCTCAGAAAACTGAAAATAGAGCTGCCATATGATCCTGCTATCTCAATTCTGGGGGTATATCCAAAATAAATGGAGTCAGTGTGTTGGAGAGATGACTGCAATATTCATAATAGCTAGGATGTGTAATTGACCTAAGTCCATCAAGGGATAAATGAATAAAGAAATAAAACATATAAACTTAGTACTATTTAGTCTTTAAAAAGAAGGAGATCCTGGCTGGGCATGGTGGTGCATGCTTGCAATTCCAGCATTTGGGAGGCTGCGACTGAAGGATCACGGTTCACAGACAATCAATAGGATCATGGTTCATGGACAGACTTAACAAGGCCCTTCACAACTCAGTGAGACCCTGTTTCAAAAATAAAAAGACTGAAAAATAGGGTTGGGGTGTAGCTCAGAGGAATAACGCCCCTGGGTTCCATCCCTGGTATGAAAGAAAGAAAGAAAGAAAGAAAGAAAGAAAGAAAGAAAGAAAGAAAGAAAGAAAGAAAGAAAGAAAGAAAGAGAGAGAGATCCTGTCATTTGTGACAACAATAATCAACCTGGATGGCATTATATTCAATGACAGTAAGAAAAAGACTGCATAGACTGCATGAACTCACCCATATATGGAATCTTAAAAAGTTAAACTCATAGAAGTAGATATTAGAATAGTCGTTACCAGGGGCTAGAGAGGGGAGGGAAAGGACTGGAAAGACATGATTAAAAGATGCAAAATTTCAGTTAGGCAGTAGAAATAGGCTCAAGAGTTCTGTTGTTCAACATGGTGACTGAAGTTAAAAGCAATATTTTATATACTTGAAAATTTCCAAGTCAATTTTAATTTAATTTAAATTGTTCTTAACAAAAAAATGACGGAATACAAATGTTAGTTAGCTCATGTTAGCCATTCCATAATACAAGTATCTATCAAAACATCATGTTGTACATCATAAATTTATCCATGTTCTGCTCACTTATTTTAAAAATAATATATGTATTTAAATATATTAGCAACTTAACAAAAACATTTAAAATATCAGTGCAGAATTCACCACACATTTTTTTTTCTGCCACAATGGTGGCCACTATACCTGATAAAGACTGTTTGATTAACTTTAGTCCCTGGATGAAGACAACCCAGAGCAAAATCTCAAGCCAACTAACAATGGCAAGTAGCTCAAGTGATAAATAAATATTCACTGGTGTGAGTTAGCAAGATTAATGGCTTGTCTGTTACAGCAGCATAACCTAGCCTGTGTTTCCTGCTAAACTTATCAATGGTGGGCTTCTCAGCAGATTGGCAGGCTCAGTTTTGATTGGGCTACACTAAATATCTGAAAATCTTTTATTAAATGCCAGTAAGTTTTCCTGGAGAGGAATTATCCAATCTTCTGTGTAGGAGGATTGGTTGCCTGATTTGGGGAGCAGGATAAGAGGAGGCTGGAAGTCTCACTGTTTAGTACACAAACTTTCACTTGGTCCTTCTTTATTTTCAGAACGATTTCTCACCTCTCCTCCTCTGCGAAAATTTTCCAGTTTCTGCTGGGTGGGAGTAGAGCAGTCATACAGCCACACAGGCGGAGAGAAGCAATCTGGGTTCTAGTGCTTTTTAGCAATCAAACCTTCTCTTTTCAGACACAGTGGTGCTAGGGCATCCAAACCCAAGGCCTGAGACTTGAGACTTTTGATTTGCCTTCTGTTTGCTTCTCTTTCAATTTCTCTTCCTCTCACACTTCCATGCACATGTGCATGCACAACAACACTCGAGTTTTAGTTGGTCCATTTTAAGGCAGTTACCTGTCTGCTTTCTAATTCCTGATGTTTATATGACCATCTCTCATATGCTGTTTCCTCTTTTCTTAACCTTTTTGTATAATATTGATATTTTTTCCCTTTTTATATCTTTCATTGTCATTTTAGTGAGCTTTGGGGGGAGCAACCAAGATAAAACCACATGTCCACCACCCCAAGTTTAACCAATACCTCTCTAACCTGTTACTAATTCTACTTAAAATTCATACCATCACTTGCTGCCATAAGGGAATTAGGCTTATTTATCAGTCAATTTATAAGTATTTACTGAGAAATTCACATACCATATGGAAGACACTGTCATAGGAACAAGAAAGACTGAAAGCCAATTTTTAATAATCTCTCAGTCTCTCAGAGTATGTTCTCTCTCTCTCTTTCTCTCATTCTTAGAGTATAGAAAGTATAATCTTGTCTCATCTATGTAACAGCCTGAACCAGTTCAATCATTATTATTAAATAATCAATAATTTTTATTATTTATTTATTTATTCATTTTGGTTCTACAAATTGAAGCCGGGGCATTCTACTTCTGAGCTACACTCTCAACAGTTGTTTTTTTTAAAACAGAATCTAAGTTGCTAAGAAACTCACTAAGTTATTGAGGCTGACCTGGAACCAGCTGTCCTCCTGTCTCAGCCTCCCAAGTACCAGAATTACAGACAACCGCCACCATGCCCAGCTACATCAAGAGACTTTAAGGGGGCAAATGCTAATAAATTCAATCTGATTTTCTTCTAACAGTAAAATTTTTCAAAACAAAAGCCAGAGGCTCAGAGACATTAAGTAAATTGTTCAGTCTCCTAAAGTACTATAAGTATAATGATTATATTTACTTTTTAAAAAGAATTATAATTACTACTCATTTACATACTATACCTACACTTGCTTTTAATCAGCTAGCCTCCAGTTAGCTAGCAGCATACATAGGGTATTTGACATTCAGGCCAACAACTTTGTGTTTACGCAGCATCTCAGGGAATTCAAGATTGACTTTGACCTTGAGGTTGACTAAGGAGTTCTATAAGACTTTGGGGAGGAGGTGAGATTTCAACAGGAAGCTGGGTGATCAGGAGCATGAATTGAGCCTCCAAGGTAACTCTGAGGGAGAGCTCTCAATATTAAGCAATTCCAAGAAAGAGTATGAACACACTTAGGACCATGGGAGTCATTCTGCACACCAAGTCATTCTGCCCTTGTCCTAGTCTATAACAGAATATCACAGACTAGTTCATTTATGACAACAAAAATTCATTTCCTCACAGTTCTGGAAGCTAGGGAGCTCACTGTCAAGGTGTTGGCATCTAATGAGGAACTTCTTTTTTTTTTCTCAGTTGTTGCTTTATTCACAATACATAAGAATCCCTTTCAAAACATGATTCCAAATCTTGCACCTTGAAGAACTATAGTCTAAGGATTGTAAAATGATTTGAACAACAAGTGGTTGACAGAAACATGCTTAATAAATATTGGTTGGTTGCTTTCTTTTTTAAATTTTTTATTTGTGCATTATATTCTTACATCATATTGGGGTAAAAAATTTGTGTGTACACATCACTGATTTAACTCCTACCCAATTCCCACCCAATTTCCTTTCCATCCCTCCCTCCCTCGCTTGGCTTAAGGTTGACTTCGATATATTTAACTATATTGTGTGTTTTAGAGATTTCCTCTTCCCCCCTCTTTTCTCCTCCTTTAGGTTGTCTTGTTTGCTCCTCTATAGGATTTCCTTTTTCATCTAGAGTACCTTCTATGACCCTTTTCTCCTTAGCTTTCACATATTAGAGAAAGCATCTGAGCTTCTTGCTGAGCCATAACATGGGGGAAGAACTCACTCATTCCATTCCTACAGTAAAGGCATTAATCCCTTCATGGAAGCAGAACCTTCATAGCCTCATACAATACATGAATTTTGAAAGTTATATTATAAGCATAACATTCCACCCTGATTCCTTACATCCACATGTTAGAGACAATCCCCAGTGAAACAGTGTTGAAAGGTGGGACCTTTAAGAGGTGACTAGGTCATAGGGCTCTGCCCTCAAGAATAACTTAATGTCATGTCTTGAGAGAGAAAGGGCCCAAGAAAAGATTGAGTTTAGTCTCCTATCTCTCATATGATGCTTTGATCAATAATGCCCTCACTAGACAAGGCCTTTCTTAGACTCCCAAGATTCCAGATCCACAAGCCAAATAAATTTCTGTTCAGTATAAAATAACCATCTGAGCCAGGTATGGCATACCCCTGTAACCCGGGTACTTGAAAGATTGAGACAGGAGGGTTACAGGTTCAAGGCCAGTCTTGGCAACTTAGCAATACCCTATCACAAAAACAAAAACTAAAAAGGGCTAATGGTGTAGGTCAGAGGTCTAATAGGTTCAATCCTCAGTACAAAAACAGAATAAAATATCCAGTCTGTAATTTTCTGTTACATGTATCAGCACAAAATGGATTGATATTCCCCTAGCCCTGCCTTCTAAGTCTTTCAAAGCAAAGATCAAGTGAAGTCCCATGTCCTTGAAGGAACAAGGGGACAGAAAAAATTGGATAGTTCTATCTGAGGCATATCCTCTCTAAGCCATCATCTCCACATACTTTAACTCATAAGGTCCAACTCCAATGGAGACCTTTTCCAACAAAGAACCTGAGATTTGTAGAACACCCCAACCTTTAGCCCTGAGATCTTATCACCCACTCCTTCCCTCACTACACTAATCCTTCCCTCCCTCCACACACTTCATCACAAATTACACTACTTTCTCTAGTGTCTATTTCTCATCCATGTCCCCCACCTTTGCATTAATAGGGCCAAGTACCTAGGAGCAACGTGATAGCCCAAAAGCAGGCAGAGGAAGGACCAGCAGGCAAAGTTCCTGAAGCATTGAAACATGCTAAACTTTAAGCCCAGAGGCTCTTATGAGCAAAGTCAAAGTAACCATCCAAGAAATGTTCTGCATCCCCAGCCCTGATCACTCAGGTGACACCAGGAAGACACACAACCCAGAGCTCTTTGAAAATGCCACCTGTTTGAAATAAAAAGGAAGAATCTAGGGACCACAACAGAGCCCCATGCAGATGCTTGTAGAGGAGAGAAAGGGAGACAAGGACAGCATTGGGTTCCCTGCTTTGCAGAGGAGAGATGGCTGTGCTGGGTTTTCTGAGATCATTCCCTCGAGTGCATTTGTGGGTTTGCACAGAGGCGGGTCTGTGAACTCCCACCCATATGGCTCCAGCGTCTGAGGACAGGAAGCAGCCTTTAAAACATGTCTGAACTCACAGATTGGAGTAGGAGGGTTGAGTCAGAAGCAGTCGAAGAGCTGGAGTGCACAGAAATGATTTAGCCTTCAAATCAGGTTGAAAATCTCCACTCCAGCAGTCTGATTGCCAGGACTCTGATGGCTCATCTTCTAGTGTTTAGACTCCCATGAGTTTCAGTCTTCCACTCCTAATCCTGGTTGGAATTAACCATCAGAAGCAAATGTGTGAATCAGGCAGGGAAATCAAAGTAAACTTTCACAAATGAGAGGTCCAAGGAAGGACCCAGGAATAATGAAATTTCCCGAGGCTCTCTGCTTTGATTCAGAAGGTTTTTTGTTTTTGTTTTTGTATTTTGGTAGTTTCATTTCTAAAGTCCCAAACAAAATATGTAATTTGGCTGGTTTATTTTAGATGTCAACTTGACTGGCCTGGGAACACCTAGAGATCTGGTAAAGCATAATTTGGGGTGTGAATGTGAGGATGCTCCCAGAAAGATGAGCATGTGAGTCTTAGTGCATGAAGTGGGGAAGATTCGCACTGGGAGTAGGTATGTACCAACGAGTCAGCCAGGGCTGAGAGAGCAAATATGGAAGGTGAATTCTCTTCTCTGAGAGTTGAGACACATCTTTTTTGCTGCCTTGAATATCAGAACTCTAGGCTCATCAGCCTTTAGACTTCAGTCTTTGCACCAGATCCCCTCAGATTCTCAGTCAATCAGCCTTAGACCGAGAAGGAAAATTCTCTAATGCCCATGATGTACTTTAACAAACATATCAATGTCAGTCACCAAACCAAACATGAGCAGGGAGGAGAAGGAAATGGGGTGGAAACTGGGTAAGGGCTAATTGGGTGATGAGTACATGAATGTCTCCACCATCTTGCATCCCATTAAGAATACAATACAACAATAAAAATTTTTTAAAAAGAATTGCACCATCATATGCCCTGGTTCCGAGGCATTTGCGCCTAGGCTAAGCCATGCTACTGGCATCCAAAGGCCTCCAGCTTGAAACCTATCATGCGACTTCTCATTTTCCATAATCACATGAGCCAATTTCCCTAATAAATTTTCTCTTGTGTATCTATAAACAGATCATTTTTGTCTTTTTGCAGAATACTTATATACCAATCAATTGCTTTTAAAGATTCTTGAATACCCTGGTTCTCCTAAATCAGTGACTGAGTCAATATAAGGAAGAATTGAACTACAAGGAAAATCTCAAGGGAAAGCAGTGGACAACTCTTCTGAAGTGGTACAAGACCCCACTTGCAAAAGACCTCCTCTACTCCAGACATCAGTGTAGGACACTTTATAGAGGTTATCCTATTTGTGTGTGTGTGGAGGGGGTACCAGGGATGGAACCCAGGAGCATTATACCTCTGAGCTACACCCCCAGCCCTAGTTTTTAGTCTTTTTATTTTGGAAATAGAGTCTCATTGAGTTGCAAAGGGCCTGGGTAAGTAGCTCAGGCTGTCCCTTGAACCCTTATCCTCCAGTCTCCGCCTCCTGAATGCTGAGATTACAAGCATGCACCGCCATGCCCAGCTGAGGTTATCCTATTTAATCCTACTGAAAACACCTGAAGAAGGTCGTCACAGATGAGGAAATTAATTCTCGGAGTAGTTAAGTGGCTAAGCAAAAGAATAATTACAGCTAATGACAGTCGAGTTGAGGTTCCTCTGGTTCTAAAGTCTTCCATTTCCCCTGCACCATGCAAGAAGAAAAGCATCATGTACTCAAACTCCAAATCACATCTATGGCAAACAAGCAACTTCCTCTCTCTGTCTCCTGTGAGAAGAGTGTGGTATCCCTAAGAAGATGCCATTCCACATCAACTCTTTCTGCCATCTTCTAGTTGTAGAATATGATGAGCAAAATATTGGGATTCTCTCTCTCTCTCTCTCTCTCTCTCTCTCTCTCTCTCTCTCTCTCTCTCCCCTCCCTCCCTCCCTCCCTCTCCCACATCTCCTCACTCCTTTAGTGAGTGAAGGCACTTGGTTTTTGCCAATTCATTTCCCCCACCCCCACTCCAGCTCTGACATTCTCTCTTGCCTTCTGATCTTCAGCAATATATTCATGTATTCATTTAAAAGTTCTGTCTGTGCTGAAGCCGGTGCTGCTTGTAATTGCTGGCGGCCAAAAGCTGTTCTGTTTTTTCTGGCTGAGTGTACCAGGCAATCATCAGCTGTAATTATTTCGAGTCTTGTTACAGATGGAACTTCTAGGTTTTCAGTCTTAAACAGAATTCATTATTCAAATGTCTCCAGAACTGACAGTAAGGGGTAAGGTGCAAGCCTCCTGGTAAGCCCAGGAAACCACCAAAGTCTCAGAAGAAGAGGACTGGCCATGTTAGTAGACACCTTGGTGGCCACATGTCGCTTTGGGTCTTCCAAGTCTGGAAACCTGAGCCCCAAGTGCTCATGATCATCCTCCCTGAGGTCTTGCTATTAACTCTTTGGTGTCTGAACCTCCACCTTTTCTGGGGACAAACATGTGACCTCTCACACATCTCCCAGCTCCAAACCCAGAAGACCGTGTTAGATGTATCTTCAGCTCCCAGCTGTATCATAGTCTTAGTTAGAACCCTTTTCAGGTTAACACTGTTTCCTGGGAACAGAGCTCTGTTGAAAAAAATGTCAATTTCAGAGCTTTGAGGGGGAAAAGGCTATTCTCAGTGACATCAGCTGCCCTGCACAGGCTCCAGACCAGCTTTAGAAACAGACATGAGGCATCTCCTAGCTCCTGAGCGAGTTTCATGAGGAGGTGGACAAAGTACTACCTGACTGTCCATCTAGCTTCCCAGACTTGGGGGAAAAGGCTTCCAAAGCACAGAGTGGCAGAAAGAAAGACCTCTGAGCAAGGTGCCATTCCATTCTTCCTTTTTTTTTTTTTTTTTTTTTTTTTAGTGGTACTGGGGTTCCTGGAAACCCTTCTACCTCTGGGCTACACTCCCAGACCTATTTTATATTTTTATTTGGAAACAGGGTCTCTTAAGCCAGCAAGGCTGGCTTTGAACCAACATGATCCTCCTGTTTCCGCCTCCCAAGCGCGGGGATTACAAGCATGTGCCACCACGCCTGGCCATTCTTCCTTTTTTTAATGTGTGTGTGTGTGTGTGTGTGTGTGTGTGTGTGTGTGTGTGTGAAAGAGAGAGAGAGAGAGGCTTCCTACCTCCAAGCTATACCGCCAGCCCTATTTTTATTTTTATTTTGAAAGAGTCCTTCTAGGTTGATAAGAATCTCACTACTTGCTAAGGCTGTCCTTGAACTTGCAATCCTCCTATTCCAGCCCAGCCCAAGGTGCCATTTCTTAGGAGCATCCCTAAGAGCCAGAATTGTGTAGAAAGCTGTTGTGTGACCATGCTCTAGAGAAAAATGTGAGGGAATGGCATGTAGAGCTGAGTCCAGAGTCATGGAGGAGATACCCTCAGCACATACCTGCATCCCCATTCCAGCATGACAAGCAACAGAATGCAATCTCTCTCCATTTACTGTCCTAGGGAAAGAGCAAAGTTCCCAGTGTGGACCCACATGATAAGGAGCCCCAGGATTCCAGAGGACAGCGATGCTGGTACAAGAGACAATTGCCTCCCAGCTGCTTCCTTCACACTCTGGGAAATATCAGATGTGACTTCAGTCTGCTCTTCCCTTCTGCCCTGCCCTGGTTTCTATCTCTTACCCTTTGGCCTTATAATTCCAGTTGTCTGATGCAAATTCTTGCTGGTAGAATTAAGGTCTCTCTCTCTCTCTTCTCTCTCTCTCTCTCTCTCTCTCTCTCTCTCTCTCATTTTATTTTTCCCACCCACATTTATCACTCTCATTTTCTCTGGCTCTCACTCCAGAATCCCCCTTCAACACGCATGGGTGCACACACTCCTAGCTGGCCCTTTCCTTCTCTGCAAGGGTTATACAAAGACCTGAGAAAAGAGCCTTGGCTGGCAGAGGCCCCTGGCACAGAGAAGGAACAGAGTAGCAGGGGATGGGACAGAAGAAGGAGGAAAGAGGGTGACAGATGGCAAGGTGGCTCTGACTACACAGACACTGTACCCCTTCAGGGTGGCATCTGCACAAACCCTCACACTCTTCTTCCTTGGGATCCTCCATGTTCCATAACAAGCCTGTATCTATTCAACTTAGCACACAGTGATGATGAGTCTACTATGTGCTTACAGCTGGCTAAGTAAGAGGGCAAGAAAATCCAAAGGAGGACAGAAGTGCAGAGTAGAGTGGGGAATCTGCAAATGGCCTGGATGGCTTCGTGATAGTCCATGTCCACTTTGTCCAGCTGAGCAACAGGGCCAACAAGACCTGTGCTGCTTATACCAAGTAATACTAGAAAACAGGAACTTGTGAGTTCCTCTCTTTCTTATCATATGATAACATAGGGAAAGTTGGATAGTGGAAGCTACCTGTGAAAGAAACAGCTATTGTCATAAGAAGGGAAAAGAACCAATATATATTGATAAGCCCTCTATTTGACAAGCAGCATCCTAGGACTGTAACACATGTGATTTGTATAATCTTTGTAGGAATCCTATTATATAAGTGTTCCCATTTTACTAATGAAGAAACTAAGTCCAAAACAGGCCACATCACTTGCTTCTAAATAGAAGAGCAGAACTTGACCCAATGTCAAAATCTAGATGCTGAATGAATGGGTGTCTGTAGCTCTGTGTTCTAACATCTCTCCTCTCACACCTGATGTATTGCTTAGTCAGGGGTGTAAAAAAGCCATGGTGAACCTGTATCCAGCAATTAAAATCACAGGGCCAAAGGGTGAGGTTACCCATCATGTTGATAAGTTGTTTGTAGAGGATGTGGCTTTTTGCCTGCTCACAGGAGGTTTACAGTTGTGTTGGAATGATGGGCTTCATATGACATAACTGAACACTCATATGTGAAAATGTACAGTTAAGTCCAAAAGTGACTAATATGTACTATAGAGTTCAGAAGATCCTGCAACCTGAATGGTTGTTTAGGTGTCTGAGTCCATTCCAGCTATGATAACAAAATGCCATTTCTGGTTAGGTAGTTCATAAAACTGACACTTAGTTCTCACAGTTCTAGAAGTTGAGAAGTCAAGATCAAGACCAAGTAAATCCTATGTCTGGTGAGAGCTCGATTTTTGCTTCAAGAGGATGCTTTCTTGCTGAGCCCTCACATCGAGGAAAGGCCAGGGAGCTCTCTGGAGCTTCTTCTATAAGGGCATTAACTTCATTCAGGAAAGTTCCACCCTTATGACCTAGTTACCTGCCAAATGCCCTGCTTCCTGCTACCCTTAGAATAATGATTAGATTTCAACATGAGTTTGGGGGTGAAGCCAAAATTCATATCAGATCACAGTACAGGCTTTTTTCCCCTCTTTGGTGTTAGGGATTAAACCCAGGGATTCATGCATCCTAGGCAGGAGCTCTACCACTGAGCTTCATGCCCAGCCCCAGAACTAGGCCCCTTGATGTAAGAAAACAATTAGTTGACCCCTGAATGTCAATTGATGGATGAACAGCAAATGTCCTGGCAGAAGAGATAGCCTAAGCCAGGCTTTGCCAAGGACAGAACTGTGTACTTTGGGCAGTGTGCTTACAACCAGCTAGAGAAGATGGACTACACGGGGGAAACTGGGTTCTGGAAGACTAGAACAGTAAGGGAGGAATAGCAGATGACAATGTACTTTTTTCAGGGGGATGAAACAGGTAGCAGGTAAAGAGAATAGCGGAAAAAGAGAGTTGCAAGAGCCCAGACCCAAAGTGACCACAGCTGGAACTTAAAGGGTAGCAGCAGTAATAATGAGAATAAAGTGTAAAAAACCACAGGACTTCAGGACTCAGGGCTGCAAAGGACCAAGAAGAGAAAGTTAGGGACCATATGACTTTGGACAGTAAGGTAAACTTCTAATGGTGCCCAGGGCCAAAGAGAACAAAGCAGGGTTGAGCTGTGGATGTAGATGTTTACTTGTGAGTGTTTCATTTGACACAAAGGACGATAACTCAGAATCCAGTTGGGAAGAAAAAATATATACCTGTGAAACAGCCAGAACACAAACTGCATACGGAAGAGGTGAACAGATAGAAATGCTGGAGTGTAAACTGTATACATAAATGCTAAAATTGTATTTGTATAGGGTGGGGAGTGAGGCTCAGCAACTTTTCTGGCAGTTAAGAACAAAAGAATAAATTGAAGCCACTTTGAGTACTTTTCTTCTCTTATTTGTTCTCTTAATCCCTCCTTCTCCTCTCCCCTGCCCCAAGCCTCACCCCTGTTTCTTCCCTTTTTTTTTTCTTCTGCCTTTGCCTCATGAATTTTCATGCACACACTACCAAGAAATCAGAGCGAGGGCCTCTGTAACCTTTGACAGACAGTCTCTGTCTTTCTATTCCTTCCGCACCCAATTTTCACAGCATGTTGTTTTTTCTTAGTTGGGTGGAAGTTCTGAGTTGTGGGCTGCACCCTGGCATTTCTCTTTCTTGAGTCTGGAGGTTTGAGAAAAGAGGGCTAGAAAGAGGAAGACATGCATAGTATGAATATCACTGAAGATAATTTGGACTTTAGAGCTTTTCTGGTACCTTCCCTCAAATGCCCTTGATGAGTTAAAGCAGCACATGCCAAGCTGGGTTATGGGAGGAGCCACGTTCCACCGCTGATGCGGCGTCCCAGCACTCTAGGAAAGAGCAGCACCCAGAGATGAGTCCAGTAGAAATGCACCATTCGTCCCAGTTGGGGCCAGCAGAAGGTTTCAAGGCAATGGGCAGGGAAGGTTGGAAGTGGGGTGGAGCCAGTGATAGAGAAGTCAGAGTAGGCCATATTAGGGAGCCCAGAGAGGCAATAGCACCAGGCACTGGGGGCATTGTCCAGTAAGAATAAGGCCCCACAGCCAGACAGTGGATCATTACAGCATTCTAGCTCTAAGGAGGGACTGGCAGGAAGAGCAGAGCCATACTCCTAAAGAGGGACAGGGGAGTGGTAAATAATATTCATTTCCATAGTTCATGGAATATTTTCCCTATGATTATGCCAGACTCCTTACCATGTCAACAGACTTTAAATAACCACAACAATGTCACTATAAAATAGTATCATTAGCCTCACTCTGTAAAGAAAGAAACACCAGACAGGCTGTTTTGCCCACGTTATACAATTCAAGGAGGAAAGTTGAGACTTTAATCCAGATCTATATTACCACAAGAGAAAAGTTTTTAGAGAATGAGACAAAGTCAACAGAAAAGCGGCAAGAGCTAGAAGTCCTAGCTTCTGGAAAAGGACGTAAAATGTAAAGTTCAAGCATCGGGGCTGGGTGTGGTACCTGGAAAAACCCAAGTATCTGATCTGGGAGGCCTCAGCATCTCTTCTGCCTAGATGAGGACCTAAGTTTCTACACATGAGGACCACACTGACCCATCTAGGATAAAGAGAGAAACCCAGTGGTTGAGAACACAGCTGGGCTGGATTCTACTTGTCTAAGATTTTAGAACTACTTCAAAGCCACTTCTAAGAGCCATAGTTTTCCAAGGCCTCCCCATACAACTGTGATCCAAGAGGATTCATGAGGTTGGGCAACTTATAAACCTCTCTGAGCCTCCAATGAAATAAACAGACTTTCAACAATATGATCCAATGATCAAAGGTTCCATAGTTTGAACAAAAATACAAAACTGTGGTCTATACACACAATGACATTTTACTTAAAGAACAAAATTATGTCGCTTACAGGAAAATGGATGGAACTAGAGAATATTATGCTGAGTGAGATTAGCCAGCCTCAGAAAGTGAATGGGTCATATGTTTTCTCTCTTACATGGAAGCTAGGGAGAAACTGGAAAACAAAAGGGACTTCAGATAAATGAGGACAGATAGTAGTAGAATAGTGGAAGGGGGCCTGGAGAAGACGATGGGGAGGAGAAAAGGGAGACCCAATGAAAGAAACAGTTGGAACAAACCTATGTACATAGGTGATGCTATCAATACCAATTTCAGTATTGTGAACAAGGAGGAGGAAGGAGCGGAGTGAGATCCAGAGGGAAGTACATCAGGTGCTATATGTATGTATGTTTCTATCTCTCTGAAGCACCAATAAAAGTACATTAAAAATAATACAAGCTAAGATGTCTCAAAATCTTGAGATTATTTTACTGGAAGAGAGAAGAGGAGGTATTATAGTTAGATATAAAATTTTAGATGGAAGAGGGAAGAGGAGATATTATAGTTAGATATAAAATGTCCCCTCAAGAGCTCACTTATTAATGTTTGAGTTGATATATTTGAGTCTTAAGGGTTGTAATCCCAGCAGTGGATAAATCCATTGTAATAGATTTACCTCAGTGATATCCAATAGGACAGTAGAGTGTGGCTGGAGGTGGGTCCCTGGGGGTACAGCCTTGGGGATTATATTTGTTCCTCGTCCCCTTGCTCCCTTGCTTGCATCTGGCCTCCATGTTGTGAGGAGCACAGCCCATGTGCTTGCCCTCTGTCCACCTCCTGCCACTATGCCCTGAGATCCTCCATCCCCAGCCTCACATGGACCGAACCCAAAACTGTGAGAAAATAAATCTTCTTCCCTCCTCATTATGCAGTCAATCTTTTAGCTTTGAAAATGCTGACCAAAACAGGAGGAAAGAAGCTCCTTCTCCAAGTGATACCTTGTGAAGACTCACCAGCCAGCCACAGTAGAAAAATCCTGGAGGTGGTCTTTCCACTCTGCAGCTGCCATCCAACTTATATTAAGACAGATGAGGCAGGATCATGTAGGTATGTGGGGGCATTTTTCCACTCTGGTCTCTGTAGGTGTCATTGAATTATGTGGTATTCTGTGATCCATAACATGTATCAGATTCTATTGCCAATGTCTTGGTGAATAATACCCATTCAAAGTATTTATTAAACTCCCTATCATGTGACATGTGCTGTGCTAATGAGTGAGTAGGCAAATGAGTGAGTATAAGATACTACAGAACCAATGAGCTGAGACTTTATTTTCTAGACAGGACTCCACGACCCTGGCCTGTATCCCCAACACTCTTGTCATTCAAAGAGGTAAGTAAAACACCTCAGCACCTTCTTTTCCTCGTGCAAGAGGAAAAACAATTGATTCTGCCAAAATCCTTGCCACTTAGTAACACTGACTTTGTCTTATGTATGTTTGTTTTTTTTAAAAAAATGAAAGCCCTAAAGAAATACAATTAAAATATTCTAATTATTTGTGTTGGGATTATTTGTTTTCATCCACCCCTATTAAAAATATGAATGTAAATTTGAAGTGGTTTCAGCATTCCCGTGAGCTGCTGCCTCCTACCAAGCCCAACATACTTGCTTTATGGAAATGTGTTTGCTGGGTTCCTTTAAAAATTATCATTATTTTGTTTTAAAGGGATTTTCCCCACTTCTCTCTCAAATAGACAAAATAATTAATTAGTGGCAGAGAGTTTTTGTCTCTGTGTTTTCCTTTCTTTCTAGACCATTTTAGGACATCAACAGGGAAGAATGTGGTGGAATAAGAAATGTATGGAGAGATTATTCGCATAGAAAACACTATCAGATATTTTCAAATCCCTAAAGCTGGCTAAGGGGACAAGGCCAGCCAGGATTTTCATACTATCTTGGATTAATTTTTTATCCTTTTTTCCAAAACCATCAAAGAACAGCATAACATGTTATATACTCTAGAAATATCCCCAGGAGACAGATGGAGACCTGGCACTGTAAATGAAAAACTGAAGGGTCAGAGCAGCATGACATATGGCTCCCGGTTGCTGGGACTAAAAGAACTTGATATACACCCAGTACCCTGGTGGCAAGTACTGTCGCAGCTCAGTGGTTCTATATTTTTTCCTGAAACTTTCACTGGGATATCCTCTTTCTAATATCAGAAAAATTTATTTGTTAAAAGAAACCAAATGAGCGGGGCATGGTGGCGCACACTTTAATTCCAATATTCGGGAGGCTGAGACAGAAGGATCGTGGTTCAAGGACAGCCTCGACTACTTACTGAGGTCCTTTGCAACTCAGTGAGACTCTGTTTCAAAATAAAGAATAAAAAAATAAGGCTAGGGGTGTAGCTCAGAGGTAGACTGTCCCTGGGTTCTATCCCCAGTACCGCAGTACTGCAAAAAAAAAAAAAAAAAAAAAAAAAAGAATACTAGTTTACCTGTGTTTAAGATAAAGTGAGAGCCAGGCATGGTGGTGCACACCTATAATCTAAACACTTTGGGGGCTGAAACAGAAGAATTGCAGGTTCAAGGACAGCATCAGTAATGTAGCAAGACTTTCAGCAATCTAAAGAGACCCTGTTTCAGACTAAAAATTGAAAAATCTGGCAGACCTCATTGATCCAGTGAAAATTCTCAACACTCAGGCCTTAGGAAGGCCAGGATGCAATGCTGAGTGAATCACAGATCACTCTGGTGCGGCCTCTTAATGGCTCCACTCTGGCGATCTTTGCTGCCTCCTCATCCTGTCAGTCTGGGAGATGATCCATCTGAGGCTGGCCTAGCTTGGCTGTACTCAGCAAGGCTGGATTCTCTGATTGGCAACCCTACCTAAAGCATATGAAATGAAGAAGAGTCAGTTCCCCATGGGAGGGGCTAGTGACTGTTGTTACCACCAGGAGAGGGAAATAGAAGATTGGCCAGCTATGTAGTGTTCCTCTCTTCCCACAGATGAGCATATTCAGTGCCTAGCCTTAGGAAGACCCCACAAGTGAGAAGTCCAGGGCCCCTCTGCCCTGCCCCATTATGAAACTACCCACTGGAAACCTGCCTTTCTCCATTTCAACTAGCAGCAACTGATTGAGTCAAAATTGACAAGCCTTGCCAGATATGGTGGCCCACACTTGTGATCCCAGCGCTTGGGAGGCTGAGACAGGAGGATCACACAGGTTCAAAGCCAGCCTCAGCTACTTAGTGAGGCTCTCAGCAACTTAGTGAGACCCTGTTTCCAAATAAAGTATAAAATAGGTCTGGGCGTATAGCTCGAAGGCAGAAAAGCCCCTGGGTTTCCACCCCCAGTACCACAAAAAAAAAAAAAAAAAAAAAAAAAAAAGATTGACAAGCTTTAATCCCAAGCAGGCAATTATCTTCTGGGAGTCCCTAATCACTGAATGGCATATGAGAGCAGGAGAGGAGGCAGAGAGAAAGAAAAATAAATAAGCTTTCCATACATTCAGATTTTCTGTCTCACTCTCCCAAATACCACCTTATTTTGTCAGTTGCTAGATCTGCGGGCTCTTCATCATTTTCTATCTACATTTCTTCATCCTGCTGGGGACTGACCAGGCAAGTGAACTCAGAATCCCAGGTAGTAGAGAGTAAGTATTAACATTATCATCTCCTTTATTAGTTGGTCATTTTTTCTCTCTTTATTTTTTTCCATAATATATTTCAACTACAAAAAGATTGCCTGAGTCTTCTCAAGCAGTTTTTTAAGCCCTGTGGAATAAGACCTTTTTTCTATTGTGGGGTGTGTGTGTGTGTGTGTGTGTGTGTGTGTGTGTGTGTGTGTGTGTGTTATTAGAGATTGAACCCAGGAGTGTTTTACTTCTGAGCTACACACCCAGCTCTATTTTATTCTTTTATTCTTTGTTTTGAATCAAGATCCCATTAAGTTGCCAAGGCTGGCTATGAGCCTGCAATCCTCCTGTCTCAGCCTCCCAAATACTGAAGTTACAGGCCTGTGCCTGTGCCACCATCCTGGTCTGTTGTGATCTTGATCTTCTCCTCCAAGTTATCACAAAAGAGTGGTGGTGGTGGTGGTGGTGGTGGTGGTGGTGGTGGTGGTGGTGGTGTGTGTGTGTGTGTGTGTGTGTGTGTGTGTGTGTAATGTGGGACAGAACCCAGAGGTGTTCTACCTCTGAGCTGTATCCTAGTCGTTCTTTTTATTTTTTTTATTTTGAAACTGGATATCACTAGGTTATTGAGAGTCTCACTAAGCTGCTGAGGCTGATCTTGAACCTGCAATCATCTTGTTTCAGCCTTCCAGGTACTGAAATTATAGTCATGTGCCACCATACCAGGTTCAAGTTACCTTTTCTAAGGCAGGACTAAAAGAATCTAATTCTGAAATTCTTTCCTCAGCAAAAGAGATAGTCATCTCCTGTGCTTCAGGAACAAAAGAGTTCCTCAGGAGACCTCACCTTTGCCCCCACAGATAAAAGTTAACTCTCTCCAGTGCTTCTCAATCAGTTTCTACAATTTCCAGAGTATTATTTGAGGAAATATAACCCTAGCGAATCACCTTGAAATACCTGGATTATATCATTCGCACCAGAGTCCAGGCCTTTCTCCTGGCCTGCTAAATAATTTTTATTCTGTATTTGCATCAAAGGTTCACAAAAGTATGGTTATTGAATTTGTAAATGACACAGGCTGAGTGACACACTCTGGACAATAAAAATGGTGACTGGCTGAAATCTTCAACAGAACTTAATAATATGAAGTGCAATAGATAAAAGGTGAAGTACTGCTCATGAGTCACAAAAAAAAGAACAAAAGGCATCTACTGTGTAAGATAAGAGGTGGTTTTTTTAAGCAGCCCCTGGAAGGAAGTCACAGGAGTGAGTCCATGACAAAATGGTGGTGAAGAAATGATATTATTCCAGCCATCTATCACTTTGGAACGAACCACCACCAATTCCGCTTTAAAGAAATTGATGAGCATATTGTAAAATTTATATGGAAATGCAAAATCTAAAGCAGCATTTTTTTAAATGACAAATTTGGAGTACTCACGCTTCCGGATTTCAAAATTTACTGTAATGCTACCGTTATCGAGACAGCATGGAGATAAAAATATAGATCAATGGAGCAGAATCAAGAGTCCAAAAATAAATCCTTATGTTTATAGCTGATTGATTTTGACAAAAATGCCAAGGCAATTCAATGAGGAGAGGGTAGTCTTCTCTGCCAGTGGTGATGGGACAACTAAGTATAAAAAATGGGATGAATTTAGACCCTCACCTTCTATCACAAAGAGAAATAACTCAAAACACATTGCTCCATATTGTATACATGGGAATAGTCTTTTTTTGATGATCCAATGGAGTAGATTTTAAGTCAATGAATAGAAATTACAAGAGGAAATAATGAGATACTCAACAAGAAAGAACTTTTCAATCAAATATGGAGGAAATGTTGAAAGCTCCACACCTGAGAAAAATTCAAGAATAGGTAGAATAACAAGACACAGAAGGAAGATTGTAAATTAGTACAACCACTTTGGAGATCAGTATAGAGATTCCTCAAAAGGCTAGGGATGGAACCACTGTCTATGACTCAGCCATACCACACCTCATCTTTCCAAAGGAATTGAGCTTAGAGCACTATAGCAATACTTGCATATCCATGTTTATAGCAGCACAACTCACAATAACCAAATTATGGAACCAACCTAGGTGTTCATCAATAGATGAATGGGTAATGAAAATGTGGTATACACAATGACACTTTACTTGGCCATAAAGAGGAACAAAATTATGTCATTTGCAAGAAAATAGATGGAACTTGAGAATATCGTGCTGAGATCACTATACTTGCTGCTTTTAGGTCCAGCCAGCCTCAGAAAGATTTTTCTCAGATGTAGAAGCTAGAACAAAAATAGAAACTAAAAGGAACTTTAGTCAAATGAGGAGAGAAAACAATATAATAGTGGAAGGGGATAAGAGAAGGGGAAGGAGAAAGGAAAAAATGAGGGTTGAGGAAGGGAATAGTTAAAAAAAAAAATAAGGATAGAGCTATACAAGGAGGTTCACTACCAATCTCTCTAACATAAATGGGAGTAAGGAAGGGGGAAACAGATATATACCATGTGATATATACAGGTATTTATGTGTCACTTTAGAAGTATAAAGACCTTAAATTAGAAAATTGAATAGGCAGAGTAGCCACTGACAGAAAGTAATGAAGGATCACATTCAGAAATCTTAACTTGTATTCTGATGGAATCTCTTACATACTTGCTGCTTTAGTTCCATTTGGCCAATGGGTTACAAACAAATGTTTGTGGAAATCTCCCACAGTTAAGGCAGATTTTTCAATTTCTTTCTGTTGCACTATCATTTTTTCTGCACAGATTTCTATGGGCCTGTGTTAGATGTACACATACTTGTCATCTTGGAAAACTGAGCACTGTTTTACCATCTAGTGATCCTCTACATCCCTATAAAGATCTTAAAGTCTTCTTAAACCCTCTACTTTTCAATCTTCGTGTGTACCTCACACCCAGGCAACTTGCATCTGAGGTCAAGTATCCTGTGTGAATGCCTGTCAGGCATCCTGTGTGAATACAACCATTGGGAGTCTAATCTGCATTATTGTATTTTTTCTAATAATCCACTACACATCAATCAAAAGCACCTGATCTACTTGTTTAGACATAAATATACACAGGAAAATGCCTGTTTGTCAGTCACAAACTTGTTAGGTTACAAAATGTTTAAAATGTCCCTTATCAATCAATCACCCCAAATCAGCATGGCCATTAGCAAAAAGTTTCTGCCTTTCCTCCCTTTGATTCCTTTTCATATTCATTCTGCATTCTTTCCCACAATTTCTTTCAACGTTTTCTCAACTTTTGGGGGGACATATCTCCCAACACTAAGCTAAATATGAAAGGCCCTGTAGAAACATATTCTGTACAAGTGTGCAGCGGCAGAGAATTGCTCAGCTGAGCAGAACTCTGAGATGTCTTTCAGCAACATCCAAAGTGAACATTCTTCCTGTTAACACTTGTCAAGATTTTCAAAATCTCTACACATAACTTCACCAATTGTATTTAGAAAATAACTTATTTTCCCTGAAATCAATTTGCTAAAAATTGAGTTGAATTTGATGGGTATAAATATAAAATTTCCCCATATAACATTGGATGAAAAGTGTTATACTAAGAGGTTTGTGTATTCCATGAAGTTTGGCTAGTAAAAGAATTTCCCACCAGGAAAATTTAAGCTGGAGAAAAATTCTACAAGAATGTCTGGATATTTTCTAGTTCAATCTACATTTGTCTTGTAAGTGGTGAGTTTGGTCTATTTATATTTATTGTAATATTGATAAATTTGAACCTGTTCTTACCACATGATATGCTTTTTTGTGTCCCCATATTTTTCTGTATTTTAAAATATGCTTATCTTTTTAAAATAGCATGTATTCTTAATGAAAGAGAACTTTTAGCTTTCTTACATCCTTTGATATTTTTCACATCCATCACATTTATATTATACTAGATGTTTAATTGTGGGTCACCAAGAATAAGTTTTCTTGGGGGGAGTGAGGCATTCTACCTCTGAGCTACACCCCCAGCCCTATTTTATTTATTTTATTTTATTTTATTTTATGTTGAAACAGGACCTTCCTAAGCTGCTGAGGATTTCACTAAGTTGGTGAGACTGGCCTCAAACCTAAGATCCTCCTGTCTCAGCTTCCCTTTTTAAAACACAACATGTTTAGTGTCTCAGTCAATTTTCTCACTGCTATTATACAAAGCAACTGACCACATCACTTGGAGGAAGGAATTTGATCATGGTTTTCTTGGATATTTGGGGTTAAATCCATGTGAAGCCAGCAACTATAGATCTCAAGGCATGGTGGGAAGCAGAAAGAGAGAGTCCATATTTGTTCTCATATTATGAAATATAGAAAAAAAGATATCCAGAAGCAAAGATATTCAAAGATACAAGCACAAGTCCCAAGGCCACACTCCCAGGGGGCTACCTTCTCCAGCCACACTCTACCAGCCTAGGTAGTGGATTTATTTACTGATTAAATTTTAGCCCTTGTGACTCAATTATATCAACTATGAACACCAATTTATGAGCTTCTCAGGGAACATTCTATATATAACTATAAGATTCCACCCCTGGGCCCTGAAGAGCTCATACCCATTTCAGAATGAAAAATGCATTTAGTCCATCTCCAAGAGTCCCCATAGTCTTTACAGTTCCAGCATCACTCAAAAGTCCCAAAGTTTAAAGTCTCCTTTGAGACTCAAAGTAAATGCTTGGCTTTGAGTCCCTGTAAAAAACAAAAACAAACAAAAACAAAAATAAAAATAAAAAGCAAGTTGCATACAATCAATGTACAATGACAGAGAATAGACATTTGCATTCCAAATTGGAGAAATAAGGCCATAGACAGAAGGAATTGGACCAAAACAGTATTGAAATTTAGCAAGGCAAGCATTTGATCTTGCAGCCAGCTCTACTTCTGGCATCCACAGCACATGGTGGTAAGATGCAATCTCCAGGGGGCCTTGGCAGCCTCCCCACTGTGGCCTGGTTGATTTCATTGGATGGCATACTGGCTCTTTCAGCCTGGCTCCATGTCTCTCGCTCGCAACCTTTCCTCACACTCATTTCAAGTTTCTGGCATTTTGAAATCTCAGGAGTTTCTCTTTCAACCTTAGCTTCATCTTCATAGCTTTACAAATTGCCCCATTTGGGCCTGCTTGCAGGAATTCCAAGTTTCCCACACATTGCGTGGTTTACCATGGTTTCCTTTTAAATCTGAGGAGAAGCCTCCATGATCCCTTCTTTCCAACACCACTAGCATTACATAAGCATCAGCAGAAAAGGTTGCCATGCCTTTTCAATAACTGCTTCCTGGGCATGTTTGAATCCTGGTAGCTGTGGGCCTTTTTCATATTACCACCTCTGGGACCTTGTTTCCTTCATTACACTTGGGCTTGAATTTCCCTAACCACATTCCTTTATTGGTTCCTATGCAAAACAGTCAATTTCCCTTCAGCTATCTTACTTTCTTTCACAGCATCATCTCTGTGGACCCCAGATTGACACATGCCTTTATGGCCATGCTGCAAATATAATGTCTCTCTGCTTTGCTTTCTGCTCCCAAAATTCAGTGTATAATTTATTGACCACAAACATCAATACCCATAAAGCAGTTTGAATACTTTGCTGTTTTGAAATTTCCTCTGCCAGTTTATTAATCAGTTCTTCATCTTTAAATTCAGCTTCACACAAAGTTTCACGAAATGGGCAAAATGCCAATAAATTCCTTGCTGGAATTTTCCTATGGAGTCCTCTTTGCCCTCTAAAATCTCCTGAGTACAACCTGTACCATCCACCTTTCTAGTCACATTTTAGACTTTCCAACTTCCTCTCACACACCAGTTCCAAAGTCTCACAAAACATATGGCATCAATCTCAATTCTCTGATAATAATTTCTGTCTCAGTCAACACTCTTACTGTATAATCCAAAGCAACTGACCACACAAAGAAAATAGCATTTATTTGCTCTTGGTTTCTTTGGAGATTTAAGATTCAGTCTATGTGAGGAAAATGGCCATGGATCTCAGACCACTGTGGCAGGAAGAAGAAAGAGGAAGATTGCATGGTTTTGCTCTCACATCATAGAAGCTGGAAGTAGAAGAATCCAGCAAGCAAGGGGATTCAAAGATATGAGCCCACATCCCTAAGGCAACACCCCAGAGACCCACCTTTTCCAGACATATCCTACCAGCCTAGGTTACCTCCCCTTGTAATGAATTTATCTACTGATGAAATTACAACTCTCATGACTCAGTTGTATCGGCTTTGAACACCAATCTATGAGCTCTTCAGAGGGCACTCTATCTAACTATAACACTTAGGTATTTTATTATCTTTACTTTTTTAAGTTAGTAAAATATTTTGGATTATTCTCTGACCATATTTAAGTATCCTTACTATTTTCAATGAAGATTTCCTTGAGAAAGAATCTCACAGGTCTGAGGAATTTATTTGTTCCTTCATATTTAAATAACAATGTGGTTGGATGTAGTTCTAGAATAAAACATTCTTCAATACTATTTCAGACTTTTCCTTTCTTCTCAAGGATATAGAGATGAGGGGAAATGATTATGCCATGCTTATAACAACAACAAAAATAGTGGGTTTTTTTGAAAGTGCTGAGCTCTTGGGAAACCCACAGGCCTAAAAATCTAAGAATAGGTGAGATACAGAAACCAATTTTCACTCCAGGAAGGTGAATTCAGCCAGTGGACCTAGCAAACTGGTAGAGGATGAAAGTACTAGTGACAGATGAGTAATCCTGTGAGGAACAAGAAGTATCCATATAGGGCGTGTGTGTGTGTGTGTGTGTGTGTGTGTGTGTGTGTGTGTGTGTGTATTACTGGAGATTGAACCCAGAGCATTCTATTTCTGTGCTACACTCCCACCACTTTTTTATTTTTTGTTTTAGAACAGGGTGTCACTATGTTGCTGAGAGTCTAGCTAAGTTTCTAAGGCTGATCTTGCACCTGTGATCTTCCTGTCTAAGTCTTCCAAGTACTGAGATTATAGGCATGTACCATTACACTCACTATACACTCTTATAGTGAAAAGACTGGGAGGCCCCTAAGGTTCCCCCTTGTAGCACAGACCTAAAGGAGGGGAAGAGAGAGTACTACAAGAAGAGCACTCCTCTGGTGCCATTGTTCTACTCCTGGGAGAAAAGTCTTAATTGGAGATATAACAAATTCTGTCACATTTGGGAGACTAGTGAAGACTTATTCTGCTGAAAAAGGTAACATGGAAATCACACTAGGGATGAAAGTCAGGATGGAAAAGACCATATACTTCACTCTATGGGGAGGAGGCCAGCAACCATGGAGTAACACATTGTAAGAGACTGGCCTTTTCCTGGCTGCAGGGCACAGTGAGATCTCAGGCCACAAATCAGAGCACACATTGAAAATATATCCACTGTCAAACCAGCTCCCACCCTAAACACAAACTATTACTAGGAAAATATGATGCCTACAATTCACTAAGCATAACCATAGCAACAACAAACCTCAAATCCAGCCCAATTTCTAGTTAGACTAACCCAAACTGCTGTTTCAAAGTCTTAGCAGAAGAAAAGATATATCTCCTTTATAGGCATAAAAAATATTTACCTCTCATCAACAACAAAAATATATATATAATTCATACAAAGAGAAGAGTAAAAGAAACATTCATTCACAATAAAAAGTAATCATCAGAACAGATTGAGACATGACACACATGTTGAAATTATATGACAGTGAATTTAATTAATTAATTAATTAATTGCAATACTAGGGATTGAACCCAGGAGCATTTTACCTCTGAGCTACACCAAAGCCCTATTTTTTATTTTTTATTTTGAAACAGGGTCTCACTGAGTTGCAAAGGGCTTTACAAAGTAGCTGAGGCTGTCCACAAGCCGAGATCCTCCTGTCTCAGCCTCCCAAATGCTGGGATTACAACATGCACCACCACACCCGGCTATATGACAGTGAATTTTAAATAGAGGACTCTAAAAAAAAGGTATTTAACTCCAATGGTTTATATATCTGCCTTTAGAATAGTACTACACTGTTTCAATTATTGTAACTTTATATGGTTTGAAATCAGAAAATATATATCTTCTAGCTTTGTTCTTTTTCAAGATCGTTTTGGGTATCTAGAGTCCATATTCCATATTAGGATAGATTTTTTTTCTGAAAAATAAATATATAAATATATGATAGTTTCACCTAAAAAAATAGAAAAAAAATATTCTCTGGTAAGTAAGAAAGTAAAAAGAAATATTGAAATGTTATCTTTAAGTCATCAAAAGCTTGGTATCAGACAAATGAAACTGTTATGTGAGATTATCATTTTTAAGTTTGGATAAATTGCTATAATACTAGATGTCAACCACTAAGCCAAGCATGGGAGGGAGGGATGGGGAAAGAATGGGGTGGGGATCGGGTGGGGGCTGACTGGGCGATGTGTGCATGTATGTCTACAAAAGTTTGTATCCCACTATGATGTATGAATACAGTGCACCAATAAAAAAAAAAGAGAGATTATACGAATCATCAAAAAAAAAAGGTAAGCCAGATTCAAAACTTAGTGCATAATACCAGCAGCCAAATGAAGATATTAGAAAAAAATAGAAATGTTGAAATTAAAAATTTCAGTAATAGACAAAAATGCCTTCAATTGGTTCATCAATACAATAAGTAAACTAAAGAAAGACCTAAAGAACTTAAAATTTTCAGAAAATTTCTCAAACTGAAGAGAATAAAGAAGAAAAAAAAGAAAGAAAGACTGAACAGAGAATCCAAGAGCTGTTGAACAAACCAACTGGTCTTAACAAGACAATTTAAATGCCAGAAAAAAGAGAGAAATATTGAGGCAGAAGAAATACTTGAGTAAATGATCAAGAATTTTCTAGAGTTAATGACAGAGGCCAACTCACAGCTCTAAGAATTCCAAAAAAACACCTAGGAGGATAAATAACAAAATAAAACAACACAAAAAGCATACCTATTTATAGAGAAGGCAAGTGGCTGAAAATGAAAGACAAAGAGAAAATCTTGAAGGCATTAGAGGAAAAGCAATCTTTATATATTGGGGAATAAAAATAAAAATTTTATCACTTGCATAACACTTTTCTTTAGATGTCTTGAAAGCTAGAAAACAATGGAGTAACACTTTCAGAGTGCTGAAAGAAAAAAAAGTCAACAATAATTTTGCAGCACTCTAGATGAGGAAGAAGAAACTATAGATGAGCCGAAAAGGAGGCCTAACTGAGGGGGGTGGGAAGAAGAGGAGAGGGAAATTTTCCTAATGTAGATAATGTACACTCATAAACATATCAAAGTCAATCACTAAACCAAACATGAGGAGGGAGGGTAAGATTGGGAAAGGGCTAAATGAGTGATGTGTGTATATGTGCCTCTACTATCTTGTACCCCATTAAGATGTATGACTACAATAAACCAATTAAAAAATTTAAAGAATTTTTAAAGAATTTTTTGTAAATGAAAACATTTTTCCAAAATAAATGAGAGATATAAACTTTTTCATATAAACAAAAACATATAATTGATTACCAATATGCCTATATTATAGGAGATAAGAAAGAAACTTTTTAGTCAGAAATAATATGGTACAAGACAGAAACATGACTCTAAAAGAAATGAAGAGCGTGGAAATGAAAGAAGTAAAATTAATATGCAATTAAAGAAATTAATTTTTCCTTGTTTTTATTCACCCTAAAAGATAATGATGAGCTAAAGCAAGAATGGTAGAAGTGTTTTAGCATTTACACCATGTATAAAGTAAATTATATAACATAAAGGATATAAAAGAAGAATTGGGAATATATGACTAGAAGATTCTTCTACTAAACAAGAAGTGTTATAATTATATTAGAGAATATACTCTGATTAATTAAAAGTATATATTGTAAACCTTATGGCAACTATTTCTGAAGTTTTAATAATAATGATAAATCAGTAAAGAACACAAATGGCATAAAATTGCTCAATTATCTCATGAGTAAGCAGAAGAGATTTGAAGAATAAATGGAACTAATAATCAGTTGCTAGCAAGGTAACAAAAAATAAATGTAAATATATCAATAACTACATTAAATGTGAATGGAATAATCACATAAAAGAACAGTTAAAATGTGAAGATTATCAAATTGTATTTTTTCTGTATTTTTATTTTTTTATTTTTTATTGGCGCATTGTAGTCATACATCTTAATGGGATAAAAGACTTGTAGAGACATACATGCACACATCACCCAATTAGCCCACACCTGATCCCCAACCCATTCCCTCCCCATTCCTCCTACCCATGCTTGGCTTAGTGATTGACTTTGATATGTTTGCTTAAGTACATCATGTGCTTTAGAGAGTTTCCCTCTTCCCCCTTCTCATCCCCTCAGTTAGTTTGCCTTATTTTCTCCTCTATAGGATAGCCTTCTTCATCTAGAGTTCATCCTTTACCAATTTCTTCCTAGCTTTTGCATATTAAGGAAAGCATCCTATTTCTTATTATTTTGTGACTAACTAATATCACTTAGTATGATGTCCTCCAGTTCCATCCATTTTCCTGTAAATGATGTAATTGTGTTTTTCTTTATAGCTAAGTAAAATTCCATTGTGTATATACCCCATAGTTTTATAATCCATTCATCTGTTGATCAATTGAGAGCCAACAGAATAGGAGAAGATTTCTATTACCTACTCCTCCGATAAAGAACTAATATTTAGAATATACAGAGAACTCAAGAAACTCAGCACTAAGAAAACAAATAATCCAATCAAAAAAATGGGCAAGTGAATTAAGTAGGCACTTCACAAAAGAAGAAATTGAGATGGCCAACAAGTGCATGAAAAATGCTCAGCATCATTAGCAATCAGAGAGATGCAAATCAAAACTACCCTGAGATTTCCCCTAGCTCCACTACAATGGCAATCACTCAAAACACAAACAACAACAAATCCTGGAGAGGATGTGGAGAAGTTGGAACTCTAAAACATTGTTAGTGGGATTGCAAAATAGTACAACCACTTTGGAAAACAGTATGGAGGATCCTCAGAAAAATGGGAATGAACTTACCATTTGATTCAGCAATACCACTTCTGGATATCTACCCCCCAAAAAGAAACCAAACTACCAAACTAATGCATGCATATCTATGTTCATAGCTGCACAAGTCACCATTGTCAAACTATGGAAACAGCCAAGATGTCCATCATCAGATTGTATTTCTAAAAATTATGAACACCCAAACAGTATGATTGCTGATAAGAACCCAACATTATATACAATGATATGTTAAAAATAAAATTAAGATATTTCTGCTTCAAGAATATAAAGCAATGTACTTTCTCTATTTCTACTACTAAAAACAACTCAAACCCTAAAGATTATATATAAAGTAGACATAAGAAAATGCTAAATAGTGGAGAGAAGAAAGTAGACCAGCAAGGTACCTTGAGATCTAAACAAAAGCACAGGGGTGAGTTTCCTATATTTTTATTTTGACTTATATATCCTGAATTTGGAGTTAAGAAGCTGGTGGCCCAGAGACACCAAAGACAAAATTTGTTCTCCAAAGCTAACTCTTTCAGTTAAAGGACCAGGAAAGAGGCAGTCTCACAAGACAGAACTTTTCCAGACAATAATCACTCTACTCCAGGACAACAGCATTGAAAACGCAATCGCTGCTCTAGCACACATCTAGCAAAAGTCAAGTAAGAATGCCACACTTTGACCCTTTCCAGGCTGTACAAAATCACCTCAGAACTTCTGCGTGGTGGTCAGAAAAGGCCAAGAAAAGTGACAACTTTATCTTCATCAGTAAGGAACCTCTTTTACCAACACACTTCCAGTGAAGTCTGTGTAAAGAGTCATCAGTAACAAAGCATTCCTTCTATTACTGGCTGAAGTGGTGCCAGAGGAGATCTAATAGAGAGTCAAGATGGGCAGTCACTACCACCCAACAGTAAGCAACATGGTCACATCTACTGCAGTGCCAGTGGAGGCCACATAGGAAACTATAACTCATAGACCCCAGCACAAAAGCAAAGAATAGCTCCTGTCCTGGGTGTCAGGTTGGGTGGAGAACGTAGACTTCTGCTTTCACCTGCCAATAATAAGGCAACAACTCCCCCTTTCCTTTTTGAAGTGGGGTCAGTCAAAGCCAACTAAAATAGATATAAATAAGATCCAGAGTCTCATAGCATCATATGATAGTATTTCAAATGAAAGCCTCAGATCATACTTAGGATGAGGGAAATCTTAACTGAGATTTAAAAAAGGAAAACAAAAAGCTTATCAATAGATGCCAATACTGATATAACAAAACTGATAGAACTATTTGACAAAGATTTTTAATACATACATGATATAATACATACATGATAAAATTTGTTTCAGCAAGAAATTACAAATTTGAAATAAATGAAAACACAGACTGTTTCACCAAGAAATAGAAGATATACAGAAGAATCACATAGAAGACTTAGAAATAAAAATTTAAATTATTTTAAAGGAATTAGTAGCCAGAGGAGAAACTCTCAGCAGGCAAGCATAACAGTGGGAATTTTTTTTTTTTTTTTTGGTGGTGGTACTGGGGTTCCTGGAAGCCCTTCTACCTCTGGACTACACTCCCAGACCTATTTTTACATTTTTATTTGGAAACAGGGTCTCCTAAGCCAGCGCACGCGGCTGGCTTCGAACCTGCACGATCCTCCTGTCTCTGCCTCCCAAGCGCAGGGATTACAAGCGTGCGCCACCATGCCCGGGAACAGTGGGAATTCAAGAAACAGAGGAAAGAGTAAGTGAATTGAAAGATAAAACAATAAAAGTTACCCAGTGTGGAAAACAAAAATAAAACAAACTGGAAAATCAATACAGATTCAGTAATCTGTCAGAAAATAACAACATCTAACATTCATGTTATTAAGGTCCAGAAAGAGATTAGAAATAAGACATAGCTGGAAATGTTTTCAAAGAAATAATGGCTAAAAGCTTCCCAAATTTGACAAAAGACATAAAAGTATACATTAAAAAATAAAAATTCTAAGATGTACAAATTTAAAGCAATCCAAACAAAAACATATCATAATCAAATTGAGAAAACAAAGGCAAAAATTAAAATCTTGTAGCCAATAAAGAAAAATGTCACCTAACTGTATAGAAGAAAACATTTAAATTATAGTGAATTTGTTAGAAACTATGAAAGCCAAATAGAAGTAACACAATATTTTTAAATGTAAAATGAAAAGAGCTGTCATCCCAGAATCCTATACCCAGTGAAAATATCTTTCAGGAATGAAAAGAAAACCAAGATGTTCTCACATGAAGAAAACCTAAGAAATTTCTAAGAGCAGACATTGCCCCAAAAGATTTACTTAGTTGCCTAAAAATAAAGGAAATTATAAAATGGAAACTTGGAAGAAAGCACACAATAAGTTAACTGAAATAGTTTTTACTTCTCTTGAGTTGTCTTATTTGTGTTTAATAGTTGAAACAAAAATAATAAAACTGCCTCATGTGGTTCTAAAAAATACAGAGAAGGAATATTAAGACATTACATTATAAAGTAAGGAAACAGAGAAATAAAATGGAGTTTCTATACCTCACTTAAATGAAAATATGGCAACACCAGTAGACTGACAAATTATGTATATCAAATGTAGTTTCTAAAGAGATCACTAACAATATATACAAAGAAACATTCAAAAAAGTAAAAAAAATAAATGAAAAATGTGAACACAAACAAAAACAAAAAGACTTAAATCCTAATGTATTGGTAATTGCATTAAATATAAATTATCTCAACATATTAATTCAAAAGAGATTGGTAGAATGGGTTTTAAAAAATTATTCAAATATGGAGAACTCAAGAAACTCAGCACTAAGAAAACAAATAACCGAATCAAAAGTGGGCAAATGAACTAAATAGACACTTCATGAAAAAAGAAATTGAAATGTCCAATAAATGCATAAAAATGATCAACATCATTAGCAATCAGAGAGATACAAATCAAAACTACCCTGAGATTTCCCCTAACTCCACTACAATGGCAATCACTCAAAACACAAACAACAACAAATGCTGGAGAGGATGTGGAGAAGTGGGAACTCTAAAACATTGTGGGATTGCAAATTAGTGCAACCACTTTGGAAAACAGTATGGAGGATCCTCAGAAGAATGGGAATGAACTTACCATATGATCCAGCAATACCATTTCTTGGTATCTACCCAAAAGAATGGAAACCAAACTACCAAGCTAATGCATTATATATATAATATATATATTATATATATTATATATATTATATATTATATATATTATATATATTATATATTATATTATAATATATAATACAATGTATATATAATATATATTATATATAATATATAATACAATGTATATAATATATTATAGTTGTATATGTGTATATATGTATAATATATAATATATATTATATATTATATAATGTATATAATGTGTATATAATATATAATGTATATATAATGAATAATATATACATATATATATTCATAGCTGCACAATTCATAATTGCCAAACTATAGGAACCAGCCAAGATGTCCATCAACAGATATATGAATTACAGAACTATGGGATATGTACACAATGGAATTTTACTCAGCCATAAAGAAAAACACAATTACATCATTTACAGGGAAATAGATGGAACTGGAGAATATTATACTATGTAAGATTAGTCAGTCACAAAAAATAAGAAATCAAATGCTTTCCATAGTATGTGGAAGCTAGGGAGAAAATGGGTCATAGGAGGAACTCTAGACAAAGAAGGAGATAATACAGATGATCAAATAAGGCAACCTAACTGAGGGGATGGAAGAAGGGAAGAGGAGTATTCCCTAATGTACCTGATGTACATTCACAAACATATCAAAGTCAATCACTAAGCCAAACATGAGAAGGAAAAAGGGGGGAGAAAATGGGTTGGGAATTAGATACAGGCTAACTGGGTATCTTGTACTCCATTGAAATGTATGACTATAATGTACCAATAAAAAGTTAAAAAAATGATTCAGCCATTTTCAATTTACAGAAAACTCACTTTCACTACAGCAATAGAAGAAAATTAAGAATAAAAGGATGGAAAGATATATTATGCTATCATTAATCAAAAAAGTAATAGAGTAGTGGGAACAAATGTATTAAAATAGATGTTAGAGCAAAGAAAATTACTAGACACAATGGGAACATTATACAATGACAAAAATGAACTCACTAAGAAAACAATATTAAATCTGTATGTACCAAACAGCAGAGCTACAAAATACATGACACAAAATTTATAGAACTGAAAGAAACATATTCAAAATTACAGTTGCAAATTTTAGTAAAACCCCTTTCTCGCTGGGCTTGATGGCGCACGCTTGTAATCCCAGCATTCAGGAGGCTGAGACCAGAGGATCGCGGTTAGCAGACAGCCTCGGCTACCTAGTGAGGCCCTCGCAACTCAGTGAGACCTTGTTTCAAAATAAAAAATAAAAAATGGCACTGTGGGTGCAGCTCGAAGGTAGAATGTCCCTGGGTTCCATCCTTAGTACCGAAAAAAAAA
Organism: Muscardinus avellanarius; assembly: GCF_963383645.1. Classification (NCBI taxonomy): domain Eukaryota; kingdom Metazoa; phylum Chordata; class Mammalia; order Rodentia; family Gliridae; genus Muscardinus; species Muscardinus avellanarius. The sequence continues at coordinate 134,695,171 of NC_137786.1, forward strand.
AAAAAAATCTTTCTCAACAATTGATAGGATAATTAAGAATTAACACCATCAACCATCAGGACCTAAAGAAACACTCCAGACAACAACAGTACAATGTTTATTCTTGTCACATGCCCACAAAATATTTATGAAATCAGACCATGTCCTAGACCAGAAACAAACCTCAACAAATATAAAAGAACACAATATTATGCAGATTGTGTCCTCCAACTATAAAAGAATATAGCTGGAAATCAATAATAGGAATATCTTCTAATATTCTTCTAATAGGAAGATCTTCAAATATTTAAAAACTAAAAAATAGACTTCTAAATAATCCATGGGCCAAAGAGAAAGTTTCAAAAAATAAAATGTGTGTGTGTTGTATTGGGGAATAAACCCAAGGGTGTTCTATTACTGAATTATAACTCCCAGCCCCTTTTAAGTTTTTATTTTGAAATAGGGGTCTCACTAAGTTACCATGTGCTGGCATAGAACCTGTGACCCCCCCCTCTCCATTACTCAAGTAGTGGGGTTACAGGGATGTACCACTGCACCCAGCTTCAAGAGAAAAATAAAAGTACAATTTAAAACAAACATGCTGAAGCAGTGCTGAGAATGAAATTTATAGCACTAAATTCATGTATCGGAAAGGAGAAAAAGTCTCAAATCAATAATCTAAATTACCACCTCAAACATAAAAAAGAGGAAAATATACCCAAAGCAAGTAGAAAAATGGAAATAATAGAGATAAGAGCAGGAATCAACAAATTTGAAAACAAAACCAATAGAGAAAATCAATGAGACAAAGAGGTAAGCTCCTTGAAAAGATCAACAAAACTGATAAACAAGACACAAATTACAATATCAGGGATGAAATAACGCACTTTACAGTCATCAAAAAGGATAACATGAGAATACTATGATCAACTCTACACATATAAATTTGAAAAAAATTAAATAAAATGAACCATTTCCTCCAAACTCAAAAACTACCTCAACTCACCTCATATGATGCAGATGATTTGAATATTCTTAAAACTATTAAGGAAATTAAATTCATACTTTTAAAGCTTCTAAAAGAAATTACCAGGACCAAATGGTTTTGGCATTCTATCAAACACTTAAACAAAAATTAACACCAATTCCACACACTGTATCTCCCAGAAAATAGAAGAGGAAGAAAAATAACAACTCATTTTATAAAGCTAGTATTGCCCTGATACCAAAATCGAAGATGGTACAAAAAAATTCTAGACTGATATTCTTCATGAATATGGATTCAAAATGGAACCTTATCAAAATATTAACAAATAGAATTTAATACTATATAAGGGCTAACTGGGTGATATATGCATGTGTGCCTCCACTATCTTGTACCCTGCTCAAATTGGGTTTATTCTAAGGATGCAAAATTCAAAATTTAAATATTAGTATTTTGCCCAATATTTCAAAATGAATAAAAACAACCCACCATATTTATAGGCTAAAGAGAAAAAAACACAAAATCATAACAGTTGGTGTAGAAATTGTCACAACTCAACACCCTGAAGCAACAGAGATGTGAACAGATATAAATTAGTAAGTGAATGGATAATTGAACCATGGTAAATCCAGACAATGTAATACTATTTAACACTAAAAATAAATGAGCTATCAAGCCATGAAAACACATAGAGGAACCATAAATTCTTGTGAAAAGTCAGTTTGAAAAGACTACATACCCAATGATTCTATGTGACATCCTGGAAATTATGGGAAGAGTAAAAAGAGTAGGGGTATTTAGGGGCTTGGGATGGGAAAATGAATAACTGAATGACAGAAAATGTTTAAAGCAATAAAAATACTCTGTATGATATGGTGAATATAGGGACTTCCGGGAAGATGGTGACCGAGAAAAGCGGGGCTTAAGAGCCCAGCTAACAACCAATCTCCATTACCACAAAATCAGCGCCTTTCATAGCCAGAAAACACCATCACCAGAGAAACAAAAAAATCACCAGGCTCCAGAGAGAAAGTGGACTGAGAACAGAGCTCAGAGCCACAGAGGAGATACACCGGCCTCACGCCCGAGGACACGGCAGCAGCGCCATAGTGCCAGCGGCAGAGGCAAATTCACCGGACGGCTACAGCAAGCCGAGGTGAGCCGCTGTGGAAAAGCCAGGTGGGATTTCTCGCCGCAGGTAAAATCTAAAGCTCCCATTGGCTGAGCTCAGCACACGCTGCAGGGATTCAGAGTGGAAATCAAAAGCAAGAAGAAATACGCCAGCCTCATGGCCGAAGGCGTAGCAGCGGCGCCATATTGCCACCAGCAGCAGCAGCAGAGAATTCACCGAATCCAGTACAGCTACATCTGCATACTCAAGAACAGTGAGTCAAATTGCAGGCCACAGAGGAGAAATCCCAGTACTGTACTCCCTGGGACTTGACCCAGTGGGGGAGGGGCGGTGGCAGACATATCACACCATAGGAGAACGTTCAACCTGGCACCCCCCACAGTCTAAAGCAGCATCTATCGACTCTCTGGGTCGGAGACTCTGTGATACAACCCAGTAAAGGAGTAGTGGGGTCTGAGATACTACTGACTCGAGATCCAGAATACCTTAAGTGAAGTCATAGTGACCCAAGGGAAGAACCCAGAGAAGGCACAAACATCCGAAATCATGGGAAAGAGGAATAATACTGGAGCAATGAATGCCCACAACCCCACAACATCAGAACCCGATAAAACAGAAAATCAGAGATTTCTAGAAGATCAAATCAGGAAAATAACTGTGGAAATAATAGAGGTGCTTCGAAAAGAACTCAGAGAGAGCCCAAAAGAGATAAAGGATGCAATTAATGAAGTAAAGGCCTCAATTCAAAGCACAAACAACCGATTAGAACACATGGAGAACAGAATCTCGCTCCTAGAAGATGATCATTCCAAAAATGAACGCATAGTTTCTAATCTAGGAAAAAATATCCAACAGCAGGAATCTGATATTGAAGAAATATGGGCCCATTTTAAGAGAGCTAACCTAAGAATAATTGGAATAGAGGAGGGAAAAGAAAGTGATACCAAAGGGATCAACAATCTCTTCAAGGAAGTAATAGCAGAAAATTTTCCAAACATAGAGCAAGAGGTTGATACACAGATCCAGGAAACTTATAGAACTCCCTTTAGACAGGATCGGAGAAGAGGATCCCCATGCCACATAATTGTCAAAATGACCAATGTGGAAGCCAAGCAGAGAATCTTAAAGGCAACAAAAACAAAGGGCCAAGTGACATTCAGAGGCAAACCAATTAGAATCACTCCAGACTTCCCAAACCAAGTCATGAGAGCCAGAAGGGCCTGGAGTAACAATTTCAAACTCTGAAAGAAAACAACTTCCAGCCAAAAATTTCCTACCCAGCAAAACTTTCTATCAAATTAGATGGAGAAATAAGAAGCTTCCATGACAAACAGAAACTGAAGGAATTTATGTCTTCAAAACCAGAGCTAGAGAAAATACTCAAAGAGATTAACTACAAAGAAGAAATAGGTAACACACACCAGAACCAGAGAAACAAGAGTTTCCATCTAACAGTCAACTAAGATTGGTTATCTGTGGAGATTCATTACTTATGTTAGTCTTTTACCTATCTCTGAATGGTATTGTTTGCCTTTATTGTTATTAATTTTTAGGATGTCTAGTTGGAATATTAATATACCTTCAGATATAGCATTTGGAAATATTTTATCCCATTCTATTAGTAACTGTTAACTCTGTTTACATTGTCTTTGGATATACAATATTTTTTTTTATTTTTTAGGGAGTTTGTATACTCTTCTGTTGCCTGTGCCATTTAAATCATATCCAAGAAATCACTACCAATTTCAATGTTGTGAGGTTTTATGACCCAGATTTTCTCCTAAAAGTTTATAGTCTTAAGATTTATATTTAGGTCTTTTATCTATTTTGAGTTAATATTTGTATATGGGATTAGGTAAGGGTCCAACTTTATTCTTTTCCATGTAATTATTATGTTTCAACAATATTTAGTTAAAAGATTATTATTTCCACCACCAAATGTTCGTGGAAACCTTGTCAAAAATAACTTGACAATATAGGGAAGAATTTAGCTCTAGGCTTTTATTTAACTCCAATGGTTTATATATCTGCCTTTAGAATAGTACTACACTGTTTCAATTATTGTAGCTTTATATGGTTAGAAATCAGAAAATATATATCTTCTAGCTTTGTTCTTTTTCAAGATCTTTTTGGGTATCTAGAGTCCATATTCCATATTAGGATAGATTTTTTTCTGAAAAATAAAATATAAATATATTATAGTTTCACCTAAAAAAATAGAAAAAAAATATTCTCTGGTAAGTAAGAAAATAAAAAGAAATATTGAAATGTTATCTTTAAGTCATCAAAAGCTTGGTATCAGACAAATGAAACTGTTATGTGAGATTATCATTTTTAAGTTTGGATAAATTGCTATAATACTAGATGTCAACCACTAAGCCAAGCATGGGAGGGAGGGATGGGGAGAAGAAGGGGTGGGGATCAGGTGGGGGCTGACTGGGCGATGTGTGCATGTATGTCTACAAAAGTTTGTATCCCACTATGATGTATGAATACAGTGCACCAATAAAAAATTTTTTAAAAAGAGTATAAAATGTCAAAAAAGGCAATCAAAAAATAAAAATAAATAGATATGGTGAATATATGTCATTATACATTTGTCCGAAGCCACAGAACGCACATCAGTGTAAACTGTGGACTTTGGGTGATAATGACGTGTCAGTGTAGATTCACTGATTTTAACAAAAGTCTGGTGGGAGATGTTAATAATAAGAGAAAATATGATCCAGCAATACCACTTCTGAGTATCTTCCCAAAAAAATGAAAACCAAGTTCCCAAACTAATGCATGCATATCTATGTTCATAGCTGCACAACTCACAATTGCCAAAAAATGGCACCAGCAAAGATGTCCATCAACAGATGAATATTACAAAACTTTGGGATATGTACACAATGGAATTTTATTCAACCATAAAGAAGAACAAAATTATTTCATTTGCAGGAAAATGGATGGAACTGGAGAACATTATGCTAAGTAAGATTAGTCAATCACAAAAAGTAAAAAATCGTATGCTCTCCCTAATATTCGGAAGCTAGGGAGAAAATGCATCACAGGAGAAACTCTAGATGAGGAAGGAGAGATCATAGATAAGCAAATATGGTGACCTACAGAGGGGGATAAAAGCGGGGGAGAGGAAAATTTCCTAATGTACATGATGTACATACACAAACATATCAAAGTCAATCACTAAGCCAAACATAAGAAGGAGGAAAGGGAAAGAGAACGGGGTGGGAATTGAGGAAGGGCTAAATAAGTGATGTGTGCACATATGCCTCTACCATCTTATACCCCATTAGGATGTATGACTACAATGCACCAATAAAAACACAATAAATAACAAATAAATAATAAAAAGAGAAGTTATGAGGTATGGGAAATGTCTATCACTTTCTTGCAATTTGCCATGAACCTAAAACAGCTTCAAAAATGTCCTTAATAAAATATGGTGAAAAAAAATAAAATATGGTGAGAATTTTTTTAAAAATTAACTCCCATTAATGTAAAACTTTAAAAAAAAAAAGGTAAGAAAGGACTTTTTCAACTTTATAAAGAGTTTCTTAAAAATACCTACAGCATAATGGTGAAAGACTATTTGACCCCAAGGATCAGAAACAAGGCAAAAAATGTCAACTATCACCACTTTTAGTTAGCATAATGCTAAAAGTTTAAACCAGTACAATAAGTGAAGAAAAGGAAATTAAAGGCATAGAGATCAGAAAGGAAGAAAAACATGAAACCACTCTTCCTTACTTGTACATGATATGATTGTCTATGTAGGAAACCAAGAAATCTTAAAAACTCCTATAATTAACATGAGTTCATCACATTTTCAGGAAATAAGATAATTTACAGAAATCAATGAACATGGGGACACTAAAATTAAAGTGCAATATAACTAATAACTAAAAAGTGAAAGATTTATGTGAAAATCTAATATAGTTCATTAAATCTAACAAAATATATGTAGTCTTATACACTGAAAATCACAAAATACCAATGAAATAGAAAAAATTTTTAAATAAACATATAATGTTCATTGATTGAAAGACTTAAAAGAATTAAAATACTAAACTCTATCAATTCTCTCCAATAACATGCAGATTTAATGTAATACCCATCATTCAAGGAGGCCCCACCAACATATTTGATAATATAAACAAAATTATTTTGAAATTTATATGAGAAGGCAAATGAACTATCATTGCTATAAAAAATTTTAAAGGAAAAACAAAGTGATAATTCTACTTGGCTTCCATACTCTTATGCATCTAAGTACTTTGTACTGTGTGATGTTGGTGCTAAGACAGACATATAGTTAATGGAATAGTCTAGAAAAGCCAGGGAGCATCCTACATACTGGCAGAAAACACAGCCCTTCCAACAACATGTATACATGAAAAGAAAATGAGCCCTGATCTAAGTTTCACAGTTCTACAAAAAGATTAACCTAAATCATCATGGAACTAAATGTAAGGTACAAAACTATAAAAGTTTTAGAAAGTAAAGGTGGGACGTTCTAGGACTAGGCAGTGTCCTTCGACTTGGCACCAGAGCAGAATCCATAGAAAAAAAATGGTAAGTTGAACTAACCCAAGTTTTTATTTGTTTTTTTTTGTGTGTGTGTTTTTGTTTTTATGATACTTGGAATTGAATCCAAAAACATTCTATCGCTGAGCTACACCCCCAGCCCAATTTTATTTTTTGGTACTTTGGATTAAGCCCAGAGGCATTCTACCTCCAAGTTTTACCCCAGTCCTTTATATTTTGTGTTTTGAAATAGGTTCCCACTAAATTGCTGAGGCTAGCCTCAAACCTGCAATCCTCTTTAGCCTCCGAAGTACTGAGATTACATGCATGCTGAACCACACCTGGCCTAGTCAGAGTTTTTTAAATTGCTTTGTAAAAAATCCTGTTAATTTTTGGGAGGCTGACACAGAAGGATCGCACGGGTTTGAAGCCAGCCTCAGCTACTTAGTGAGACTCTCAGGAACTTAGTGAGACCCTGTTTTCAAATAAAGTATAAAATAGGTCTTAGAGTATGGCCTGGAGGTAGAAAAGCCCCTGAGATCTACCCCCAGTACCACACACACACACACTCACACACATACACACTCACACATACACTCACACACAAACACACACATCCTGTTAATTGGATATAAGTCAAGTAACACAATAGGAGAAAATACCAGCAAATCACACAGTTCAAAAAATGCTAATATTTAGAATATATAAAGAACTTTCAAAACTTAATAATGGAAAAAAACTTAGAAATTGACACAGAAAAAGTGAAGGAATATTTCACTGAAACAGATATAACAAATAAGCATACAATAGACGTTCAGCAAAATTAAACATAAAGGAAATCCAAATCAAAACCACAATGGGTTATTATTACACATTTATCAGAATGGCTAGAAGAAAAAATAGAGACCACACCAAGTGCTGGTTAGGATACAGAGAAACTGGATCACACATATATTCATCACTGATGGCTATGCAAAATAATATAGCCACTCTGGAAAAAGTTGGGCAGTTCCTTAAAAAAACTAAAGATGTAGCCATAATAAAACCCAGCATTTTCTGTCCTGTACATTTACCCCACAGAAATAAGCTCAGTCACACAAATACTGCTCCTATAGTTATTGAAGTGATAGTAAAGGGATATTAGGAATAACATGCTAAATTTGATATATTAGATAAAACAGATTGATTCTTTGAAAGACACAAACTTCCAAAGCTCATTCAAGAAGGCATAGGTAACCTGAAAAGAGTTGTACCTATCAGAAAAATTAAATTTGTAGTTAAAATCTTCCAAAAAATAAAAAAACTCCAGTTCCATACGGTTTAGTGGCAATTTCTACCAAACATTTAAGGGAGAAATTATGCCAATTTCTATACAATCTCTACCAGAAAATAGAACAGAAGTAAACACTTCCAAATTTCTTAGACAAAGCCAACAACACTCTGATATTAAGACCAAGCGAAAACATTACAAGTGTGATTTTCATGGAATCTAGCATATTAATTATTTGTCTTATGGGTTGTGCTTTTGCTGTTGTATCTGAAAACGTTTTGCTTAACTCAATACCCTGCACATATTTCCTCTCATTTGGAAGTTTAAAATTTTAAATAAAATGTGCAAGAAAATATACGTAAATCACATACCTGGTTTGTTTTCAGAACATAAAAAGGATTCTCAGGGCTTGTTTTAAATTTTTGGTCTGGATGTTCTAACATTTCTGTTTCTGATGAACTCTATAATGCACTGATGCACTTTTTGAAATGACTGAATTATTCACATTTCTTATTATTTCAGTAATGGAGCTTCTTTTCCCTAGTGATATCAGACAATGAGTGTGGGAAAGCCAGAACCCCAGTCCACATTAGCTCAGATGAATGAACCCTAGACTGGAGAACTTCGGGTACTAGAGAACTACAGTCAACCAATCCCTGCTTCACAAAGCAACTACCTAGTTCAAGACGTTACTTTTTGTCTACCCAGAAAAAACAACAATAAAGCAAGCCACTTCTTAGAGAATTAATTCACTATGTGATAGATGAGGGAGTCGGGAGAAGGGCTAGAAGGGAAGAGGTAGGAGCAACTGCCCAAAGTATATGAATGCCCACATATCTTTGCTAGTTCCTAAAAGCACTACGTTTTTGTGCCACACTGATTTTTCCGAGAACATGTGGATTGAACTTGAGCTTTGCTGCCCTAGGTATGAGGAGAGATTCTGTTCCGACTGAAACACTGATGGAAAGAATCACAAGCAGCCTCCATCAATTCTTAACCTTCTATTTCTGTGCCTGGCTGTCCTGCCCCAAGTCAAAGCGGTCATATCGCCCCGCCCCCTTCATGCCTCATGACTTCAAAAATCTTCTGTAACCCTGGGAATTTTTTCCAATTTCTCATTTAAACTCCTGTTTTTGCTCTGGAGCAAATGTCTCAAACTCAGCACCACTGACATTCAGGGCCAGATAATTCTTTGTTGTGGGCAGACGTTCGGTGCATTGTAGGATCCCTGTTCCCTCTAGGGTCCTTTGAAGGATCACTGTCCCTACCCACTGCATGCAAATAGCATGCTCTCCCCAGCTGGGACAACAAGTAATGTCTCCATATATTGCCAAGCGTCCCCTGGTACAAGGTCATCCATGGATGAGAACCACTGTTCTTAACTCCCCTGGGAGTGAATCTTTGGGGCTATGACCATGCACTTAGACCAGTTGGATGTCTTGATAGGAACCACCAGAAAATGGTCTTTGTTATGTGATTGCACCTGCTAGGTGTTCAATATGGATCACTTCTCATGTTCCTCTTTCCCTCTCTGCTAGTGAAAAAGGCAGAAAGAAAGAAAGAAAGAAAGAAAGAAAGAAAGAAAGAAGGAAGGAAGGAAGGAAGGAAGGAAGGAAGGAAGGAAGGAAGGAAGGAAGGAAGGAAGGAAGAAAGGAAAAAAATTTCAGACCTTAAGCCAGACTCAACAGTGGTGCTGGGGACAACCAAGAAAGGAAACAACAAGGGAGGTCACTGATCACCAGCCTTGAGGACACGTGGTCCAGGCAGTTCTTTGAGAGCAGGGGGCTTCGCTGCCTGCTGACTGAACAGGGTCCCTAAGTCACTTCCAACCAGATTTCCCTGTCTCCCAAGGCCTGATACAGTCACCATAGCCAAGAAACCCAGGCTGGAAGCTCAGTGCATCAGCTGATGGCTGTCTCATCTGGGCACTGCACAGGCTTCAGCTCCCCTGCATTTAATTGGTATTAAAGATTAAAAAGCAAATTACCAAAGCAATCACACAGAATCCACTTGTCTATATCTCGCTACGGCTCCCAAGCAGTTTGATATTTACTGTCAGCTGGCATTTAATTACGCAGCCAGATTTGGAGGCCATAATTGACAGAATGCTGAAGACTAATTCTTTAAAAGGACGCTTTCCCCATACAAGAACACTTGGGCTCAGAGGTGGCGCCGACTCCTGTTCCAAGGATCAGGGAGACAGACACCAGAGCAGATTGCCTGCCTCTTCTCTCACTCCTCCCGACTGTTCTCTAGTTGATTTTGGTCCTTGTGCCTGCTGGAGTCAGTGGGGAAAAGCAAATGAGACATTAAGACACGAAACCTTTCCCCTTTCCAAACTAGTCCCAATTCTACAGGAATACCTGTATCCTGGAGAGGGCCCTGCCCCCGAGTCAGAACCAGCCTGAATGCAACCAACAGAACCACATCGTTTCGCAAAGAGGACAAAGGGAGAAACTCCCGTGAGAGGCACAGTTGGAGTGACATCAGGCTACTGCTGACTATTTAATTACACATTTCCGAAACGTCACCACATATTGTAAAGATCGCCAGCTCGCCCTTGCTGCCGTTGTCTCATGTCACCGTACGTTCATTGCTCTGACTTCCTAATCCTGCATCAATTACATCATGTACTGTTGAATAATTTAGACATTTAAAACTGGACTGGGCTTAGCTGCATAAAATGCAGAAAAGAGGGCAAGGCAGTTGTAAGAAATATGAAAAGGATAGTGACAGATTATTCTTCTCCCTAATCTTCCAGTGTTGCTGTCTAGAACATACACATTCAGTGCTGTATTGAAAATTCAGAGATTCTTGTGCAAAGAGGGAATTCCTAGCATGCTTGTCCCGCCTTTGCCTTCAGGGGAGGGACTTTCAGAATAAGTAATATAAATTTTCTAATAAGGCAAGTTTTTAAAAAGAAACATTAAATATCCCAAATATTCCTGAATTACAGCTAATGATTCATCAAGGTCAAGAACCAATTTAAGTGAATAGGCTTTTGTTTTCTGGATTTTCTTTTTTTTAATTCAAACATTTAGGCTCAAAGAAGGGAAACATTTTTTTAATTTTTTATTGAACATAAATGGTATACATTTAAACTATACTTGATGCCCTCTTCCCCCCACCGCCCCTGTTTTCCCTTCACCCCTCCCACCAATGATTGTCCAGGGTATCCATGCCATATTCATAATTTTACATATATTCGGATATAGACCCTCATTAATCAAGTTCAGTCTTCCTCCTCTCCTATCTTTCCATTCAAGCTTTGTTGGTATTTCTCCTCCAATACCTGGAGCACCACTGGTATCCTCTACGTTCCCTAGTTTGGGCATATTAGAGGGAACATATGTACCTTCTCCTTCTGTGCTTGGCTGATCTCACTTAACATAATGCTCTCCAGGACTTTCCATCTTCTTGCAAATGGTATTATTTTGTTCTTATTATGAGGTATAGGATGGTAGAAGCATACATACACACACCACTTATTTAGCCCTTTTAAAAGAGGGGTTGAATAGTAAAGCAAGAGACCTAACTTTGAAGGCATTGTTTCATTCTGAAACTTTGGAACTTGTGCTCTGCACCCTGAGTCTCTCCTGGCCTCAGTGCTCACTGCCCTCCTTTCCAACATTATTTCAACATCCGCTTTCTTTCTGAACATTAGAAAAGTATAGGTTCTGTTGCAGTCATTTTTGAATCTGTACAAAGACCAACTCTCCAAGCCTGGATAAAATAGCATAATTAGGAATTTTGTAAATGAGATTTGCATATAAATCCATCCAGCTTTCAATGGAGAGAGAGACAGACCAGTGTTATTTTGGATGTACTGTTTAAAGCTGGCGTTGCCCCGTGCAGATAGAGATGTGCTGTCTGGGCTCAGGACTCACAGGGCAGCTGTTAGTGTGCCTGGACAGGACCACAGAGACCAGATGCTCACACACAGCACAAGTTGGGGTGGATTAGATACATGGCTTTGCTCCAGCAACTCTGCCCTTCAAATGCGGCCAGCCTGTTCCTCTACCCTGGCTTCTCTCACCTCTTTCCAAAGTGTTCTTCTTCCCAAACCTTCCATGGACACAGTCTTTTTTCAGTCCCAAGGCATGCTAATGGCAGTTTATATCTAGCTGGCTGATTGCCTCTTAAGAAATAAAAGATCAGGCACCACCCTTTCTTTCAAAGTCTGTTTGCTACTGCCCCATGCTTGCTCATACAGGAGAGAAGCGTGAAACCCACACCATTTCCAGCTGCCTATTGCTTCACTCTCCAGTCCTTTAGATTTGAGTAGTGAAGCTCTTTGTCTCCCCACCTCCACCCCATCCCATTTCTATTCCTATCTTGTTCCAGATAGTTTTCATTGTTCACCCCAATGCCCCAGTCTGGCATACCTAGGGCTTCTGTGACCTTCTGATCCCAACAAAAAATGTCCACTTTAAAAGATAACAATACGTCAAGCATAGTGCCGCATACTTGTAGTCCTAGTACTTGGAAGATTGAGACAGTAGGATCTCGGGTTCGCAGCCAGCCTCAGCAATTTAGTGAGGCCCCCGACAACTTAGTGAGACCCTGTTTCAAAATAAAGAATAAACAATGAGACTAGGAAGGTGGCTCAGAGGTAGAATACCCCTGGGTTCCATACCCAGTACTACAAAATAAAATAAAAGATAACAAGAATTTAATATATACATTAAATAATGCAAAAATCAGGATTTTATCATTTTCAAAATGAAATAAAATACAATCCCAATGACTATTCTCTTTTTCATGTATTCCTTCCAATACTTGCACAATTATAATGATACAATATATATTTATTTGATTCATGAATATATTTATTTCTGATTCCTAAATTTCTTAAGTTTTTACAAATATTTTCCCACTAAAAAGTGTTCAAAAGCTCCAGTTTTAAAGGAAAACATAGCACTCCCATGGAATGGAGGCACCCTTGTTTATTTAATCATTCTCCTATTGTTGGTCAGTTAGGTGGTTCCATTTTTCATTATGATAAATAAACTAAAATGAACATCTGTAGGTATAAATCTCTGTCCCTACAGTTGATTACATTCACAGATTTCTAAAAGCAGAATTATTGAGTCAAAAGATATGAACATGCTAAAGCTCTTAAAATAAATTGCCAAATTTATATCCAGAAAAGTTGCTTGAATTTGTTCTCCCACCAACATATATTATCTTTATTTGAAAAAAATAATAGCGATCCAGTGGCTCCAAAACTATATGTAGTCAAATTTATTGATCTGTTCCTTTGTGATTCTTTCCACAATTCCAATGCTAAAAAAATCTCATCCTCTTTCAAAGGCAGAATAATAATCATCTGCATATTCTTTTATTTTTTTCAAGATTTAGTTCTCTTTCATTTAACACCATGTTCAGGTTTACATGAGGAATGTCTCCAAGAAAACTTACATTTTGGCAATGCAGAAAATGTTCAGAGGAGAAATCCAATCAGGGCTCTAACCTCATTCATGAATCAATCTATTCATGGATTCATAATTTGAATGGAATTCCTGAGTGGTAATTATAGGCAGGTGAGTATGGCTAGGAGTATGTCACTGGAGGCATGGCCTTGGGACTGTATCTAAACCTGGTCCCTTTCCTGACTGCCTCTGGCTGCCTTGAGCAACTATCCTCTGCCACCAAAATGTTCCTGCCTTGGAGCCAGCTGACCATGCACTAAACCTTTGAAACCGTGAGCCAAATAAATCTTTTCCTCTCTAAGTCATTTTCATTAGGTATTTTGATCGCAGCAATTCAAAGCTATGTAAAACACCTCATAATCTATGTGAAAGTGGTGGATGTATAAACAGAGTATTTTGGAGAGGATCCTCATTTCTCCATCCCTTTTAAGCTTCCATGCAGAGGGCTGTCTTTCTCATGTTTGTTTTTGCTCTGTTTCTATCGTACTTGATTTGATTGTTTTTTACCTGATAACTTTCACCTTTTTTTTAACCTAATAACTTACCTAATCAGTATGTATGGGAGAAGGCAAGGCCCGTCCTCTTTTTCTGTGTTTCTGCCTTCCCTCCACTGGCATTCTATCAACTCTACACCTCTGTCCTATGACTTTCGAGGAGGTGGCCCCTACAGAAATTCCTGGGGCATTTGGTGCTGTCAGGAGCTAAACCTGGGTACATCTGCTTTACCCAGGTGAAAAATGTCAATATACCTGGCTCCTAACTGGGTTCTAGGCCCACATTCTCTGCCCAGTCTTTATCGTGATCAATATCATTAATATACAGTCATCTCTCCCTATCCACACATTTCACATCCTCCAGGTTAAAATAAAAATTGTGTCTGTACTAAACATACATAGGCTTTTTTCTTGTCATTACTCCCTAAACAATATAGTATTACAACTATTTACATAGGATTTACATTTTATTAGGTATTAGAAGTAATCTCAAGATGATTTAAAGTATACAAGAGGATGTACATAAGTTATGTGCAAATACTACAACATTTTGTATAAGGGACCTGAGCATCTGAAAATTTTGGTATCCACTGTGGTGCTAGAAGAAACCCTCAGTAGATACTGAAGAATGGCTATAGGGATCTGAATCTTTATGACTCTGTTCATCTCTCAACTCATTTTGAAAATGGGCAGTATAGAGGAAGTTGTTTATCAAACCCCCTAAAGCCCCAACAATGTAAAGTGATTTTTTTTTATTTAAATTTATTTACTTTTTTATTTGGTGCATTGTAGTCATATATCAGTCACATTGGAGTACAAGACTTGAGAGGATATACAAGCACACATCATCCAATTAGCCCTCATCCAGCCCCCATCCCATTCCCTCCCCCTCCCTCGATCCCATGCTTCTTTGGTGATTAACTTTGATACATTTGTCTATGTACCTCCTGCGTTTTAAAGAGGCTCTATCCTCCCCTATTCCATACCCTCTGATTGGTCACCTTAGTTGCTTCACTATAGGGCCCTTTCTATAGCTCGACCTCTTCCTGTTGCCCCTTTCCTCCTAGTTTTTGCTGCTTAGGGGAAGCGTCTGATTAATATTTTCTGTGATATTTCTCTGTACATGCTGCGTTGCAAGTACCGATACCACTCTTGACGGCCCCAGTAGTGGCCTGGCTACCCGGTGGACAGATCCAGACCTTGCTGGCTCAAGCAGCAGCCTTGCCTCATGGGAGGCCCCAATTCTGGTCTCACTGGCCCCCACACTGGCCTAACTCCTCAGCTGGCTTCGATCCCGGCCTCGGAGGCCACAGTAGTGGCCTTGCCTTATGGCAGGCTCCGATGCCGGCCACTGGCCCCGGCACCGGCCTAAACCCTCGGCAGACTCCTATCCCGGCCTCGGGAGCCCCAGCACCGGTCTTGCCTCACGGCAGGCTCCGATACCTGCCTCGCTGGCCCCAGCACCGGCCTAACCCCTCGGCAGGCTCCGATCCCAGCCTCGGAGGCCCCAGTAGCGGCCTTGCCTCCTGTCAGGCTTCGATCCCAGCCTTGGAGGCCCCAGCACCAGCCTTGCCTCACGGCAGGCTCCAGTGCCGGCCTTGCTGGTCCCAGCCCCAGTCTAACCCCTCAGCAGGTTCCGATCTGGCCTTGGAGGCCTCAGTAGCAGCCTTGCCTCATGGAAGGCTCCAATGCCGGCTGCTGGTCCCGGCACCGGCCTAATCCCTCAGCAGGCTCCGATCCCAGCTTCGGAGGCCCCAGCACCGGCCTTGCCTCATGGCAGGCTTCGATGCTGGCCGCTGGCCCCGACATAGGCCCAACCCCTTGGCAGATTCCAATCCCAGCCTCGGAGGCCCCAGTTGCGGCCTTGCCTCACGGCAGGCTCCAATGCTGGCCATTGGCCCCGGCACCGGCCTAAGCCCTTGGCAGGCTCTTATCCTGGCCTCGAAGGCCCCAGCACCGGCCTTGCTCATGGCAGGCTTTGATGCCAGCCTTGCTGGCCCCAGCACCGGCCTAACCCCTCGGCAGGCTCCGATCCTGGCCTTGGAGGCCTCTGTAGCGGCCTTGCCTCACAGAAGGCTCCAATGCCGGCCACTGGCCCCGGCACCGGCCTAACCCCTCGGCAGGTTCTTATCCTGGCCTCGGAGGCCCCAGCACCGGCCTTGCCTCACAGCAGCCTCTGATGCTGGCCTCACTGGCCCCAGCACCGGCCTTGCCTCACGGCAGGCTCTGATGCCAGCTGCTGGCCCCAGCACCGGCCTTATGCCTCAGCAGGCTCTTATCCTGGCCTCGAAGGCCCCAGCACCGGCCTTGCCTCACAGCAGGTTCCAATGCCCGCCTCACTGGCCCCAGCACCGGCCTAACCCCTTGGCAGGCTCTTATCCTGGCCTCAGAGGCCCCAGTACCAGCCTTGCCTCACGGCAGGCTCCGATGCCAGCCTCGCTGGCCCTGGCACCGACCTAACCCCTCAGCAGGCTCCGATCACTGTCTCTGGGGTTATTATTTCAAAGGTTCCAGGTGTAATGTATCAGATCTCTGCCTCCCCTGAGTACTGGCCACTGTCATTGCTACTGCCTCCACAATTTCAAATCCTTCCCAGGCTCTTTTTCCACTCTGAATGTTGTCCAGTGTTCCTAAGCATGTGTGACGGTAGCATTCTACATTTGGTGTAATTTCTCCAAAAAATAAGGTTGGTAGGATCCAGTTTCTGCCTCTCCTGAATACAAGTCTCCACTGCCATCGCGGAGACCGCTTTTAATACCGCCTTTCTCCTTGGTCTCCCCTAAACTCTCTCCTTATAGATGATGTCCAAGAATCCTAACAATATAGAGAAACAGCAGTCCTCATTCACGGGGAATTTTTCCATAAGTTTCAGTGCATTTAGATAAGTTTTGTCTGCATCTCCAGTGTCCTGGCATCCGCAACGGCTCTCTTATCTCCTCTCCGATATTTTTCTTTTTCTTTTTCTTTTTCTTTTTCTTTTCCTTTTTTTTTTTTTTAATAAGAGAAGACAGTATATGTGGTTTGAGGAGGTAGTGGGATCAGGCACTCAGTAGCACTGTGACCCGGTCGGTTTACCCATGGGTCCAGAGTGCTCCGCACTACTCTGCCTGGGGCCCAGAGTCTCGCGACTCGGTGCCCAGCTGGCATGCCTCGCGTGACCCCCGCCTGGGACCCAGGGTACTGGGCCCGGTTTCTCCAGGGGTCTGGCGTGCTATGCGCGTTCCGGCCCGGGGCCCAGAGTCCCGCGACCCGGGCCCTGGCTTGCGTGCCCCGCGCGACCCCTGCTCAGGACCCAGCGTCTTACTGTGCCGTAAAGTGATTTTTAAATGACTGGGCAATATTTGTAAATAATAGTTCCCTTCCTCACCAATCCATGAGTCTTCTTTCATTTGGACATTATATTGTTGAGTATTTACATAATTAAGTCTATACTATTTGATCTTTTTGACATTCTATTTAGATTCTATGGGATATGAGAATATTGATATATTCTATTTACGATACTAGTTCAAAAGTGAGTATTAAGGCCGGGTGTGGTGGCGCACGCTTGTAATCCTCGCGCTTGGGAGGCAGAGACAGGAGGATTGTGTAGGTTCAAAGCCAGCCTCGCTGGCTTAAGAGACCCTGTTTTCAAATAAAAATATAAAATAGGTCTGGGAGTGTAGCCTGGAGGTAGAGGGTTTCCAGAAACCCCAGTACCACACAAAAAAAATTAAAAGTCAATATTATATGGTTTTATAACACATTTTATTATTTGTGTTTTAAAAGACATGAATGAGACCCAGGTGTGGTGACACATGATTGTAATCCCAGTACTTAGGAGGCTGAGGCAGGAGGATCACAGGTTTGTGCCAACCTCAGCTACTTAGTGGGGCCCTATGCAACTTAGTGAGACCATGTTTCAAAATACATAATAAAAAAAATTAAGGCTTGGAGTGCAGCTCAGAGATTGAATATCATTGGGTTCAATCCCCGGTACTGAAAAAAAAAAAAAAAAAAGACACAATAATGACATTCATCTGAATTGTCAGAGGGAAACCCTGAACACAGAGATTTCCAAATTTTGCTGCACATTATAAGCATCTGGGGAATTTGTTAAAATAATACTACTGAGACTGCATGCTGTACCACCAAATAAATCAAAGTGTCGGGAGGTAAAAGCCAGCATCCCTATTTTTTAAATGCCTAGATGATTCCACTGTGCAGCACAATTCAGGAATGACTGCCTTAGCAGAAGATAATGGTGCCAAAACCAGAGACCAGGAACCAGATTTTATGCCAACTCCTTTCCTGCCCCCTCAGTCTTCACTTGTAGAACATAACTAACTTAGTTCCTTGGTTACCACTTCCCACACTAGGGAGTCTCCATTAATAAAATAATGCCTTTTCAATAGTTCTCACTACCCAAAAGAAATAAACTAGATTATCCTTAGTCATAAGCTTTGCTGGATAGTGCAAAGTATATTGATATATACCCTATGTCTATTTTTCAAGAGGATAATATGGTAGAACAGACAATGAAAGTGTAAAGCAATCACAAACACAGACTGAATCAACAAAGTATGATGTTTAAAACCACAAATTAAGAATAAACCACTCAATAATTATAGTATGTATTCATTTTACCTATTCAAAGTATTATGAAAAGGTTGAGTAAATTTTCTTTTTTATTTATAACATTTCCAGAGCTTTGAACTTAGTCCAGACTACTGGGGTGGGGGGGAGCCTGGAATTTATATAACACATTTCTTCTAAGGAGTCATCATCTCCACCCCAAGCCCCCAATGTGCATCTACAATTTTAGCTTTCTTTGCCTCTCTCTCAGTACATCCTTGTGGGCCAGAACCATTGAAGCTTCCTCAGCTCCTGATACTCAGGTTATAATCCAGCTGGATCATGATTGGAGCAGAACTTTAACACAATTACCTAATATCCTTTGAGAGCTGCAGGAGCTTCCTCCACCCTCCCAGGTTTACTAGGTGCCCAGAGGAGGATTACTGGCAACCTTTTCTGAATCCTGGCCAGACTGAACTCCACACTGGGCTGCAATTCACAATCATCTCACTGCAATTCAAAAGGCATGCTCTTGTGCTTCCACCTCTGCCCTTCAGATTACCCCCAGAATCCAACATCCTACTCAGTGTTTAGCTTTGGACTTGACATGACCCTTATTCCCCTACAGCTCTGCTCCTGGCTCTCTCTACTCTAGGCTCTGTCTTCTCCTTGACTACCGGCATGTCATTAGGCAGGGGTACCATTGAGCCAGCTCCCTACAGGGGACAGGGAAGCTGATTGTGCCTACTGGTCCTTCTTTTTGTAGAGCTCATACCACTCAATTACAGCATTTTTCACATTCTGCACTGTCAAATGAGATACCGCTACAGTCAGGCCTTCTGTGTCCCCATTTCCTTTTCACCCACTCCGTGCCAAAGTGCACAAGCACCCCAGAGTTTTGCCCATGCCTCCCTCTCTCCTTGTTTTCAGCCTGTCCCACAATCACTGATTTATATTCATGGATTTTACGGTTGCTCTGCGGTAAAGCCATCTTTCCCCTAGAATTCTCCAAAGATTCAGGTCTCTATCTTTGATAACTGCCAGAGGTCCTCCAATGATCATTTTAGGGGTCTTTAATTGCAAAAACTTCAAGGCCAAATGTTCTCACTTCCTCTGGTCCTCTTGTGACACTCTTATATCTATTTAGTTCCTACAACTAAGGCCAGAAACAGCATATTATGGCAGTAGTCATAATAACAACTAGTGACATTCATCAGGCACTTACAGGGGACCAGATACCATGCTGAAACTCTTCCAGGTAGGAAGCATCTTCATTTTACAGTTAGCTTAGAGAGGATAAGCACCTGCTCCCAGTAAAATAGCTAACATGTAGACTCTGAGAACCTTATCTCTGCTAGGTGTTTAGATCTCTCATTCTACATTTCAGTAATGAGTGTCATTTCAGTACTGAGTGTGTCATTTCAGTACCGAGTGTGTCAGTACTGTGGACAGCTCCCCAGCACCCACCTCACCCCAGGGGACTGAAGCCAATCAGTCAGACCTCTCCCTTTACAGTGCTTAACCCAGGGACAGGCTGCAGTTATGGGTCTAATTGTCTTCCTTTTCACAAAGATATGTAGTCCTAAGCCCCAGAGCCTCATAACATGGCTTTACTTGGTAATGGGGTCTTTGCAGTGGTAATCAAGTTAAAATTAGGTCACTACATTGCAGCCTAACCCCTAACCCCAAATGATTAGTTACCATATATATAAAAAAGAAATTTGGACATGGTATTTTATGGGGGAAATGTCACCTGAAGATGGCAAGTTTGTTTAATACCCTAAGAAACTATCAGAATCTAGTATAAAACACCTGGAACAAGTTCTCCAGAGCCTTCCGAGGGATCATGGCTTTGCCAACAACTTGATTCCAGACTTCTGATGTATAGAACCATGAGAGAGAAAATGTTTTTTCTTGTTCTGAGCCACACAAGTTGTGCTGCAGCAGTATTTTGTCACTGCAGCAATAAGAAACTAACATAGCTAACCTCAGTCATCCTGGGGTGACAACACTTAAGAGGGGAGCTGCTCAGAAATTCTGAGAAGCTATTTCCATTATCCCACTGGTTTGGAGGAAAGAGAACAATGTTACCTGTCTATTCTGATAATAGACATCTTGCTGTCCATCTTGCAACCAGAAGGTGCAAGATGAGGCAGATGCAAGGTCCAGGGACCCTGAGTCTAACCCCAGCTAGGAACATCCTCTCTTGTCAGGCTCTGGATCCTTACTATTCATGTGAGCTGTGATCATAAAAGCAAGCAATATCACAAATTTCCTGAGGGTTCAGAGAGGTGAAGCCCTGCCCAGGAACCCATAATTTTTGGTGGCAAAAGTGGGACTTAAAGGAAGTCCACCCAACTCCAATCCATGCTCCTACCCACTGCAGTATTGACTTCCACCTTATGATTTTGACATCCTACGCTGCTCCTGGCAGTAGCTATCCTCAATCTTTTGTTTTGTTTCCCCTGGCTCTCTGTCTATATTAGTCCACTCCTAGTTTGTTCCCATAATCTTAATTCTAACACAACTGTGCATTTCTTCTTTTTAATCTTTGGCACTTTTCTTCAGATATATACCACTGACCTGCAGAACTTCTCTGCTCTGGCCACTCTGGGTCACCAATACACGTGGGGAAGCCCAATGTACCTCTCTGACTCTAGATCTGCTGAGCTCCCAGGTGGCCTCCAAATTATAACCAGGCCTAGCTAAAGTCACACAACAGAATCAATATCTAGCAATCTAGCTAGAGGAGAAAGCCACTTGCAATGCTATAGGGACAGTTGACTGCAGACCCCAGGAAAGCCTTATGGGATCTGCACATTTATCAGGCCAAAGATTTAGAAAAGAGTAATTAGGATAGCCAGTTAGATGTGGCAGTCTCAAAAGCAGGTGACTTTTGATTCTTTGATTTCAAACCTTTTAAAAACAAAAGGCAAAATTCATTGCTTTGCCATATTATACATTGTTCACTTTTTTATTTTTTAATTTATTTTTATTGGTCCATTGTAATCACACATCACATTGGAATATAAGACTTGAGAAGATATACAAGCACACATCATCCATTTAGCCCTCATCCAGCCCCCATCCCATTCCCTCCCCCTAACTCGATCTCATGATTGTTTGGTGATTAACTTTGATACATATGTTTATGTACCTCCTGCTTTTAATTTTTTTATTTTTTTATTTTATTTATTTATTTTATTTTATTTTTGGTGGTACTGGGGTTCCTGGAAGCCCTTCTACCTCCGGGCTACACTCCCAGACCTATTTTTACATTTTCATTTTTGGAAACAGGGTCTCCTAAGCCAGCACGCGCGGCTGGCTTCGAACCTGCGTGATCCTCCTGTCTCCGCCTCCCAAGCGCGGGGATTACAAGCGTGCGCCACCACGCCCGGCTACCTCCTGCTTTTTAAAGAGGCTCCATCCTCCCCTATTCCATACTCTCTGATTGGTCAACATAATTGCTTCACTATAGGGCCCTTTCTATAGTTCGACCACTTCCTGTTGCCCATTTCCTCCTAGTTATTGCTGATTAGGAGAAGCATCTGGTTTTAATTTTCTGCAATATTTCTCTGTGCATGCCACGTTGCAAGTACCGATACCACTCTTGACGGCCCCAGTAGTGGCCTGACTACCCGGTGGACTGATCCAGACCTCGCTGGCTCAAGCAGCGGTCTTGCCTCATGGGAGGCCCCGGTTCTGGCCTCGCTGGCCCCGACACAGACCTAACCCCTCAGTAGGCTCCAATCCTGGCCTCGAAGGCCCCAGCACTGGCCTTCCTCACGGCAGGCTCCGATGTTAGCTGATGGCCCCAGCATTGGCCTAACCCCTCGTCAGGCTCCAATCCAGGCCTCCGAGGCCTCGGTAGCAGCCTTGCCTCACAGAAGGCTCTGATGCCGGCCAGTGGCCCTGGCACCAGCCTAACCCCTTGGCAGGCTCTGATCCCGGCCTCGGAGGCCCCAGCATCGGCCTTGCCTCGCGGCAGGCTCCGATCCCAGCCTCAATGGCCCCAGCACCGGCCTAACCCCTCGGCAGGCTCCGATCCTGGCCTCGGAGGCCTCAATAATGGCCTTGCCTCATGGAAGGCTCCAATGCCGGCCGTTGGCCCCAGCACCGACCTAACCCCTCGGCATGCTCCGATCCCAGCCTCGGAGGCCTCAATAATGGCCTTGCCTCACGGAAGGCTCTGATGCTGGCTGTTGGCCCCAGCACCGGTCTAACCCTTCGGCAGGCTCCAATCCCGGCCTCGGAAGCCCCAGCACCGGCCTTGCCTTACAGCAGGCTCCGATCCTGGCCTCGGAGGCCTCAATAGCGGCTTTGCCTCACGGAAGGCTCCAATGCCGGACAGTGGCCCCGGCACCGGCCTAACCCCTCAGCAGGCTCCAATCCCGGCCTCAGAGGCCCCAGCACCGGCCTTGCCTCACAGCAGTCTCCGATCCCAGCCTCGCTGGCCCCAGCACCAGCCTAACCCTTCGGCAGGCTCTGATCCAGGCCTCAGAGGCCTCAATAGCGGCCCTGCCTCACGGAAGGCTCTGATGCTGGCCAGTGGCCCCGGCACCAGCCGAACCCCTCAGCAGGCTCTGATCCTGGCCTCGGAAGCTTCAGCACCAGCCTTGCCTCGCGGCAGGCTTCGATCCCAGCCTCGCTGGCCCCAGCACCGCCCTAACCCCTCGGCAGGCTCTGATCCCGGCCTCGGAGGCCTCAATAACAGCCTTGCCTCACAGAAGGCTCCGATGCCGGCCGTTGGCCCCGGCACCGGCCTAACCCCTCGGTAGGCTCTGATCCCGACCTTGGAGGCCCCAGCACCAGCCTTGCCTCACAGCAGGCTCTGATCCCAGCTTTGTTGTGTCTGTCGCCAGCCTCACCCCTCGGCAGGGTCTAATCCGAGCACCCTCTTCGCCCAACTATTTGTCCCACATTCTGGAGGATGCGTGGTGGTGGTAGCATTCTGCCTCTGGGGGCATTACTTCAAAGGTTCCAGGTATAATATATCAGATCTCTGCATGCCCTGAGTACTGGCCACTGCCATTGCCACTGCCTCCACCATTTCAAATCTTTCCCAAGCTATTTTTCCACTCTGAATGTTGTCCAGTCTTCCTAAGCATGCGCAACAGTAGCATTCAACCTTTGGTATAATTTCTCCAAAAAAAAAAATAATAATAAGATTGGTAGGCTCCAATTTCTGCTTCTCCTGAATAAAATTCTCCACTGCCAACACGGAGACTGCTTTCAGCACTGCCTTTCTCCTTGGTATCCGCTAAAGTCTCTCTCCTTACAGGAGATGTCCAGGATTCTTAACAATGTAGAGAAGAAGCAGGCCTCCTTAGTGGGGAATTTTTCCAATAATTCCAGTTCATTTGGATAAGTTTTGTCTGCATCTCCAGTATCCTGGCATCTACCACCTCCTTGACCCCTCTCCAATATTTTCCTTTTTTCTTTTCTTTTCCTTTTTTACAGAGTCCTTCCGGATGGAGAGGGGTTCGCCTAGGGGTGCCCCGCTATGGCCTGCCCACCAGCCCAGGTTCGGGGACAGGGGCCCGGACCACGGGGTCCTTCCGGGTGAAGAGGGGGGTTGCCTAGGGGCGCCCCGCCGGCGCCTGCCCACCCGCCCAGGGTCGGGGGCCCAGGGGCCCATTGTTCACTTTTGTGTGTGTATGATACTGAGAATTGAACCCAGGGGCATTCTACCTACGAGCTACACCCCCAGTCCTATTTTTTTTTTTTGTCTTTCTTTATTTTTGAGACAGGTCTGTTGCAAAGGGCCTCACTAGGTAGCTGAGGCTGTCTGCGAACCATGACCCTCAGGTCTCCACCTCCCAAATGCTGGGATTACAAGTGTGCACCATCATGCCTGGCTCATTTTTCACTTTTTGAACACCTACTAAATGGAAGACATGGTGTTAGACAGGGTTACTAGGCACCTGCCCATTGAGTTAACTGTGTAGTGGGAAACAGACACAGACAGACAGACAGACAGACAGACAGACAGACAGACAGACTCCAGGCTTATTTAAAGAAAGAGAGTACGTTCATATGTTTCATACATGTGGTTTTAAAAGATGGAATTGGACACATGAGTAAAAATCGGGCCCTGGATGCCTGATAAGTCATGTTAATTGCTAACAACTGACTAGTATGTAATAATTATTAAGCACCTTCATGTATTAAGGATTAGTCACTCACTCTGAATATATATGTATTGAGTTTTTCTTCATCATGAGGAGGAGATTTAGTATCCCCAAAGATAGTGGGCAAAAGGAGGATGGCTAGACCAATCAACCAGTAGATGCTGACTTAGAAGTCAGGATTCTACCTACTTCCTCATTCCAATTTTTTTTTCTTCCAAATCTGCTGCTCTGCTGATCCAGAGGGAAAGATAAAATCTTACTTTGGGGGAAAAAAAAAAGCTATTTCCCATCAGCTTTGCTGGGCTTGTCCCCAACCTGCTAAGCTGCAGGGCACTGGGCTGAAAGAGCCGTGTTGGAAGTGACTCCTTTGATGTTTTCAAAGGTCGAAGCACATTGCTCCCCTTTTGGAGTGTCACTCGGCTGTAGGCAGAGGATGTTTCAGCTACTGGGAGAGCCAATTAGAGCCAATTATAACCCAACTAACCTCCCATGACACCGAAGCTCTTTGTAGAACTTGCCAGCTCCTTGCAAAAATAGTGTGCATCTGGGCCTAATTCAAGCATGGGATGTGCCCTGACCACAGAATCACCAGCGATGCAGTCATTGTTCACTGCAAATACCTGGGCAGACTCTTAGCTGAAGATCCCTAGAATCCATGCCCAGACAGTTCAGTTGAGAGACGCTGAGTTTTGGGTCAAGGCGTCAGAACATTTTTTTTTTTTTTTTTTTTTTTGGTGGTACTGGGGTTCCTGGAAACCCTTCTACCTCCAGGCTACACTCCCATACACCTTTTTTCTTTTTAACATTTTTATTTGGAAACAGGGCCTCCTAAACCAGTACGGCTGCCTTTGAACCTGCCTGATCCTCCTGTCTCCGCCTCTCAGGTACAGGGATTACAAGCATGCACCACCACAACCTGCGACAGGACTTTTTTTTTTTTTTTAATATCCCCAGGTTCTGCATTTAAATCTATCCAAAGATATTGCTAGACTGCTCTAAAACCCAGCTTCTGTTTCTCCAGCCATGGACACATTTTTTTCTGGATTAGTTAACACAATTTTTATTAACAGCAGGTCTCTCATATTTTCTTGATTACTCATTCTAATTTGTTATCAACTCTTTTTAGTGGGTGGTGGCTGGGAGGCATGTACTCTACCACTGAATTATACCCCTATTCCTACTGTTAACTTTTCAGATATGTTTCCAATAAATTTATATTTTCATCTGATCTTATTTTTTCTTAACTAAATATGTTTCTGGTATCTTGAAGTAAGCAAGTAGACAAAGTAAAATTTTTTGCAAACTTTTTTCTAAGATAGTCTCAAAAAACTTTTTATCAACAAAAAATAAACTGACTCTATAGCATATAAAAATAAAATTGGCATCTTTGACAACTATAAACACAGGTTTGATATGAGTTTATATATTTTCCTATATTCATCTATAAACATATATCTATATTCCTCATGCACACATACACACATCTCCCACACCACAAGGTCTGGTGCAAGCCAGCATTCAATAGGAAGTAATAAATGAAGAGACATGTGGATGAATGCACAGAAGCAGAAACTATAAGATAAATAGCTTATATTTGCACATATAGATACATGAATATGTAGCTTATATGTAAATACAACCTATTTCCAGTTGGCATCTGATAATATCAGGACATCTGTTATAAATTTCAAATTTTTACTCAATCAACCTATGTAGATAACTGATATATGCATATAGCAGGATGTGACTTATAGTTTTTTAAATGTTACTTTATTTCATTGATGTCTTTAATAATGATTAAAACTAAACTTTGTAGCCGGGCGTGGTGGCGCACAATTGTAATTCCAGCATTCAGGAGGCTGAGACTGGAGGATCGCGGTTCGCGGACAGCCTTGGCTACTTAGTGAGGCCTTCCGCAATTCAGTGAGACCCGGTTTCAAAATAAAGAATAAAAATTAGGGCAGGGGGTGTAGCTCGGAGGTCAAATGCCTCTGGGTTCCATCCCCAGACCCGCAAAAAACAAACAAACAAAAAAAAAACCCACTAAACTTTGTTATATTCTTAAATGGGTTTTCAAGATAAATCTTAAAACATAAAAGGGATTCACTTGATTCCATGATGTCAAGTGCAAAAAATAAAATGACTGCTAGAATAAATCAGACTCCAAGCCTTGAGAATAATAGCAAACAGTAACAGAGACGATTGATTCTGATTACTTGGAAGGTTAGGATTTGGTCTGTAGTAGTAAAACTTAATCTTTTAATAAAAAAATCTTCCAAAGAAAACCTGTGTGTGTGTGTGTGTGTGTGTGTGTGTGTGTGTGTGTATGTGCGCGCGCGCGTGTGTGGGTAATAAAAGGACACATGGTTGGCATGAGAGGTACTTTAATAACAGCTGTATTATTAAGTGTTTTCTACATACACTCTCATTTAATCTGCACAACAAACCAATGAGATCCATAACAATGTGGATAAGGAAACTTTAAACCTTAGTTCTTAGATAAGCTCAGTAATTTGCCCAAAGTCATAGAAATTTAATTGGCTAAGCTGAGACTTAAATATGGGTCCACTGATTTGAATGCCTAAATTTTTAGCCACCAGAGCACAAAACAGAAAATATAAAACTACTCACTTGCCTTAATTTTAGGGGCCCTCAACTGACACCAAGGTCCTGAAAGGTCATCCCATCCTTCCTTCCCAAAACCTGGAGTCTTGCTCACACCAAGGAAGTCTATCCTCTGGCCAGAAAAACCCTTGCAGCCTCCTTAAAGAAAGCTTTGTTGCAAATGAGTCGCATTAGCTCTCTTTGTTTTGTATATTTATTTCTTTATTATTTGCTCTCATTATCTAGAAATCTATATTTTAACCCTAATTGTCTCCCTGCGGTAATGATTAAGGCATGACTCTGAGATTTGCATTGCAAACACCATGAGGCCTTCAACGGGAGCAGATGAATTCTGAACTTGGCGTCTAGCAGCATTTATTGCTTCATTTTCATGTCTTTCTGGCTTCATTCTGGGCCAAAGTTGTTAATATTTTTTTTTTAGTTCCAAAAGGTTGGGAGGAGGTAGAATTTAAGATAATGATTTCAAGCCTGCACTGGCTCTACCCAGTAGATCAAAATTGAACTCTTTATTGCTGAAGCCATGTCTTTGAATAAGAAAACCCATGCATCAGTGCCTTATGTACATTTTACTAATGAATATTTATAGGACCACCTACAGAGTATACAATCTCATACAAGCTACTCTATTTAGACAATGGTTATTTAGGAAAAACAGAAGGGGCCTTAGAAAAGGCCCGCTGTAAGTGAGATACATTCTCATCCCTCCCATGGGGAGATGAGAAGCCTTCAATGGATATTCTACACATCTTCAGTTTTGCTGTCTTAAAGGTTTTATTTATTTTAGAAATACTTACAACCTAGCCAGGTAAATGTATAGCCATAAATTCCATTTAACTTTTTTCCCTCACTGGAACAGGCTCATAAAAGACAGCAAAAATCTGCAGAAAACTCAATGAGGGAATAAGATTGTCAATATAGTGTGTGCATTTTAAAATAAAATGGCACAATCAGGTATAAAGGAGAGTCTGCATTTGAGTTAATAAAAGTCAATCCAAAAGAAAGCAGATTCCATTTTGGTGTCTAAGTAATCTCATCTTTTATTTATTTATTTTTATTTATTTGTGTGTGTGTGTGTGTGTGTGTGTGTGTGTGTGTGTGTGTGTGTGTATGTTACCAAGGGTGGAACCCAGGGGGTTTCTACCTCTGGGCTATACTCTCAGACATATTTTATACTTTATTTGGAAATAGGGTCTCACTAAGTTGCTGAGAACCTCACTAAGTACCTGAGGCTGGTTCTGAACTTGTGCAATACTCCTGTCTCAGCCTCCCAAGCGGTGGGATTACAAGCAAGTGCCACCACGCCCGGCTAAGTAATCCATCTTTTAATAACCATAAAACTTTTGAAGGCTCTTTCTTTGGTGGCTGTAAGAGCCTGTCAACCAAGTGCTGGGATAGAATAGATGGAGCAATCAGAAGCTAAAGATTCATCCAAAATCCTATTCCTGTCCTCTATCAATAAGGATGGGGTGGCCTCATTCTTGGGGCTCCTCTGCTGCACACCAATTGCTTCAATATCACCGTGCCTCTGTGCACCAACTGGGAATGTTGATAGACAAGTGTCATTCCAACCATAAAGCTAAATATAATAAAGAGGAAGTGGAAATTCTGTAGAAAATGTATGCATTCGGCACTATTTTGTTGCAAATAATGAATGCACTTAATAAATGGTAACTATGCCACATAAATAGATGACTCTAAATGCTCAAGTGAAACATAATATATCTGACCTCCAGAGCCCAATGAAACTATTTTATTTTTATTGAACCACCATATTTTCATGTCTCTAAGAATCCATTGATTGCAAGACATGACATCAATTTAATAACTTTCCAGGGAGAAAAGAAAAACACAACTACATTAATATCTACATTATAATGTCATAAGAAATATTTTATAAATATTAAAAGATGGGGGAAATATGTCTTACAGGTAAATAAATACTTCAAAAAATTTATACTTAGTCCAAAGAGTACTTTTATATTCATTATATAATTTAATTTTTACCAACCTTTTCTAAGATTATGCATTATTATCATCCCTATTTATCAAGAAGGAAAAAAAAAGAGCCAAGATGACCATTAACTTGCTTGGGATCACACAGCTGATAATCCAGTACTTTTAGCTCTTTGCTTATAGATTTCCTATTCTTTCTACCACCTCATGCTTTTTCTGTCTTAAAATAGTAACACCTTTTTGTTTAAAAGTTTCACTGACCAGTAGTAAAGAAAGATGCATTTTTAAACTGCTTTTGAAATTCCTTCATGTTTAGCAAAGATTGTCTTCATACCAACCTAAAAATTGAGTTCTTTCCACAATATGGGCAATTGGGTTGATAAGGAGGCCTCTGTCCTACAAGAATGCAGTCCTCCAGGAGAAGATGGGAATGGCTGGCGAATGCTTAGATGATCCTATGGTGGCTGGCTCAATGCCATTCACTTCATCACTTTTCTCTGAACAGGATTCACCTGCGTTTGAGATTTGCAAATTGTTGACACTAATTACCCTTGCTTTATCATGAATCTTCTTTTTTTTTTTTTGGTGGTACTGGGGTTCCTGGAAGCCCTTCTACCTCTGGGCTACACTCCCAGACCTATTTTTACATTTCTATTTGGAAACAGGGTCTCCTAAGCCAGCGCACGCGGCTGGCTTTGAACCTGCGTGATCCTCCTGTCTCTGCCTCCCAAGCGCGGGGATTACAAGTGTGCGTCACCACTCCCGGCATGAATCTTCTTTTTAAATCCTTGGCCTGATAAATGTGCAGTGCCCATAGAGAAATCAGGCTTTCTCTCACTGGGTCTGCAGTTGATTGTCCTTACAGCACCTTAGTGATCAGAGTAAGGGCTTTCAATTGGCTTTACTCATCAACCAGTCTGCTAGAAACTGATTTCATTGTAGGAGTTGGGCTGTGCCTGCTTATGACTTGAAAGCCTCCTGGGAGTTGGTGGTACATTTGCCTAATAGATTCGTGTTCCTTGGTGGCAGTCCCCAGAGTTTGCATCTGCGAAGGATGGCACTGAGGGATAGCTGACAGCCACCACAGTTCTTGCCAGAAGTACATTGGCTACAAAGTGCATACACAGAGGAACAGGAGCACACCTTTGTCAACACAATCAATGCAATTCCTGGAATAAATCAGACCACCCTCCACAGAAGAAAGGATGCTGCATCTGCTACTTTCCTCAGCCACCAGTCTGCTTCCTCAACCATGTGTCCCAACTTAAATCAAAGGCAAGTGATTTGCAATGAATTCCTCATCAATGCAGGGATACTGTTCTAGAAGCTATAGCAGTGAAAGGTTTCTATATTTACCCTGATAAGTATCAATTAGTAACTAGAATTATTTATGTTTATTTGTGAAAGACCCCCCCCCAAAACTATATGTTTAGTGGTAATTTTTTTTTAAGTTTGGGATTTTTGTTATTTTTCAGGGACTGGCTTTGTACTTTAGACTGAATGCTCTTACTAAGTCACTTCTAACCTTTTAAGGAGAAGGAGAAAGCTGGTGTGTTGGTGTATGACTCTAATGTCAATTTGAGAGGCTGAGACAAGAAGATTACAAGTTCAAGGCAAGCTAGGCAAATAAGCAAGACCATATTTTAAGATAAAAATGAAAAGGGCTGGAGATGTTATCTCAAAAGTAGAAATCCCATGGGTTCAATCTACAGTACTACCCCCCCAAAAAAAAGAAACAGAGAAAACCATGATTGTACAAATGGTGTGGGAAAGGCACAGCAGACAAAGATAAAGGGAGGAAATGGTGATGACCCTGTGTATGTCCCAAAACAACAGCAAAGTGACCTCTGTATGGAATAATCAGATCCTCTGAGAGACTAGTGTGCTCTTTCCATAGCCTCAGGAGAAAAAAACACAGGAAAAAATGAGAGATATTTAAATGCAAGAGAAATTTTACTTTATTTTGTCCTTTAATGTGCTTTGGAAATAGAATCACACTTACAAGACAAATAAGAAAGTTGAGTTTGGTTATTCAGAAGCTACAATGACATATCACACCTGTTATAATAGCTATTATTAAAAAGACAAAAGATAACAAGTATTAAAGAGGCTGTGGAGAAAAGGGAGCCTTGGACACTGTTGGTGGGAATGTAGATTAGCACAGTTATTATGTAAAGGAATATAGAGGCCCTCAAAAAAATTAAAAATTATCATATGATCCAGAAATCCCACCTCTGAGTATATCCAAGGTAAATGAAATCAGTATTCAGATCTGCACTCCCATGTTCATTGCAGCACTACTTACAATAGGCAAAATATGAAATCAACCTGTGTCCATCAATAGATAAAATGTGGTATATATGTACACACATGAGCGCGCGCACACACACACACACACACACACACACACACACACACACTACTATTCAACCTTTAAAAAGAAAGATATCCGCCGGGCGTGGTGGCGCACACTTGTAATCCCCGCGCTTGGGAGGCAGAGATGGAGGATCGCACTGGTTCAGAGCCAGCCTCATTGGCTTAAGAGACCCTGTTTCCACATAAAGTTAAAAAAAAAATAGGTCTGGGAGTGTAGCCCGTGGGAGTGTAGCCCGTAGGTAGAAGGGCTTCCAGGAACCCCAGTACCACCAAAAAAAAAAAAAAAAAAAAAGGATATCCTGCCATTTCCAGCATGATTGAGCCTGGAGGACATTATGCTAAGTGAACTAAGCCAGGCACAAAAGAACACATACTGTATGATCTAATTTACATGTGAAATACAAAAAAGTCAAGTCATATAAGCCTAAGTAGAATGGTGGTTGCCACAGACTGGAGCATGGCAGAAATGGAGAAATGTTTGTCAAAGATATAGATTTAGTTATAAGGTGAACTGAATGAATGAATTCTAAATATTTAAGGTTCATCTTAAGTGGCAGAGGATGTGTGAATTGTTTTGATTTTGGTAATACTTTCACAGTGTATACTTATATGAAATCAAACATCCACAACTTTGTTATGTAAACATTTTCAATAACTTTTAAGAGCCCTGACTATAAAAAAAAATTTGAAGACTCTTTTCCCCAAGTTCTGTAGACTGGAGCATATGGCTCCTCCATGATGTGACCCTCAGCCCTATCCAGAGGCCAAGGAACATGCAGACTATCTCATCAGCCTGTCTCCTCGGGAGAATTGGATTTTACTCCTCTGTGGATTCTTTCCTCTATTGTAGAAAGGGAGCAGATGTCCTCTAGGCAATTTTTCTCCCAAGGACTTCAGAAAGCAGCATCTGCTACGGGCTTCAGCCACCCTTTCCAGACACTTCTGAAGATGAGGGAATTTCCTTCCTTCCTTGGCTGCCCCTCCCTAAGTCTCCACCCACAGAGCGGAGTTTGCCTGGTCGGCTCCACCACAGGAGCGAGGACAGATCTGATATACATAAATCAACATATTACTCATTCTCTAGCACTGCCTTTGACAGCTGTTACATGAGCACATTGTTAGAAACTGTCAAGCAATGATACACAGTGCCTTTTACAACATATGTTGACTTTTATCTAATGTAGTTCCATAATTAGCCCCAGGGAAAGCGAATCCAGGCATCCACCTGGCTGTGTGATCTCAGTTAACCTTTGCTTTGCTCCGAGGAAAGTTAGCAGGGTGGGGGCGGAGGCACAGGCAGCTGGGGCCTCAGGATTTAAAGAAAGTAAATGCTCAGGATTGGGAAGGGGAGGACATACCTCTTATACCTTCCTGCCCTGTAGCTTATGGCAAATATGTCAGTAGTCAGACACTCCAGACCTGTAGGTTTAGGTTGTTTAGGGTTCCCAAGACTGGAGGAGCTCTGGAAACCATCATTAGAAAAATTCTACCTGGAACTTGGGTCATTAAACATGAGAGAACTTGAAAGAAAAAGCTGCAAGCTGCTTCAAACATTATTCTCAATGCTGCTCCATTTCTTTCTTTTAGAAAAAGAGAAAGCTTGCAAACTATGCATGGCAAGAAAAATATATTCCACCTGCATTGCAGGACAGATCATTTAACCAGGCAAGATGGCATATGAGTTTGGGGAGTAAGAAAGTCAGAATCCAAGTTCTGGCCTTTTCATTCATTCCCCGTGAACTAACTTACAAATTTCCAGGGCCTCCATTTCTCCCCCTTCTGATGGAAATATAGCCAGCAGGTGATATGTCAATGATATTCAAGCTAGCAATATGGAAGTTATTTACTATGGCCCCGCAGCACCCTGGACAGTGCCTACATCAAGAACTACTTTTGGGGGGGGGGGGCTGGGGATGGAGCCCAGGGGAATTTGACCTCAGAGCTACACCCCCTACCCTATTTTTATTCTTTATTTTGAAACAGGGTCTCACTAAGTTGCAGAGAGACTCACTAAGTAGCTGAGGCTGTTGGCGAACCGCCATCCTCTGGTCTCAGCTTCCCAAATGCTGGAATTACAAGCATGCGCTACCACACCCGGCTGGGAACTACTTTTAATAAATACATTTATACATGTATTATTTTAATAAAGGCCAAGTGAAAACATGTAGAAACATTTTGAGGACAGAAAATCAGTGTCCAAGTATGAGTTATCTGATTTAACTTTCCACATCTGGTTTGGGGAGCCACTCAGGGATAGGGCTGTATCTTGAGACTCTCCCTCAGACACTGCAGTACCTACTGCAGTAACTATGGTAATTTATAAGTCATACAAGCAAAGATTGCATTTTGCAAGTCTCTGGGTTAGACCCTAGAGAAGCCATGAAAACTGAATGCTGTGCTAAACCCTCAGACAGCTAACAATCCTATGGAAGAGACTCCCAACAAAGTGGCAGTAACATGCGAGCTATGACACGTGTATATAGAGGGGAAAAGAGAAAAAGGGCTGAAGATAGAATCACAAAGGGGGTGAATGAAGAGGATTATTCAAAGCAGGAAAAAATTGGGAGATAAAGATATCCTGGAAATAGCCGGGTGTGGTAGAGCACGCTTGTAATCCCAGCACTTGGGAGGCTGAGACAGGAGGATTTCATAGGTTCGAAGCCAGCCTCAACTACTTAGTGAAGATCTCAGCAACTTAGTGAGACCCTGTTTCCAAATAAAGTATAAAAATAGGTCTGGGAGTATAGCCCGGAGGTAGAAAAGCCTCTGGGTTCCACCCCCAGTACCACACACACACACACACACACACACACACACACACGACATCACGACATCCTGGAAAACAATATAGAAGAAAATCTCAAGGTGATTCCATGTATTCTAGCAACAGATGCTATGAAAACTCAATAAGGCAAGAACTCAAAGCAATTTAGTGGGTGTACCCACTAGCAATGAGTGATTTTATTGAGACACATGAAAAAAATTAAGTACCATTATAATGAAGGAGCTATAACCAGGTGTCAAATGGTAAGAAATTATACGTACCATAGGAATTCAGAAGATGGAGGAAAAGGCCTCTGTGGAATAAAGAGGTTAAGGCTTGATTGATTTACGAGATATAAATTTAAGTGGGCCTTGAAGGATTAGTAGAATTTGGGATAGGAAAAAGTTATCAGAGGAGTAGAGTTTACAGTTAGGGGTGATGGTCTGAGTATTCTTTTCTTATCCAAGGGCCAGAGAAGAGAGTGTGGGAGATGAAGCTGGGAAGGAGTTTGGGGTCAGACTGAGAAAGAACTTAAACTCCAGAGTTCCAGTTTATTCCGTGAAATATGGACAGGATCTAACATAATAAGCTCAAACAAAGGAGAATACTAAGGTAACAGCAGCACAGTGGGTAGATTGGAAAGCAGAGAAGTAGCTAGCTACAGCTGTAGGAAGACATAGGGCCTAACCTGGAAAACAGAAAGATCACTCTTTCATCCAGGAAAGCAATATTTTCATTATAAAAGAAGTGAGAAATGACTTACCTGTCTATCATGGCAGGAAAAAAATCTCCTTGAATCAGTATGTTGGGCTTCCTTGGAGTTCAAGGGCATGATCTCTGAGCCACATAGAGCCAGTTCCTAAGACCAGATCAGTGACCTCCCTACTCTACGACCTTCTTCAGTGGCTCGATTCCCTCTGAACATCAATTTCCTCATCTGTGAAATGGAGAAATCAATAGCACCTACTCAAAGTGTTTCAAGTATATTAAAAGAGGTAATGCATGTAAATGGCTGACAAAGACTAAGCACTCAATAAATGCTATCTGTGACACTATTTTATTATTAAAAACTATTGCTCAGTCAGGTCAGAGAAATACCTGCAAACAAAGAGCATTTGAAACAGGTGCTTTAGGAAGTACGAGTCACCAGCCCTTGTATAAAATATCACCGGGGTTCAAATATTCAAAAATTAAACCATCTAATAATTGAAAAATCAAACAATCTGACAATACAAAGGGTGATTGGCAGAATCCTAAGATATGATATCTAAGATTCCTTCATGTACTTCTCCTGTATTATCCTTTCCCCTTGAGTGTGGGTAGAACATACAACTAGGACATCAGTTTGTGATTAGAACAGTAACCCACTGACTTTTAATTAATCAAAGAGAGAACTTATGCTGGGCAGACCCCTACTAACCAAAGGTGCCTTTAGAAAAAGGTCAAGTGTTAATCCCTCTTGGCCTTGTCAAAGAAAAAGAATTTACCCCAGGTAAATTCTTATACACATGCATATCTCTGTGTCAAAGGCAAATCCCTCTTGGCCTTGAACATGCAGCTCTTCCTCAAGTCCTATAGCTACAAGGAAATGATGACTGCCAACAGCCACATGAACTTGAGAGAACCCTGAGTCTCAGATGGAACCCCAGCCCATCAATTTTGGGAGTGTTTTTGGCTTCAGTTTGGAAAGCAGTTTGACATTATCTGCTAAGCTTGAATATGCACATATGCTATGACCATCCAGTGCATGCTTCAGGGCACACCCCAGGTAAATTCTTGTACACATGCATATCTCTGTGAATGTTCAGAGCAATGCAGTTTCTATAGCCAGACAGTAAAAAAACAACCTAAATTAAATATCCATTGTGATACAAATAAATCTATGGCATATTCAAACACAAAATACTAAATAGCAGTGAAAATGAACCAATTATTGCAATATTGATGAATCTAAAAAACAATAGAGTAAAGGAGCAAAAAATAATAGAGTAAAGGAGCAAAATGCAGGAGGTCCACACTTCCCATAAGGTGTGCAAACAAGCAAAACTGAGCTATTCTTATTTAGGGAGGTATTCAGAGGTGTTCACAGTAGGGGACTTTTTGAAGCAAGGAAATTATTTTCATGAACTTTTGGATAGTTATAATCTCCCTTAGAGAAAAGGGGATTATGTTTGGGAAGGGACAATGTGGGGCCTTATGGGGTGCTGGCAATAATTGTTTTATAATTACTTTTTATACAGGTGCTTCCCTTATAATTTAAAAACATTATACAATTCATTGTCTGCATGCCTCCACATGGAAGATATATCTCACAAATAAGAAGAAGGGAATGCATGACCTCCAAGTGGTAAGTCTTACACTTTACCTGAGAAAGTCCTGAAAACACAGATTTGGATTTTCCCCCGATGTGTGGGAGCTCCAGACGGGAGTTAGGCTTCCTAGGATTCGTTCGGCACAGGGCCTGAGGTGGATGGCTCAGGGTGCCTTTCCCCACCCCTTTCCATGCCTGCAGAACCATCAGCTTCATGACACCTGTGCCTGCCAGCCCTGCAGCTGCAGCAGGGAGGAGGGAGCTGTCAGGAGCAGTCACTGGCAGCAGACTAATAATAAGATTCATTTCTCTGAGACTCCCAGGACACAACCCAGGGAGACTGGAGAATGCTAATACTGCCTGCCAGGACTCTGGGGGCTGGTTACTTATTTTTATTTTTTAAGGTCAATTGTTTCAGGTTGGTACACTTATTAGAGGGGGGATCGGTGGGTAAAGAGCAAGTGCCTCAGTTTTAAACCTAAAAGAAAAAAGAAGCCGTTCATTCACGAGTTGTGTATGAGTCTCTTTTCCAGAGGATGACTGAGGGCTGGATAAAATGAAGACCTATAGTAGTTCTGGAGCTCAGAGCAGAGAAAGCAGGGAAAGCCTGAGTCACAAGTCTGAGATGCAAAACTTGGGCAGTTCCTGTGGCTATTTCTTTGCTCCTGTCCTTGCTAGAAGTGTTTTTTTTTTTTTCTCTCTCTCTCTCTTCCTTCATCACCACCACTGTAACAGTTCCCTACTGTTATGTAACAAATCACCATCCAGAATGGCTTCATACAATATAAATATATCATCACAACATTTCCATAGGTCAGAAGTCTGGGCACGACAGAGTTCTGTGACTGATTCTCAGCTAAGAGTAACCAGGCTGAATGAAGTCCAGGTTTTGAGTAGGAATTAGGTTTTATCTAAGGCTGGGTATACTCTGGTCCTAAACTCCCATGGTTGTGGCAGAATTCAATTTCTTGCAGTTGTAGGACTGTAGCAGTGGTTTTCCTGTTATCTGTCATGTAAGAGTTGCCCACAGTTCCTAGAAAAAGCCCACATTCGTTTTCATAGTCTTCCTCCATCTCCAAAGTCAGCAACAGAGAATTTCCTGTGTATCTAATAGTCCCATGCTGCAAATCTCTGAATTCTTGTTTCTTTGATCAGACAAAGAAAACTCTCTGCTTTGATAAGGCTTGAATGGTTAGGTACAGCCCATCTGAACAGTATTTCTATCTTAAAGTCAACTTATTTGTTGACCTTACATATATCTGCAAAACATCTGAATTATTGTACCTATATTTTTGTTTTAGCTAACTGGGAAAACATGGGTGCACCAGGAGCTGGGAATCTTGGGCTATCATCTTAAAATTCTGCCTACTTTAGTCATCAAATGCTGGTGTTGTTATTCTGAACACAGAATTCATGGGGGTATAAACAAAGCAATGCATGCAAAGAGACACAGACTGCCAAGGAATTCTTCATGCAGTAGGAAGATGTATTAGTTATTTGAGTTGGAGTTTACCCTGGAGTTGGGAACAATGGCGTTCCTTCATTCCCTCAATCAACAAATATGTTAGGTGCTATGGAGCTTACATAGACAGATAAAACACAGCCCCTCCCATGACATTTATAGTTTTTAAACAAAACAAAACTTATTCATTTACCAAATGTTTATTGGGTGCTTACAATTTGACAGCTACTAGATACTGAGGATTGTTAATGATTCTCACATACACAAGAGCACAAAAGATACAAGTCTCATGGAAATTCATAGCAAAGTGATAGCTCCCCCCACCTCAGGAGGCAGAGAAATAAGAGAGCGCATCCTCTCGCAGAACAGGAGACAATGGGCCCGGCTTCATTTTAAGAACTGAAGATATGAGAGGAATGGCTTGCTTGTTAGAAAAATTGATGTGAAGAGGTGAGAAAAAGCAGAATTTGGATAACAATGAAAAAGACTGCCTTGGGAAACTACAAGTGATGGGGTAGGGGATTATGCGAGATGGAAATATAAAGAAGTATGGGGCAGATTGTGAAGGATGTGGAAGGACAATAAGAAGCATTTAGTGGAATGTGACATGCCCGAAGCTTCACTCTGGGGAGGTCAATTTAATAAAGCCACTCATTTACTCCTTCAATATTTATTGAAAATTCAGTGTTTACAGAATACAAGTTAAAATCCCTAACTTCATGACATTTTCATTCTAGAGGAGAAGACAACAATAAACAGGAAAATTAATGAATAAACAGGGCAATTTCAGGTGGTGATAAGTGCCATGAATACAAAAAATAAAGCAAGATAGAGTAATAGAGATTGGGGAGTACTATTTTCAATTGGGTAGTCAGAGGCTTCTCCAAGAAAGCCATGGTAGCATACAATCCTGTATTCTAAGAGGTAGCAGGCAACATTAGTGATCTGGGGGGAAACAGGCAACACAACAGGAAGGGTCCTGGCATGGAATTGCATGTGAGCAAAAACAAGAAATCAGTGTGTTGCCACAGGAGGTTAGGAGCTATGGAGGAAATTACGTCAAAAGTCAACCAGACCTCACAGTGTAAATTTTTTTTTTTTTTTTGTACTGGCAATGAAACCCAGGGGCATTCTACCTCCAAGCTACACCCCCAGCCCTAATTTTTATTCTCTATTTTGAAACAGGGTCTCACTGAGTTGCAAAATGCCTCACTAAGTAGCTGAGGCTGTCCGCGAACTGCGATCCTCCTCTCTTAGCCTCCCAAATGCTGGGATTACACACGTTCACATGCCCAGTTGCGATGTAGGATTTTGAATGCCATTTGAATTTTATTCCAAATTCTGTGAGGAAGCTCCTGGATGTGTCTGTAGAAGTCAGAGAGCTGAAATGACCTGATGACACAGGCTGAGATGTAGAATCATGTGAGGAAGAAAGAATGAGATTGCTGCTATAGTTCGAATGAAGGCCAAGCCCCCTAAGGCTGCAGGTGTGGCTGTGGAGGTCGGCAGTTTAGGGGTATATTTAAAGAGAGCAAAAGATCTTATTGATAGATTGAAGTTACAAAATAGAGAGAAATCAGAATCAGAGAGAGAAGAGCCTGCAGCTGGGGAACTAAGGGACAACTCTTGCCAACAGGCCAGGAGAGAATCCATGAGGTGCACGGCCCAGACTGGCAAAAAAAAAAAAAAGCCTGGGGATGAGAAAAGGTTCCAAGGGAGGGTAGAATATATGGTGCTGATTAGAGATTGCATATGAGTTCCAAGAAGGAAGCAAATTTGACTCCAATTGTCACTGCGGAAATAGTAGTACCCACTAACAGAAACAGAGAATTCAAGAACAACATGCAGAGTAGACAATTGTGAGCATCATGCCTTGTAGTAACAGGTTGCCTGTGTATAAAAAAGGAAGAGTCCACGTGGGACTTCCAAGCTAAGTGAGGATGCTAAACCCAAATCTGCTAGCTGCAAGGTGGACTCTACTGTCTAGTGCCATCAGGCACTGTTCATCCACTGGCAGGATGCTCTGTCCTGCAGACAGATTCTCCACCACCAGCTGCTGCCACCATGACTTCTGATTCCATGATCTGAATGCCAAACTATTCAAGACATTAGCATTTTAAGAGTTGAGGTGAAAAGAGCCAAGGACTTGTGTGGTTGTTCAGAGCATGAATTCAACCAGACATTCTTTATTAGCACTGATAGCCTAATATGCAGCAATTTCCACAGCCAGATACGTGACCCACTGCTCCATGCTATCTCCAGATCATATATGGCCTTATGGCCACACCCCTGTTTTCTTGTTCTCCTCAGTGTCTTTACATTTGCTCATCTAGAGTTGATAAGATTGTCATTTTACTACTAAACCTCTCTTCTACCCCCATATCTCTGTGTCATGTTGGGCAAAGCACACACACACACACACACACACACACACACACACACACACACAATTTTGTTAATCTTTGAATTCCTTATAGTTAAGGATGTTGCTAACAAATAGGCTTTCATTCTAATTCAAGTCATTTACGCATAGCCTGATTTCTCTCTTTAGTCACTTTTTTTTCCTTTTCAACCTTGATATGTTGTTATTTCCCTATGGGCTATCTAGATATTGATTTATATTTGTAGGTATTTTGCTTGTTTTTTAGAATAACATTCAACTTAAAGTATGTGTGTCTGTGGTCTCTTTTCTGTTTCTATAATGAGCTATCTGAGGGAGGCTACCTTATAAAGAGAGTAGAGTCATTTAATTTACAGTTTAGGAGGCTAAAATTCCAAGGCCAAGTGACCCCATT
Organism: Muscardinus avellanarius; assembly: GCF_963383645.1. NCBI lineage: Eukaryota > Metazoa > Chordata > Mammalia > Rodentia > Gliridae > Muscardinus > Muscardinus avellanarius. The sequence goes on from NC_137786.1 coordinate 134,735,964, forward strand.
GGTTTGGCATTTGGTGAGGACCTAATGGTGGATGTCATCATGGTGGGAGTATGTGTGGGGGCAACAGATCACTTTGCAAGACAGGAACCAGAGGCAGCAATTCAGGGGATCAGTCTGCCACTGAAAAATAACTCGGGGTTTCAAGAGAGCTACCCTAATGCCTTCTAAGGACAGCACCTTCAATGACTTAAGGACCTTCTTCTAGGCCCAGCTCTTAAAGGTTCCAAATCTCAAAACTTTGCCACAAGGAAGACAAAACTTCCAATACATGATTGCCTGATCATATGGTCAGAGGATGTTCAGATTTGTAAGAAACTACTTGTCTTCCAGAGAGACCATGCTATGTTACATTCTAATTAGCAACCAGTGAGAGTTCTTTTTGCAATTTTCACCAGTATTTGGTGTTTGAAATTTGGGGCAGCCTAATAAGTGTATAGTGGTATCTCCACGTTGTTTTAACTTGCAATTCCCTAATAAAATATGATGCTAAATACCTGTCGAGTGCTTAATTTTATATGTTTTATCTTCTTTGGTAAGATATTTATTGAGATCTCTGACCCATTTTTAAATCAAGTTGTTTACTTTCTTACTGTTATGTTTTAATTGTACTTTATATTTTGAATACAACTCTCTTTATCATATATGTTTTTGCAAATATTTTCCACTAGTTTGTGGCATTCTCCTGACATTGTATTTTATACAGAAGAAATTTTTAATTTTAACAAAGTCCTTTTTATCAATTATTTCTTTTCTGGATCATACCTTTGATGTTGCATCTAAAAAAATCATCACCAAACCCCAGGTCATCTAGTATCCTAGGTTATCTTCTAGGAGTTTTATGTTCTTTATTTAGGTCTGAGATCCATTTGGGGGTTAGTTTTTGTGAAAGGAGTAAAGTCTGTGTCTAAGTTCACTTTTTAAAATATGAATGCCTTCAACAGAATGGGAGAAGATTTTCGCCACCTACACCTCTGATAAAGGACTAATATATAGATTATACAGAGAACTCAAGCAACTGAACACTAAGAAAATAAAGCATCCAATAACAAAATGGGCAAGCAAACTAAATAGACATTTCACAAAAGAAGAAATTCAAATGGCCAATAAATGCATGAAAAAATGATCAACATCATTGGCAGTCAGAGAGATGAAAATCAAAACTACCCTGAGATTTCACCTAACTCCAACTAGAATGGCAATCATTCAAAACACAAACAACAAATGCTGGCGAGGATGTGGAGAAGTGGGAACTCTAATACATTGTTGGAGGGGTTGCAAATTAGTGTAACCACTTTGGAAAACAGTATGGAGAATCCTCAGAAGAATGGGAACAAATCTACCATTTGATCCAGCAATACCACTTCTGGGTATCTACCCAAAAGAAAAGAAACCAAACTACCAAATGAATGCATGTGTATCTATGTTCATAGCTGCACAATTCACCATAGCCAAACTATGAAACCAGCCAAGATGTCCATCAACAGATGAATGGTTACAAAACTGTGGGATATGTACACAATGGAATTTTACTCAGCCATCAAAAAACTCAATTACATCATTTTCAGGGAAATGGATGGAACTGGAGGACATTATGCTAAGTGAGATTAGTCAGTCACAAAAAAATAAGAAATCAGGTGCTTTTCCTAATATGTGAAAGCTAAGAAGAAATGGGTCAAAGGAGGAACCCTAAATGAAAAAGAAAATCCTATAGAGGAGCAAACAAGACAAGGAGGGATGGCGAGGGAATGGGGTGGGAATTGGGTAGGGGTTAAATCAGTGATGTGTACATGTATGTACACACAAGTTTTTTACCCCAATATGATGTATGAATAAAAAAAATAATAAAGAACCGCTGAGGGGGGAAAATATGAATGTCTGGTTGTTCCAGCACCATTTATTGAAAAGATGAGCTTTTCTCCATTGCAGTGCCTTTGCTCATTTGTCAAAGATTTTTATCATTTGTTTTGTTTAATTATATCTCTATTCTATTTCATTTATCTACTTATCTTTCTCCAATACAACTGTGTGTGTGCATGTGTGTGTGTGTGCATGTGTGTGTGTGTGCGCATGCATGTGTGTACTGGGAATTGAAATTAGGGGCATTCTATCTCCAGGCTATAACCCCATCCTTTTATTTTTATTTTTTATTTTTTATTTTTGCCGTGCTGAGGATGGAACCTAGGGTTCCATCAGATTCCACCTCTGAGCTACAAGCTATACCCCCAGCCCTATGTTTTTTATTCTTTATTTGGAAACAGGGTCTCACTGAGTTGCAAAGGGCCTAAGTAGTAGATGAGGCTGTCCTTGAACTGCAATCCTCTGGTCTCAGCCTCCCAAATGCTGGGATTACAAGTGTGTGCAAACAAGCCTGGCTCTTATGTTTTATTTTGAACAGGGTCTCTAAGTCACTGAGATTGGCCTCAAATCTACTATCCTCCTCCCAGCCTCCCAAGTATTGGGATTACAGTTGTGTACCACCATTACCAGCCTCTCACTGTCTTGATTACAAAGACTTATAAAGTCTTTGATTATAAAGACTTCCTGAGCCTGGCGCAGTGACGCACGCTTGTAATCCCAACATTTGAGAAGCTGAGACCAGAGGATCACGGCTCTCGGACAGCCTCAGCTACTTAGTGAGGTCCTCTACAACTCAGTGAGACGCTGTTTCAAAATAAAGAATTAAAAAATAGGGCAGGGGATGTAGCTTGGAAGTCAAATGCCCCTGGGTTCCATAAATAAATAAATAAATAAATAAATAAATAAATAAATAAATAAATAAATAAATAAAATAAAGACTTCCTTTATAAGAAGTCTTGAGGTTGGGTAGTGTCAGTCTTCTTTGTTCTTCTTCAATATTATGTTGGCCATTCTGCATCTTTTGCCTCTTCATATGCACTTTAAAATTGGTTTATCAATATCTATAAAGTAACATTATGATTTCCATTAGGATTGCATTAAATCTATCGATCAAATTGGGAAGAACCAACATCTTGATAATACTGAGCTTTTCTTAGACTTTTGAGCTTTTCATAAACTATCTCTTCATTTATTTAATTCTGTGATACCTTCCATTAGAATCTTTAATTTTTTGTACTTGGATCTTACGCATAAGTATTTTATTTTGAGGAGTATTAATGTAAATTAGAATATGTTTTTGAAATTCCATTTGTTCAATGCTGAATTCTCTTCTTGGGAAATATGCTCTTAAATGCAAATTTTGTGGGGGGTGCTTTTTGGTGGAAAAATCTTTTTTTTTTTTTTTTCAGTACTGGGGATGGAACCCAGGGGCATTCTATCTTCAAGCTACACCCCCTGCCCTATTTTTTATTCTTTATTTGGAAACAGAGTCTCACTGAGTTGCAAAGGGCCTCACTAAGTTACTGAGACTGTCTTGAGATCCGTGATCTTATTGTTTCAGCCTCCCAAATGCTGGGATTACAGGCATGCTCCACCATGCCCGGCTTTGGAAAAATCTTTCATCCAAAAACTCTCTTTGTTTTCCCTCACTTACCAATAACATTTTGCCAAGACATCCTGCTGCCTCGGCATCTATGTGTTGAGACCCCCCCACTCCACATAGTTAATCGGCAAAAAGCCCCGAGAAAGAGGTATCGTCTCTGGCCAAAATATCCCCCACTTTTACCCTTCATGACTATTAATGATTCCTTTTAACTTTCTACACGAATTGCTCTGATGATGTGAGATTAGGACTATGAAAAAGAAATTGAGTCCGTGGATATAAATTTTCTAATAATTTGTCTAAACGTCCTTGGCCTTGCTCAATAGTAATGAAAAAACTGGCCAGAACTCAGATGCTGTAATAAGCATTCCAGCTCAGACCCTCACTTTATCACTAACTCAGGATTAAGCCATTAACTAGCTCAGTTCAAGGTAACCCTGTTTACCCTTGAGACCCTGCCTAGAAACTTTGGGTGTGACTTCAAAGCAATTTGACTGAAGGACAGCTTAATTGCCAAAATACAATAGAGCCAAGGAGAAAGATTGTTGACCTTTACGCCCAGTAGGAGTGTCCCCGAGACAGTGAGAATGCCGCATGGCTAGAAATGAAAGTGACAAAATAAAGGACAGACGTTTTAAATATATATGTATGAAGGAAAGGAAATACCGTAAGAGTAAGAAAGCACTTTTTCATGAAGAAGAGCTTATCATAAGAATGTCCCGACTGGGAAAGAAAGGAATTAGAAAGTTAGAAGCAGGTTGCAGAGGGTTTGTGATAAGGAAATGGATTATTAGAGACCAATAGGCCTTTAATAGGCTTTTTGTCTAAAAAAGAGTGTTCAGCAGTTAAGGAAATACATCTGACAACTAAATCCAAGAACTTCATGGTGTTGTTTGTGGGGTCTTATTTGCCAAGCTGTGTTGTGAGTTTTTGTAAGCTTTCAGACTTCAGAAGGCAAAGCGGATGAGATCTGAGAGACTCCCATCGCATCTCCCTGGACCGCCACATCTCCCCATGCTTGTCATATGGATATAGATGGAAACTTCAAAAAAGAAAGCAAAAGAAGACTCCATGAGAAGGCATATTCTCCAAGCCCTGGGCCTTGGGCGTGCCTGTATTGCCTTTGGAATTTACCTTTGGACCTGCCCTGCTGCAATATCGGAAGAAAGATCCGGAGCTTATCTCCTAAATGCTGGACTAGTCATTTACTTTGTTTATATGTAATCCACTATTGTTTTGCTGTGATTGCCCCCCTTCCCTTTCTTTTTTTTTTTTCTTCTCTCCTATTATTAATCTCACTGGTTAAGGGTATAAATTTCTCTGGGTTCCTGTAATAAATTGTCATTGGCTCAAGAAGCCTTTGTCCACCTCAGATTCTTTCCCAAGCGTCGTACCTAAAAAACTTAGGGAATTCATAGAGGGGAAGGAATCGCTGCAGATAGTTTTCTGCAGAACTCCACCTGCCTTTTGCCCCATCTTTCTGAGGATTTGACCGGGAGCTGACAATAACGACCCAACTGAGATTAGTTGGCGACAACATTTGAATTGGGAGTAAAACTCTGAGTCTACCTTCTATTTTTTCCTTAGTACTTTGCAGATATTATTCCACTGTCTTTCAGCTTCCATTGTGTTGTAAACACCAGTGGTGCCCCAGACTCATGAGTTCGTCCTTAGAGCAGTGCAGTTCCTAGGACAAAAAGAAAGAAGACAACATGATGAACCATGTGCTGGCCCTATGTCTTCTGTTTGAAAGTGACATTTCTCACTTCCACTCAGACTTCATTGCCCAAACCAAACCACACAACTTTAACTCTTGTCCAAGGCAAAGGAAATATAAAATTCCCTCAGCATGAGGAACTGAATATCATAGCAGTAATACAATCTACTATAATGGGCCAGTACATAATTAATGACCAACAAAACAATTCACCAGGAAGTGCTAATAATTTTATTTCATGAAAATAATAATTTAGCCTCAAAATATTTTGACTGACAGAATTGCATTAGTAATGTGACAATTCTATAATCACATTTGGAGGTTTTAAGATGTTGCTACACAAAGTGGTAAATAAAGAAGATGGAATTAATAAAGATAGTAAATATATCCATGTAATGGAATGTTATTCAACCTTAAGAAAAAAAGAATTGTGTCACATTGATAAAATAAACCTGCAGGAAATAATATTAGTGAACTAAGCCAATCACAGAAAGATACTCACTTAGATGTGGAGTCTAAAATAGTTGAACACATAAAATAAGAGAGTAAAATTCTGATTGCCAGGGGCTGAGTGGAAAAGAAAAGTAGTTGTTATTCGATGAGCATAAAGTTTGAATTATGAAAGACAATTATTGCGAGAGATAAAATATGTCCTATAAACATGCTTGAGACATGATATTTGTAGGTAACAACATAGTATTGGGCGCTTAAAGTTTGTTAAGAATGCAGATCTCATTAAGTGTTTTTTACCACAAACACACACATACACACATAAACATCAGGAAAATTCTGATATTAGCTTGATTGAGGTGTTGGTATCATGGGTACATGTGTATGTTCAAATCATCAAATTGTATAAATTAAACATGTAAAGTGGGTTTTTTGCCTATCAATTATGCCTCAAGAAAGCTGTTTATTAAAAGATATTAAAGACTCAAATAACAAAATAAGTAAGTTTTATCAGATATAAATATAGAATGCCATACGAATAACAAAGACACATACTGAACACTTATAAAAGTTGAACCACAATGCACCAATAAAAACAGTAAATGAAAAAACATGAACTAGCACTTAGAACATCTCAGAAAATTTAAAAGTATCAATATCTTAACAGAACAAATTTTCTGATAAATTGTAATTAAATAAAAACTAACATAAGCAAAGTCTAGAGACATATAACCCTAGGGTAGGAAAAAGTTTAGGTATTTTTTGTTTGGGGCTTTGGTTTTCTATTTTGGTGCTAAGGATGAAACTGGAACTCAGGGACTTGTGTGTGCTAGGCATGCATTTTACTACTGAGCTACAAAGGACCTTACTAAGTAGCTGAGGCTGGCCTCAAATTCATGATCCTTATGTCTCAGCCTCCCAAGTACTGGGATTACAGGAGTACAAGGGTGTTCTACCACACCTAGATTCAAAGAAGGATTTCTTTATTTTCCTTTTCTTTTCTTTCTTTTTTTTTTTTTTTTGTGGTTCTAAGGAGGGAATCCAGGGACATTCATTCTTTGAGCTACACCCCCAAGCCCTATTTTTTATTCTTTATTTTGAAACAGGGTCTCACTAAATTGCAAAGGGCCTTACTAAGTAGGTAAGGCTCTCTGTGAACCGCAATCCTGTCTCAGCCTCCCACAAACTGGGATTGCAAGCATATGCCACCACACCCAGTTTAAGAATTTATTTATTTATTTACTTATTTAATTAATTAATTAATTAATTAATTAATTATTGTGGCACTGGGGTTCCTGAAAGCCCTTCTACCTCTGGGCTACACTCCCAGACCTATTTTTATACTTTTTTATTTGGAAACAGGGTCTCTTAAGTCATCACGGCTGGCTTTGAATCTGCACGATCCTCCTGTCTCCACCTCCCAAGCGCAGGGATTATAAGCGTGCGTCACCATGCCCGGCCTAAGAATTTATTTAAGACAGAAAAAGCATGAGCCATAAAGAAGGCTCAAACTATTCACTACATTAAAACTAAAAAAACTATGAACATAAAATGCCATCACACATGAATGGGAAAGACAAACCACCTATAAGAAAAGGATATATAAGAAATATCTGATCAAGAAAAGACTTATCTCCAGAATAAATGAAAACTGCAGTTCGATTAAGCAAGAGACTAAAACCTTATGGAAAATTGGCAACTAGAATCAACATCCAATTTTTGGGAGAAAGCTGAGGTGGCTAGTATATGCATAAAAGTAGAACTACTCCCACTAGTAATCAGAGCAAAGCACATAAAACTGGGATTTGCCATTTCACATCTATCTATTGGCAAAGAGTAAAAAGCCTAGTAACACCAAATGCTGATGAGAATATGGAACAACTGAAACTCACAGCAAGACAAAGATAGAACAAGCACTTTGGAGAACAATTTAGCTTCATCTGGTTATGGTGAAGATGTGCATGGGCTTTAAATATGGCAACTGGAATTCTAAGCATGTCCCCCAGGGAAACTCATGCATGTGCATTAGAAGGAGTGCATGAAAATATTTGCTATAACACTTTTTGTCATTGGAAAATATATGGAAAAACAATATGAAAGACTATCAGTAGGAAAAGAGATACATTGTGATATGTTCATGCAACAGAATGGTCTTTAGAAGTGAACATTTTAAAACTTAGATCTCCGGTAAATAATACGGGCAAATATGAAATGTATAATATTGAGTGAAAAAATTATTATGGAATTTTTTCACAGAATGAAACTAGTTATATTAAGTTTAGTAGCATGCAAAACAATACATTATAATGTTAATAGACACAGTAAGTAGGATAAAATTGTATCCCAAAGCAACAAAGTTTGAGCAGTGGTACCTGTGAAGAGGAGAAAGAAGAGAATGGAGCTGGGGAAGCATGGGATGTCTCAACTAAAACAGCAAAAGGAAAAATGTGAAGACCTGGTAAATCTAGCTAGTGAGTGCACAGGTATTCACTCTATGTTCTTGTTACATGTTATGTATATCTGAAACATTCCATAATTCATGTATGTGAGAGTGTGTGTGTGTGTGTGTGTGTGTGTGTGTGTGTGTGTGTTACTGGGGATTGAACATTGGCATTTTACCTCCATGCCACACCCCAATCCTATTTTATTTATTTTTTGAAACAGGGTCTTGCTAAGTTGCTGTGATCCTCCTATCTCAGCCTTCCAAGTACTGGGATTACAGGCATGTGCCACCACACATGGCTTCATAATTTCCTTCAGAAATAAAAAAAAATATATTAATAGAAACAAGTATTTGAAGCTTCATCCCCAGCTAGTTTCTTCATAGAGAAAAGGTAAAATTTCCATTCTCTGTGGGTCACAGATAACACATAAGAAAGAAAATTCGGGAGGCTGAGACTGGAGGGTCGTAGTTCATAGAGAGCCTCAGCTACTTAGTGAGGCTCTTTGCAACTCAGTGAGACCCTCTCTCAAAATAAAGAATAAAAAATAGCCGGGTGTGATGGCGCACACTTGTAATCCCCTCATTGAAATGTACCTCATAAGATTTACAAAGCAGTCTCTTCCCCTTCCAACTGGTCTCTCCTCTCTACTATGTATTATTTTTTCTTCCATCTCTCTCTTCACCATGGGCCATCTATTCATTATACTATCATGGCCTCCAGAACACCCCAGCCCCAGTGTCTACTGAACACATAGCTGTGTTTCTTAGTCCAACATCCTGGGTGTCTCTGATTGACCACAGCTTTTATCCATGGGTTATGTGGCCTTAGGTCAAATGTCTATTTCTAATTCAATTTGTTTAGGTTAAGAGAAAAGGTGAAATACAATCAATAAAGTTCCTTCTAAGGTTTTGTGTGTAGGACAGAATCTCAAGAAAGGTTTGGGTAAAACATACAAACTTCCTCCACCCAGACCACCAACTGAATTAAAATCAGGAGGAAAGGACATGGAAGTAAAGCCGAAGCCTGCTCTCAAACAAAGGCTGTGCCTAAAGCCTCTCTTTCTACACTACTTCTCAAGTGACCATCCCAAAAGCTGAACAAAGATAATTCTTTACATCTGATTCTTGGCATGGGCTGCAAATTGAATGCTGGCACAACATCCCGATGGAAGAGTAGCATTGTACAGAGAATGGGAGCAGGGGAAGTTAGCAGTCTCCCGGGGAGACATGCAGGAGTAAAAAGTTAGACACAGCAGCAAAGTGGACTATCAGAGTAGCCAGGCCCCAGACCCAATTCATTATCTCCACCTCTAGTCCATATGGGAGGAGCCCCTTCTGAAGCTTCTGATCTCAGTAAATAACAGATCCCTCCTCAAGCCAGAGACCCAGGAAACCCCACCACCACATTATCCTGACCTCCTTCAGCATCCTGCTGATTTACCCTCTGAGGGCTTTGCAAGTTTTACCCATGCTCTTCCACTGGTCCCTGTCATCTACCACTGTTTCAACCTGTTTGTTTGTTTTTATAACTTCTCACCTGGCCTTCCTTAAGAGATATTCCCAATTCAGAGAAAGGAGTCCTTAAAAACTATAAATCTGACTCACTTGCTCAATCATCATCTGTTAGATTTCTACAATGTGTCAGCCACTATGAGGAGCACTAGACTTGGACTGGTTATAAAAGTTCCAGTGGTCCTTGCAGACTGAGCAGTGGAGAGAGACAGCCATTAAACAAACAAACACAAAAATGATCTCAACTGTGAGTTAGATACACAACTCTACAGGAAACGATTGTTTAACCAGGGGAACCTAATGTCAGCTGAGGAAGATAGGAAAGATTTCATTGAGGAAGGACACTTCCCCTGAAACTGACAGCACTGCGGTCATTTTTAAAAAACTGTTCATGCCTTCCCCTTTTAAGGGTGAAGATAATTCATGGCAAAGCTAGAGGTAATTCAGTGTCAGCTTCTCTTCCAGTCTAACTTCATCTTCACCTTATTCCTAGCTTTTTGCTCTCCGGCCATTCTCAAAATGTCATCAAGAAAGACCTTCTTGTCCCATTTCTCTCAGCTAATCACTCATCAGATATCAATTAAATGTCACATATTCCAAAAAGCCACACATGAGCATCCCTGAAGAGGTGGGTCTACCTGAGTCCAGGTCATAAATATTCTTCTTTCCTTATACCAAATGCTTTTGCAACCATCTTTTCAAACTCTGCTACACACTGGCTTATCAGTATTTATTTATGTGGCACTGAGGATAGAACCCAGGTGCATTCTCCCTCCAAGCTACACCCCCAGCCCTATTTTTTTTATTCTTTATTTTGAAACAAGGTCTCACTGAGTTGAAAAGGGCCTCACTAAGTAGCTGAGGCTGTCCACAAACTGCAATCCTCCTGTCTCAGCCTCTCAAATGCTGGGATTACAAGTGTGTGCCACCACGCCTGGCTGGCTTGTCTGTTTTGTGTTTCTATCACAAAATACCTGAGACTAGGAAATTTAGCAAGAATAAAAATGTGTTTCTCATAGTTATAGAAATTAAGAAGCCCAAGGTCGAGAACCTGTATCTGGCCTTGCTCTATCATCCCATAGCAGAAGGCAGGAGAGAGAGAGAGAGAGAGAGAGAGAGAGAGAGAGAGAGAGAGAGAGAGAGAGGATAAAATTCACAACCTTAAGCCCTTTAAATAATCAGAACTAATTCATTCAGGAGAATGCAACTCTCAACCTAAACACCTCATCGCCCAACACTGTTGCATTGGAAATAAAGTTTAGGAGGCACATCAAAATGTTTGTGAACTCTAAGCTCCACAGGTGCAGGGAGATATCTGTCTCATTTCTCAGTATATCCCCCAAACCTGGCTTATTAATGGTAATTAAGATATAGCTGCTAAACAATCAAAGAAATGAATGGATGACTTTACTGTCTTGGCTTTGTAGGAACTCAGAATCTTAGAAGTAAAAAGCATGTTGAAGTCATCTGTTCTACTAAGTTATGCACAGCATAACATACATCACAATCTTTTCCAAACTTTGTACCAGTCTCCGCAGCTCAGCAAGAAGCTCCTCGAAGGATAGGACAGTGGCTTATCCAACTTCCCTTGTAGAATTACTAACCAGTGTTTCAAAGCAATTGTTTTTCTCCTGCCACAACCTAGAAATCATGTACTGTAAAGGCAGCTAGTGATCTGCTGTTATGCTTTAAATACAGAATGTCTCTTGAAAAAGTTCATGTATTGGCAATGCAAAACTGTTTAGAGTTAAAATAGTTAAATAAGTGTTTTTGTCTCATCAGTAGATAAATATACTGAAGGATTAAATGTTTGAATGCCTACACTGTAACTTGGACAGGTGAGGCATGGCTAGAGGAGGTAGTTTCTGAGGTAGTGACTGAGGGTGTAGCCTTGCAGTCTATTTCTGCCCTTGGTCACTTCTAGCCACTCTCTCTTTCTCTGACTGCCATCATGTGAGAGTTTTCCTCTACCACATGCCCTGCCGCTAATGCGTCTGCTATGAAACCCCCAAAACTGTGAGCCCCAATAAACCTTTCCTCCTCTATGTTGTTCACATCAGATATCTTGTTCACAGAGATGGAGAAGCTGATTAAAATACCTGTCTACAGGGATTCTAAAAGATCCAATTGCCAGAGCATGTAATCTCTCTTCTACACTGGTGATGGGACTGTAAGTTAGTACAACCACAGTGGAGATCATTATGAAGGTTTTTTCAAAGGAGTAGTAATGGAAGCCCCATATGACTCAGCCATCCATTCCTTGGTATCTTTCCAAAAAATTAAAGTTAAAATACTATAGTGATACATGCCGTTTTATAGCAGCACAATTCATAATAGGCAAATTCTGGAACTAATATAGGTGTTCATCAACAGAGAAATAGATCAAGAAAATGTGGTATATACACACAATGGAATTTTACTCAGCCCTAAAGAAGAACAAAAGTATTTGAAGAAAAATGAATGGAACTAGGGAAATCTATGCCAAGTGATGTCAGCCAGTCTCAGAAAGATAAGGGTCACATGATTTCTCTCGTATGTGGAAGCTAGAATGAAAATAGAAAACAAAAGAGACTTCAGTCACATGAGGAGAGAGATCAGTAGAACAATGGGAGGAGATTAAGGGAAGGCGTTGGAGGGGGGAATAAAGCTTGAGGAAGGAACAGTTCATATAAGGGTATGTCCATACATGAAGGTATCACTACCAATCTCACTAACATGTATGGGGAGGGAAGAAAATGAAAGGTGGGTGGGATAGAGAGAGAAGTACACCAATTGATGTATTTGCTTCACTTTGAATCTCACTCTAAAGTATTACTATAATGTTCGGATAAAAGTATTTTTAAAGCATCCACCCCACCTCCCTCCTCTTGGTTCATCTATTCATCTGCAGTTTTAGTGAAAGTCACTGCCAACTTGTGGCTGCCCTGCCCTGCGAGTCATTCTGTAGTGCCCATGTCTTTCACTTTACAACATTGCGTTTTCTTCCCCAAACAACCTCTCTGGGTGTCGGGCTATTCTGCTGTGCTATCTGAATGCCTATTGAAGTCCTGTGCTTCTCTCTCCTCAGCACCATGATCTCTATCATAGGAAACTATCAATGAGCTAAAAAAAAAAAAAAAACCACACACACACACACACACACACACACACTCCCGAAATGGAATTTGCCTCACTTCCCTATCTTTAGGGCAGCCTCCAGCTCCAAGTCCTCCACTCTTGGCAGCAGCCTTTGCCTTTGGGAGAAAGACAAGCAACTTTAGAGTGATATGGAAATCACTCCCTAAACATTTGCAAGCCTTGCAGGACTTGGAGCTGCTCCCAAACCAAATTCAATCAGCCCTTTTTTCCCCCTACACTTGCTGCCTCCAGCTGAGACCCATCTCATACAGTGAAGCCCAGTGAATGGGGTGCACCTGATGAGTCCCAAAAGTCCCCAGCCTTACAGAAAGTCACCGGGAGAAAGGAGGAGCGGGGGAGGGAAGGAAACAGAGCCAGGCCTGGGACAGCTGCCATCCTGAGCTTGCTTTTAACAGAGGCCTCTGCCTACACTGAGAAGGACCCTCAACTAAAACACGAATTTACACGGCAAGGAAGTGATGCTGCTGGCCCCTGGGGCCCAGTTCCTGAGCTTTTAAGGACTGCAAATGTTCAGCTTCTCGGTGTTTGACTCAGAAAGCCCTAAATCCCCTTGGCTTCTCAGGTTAATAAATGGTATTTCCAACTAGATGCTGTGACACTGGCTCTTCTCCCCATCTCTTATCCATAGAAACCTAATTGTAAAGCGTTCATTGGATTCGATCCTCTGATGAGACAATGAAATTTCAAAGGATCCATAAAGAGAGGCTGAAGAAAGCCTTCAGCACACAGTGTTATGTGCTTTGAAAATATAATAGTGCATGGGTATAATTGTATCTCCCCTAGCAATAGGAAAATTGACTGATTTGTGAGTACGGGCACAATTTAAGGACAAGAGACTGACTGAATGAACAAGGGGTAAATGTTGAATGTTCATTCCATAGGGCAGCTACCCAGGACCCAATTCAAGTTGTTTGCCCTATTCCTTCTCAATATTGATGGCTAAACAGTATGTGCTCCACCTGTCATGCATTACAAATTCTCCGACTGCTGCCGGTACATGCAAACCCAGGATTTTCCTAGCAAAGCCCCCACCAAAGCCTGTTATATCAAAATAAGTATCAAAATATTTTGAGGATTTGGAAACTCCTAAACGATGTCACTCTTCTTGCATAGTCACAGTCTAACAGTCTAAAGGGGAATTATAAAACCAAAAGGATGAAAACACCTCCTGCTGCAGGGTTAGAAAGCTATCTCTGTCCTTCAAGCAACAGCAAGACCTTTTGTTGCTGGTGTGTTCTGTTGCAATTTTTGTTTCCATAGCTCCCGTGTTTATAGAAATATAACATGAGCCTCATAACCAAGTGGTCATGATTTTGTGACCTGAGGAAAAAACCCTCATCTCCTTAGCACTTCAATGCCCTGGGACAGAAATAGGGCAGGGATGGGAATGACATCCTCTCTGGCTTGTCACGAAGCCAATAATTGTTATTATCAGTGGCAATTGTGATTTCTGAAGCCTGATATGCTCATCACAAAGTCCTCGTTTCCGGTAAAAGATCTCAAGAGCCTGTCCTGCTCACATGAGAAAGTACAACCACCCTAGGACCTACAAAGTTACACGAATGTTAAAGCCATGTTGACTGATTCCTGTTGGTAAATGATAGAAAATCCTCATGAATTATACAGAATGCCTCATGTGTAAACAGAGATATCATTTAAAGCAATTGAAATTTAAGGCACTGAATTATGCTTCAGTGGCTATGAACTATGAATTCCCATTTAGCTGCAACTTCTGATTTCCCAAATAAATTCCATCTCCCCAAAGGGAAACTGAAACATATGTTAACCTCCCCCACGATGACCATCATCTCTGAGATGAGGCCTCGAAAACATGGGTCAGCTGCATGGCCCCAAGGGTCTCCACTCCTTCTGCCATGCCTTCTAACTGGAGCCATTCTGCAGACCCAGGGTAAAAAGCAAACCGTTGGGGTCAGGCTCATTTCCTGCCTGCAGTCTGTTGCACTCCTTCTGGGCCTCTTATCCTGCACTAACCCAAGGATGCAGCTGTGTTTGCATTGACATTCCTGCAGGGGGGAGAGAACATTGCTGCAAGGCAATAAGAGGATGATAATTAAAACAAACAATGAAATGAAAGTTTCATCAGCATTTTCAAAATATGAGTTTTCAACCAACAGTATTTTACACAGAGCTGGGAAGATTCCATTTTGGCAGACATCTGAAATCCATTGAAGCAGAGAGACTACCCATGTCCTTTCAGGAAAGGGGTTTGGCTGGGTCCTCTAGGGAACTGGCCAGGAGAAAATGTACTGCTCATGGCCTGGGTCTTTCTTCCCCTCGCTGTGGGTTTTGGGATGCACTGGTTTCGCAACCTGATGGCAAAAACTCTAAAATACCATGCCTCTAAGAAGCAAATAGGAAGAAGGAACATTCGTCATGTGGAATTGAGCCAATCATCTCTGCTTTGGGAAATCAGACAAATCCAAGCCAACTGGGAAGAATACAGATAGAATGACACTGGAACAGAAGCTAAGAATTCAAAAGGCACCAAAGGGTAAAAGCCAGCCTGAAAAGCTGGCCAGTAAGTCCTCAAAAGAGTCATTTAGGCCAGAGAGTATAACTTCCAGGATCTGAAACTGATGGTTAAGGAAAAATTGGAAAGGACAGAGTAGCAAGAAAGTTGGGAGAAGACAACAGCAGGGAACTGCCTGAATTTTCCAAAATGATCTTCAGCAACCATGATGAGTAGCTAAGCAGTTTAAGTGAGGTCCAGTCCTATGGCACACATATATCCATCTTCCAAAGAGTCTGATGCTGCAGCCCAGCAGCAGAATATAAAGATGAAGGACCACAACATGAAGCCCACAGTTAGTGCAGAATGAGAAGAGCCAAGTTTCTCCCAAATGACCAACCTGCCTTAGAGAAGGGGAGATATGTCCAAGAGAAAGCCCCGCCAACCAGAAATCTGCCATGTGTATTCTCGACAGCTTTCAATTTTTTTTATTCCTTGTATTAGTCAGAATTCTCATGGCTAGGCTGGGCGTGGTGGCGCATACGTGTAATCCCCACGCTTAGGAGGCAGAGACAGGAGGATCATGCTGGTTCGGAGCCAGCCATGCTGGCTTAAGAGACCCTGTTTCCACATAAAAAAAGTTAAAAAATAGGTCTGGAGTGTAGCCCGTGGGAGTGTATCCCTAGGTAGACAGGCTTCTAGGAACCCCAGTACCACCAAAAAAAAAAAAAAAAAGAAGAAGAAAGAAAGAAAGAAAGAAAAAGAATTCTCATGGCTGTAATCTAAAGAACTGGCCATACAACTTAGAAGCAGGAAGATGTATTTGCTCGTGGTTTCAGGTTTAGTCCATGGAAAGCCAGGGAATGGTGGCAGAAAGTGTAGAGAGAAAGAAGACAAAGCTTTGCTCTCACATCATGGAGGCCCAAATCAAGAGTGTTAGTGATGGGAGGAGGAACCATATATATTTCCTAAGACTGTGCCTCCAGGGACCCACTTTCTGCAGCCACACCCTACCAGCCAGCCCACCACTCAGATAAATTCATTACAATGGGTTTGCCACTGCTGGGGTTATAACCCTCATGCCTTAATTACATTAATTTCAAACACAAATTTATAAGATCTTCAGGAGCCATTTTATATCCAAGTGTAACATTCCTCAATATTCCTTTTCAGATGTACTGTATATTTAAACCTGATTTTTTTTTCTGATTACTAAAACAATATATATTCTCAGCAGAAAAAATATCAAATACTAAAAGAAAAAAAAAGTTTTAAAATTTCCTGTACTTTTCCTCACTCCATGAAATAATCAGTATTTATATGTTGATGTTTATTTCCTATTAAATATATATAATAATTACTGTCACAAGCTCAAGATCAAAATGTGCAATGTATTTTGTAACCTGCTATTTCCATCCAAAATACCCATGAACACTCTTCAACATTGCTTCTGCGTCAATCAACAGTTGCTTATGATCAACCAATAAACCCCACTGAAACTAGATGCGGTCATGGGATTTTTATCAAATGAATCAGGGATCTCTTGTAGAATGCAAGAAAAGACAAGGGGACATGAGCATCCAGCACCTGGGAATTCTAACTGTCCTGGGCAAACAGGGTCCTCTTGACTCTCTGCTCAGTGCAAGGTGTTCTCTGTAGCCCAATTCCCTGCTTCTATACACAGTAGGGAGCTGCCCAGCCCCACCAGCTTCACTGTACCTCTCTCATCCAAAATACATAATTCAGCCTACTGAATTCCCAATATCAGAGGCCACAGGGCTGAAGCCCCAACCCACAGCCAGAATCAGTCAGAGGCTGTGTGCATGAATGAACTTCCAATGCTCCCAGTCCTCAGCCATAGACCTTCAGCTGAGCCATAAACACTGGGGACTGACCCGCTGGAGGTCATCTGCTCACCCTCGAAGTAATCATAGTGCCTGGCAGAAGTGGAGAGGCAGGGACTGGTGTGCCAGTCCATTAGAGAAATGGACTTACTTACAAATGTTATTTACTGTTTCTTCAAAGGATGTGCCAGGGAAACAGCCTGTATTAGTCAGAGGAAACGAACGGCTATTTAAGAAAACTCCAAAGGATCATTGCTTGCTCACATACCAGTCTACTCTAAGCCAGAGGATGATGGGGGGCTGCAGTCAAGGGGTCATTTAGAGACCCATATTGTTCCTCCCATCTGTGGCTCCCCCATCTTATAAGGCTTTGGAGTCTCTACTGGAACTTCTGAACTCAAAAACTTAGTGGCTTCTGATCCATTTGTTTCCAGAAATTCCATTGACAAAACAAGCACATTCCAGGGCCTTCACGAGACATAAGGCTAAAATATGCTGGCTTTCTTTGTTTTCCCGTCTCTCCTATCCTTCAAAGCTGTTGTAAGGCTGTTTGATCCAAAAAGCTTGAAGGGAACAGCCACACCCCAATCTGACTTTCTGCTATAGAACCACGTCATTTGGTTTAACTGGAAAGTTGTAAGGGGCCTGTGTCCCTCACAAACTTTCTCAGTTGTATGTTTAGGAAGCCGTCCACTTTTTCAGGAGCACTGTGAATAACTATATGTCCCCAAAATGCCCATGGCAACAGCAGTCTTACCAGTCTCATGAGTTCTCTCAAAACCTTAACACTGACCTATCCTGAGATGGAGTCCATTTCTCCTCTCTTTAAATGTGATCTGGGCTTAGTGACTTTATACAATAAATAGTGAGAGGCAGAAGTGACCCATGTGACCCCAGAGACCAGGTCATGAAGACAATACAACTTCTGCCTGCAACAGTTGCCATGATGTGAGGAAGCTCAAAAGAACCATATGGGGAGAGCAAACGCGTCTAAGTAGAGAGGCAATGAGGCTCCAACCAACACCCAGAATCACTCAGAGGGCTATGTGTGAATGTAATCTGATGCCAATGCTCCCAGTCACCAGCCACAACTCTCTAGCTGAGCCCTCGATATTTGGAGCAGAGACAAGATGAACCTGCTGTGTCCTGTTTGAATTCTTTTTAAAAAATACTTTCATTAGTGCATTGCAGTTATATAGTGTTGTGAGGGTCAATGTGGCACAAACATACATGCATGCAGCTCTTGGTGTATTTCCCTCAACATCCCAACCCACTACCCTCTCCTCCCTATTCATACATACTAGCAAAACCAGTAGTAATATATTTGTATATTGACAAAACATTACTGAAATTGTTTTTTCCTCAGTCCTCATTTATCCCCTTTACATGTTCATTCCCCTAATCTCCTTCCACTATTCTACTATTCTACTGGTCTCTCTACATATTTATCCAGAGTCTCTTATATTTCCTCTTTTTTTCTCTAGCTTCCATAAGTAAGAGAAAACATATGACCCTTGACTTTAAGAGTCTGGTTGATATCACTTGGCATAATATTTTCTAGTTCCATCCACTTTCCTGCAAATGACATAATTTTATTCTTCTTTATAGCTAAGTATAATTCAATTGTGTGTGTGTATATACCACATTTTCTTGATCCATTCATATATTAATAACCACCTGAGTTGGTTTCATAATTTGATTATTGTGAGTTGTGCTGCTATAAACATAGATACACATATTTTGCTACAGCATTCTAACTAATTCTTTTGGAAAGATGCTGAGGCATGGTATAACTGGATCATATGTTGTTTCTATTCATAATCTTATGAGTAACCTCCATACTGATCTCCATAGAGGTTGTACTAATTTAAAATCTCACCAATAGTGAAAAAGAGTTCGTGTTTCCGCACATCCTTGCCAGCATTCATTATTGTTGGTATTCTTGATGATTTCCATTATAACTGCTGTTGAATGGGAATCTCAGTGTAGCTTTTTGATCTGCATGAGCTAATGATGTCTATAAACATTTTTCATATGTTTATAAGCCAATTGTATTTCTTCCTTGAAGAAGTGTTTACTCAGTTCAATAGTCCATTTTTATTGAGTTGTTTTTCTAGTATTCAAGGATTTTTAGTTCTTTATATATTCTAGATATTAGTCCTGTTTGAGATTTTGATTTATAGAATGTAGCAGTATAATAAATAGCTTATGGTACTAAATTGTAGGGCAATTTGTCACACAGCCATAATTGCTAGCAAATATATGATGTTCCACATTTCTACAGTCCCTCCATTCTCTTTTATTTTTCTTGCAAATTACACCTTCTTTCCTAACTCCTTTTTTTATAATACCTTGCCAAAGGCCACCATTAGAAACCCACCATTCCTAAACATACATGCACTTTCCCAGAACTAAAATCTCTCTTTCAAATTATCACTCTGAGGTGCTCCCAAATGCTTTGCCACTGCAGCATGGGGTTCTCCAACTTTCCAGCCTTTGGGTATGGGTTTCTTCACCATCCACCACCTGGACCTGGCTGTGAAGTCAACGTCCCATGTTTTAGACATTTTTGTTAGGGAAACACCCACTTTGGGGGCCAATTTCTGTGATATTCAAAGTAGACTAACTCCTGTGACAAAGAATCCCACCACTCAACAATCCAAAACTACAGTCTTATTTATCATTCACACTGTCTAAGCCTTGTGGGAAGGACCTTGTTCTGCAGCAGGATCCTTTGTTATAATTATCCTGTTTTATTATTATTTATTGCTTGCTAATATCCCTTGGTATTCTTAGTATTCATTAAATTTTGTTGTGGGAATTTATGTATAGAAAAAACATAATATATATAAGATTTAGTACGATTTAGAATTTAGTATGCTTTCAGGAATCCAATGAAGGTCCCAATATGTGTTCCCCATGGATAAGGGGGACCACAGGCTTATGCCATTAACCACAAACCCAGGAAGAAGAAATGAGTATGATGAGCATCTAGCCAGTCTTCTTCACATTGCATAAGCAAGGTAGAAAGTTCTGGCACAGTCATGTTGTGCTATATTCATGAAATTCCCTGACCTGCTTCTTAGAGTCCCGGCTCTGTGGGGATGAGGAATTCTAGCTGCTCAGTCTTGAAGTCTTGCTAAGATTTGTCTAGTCTTCCAGTGTGATAGGAAGAATAACATACCCCTAAATATGTCCATGTCTTAACTCCAGACCATGAGAATATATGACCTTGATGGCAAAAGAGACTTTACAAGTGTATGCTTAAAAACTTTTAAACGACCTGGATTGTTGACAAGGGCCCAATCTAATGACAAGAGTCTTCAAAAGCAAAGAAACCTTTCCTGGATATGGTCAGAGGGGAGGTATTCCCAGACAGAGGCAATGTTACTGCCTTTGAAGATGGAACAGGGGGCCCAGAAGCCAAGGAACTATATATGCTGAGAGAGGGGAGCAAACATAGAAAGGAAACCTGGAAAGGAATGCAGCCCTGCTGACACCTTGACTTGAGCTCACTTGGGCTTCTGACCTACAGAGCAGTAAGATAATGAATGCATTTTAAGCCAGAGAGTTTTTGATCATTTGTTATAACAGCAATAGAAAAACTAAACAGACAGAAACTGCTCTAAGCTCTATATGCTGAGTTTAATTTTTCAATAGCACAGTGCCCTGTGCTCTAACAGAAAGACACTACAAGTTCCTCAAACCAGAATCTTGAAGCTCTAAGGGTAGCCTTTTTGGGAACTCTTGCTTGATTTCTCCATCCTATCCCAACTCACCTCCACCCATCTCCATGCCTGTCTTCCTTCTCCCCTGTACCCAAACCCCTGAGTCATGCCAGGCACTGGCCCTGCAGGAGACATTGTCAGCGAGCCAGGTAACCAATACCTGTCCCCAAGTGACCTTTTATGCTTCATGCTGTGCAGGCACATCTACCTTCTGAGCTTGGCCTCTGGTAGGGCAGAAAAACAGAAGCCTGGCCATGGACAGTGGATATTCTGCCCACAAGCAGGAGCACCTCTCTGGAGCCACACAGACCCAGCCTGCACAAAGACAGTATAGCCACCATCTTCACCACCCTCTGATACTCCCCTCAAGAGTATCTGACCCACTCAATGTGGATATGAACAAATGAGCAATGGTAGCTAAAAATTTTCACATACCCAGTCACATGCCTTTGGAGATGGGCTCCTCTAACATCAGCTATGGTTAAAGCAAAAAAATAAATAAATCTGAGTTTTCAGGATGCTTTCCATATCTAATATGCTATCTTTCCTCCTTTAAATGGAATCTAGCCAAGCAATGTAACCATATGCACATTTTGAGGGAGAGAATGAGGAGAGCCAGAAAGAAAAAATGAGAGGTCAGAGGTGAAGGTACTGGCATAGGACCAAATAACACTCTGATTAAATCATGATAAATAATACCTATGGAGGTTAAAAGGGCATTTTAACTAGGTATGGTGGTACACATCTATAATCCCAGTACTTGGGAGACTGAGGCAGGAGGATTGGCTCTTCAGGATCAGCCTCAGTAATTTAGCAAGACTTCCAGCAACCTAGTGAGACCCTGTTTCAAAACAAAAAAAATAAAATAATGCTGGGGTTGTAACTCAGAAATAGAATTCCCCTGATTCAATCCCCAGTATGATAAAATAAATTGATGATCATAATAGATTGATGATTGATAGATAGATAAATAGATAGATAGATAGATAGATAGATAGATAGATAGATGGATGGATAGATAGCATTTTAAAGTCTACAAGTGGGAGGAAAGCAGAGATAAATAGAGTAGATGAATTGGTCCTCATGTTTTATAGAGCTCTGGTTTGTGGTCAATTTTAGATCCTGCCAATAGAACAGGGACAGTATCAAGCACACAGTCTACTCAGGGGCTCACCCAGGAACCTCTGCATCCCCTTCTGGAACCAGAACACCCAGTAGCCCCCAGCCACCTCCTCCTGCCTCCTGACAAGCCCATTGTTCTTTTTAGCTTTTCCCAGTTCCAGGGTCACACCTCTCCAGCCACACCACTGAAAGGAGTAGATCATGGCCCAGAGAAGCCTTTCAACTCCATAAGCTCTTGGGATATTCTCTCAACAGCCTTTCTAGCCCTGAAACAGTCTCTCCACATCCTTTGGGGAATTCCTGACACATGTCCAACTGGGATTCCCTCTGATGAGCCATAAAAATTGATTAGCATAATTAGATCTGACATACTATGATATCATTACAGTCTCCTCTGCTGTCTTCTCCCTTCATTAATAAAATGTACATTCAGAATATAATTGTCTAGTCCCATCCTTGCTAGCTCAGAGTGAGGTCCTGCATGAAGAAGAGACAGGGAGAGAAAACAGAATGGGAGGGTGGCTTTTAGCTCTTTATACTCCCTTGGTCCTTTGCTCTACTGCACCTGCCAGATACTAGGTTTCTACAAGAGGGGAAACTGGACATTGAACTTAGAGAACCCATGCCAACCCTTTTGGCAAGAGGTAGCTTGCAAACAGATCTTCCTGAGGCCACAGGAGAATCCATCCACCACAAGTGAGTATCACAAGACCAGTGAGTGTGGCAGGCAGGAAAGGGCAGAACCTCAAGGCTGGGACAGCAGCTAAGAATGAATATTCCTGGTTAAACCATAAGAACAACACTAGGAAAGAAAACTAACAGGACTTTACACATCATCTGGGCCCCTCTGCTTAACTGAAAATTATTAATGGGCTTTTGTTTCTCAAAGCACATTTCAGTTTCTTCCCTAAACCAACCCTTTAAAGATCCAAAGTTTTGAACATTTTTCAAATATTTTACTATGAAAAAAATCCCATTATTCCATTTAATAAGGCCAGGAGTATCATAACACACAAGGTCTAAGGTGAGACAGCTGGGAGAGAAGCGAGCCAGGAGTCCTGTAACCCAGCCCAACACTCTTACAGTCATACACACAATCAAGCTACTGTCTGAGGAACCTGGTGAAAAAGTGGAATATATCTGGGAATTTTATAGTAGAAGGAATCATTTGCCTTCCAATCTATGGAGTATAATGCCATGACTTCTGAGATAATAAGTGCCTGGTTTGGTGTGTTTCCTATACTTGAAGATTGGTCCTTGGTATGGTGATGGTGGTAAGTGTAGTGACTTTAAGAGATGCAAATGCTTTTAGGGGAAGATGGTTAGGTTGTGGGAAGATGGTTAGGATACCATAAATCCCCTCAGAAGGTGTGGAAACTGATCTTGTGGACTGAATTCGTTCTACTGAGAGCAAGTGCTAATAAAGCAGATTTGGCTGTCTCCACTCTTTCTCCAGCTTCCCATCTCACCATGTAATCTATTCTGCACATGTTCCCACCATAGCAATACCATCCACCATAAGGTATTCACAAGAGCCAAACAGATGCTGGCACCATGTTCTTGAACTCCCAGAACCTTGAGCTAAATAAACAACTTTTCGTTATCAAGTACTCGGCCTCAAGTAGTTTGTTATAGCATCAGAAAATGGACCAATACAGGGGTCACATTCCAAATATATCAACAGCCAAAAATACCTGGAAAAGGTCAAAAAGGTTTCCTTTTTAAGAAAAGTATTATTTTGTTCTTCTTTGTGGCTGAGTAAAATTCCATGTGTACATATCCCAGAGTTTTGTAATCCATTCATCTGTTGATGGAAATCTTGGCTGATTCCATAGTTCGGTAATTGTGAATTGTGCAGCTATGAGCATAGATATGCATGCATTAGTTTGGTAGTTTGATTTCTATTCTTTTGGGTAGATACCCAGAAGTGGTGTTGCTGGATCATATGGTAGGTTTATTCTCATTTTTCTGAGGATCCTCCATACTGTTTTCCAAAGTAGTTGCACTAATTTGCAATCCCACCAACAATAGTTCCCATTTCTCCACAAGTAAAAAATCAGATGCTTTCTTTAATATGCAGAAGCTATGGGGGGAAAGGATCA
Source organism: Muscardinus avellanarius (assembly GCF_963383645.1). NCBI lineage: Eukaryota > Metazoa > Chordata > Mammalia > Rodentia > Gliridae > Muscardinus > Muscardinus avellanarius. Next base: position 134,759,950 of record NC_137786.1, read on the forward strand.
TAGGAGGAACTCTAGACAAGGAAGAAGAAAACATAGATGAGCAAATAAGGCGACCTAACTTAGAGGGATGGTAGGAGAAAGTGTAAATTTCCTAATGTACATGATGTACATTCACAAACATATCAAAGTCGATCACTAAGCAAAACATGAGAAGGAGAGGGAGGGAAGGGAAGGGGATGGAAACTGAATAAGAGATAAATGAGTGATGTGTGCATATGTGCCTCTAACATCTTCTACTCCTTTAAGATGTATAACTACAATGAACCAATAAAAAGTGTTTTTAAAAGAATAGCATTATTAACAATCCTACCAAGTAGCATTTATTGGGCAGTTTGAACATGCTAGGTCCTCTGTTAAGTATTTCTTTATCTGTCCCATTTTGTTAATCCTCCTAACCATTCTAGAAAGGAGGGACTATTAGCATCCTCATTTTCCAATAAGGAAATTAAAGAATACAAAATTAAGGTAACTTTCCTCATGTCACCCAGTTGGTAAAGCACTGAGGGGGATTCAAACCAGATATGAGTGACTTTCAGCCCATCTGTATAATTTCAGTTTCAATTCAGCCCCCTGGGCAGTTGCCTTCAGCTCCATAGTAGATGTGGACTCCAAATATCTCATTGCCAGGGGGACAGGTGTCCACTGAATGTGTAACAACGTCACCAGCACCATTCAAGGCACTGAGCATAAAGCAAGCAAAAGACCTCTGCTGTCTCTGGAGCCTAGTAGCATTGAGAAACAGACACACAAAAAAACATGAAATTAGAAAACTGCACACTCTGTGAGAAGGTGATATGGATAAATGCTATGGGGGGAAAGGGCATGGAAGGGGAGAGCAGAAATGCTGGCACAGTCTAATTTTAAACAGGGTGTGCAGGGAAGGCTCACCTAGAAACTGACATGGGAACAAAGGCTTGAAAAGGTTAGGGAGTGTGTCTGGTGGAGAAGCTGTTTGAGGAAAAGTTCTCCCTTCCCCAGTATAGAAGACCCTAATTTCACAGAATTTCAATATTTTGTAGCTAAAAGAGTTACAGGATATGTAACAGTGGCTGGCACAGAGTAGGTATTCAACATATGCTAATTTCCTTTGCTCTTTATATGGATGAGTTTTCTTTCTAGGAAGAATATTTGAAATTTTTGAAATACAGGCTATCAAAGGGCTGGAATAGAGATGAACTAAAAGGGAATTTGAGGAGTAAGGACTCATTAATAATTCTCAGTTAAAGCAGAGGGACATAGCCCTGTCACAAAGATCAAACCAAAGATGTTGCGTTTCTTTCCATAATGGAGAGGACTTCATATGCTGATATCCTAACTCCCAGTGTCTCAGAATGTGATCTTATTTGGAAATATGGTCATTAGAAAATATAATTAGATAAGATGAGGTCAAGTCAAGAGTAAGATGGGCCGCTACTAATATGCCCAGTGTTCTCTTAAAAATACTGAATTTTGATACAAAGACTTGTATACATGTACATGGGGAGAACACCACCTGAAGATAGGGCAAGAGATTGAGAGAGCAGAAGCCATGGAAAAAGTAAGCATTGTCAGCAACCACCAAAAGCTGGGCATGGAGCAGATTCTCACTCATTGGTAATAACCCTCAGGACACTTAGATCTTAGATTTCCAGCCTCCAAATTTCTTTTGTTGAAGCCATTCATTTTTCAGTACTATGTTACAGCAGCTATAGCAAACTAACTTTCTAAGCCTATCATTTTGGATATATCACTGTGGCTGCTGTTAAGTTGAGAGACAGAAAGAGAGACATGGACGAGAAGGAGGAGGAAGAGGAGGAGGAGGAGGAGAAGGAGGAGGAGAAAGAGGAGGAGGAGGAGGAGGAGGAAGAGGAGGGAGAGGAGGAGGAGGAGGAGGAAGAGGAGGAGGAGGAGGAATAATCTAAGTACACTTGAGAACCAAATCTTGGAACAAACCTCAGGTTCTTATGCTAGCGTTTGAAACTGATTAGAAACTAATAGTTCTAAAACCTATCAAGTGTTAAGAGAACTGAGTACCAAAGAAAGTATTAGCTACTCAACAAAATCCTGTGAGTGAGAAGCCCTTGCCAATAGAAATCAGACACACTCTCTGAGATCCTCCTCAAATGTGACCATGGAAGGCAGTGGAGAAGGACAAACGTTCAGAGGGTAGGACAGTAATGGACAGGGATATTTCTCTCCAATCACAGGAACATGGTCCAAGCAAGGAATGTCTCCCAGTGCCAAATAAAGTGTCCTTGCATGGCTTTTGAAGGCATGTCATCAGTCATCACTCCCATGGACATGGTGTGCCTTTCTACTGGCACTGTTCAGTGTGTCCTTACAGCAGTTATTTTTTTTCTTGCTCCTCCCTGTATCCTGAGAGTAGATAAATTTCCTTTCCAGTTCCATGTAATGACTTGAGAGAGAACTGTGTCCTTGGAGGCCACAGCATGGCCTCCAAGTTTTTCATGAGAAGGAGAGCACCAGTGGATATTCAGAAAACAACAGGGTGGCCAATGCAGAACTGCCCAGCTGTCTTCCAGCATCTTATTTTTTTATTTTCCTTTTCTTTCTGGGCTCATGGAGAGAGTATATGGCAGTCTTTATATATCTGCAGTTTTTCTTTCTCTGATTTTACTTAGCCATGGTCAATTGCAATCTGAAAATAGTGTATGGAAATTTTCAAAAATAAACAATTCATAAGTTTCAAATAACTTTGATAACAGGATATTGTTGTGTATATATGGAAAAAAACACATAGTATATGTAGTGTTTCAGGCATCTGCAGGCTCTATTGGATCATATTCCCCGAGGATAAGAAGAAACTATTTCCCAGTCTCTCTCTTGTGGTTAGCAGTTAGATGTAGGCATGTACCTGAGCTCTTCCAAATGGAGTGTGACTGAAGGGGATGTGCACCTTTTCCAGTCTAAAGCTTTTAAAAGTCCACTGTGCCCCTCCCAGCTTCCTCTCCTTCTGCCATTTTCCAAAATAGGCAACAAAGCCTCAGGAGACCCTGGAACAACACACTGAAGGATCTTGAGTTCCCGAGTCACTGTGGGACAGAACACCATCTGCTGATCAGAAATGCTATACTGGACTGCCGCATGAGCAGGAAATAAACTTCAGCTGCACCATGCTTCTGATATTTCGGAATGGCTAGGGCTACATTTGCAGCAACTCAATCCACCCAACAGCAGGAACACTTCTATCAAGAGACATCATGGTATCCAGCGCTAAGCACTGGAGTAGGAGGTAGTTCTAGAATTGGTTCTGTCATGAACCAGCTCTGTGACCAGAATGAGTCACAGAATGTTAGGTTTTTACACCTGCCCACCTTAGGCACTCAGCAGCATGGCTTCCGGAGCTGAGCAAATGGAACTCCAGGAAGTTCCTCCACCACAGAGAATCACCAGCCACGGCCATTAGCAGCTCTAAGCTCCTCCTGGGGACATGAGAGTGTAAGGGGTGTCCTGACACAAGACAGCCTTGCTCCAGGACATTCCTCGGAACCTTTGTCTTGGCCTGGGAACTCAAAACTCCACCTCTTTTGACCCCACTAACCCAGGCTTCCCTGTTGATGAGATCTCAGAGTCAGGATGAAAACCTGGCTCCCTGAAAATCAGACCTAAGCATGCATTCAACCTGCTGGCCCCAGCTCAGCTTTGAGGAGTGCTTGTCCCTCAGGCAACAAAGCAAGGAAAACACAAAAACAAAGAGCCCAATGTGGGCCAGACACCCTCCATTTAACCCTCTGACTTTACACAACAGGCAGAATTTTCCCCTTGGTGCAAATAACAAAACAACTAGCATGCCAGAGGCCACGCTGCTAGATGGCACCGCTGGAAGTGCAGTCCACTTCCGTCTGGAGGCCTGGTGTCTTCTTTCTGCTCCCTTCATGGGCCCTCAGCACACTGTCTGTGACCATCAAGACAAGGAGAACTCCTTCTTCACAATGCCCAAAACCCCCTCCCAAGAGATAGTGTCCACAGTGGGGATGAGGACAGGGAGGGACTGTTTCCCCAAAGTTCCTTTCTCCTTTCACAGTGTGGAGGTGGTATACATATCCTTCTGCCCTCTGAAGCAATACTGGGTAGTTCTTCATAAGTATCTTCAATATTCACTGCAATTTAAAGTAAGTGTATGAATTTAAAGTGAATCTATATCTTGGTATGAAGTCATTTCAAACATTATGAAAGGAACCTTTCTACCCTTTCCCTCTTCTCTTCCTTCTTTTATTATTTAACTTTATATCTTGTCACCTTAAATCTCTTCTGCTACCAGTCCATCTAGGTACTCAGGCAGGATAAGCTAATTATAATGGCGAATTTCTTGAATAAAGAAACTAAAAATCATTTCTCTGTCAAATAAGAATTATTTTATTGTCCTCTACTTTACATTACCCAAGAGCAAATGTAAATCAAAATCTAACTGAGAGTCAGAATGTGGAATCCTAACAGAGTATCACAGCTTACGGAACACTGAGACACATGTGGTTTAATGCAAATGTCATAGCTATGGGACATGCAGAGGGCAGGATTGTTGCCCATATTTGACTGCTGAGAAGCCCAAATCTCGAACATATTTATGTGAATTTCTTAAAAGAGTATGAGGTAGTTGAAGGAGGACAAAAGAACATTTCTGAGGAGCCATTGACATATAGATTAAGAAACTTGCCCCCCCCCATTTTACCTCCTTCGTCCTCTCAGCACCTGCCCACATGCAGGTCCAGACCAGCATCTGCAGGAAGATAAAAAAAATCTTAGTAGCACAAACCCCTGGCACATTATTCATTTGAATAGCAGTAGGAAACATGAGAATGAATTTCAGAGTTTGGGGCCAAAGATTGAGCTTAGAAGTAAGCTCATCCTGGAATATTAATGTCAGAGGTGGGAATGGAAGGGACGAGGCAGAGGAAGCCAGAGAGGGAAAGAGAGCTGTCTACTTCTGTCAGGCGCGCGCTCCAGAGCAATAGAGATATACTGGGAGTTCAATTTCTGTTTGCCTGAGCCAAGGAGAAAAATCTAATTAAATATGGTGTCTGAGTTTGGAGGAGCCAGGATGGGGCTAGAATATAAAGTGTGGCAGCTACCCATAGATCAGAGGGCAATATTAATAAACCCAGAGAAAGGGACAGCGGGGTCCGCCGTGGTATTGATAAAATGCAAAGCAAAGACAAAGCAGGCTGGGAATATTGCATGATAATGCTGATAACCACGCACCAGGGACGCCTCCCACCACCCTGGACCGCTGCCTGAGGATGGAGGAAGCAGAATAGCCAAGGTCTTTTTTCCTCTTCTTCCCTCTCCTCCTCCTTGCCCTGACCCTCGGCTCCCTTGTTTCCCACAAGCATAAAATCGCAGCATCAATGATCTTTTCTCAGAAGGACTGAAGCCAGGGCAGGTGATAAAGAATGAACAAGAGGAATAAGTGAATCTCCATTTCAACTGAGAACATTTGGCAAAGGAAGGAATAATGCACTCTACAGAACTCCATTCTCTTCAAACTTGGAAAAGCTTAGCTGTACATCTGGCCCATATAGACAAGTCTTGCTTAGAGATGGAGGGCTGCTTTTAAGTGATCCCTACAGAAATGTCCTTTGCTAAAGTGTCCACCATGTGCCGGACACCTATAGCACTTAATGCCTCCAAACCCAAACTTGGAATTCTGAGGACTTAGAAAAGGCTTTTTGGTTTTTGTGGTACTAGGGATGGAACCCAGGGGCATTCTACCTCCTAGCTTCAACCCCAGCCCTATTTTTGAAACAGTCTCACTGAGTTGTGAAGGGTCTCACTAAATAGCTGAGGCTGTTTGCAAACCGTGATCCTCCAGTCTCAGCCTCCCAAATGCTGGGATTACAAGTGTGTGACATCATACCTGGCTCAGGAAAGTAAAATTTTATGAAAGCCTGGGGCTCCCTGATAATGTAAGGTGGAGGCCAGTGACTTTCAGGGTGAACCAGAAAAGGAGTTGCCTTTCTTCCCTGGCTCCTCTGACTTCCTAAGAACTGTACCCACAAGAGATGGAAGGGAGGCTTTTCTGAGCAGGTGAGAGTGCTTCCACTTTCCACCCTCCACCTTCCTTTGGTCTTTCTCAGCGGCCTTGGGATCTGAGGGGAACCCTGATAGTCTCTTGTCAGCTGTAGTTCATTGTCATCAGCTAGGATGTTATAGCTTCACCTTCCTTATTTTCCTGAGTTTTCTGTACCATGACTGGCATTGTCTGGAGTGTTTGCAACAATTTTTATTATGCATTAATCTGTGCAGTCTATAATACTGCATTATTTCCAAGGACTGTGCATGTGACTGTAATGACAGTCATCATTCTATATAAGCCCATCTCTGCTTATGTCCAATCCAACTTTAAATCTACACCTTGACCTCCCCTATCCTACCTCCCCCAACACCTAGCAACTGCTTCTTGGAACTGAACATAGATTCTTACAGTTTTAATTAAAAGCTCATCTCCAGCACTTGCTAGACATCTGTATTAACCTCTCTGAATTCTCTGAAATTCAGTCTCCTTTTCTGTCAAGTGGGAATAATATTCACTTCCACCACTCTGGTTGGGGTGAGGATTCAGTGAGACTATTGGTGAGGACAGGGTTCTTGCGTCCTAAGGATGCCTTGGGAGATGGAGAAGGCCTAATTAGGGGAGAAGTGGCTTGCTGTTTGTTTGCTTTGTACGTCCCGGCTTCAAGTAGCCCATATCAAACACTTCATTTGATTTTGACAATCTCATGAAGGCTGGCGCCACTGTCCTCATTTTATAGATGAGAAACTGGATCACAGAGACTGAGAAGTTATCTTGTAAGACTCAAAGCTGATCCTATCATTCTGCTGCTACCTTACGCTTTTACCTTAAGAAAATGACAATCCAGAATCCTAACCAGAGCCCAGGACCAGCCTAGCCTCACCCCAGACACTTCAATAGCCTCTTCAGGACCATCGCCCTCACAATTCATGCCAGCCCTGTCACCTGGTCTAAGGTCAGGGAACACCTGTGCCTCACTTCCTCACCTCATTTGAGTTCGTCTTAAATTTTTTTTTTTTTTTATTCTCAGCAAAACCATCAGTTACCACATCGTATAAAAGAGCAACCTGCAGCCACTGTCTCTCATTCTCGGCTTCACTTTCTTTCACAGCATATAATAACATTGGCCTTCTATCTCCTACCAATCTATCCATCTATCACCTATCAATCTATCATCCACTTATCTTCTATCATCTATCTTCCTATTATCTATCAATCTATTTTCCATTTGTTTAACTATCTTCTACTTCTCTATCATCTATCCATCTATCATTAATCTTTTATCTACTTGCCAATCACTTACCATTTATCCATTATCTATTCTCTATCTATAAATCTGCTCATTTTCCACCTTTTCCCTCAGTAGAATATAAGAATAGAGACTTTCATCTTCTATTGTGACATCAGAGCCTATGAAAGTACCTAGCAATGGGCAGGCACTTAGTACACAGTAGCAGTAAATATCCCTGTTATTCCACTTCATCCTTGCAATAATTTTAACTACTGAGAAGAGGTATATTTAATGTTTAGGTGTACTTGTCAGGAACCAGACAATACAAGCTAAAATCTTGGTTTCTCCCTTGATAATCAGTATGTTCTTACCCTACTTCCTTAGCCTCCCTGGTTCTCAGCTCCACCATCTATGAAATACAGATGTGAACAGTACCAACATCATATAGTTGTTTCAGGGAGTAAAATATATAATTGAGCACAGAATGAATGCTCAGTAGATGTACCTATTACTATTATTATAATTGTCATCATCACTATAATTATTAGCACTGATACTGTAAATTAGACCCAACAAATACAATGCTTCCTTAGGTTTTTAAATTTTATTTATTTTTATTGGTGTATTGTAGTCATGTATCTTAATGGGATACAAGATGGTAGAGGCATACATGCCCTTGCCCAATTCCCACCCCATTCCCTCCTCCCCCCTTTCTCACATTTATCTTAGTGATGACTTTGATATGTTTGTGAATGTACATCAGGAAACTTCCCCCTTCCCCCTTCCATTCTCTCACAATTAGGTCACCTTATTTGCTCATCTATGATTTCTCCTTTTTCATCTAGAGCTCTTCCTGTGATCCTTTTCCTCCCTAGTTTCCAAATATTAGGGAGAATGTCCATTCGTTTACTTTTTGTGACTGGCTAATTCTCACTTAGCATAATTTTCTCCAGTTCCATCCATTTCCCTGCAAATGACATAATTTTGTTCTTCTTTATAGCTGAATATAACTCCATTGGGTACATATCCCATAGTTTTGTAATCCATTTATCTTTTATCTTGGCTGGTTCCATAGTTTGCTACTTGTGAATTGTGCAACTATGAACATAGATACACATGCATTAGTTTGTTAGTTTGGTTTCCATTCTTTTGGGTAAATACCCAGAAGTGTTATTGTTGGATCATATAGTAAGTTCATTCCCATTCTTCTGAGGATTCTCCATACTGTTTTCCAAAGTAGTTGCACTAATTTGCAATGTAATAGAGCTCCCACTCTCCACACCCTTGCTAGCACTTGTTGTTTATATTTTGAATGATTGCCATTATAATTGGAGTTAAATGCAATCTCAACTCCCTTAAATTTTTAAGTTCATATAATATATATACACATGCACACACACACACACACACACACACACACACACACACACATATCCAGAGACATTAATTGACCAGAGAACCAAAAGAAGTGTCTGCCCCAGCTGAAACCAGAGCCTGTTCACCTCTGTAGCCATGACTCCTGCCATCCTGTCCTAATCCCTGCTTGGGCACTTAGAGCATCTAGACGCTCAGTGAGCAGACCCTCCCTTGTTCTGTCTCACTCTTCACAGAGTGGCTGCAGTCACAGCTTTGGAGAGTCTCCTTTCCAAGCCTTGTAACACAGGCTGTCCATTTCCATGCTACAGCCATTCCCTTTCATCTTCCCTGCAGCAGAATTTCATTGTTGTTAGGACAGCAGTGCACCCAGTTCCACGATGAGTCATAATTGCCTGAATCCAGTTACAGAAGCCTGACTCTCTCTTGACCATTATTGATCAACAAGAGAGAAGGGCCCTGCTAAATCCTCCTTGGAAACACCTCCTTCCAGATGAAGAGAGCCACCCCAAGAGAAAACACTTTTGTGCCCCCTTCTGCCTTTCCACTGGAGATGCCCTTGTGTGCTGATGTGGTGCTTGGCATGGTGGCCCTATCTTGCAACCACAAGCTACACCCGTGAGGAAACGGCAGGCAGATGAGCTGAATATGCAAGAAAAAGGACAGAGAGAAGCCAGCCCTGTTATTGTCATCACTGAGTCTCACCCTGGAGGCTGTTGTGTGAGAGGGTTATGGCTCAATTATTCAGCTGTTGCTGGTCTTGTGTTCTGTGACTTGCTTCCAAAAGCATCCTGATACCACTTACCTGGGACCCCTGATCTTCTGTCATCACTCCTTTAAGTCCACCTGGCTTTCTATTGCATGCAGTGTCTGTCTATGCTGGTGCCACCATAAGAAGCGTTGAGCCTGTTTTCTTGATGTGCATGACCCCCAGCTACTGTGCACTACACTCAAATTCCCCCTCAGCAGCCACTCTCAGCATCGTCTTAAAAGAAAAAGACACTAAGACCATGTCTTCTCTTTCACTGCTTCTCATGTTCTCATGGTCTGGGTCCAGCTCAGAACCTTCCCAGCAGCCTTCACACATTCATTCAAAACACCTGCCATGTGCCAAGCACCGGGCAAGTAGCAGGAAAGGCAGCCGTGAACAAGATACGTCATGAAGCCTTAGAATCACACTGTTAGGATAAGCAGGATAGAAATCAATAGTCAAAAGTTTATCATTGTTGTGATTTAAGTTTAAATTTTTTTCCCAAATGCCCTGTGTGGGCAACGTAGCCAGGTTTGGAGGTAGGACATGGCTAGAAGGGGCGGGTCCCTGAGGACATGGCTTTAGGGCTATATAGGTCCTTGGTCCCCTCTTCTCACTTTCTCTACTTCCAGCTGTTGTGCCGTGAGAGCAACACCCCTCTGTCACACTGCACCTTTCTTAGAGCCAGCTGACTATGAACCCAATCTCTGAAACTATGAGCCCAAATAAATCTTTCCTCCTCTAAGTATTTCTCACCAGGTATTTCGGTCACAGTGACTCACATATCCACAAAGTAAGAGATCTAGGACCTCAAGTTAGATGCACTTTCTGCCATATAAAAACCTAAATTTAGAATAAATACAATTAAAGGTCAAGATGATATGAAGAGGATTCCTGTGATCACATCTTACAGTGACAAGGGAAGCCGTTTCCCCCTACAGCCACTCATTCATGTCACTATAGCCCTTAGGGGCAATCTAGAGTTGGTAAAATATAAGGGTGCCAGGCTCATGCTCAAAGAATCATGACCCAGTAACCAACATGCCTCATAGAGCAACCTGGTTGGAGGGTCCTGTATTGAAGAAGTCTGGTCCTCTCTCATGAAACACAACTGCACCAGTATAGATCCACCTGTACTTTTTCTATTTGTGCCTTGATCATGAAGAGTGGGTTCAGGTTTAACCTTAGAATTGGAGTAAATGTCCTGATGGGGATTGTAATGTTGAAGGTGAGATGTGTGGAAAGATAGAAAAGTAGATAGAAGAGAAAGAAAAGATAGCGAGATAGAGGGATGATAGATAGATGATAGGTGGAGAGATGGGGATGAAAGAGACAGAAACAGAAACAGCTCAAAAGAGGAGTCTTTGAAAGTGCTTTATGCCTATTCTTTCAGTCTTCATGTTCCCTTGAAAGAACTTTTGTGTTCAGTAATAACCATATTAACAGCAATCCCAAGGGAATGACCCTGAGGCCGCTAATCACTATAGGAACCATCACCAGAGAGATCTTTAGAGAGATACTTTCTACTGCTAGAGATCTTTTTGGAGGGGCCTCATCACACCTGAGGCAGAATTCTATCCAGGAAAGTTTTTCAGGTGAGAGTGGGCCTAGGGGTGGGAGGGGCCAGCCATGGAAAGTCATAGGTGTTGGGAATACGCAGGAGCATTGCATTAGTCTGGGTCTGAGAACACATCAGGCACGTTGCTTGGCATTTCAGTGGGCTGGTTTAGGCTACATTGAATTGTTCAGCCTCGACTGAGTCCCACTGAGGATGCCAGACCCAGCTTTTGCTCTAAAGAATCTTGCAGTGCAGCGAGTCCGGCAGACTCACTGTCAATAATGGAAAAAATTAAATATAACATGAAAAGAAATTATGCCAAATGTATAGACAGCCAGATGCGGGAATGAACTTGATTCTTGTTGGCGATCTAGGAGCGAGGAGAAAAGAGGATCATTCCACAATTCACAGAGGAGACAGCGCTGGTGCTGGGCCTTAAATAGCAAGTAGAATGTCCAAAACACAGAGTAGAGATCACTAGAGCAGTCTAGTCTAAGAATAGAGGATTCTCGCAGATTCCTAGGAGAAAGGAGGAAAGCACTGGGCAAGGCCTCCTAGACTGTTGGAGAAGCAGGGCTCTCCTCTCTCGGTGAGTCTGTTGGACCAGCTGGAGGCAACAGGATAAGGGACTTGGTGAAACTCAGTAAAAGCAGTCTCATCCTATAAAGTATCTGCAGGAAGTATGGAAATGCACAAACACCATGAAGAGAATGACACCCCTGTCCGCTAACTGCTTGCAGAGAAAGCAATGTAGTGCAAACTGAACTTGCTGATGCAGACACTTGTGGCTCTTGGATTGAAGTCAGAGGGGGTCTAAGCTTTGGGGGCCTGCCAGGGAGGCAGCCTCTGCCAGCGCTGTAGCTTTCTCCCTTCCTGTTATCACACACACACACACACACACACACACACACACACACACACACACACACACACAGCATTACTTCCCATGGGAAATTTAAGTATGTTCATTGGCCAAGTTTGTTCATTGGCAACACTCCCTCTGAAACATTCCCTCCCGGAGCAGAGAGTAGTGAATACCTAGATTGAGACATAGTTTTTCTATTCAAAATGCCCCCAAATTTTGGAGAGAAAGAAAAACTACCATCCCTTCAGAGCTGTCCTCATTATAGCCACATTTACTTATTGAGGTACTTCATAAATGTGCGAGCTGGATGTGATGGGTCATGCCTGTAATCCCAGTACTTGGGAAGTTGAGACGGGAGACTCTCACTTTGGAATCTAGCACACTGTAAGCGAGACCCTGTTCCAAAATAAAAGATAAAATAAGCCTTGGAATGTAGCTCAGTAGTAGAATACCCCTGGGTTCAATCCCTGGTACCACAGAAATAAATAAATAAGCAAATATGCAGAACAGCATTAGAAGCTATGCATATTTGCTTTGTCCCTGTCATGTAGATGTTATTATCATGCCCACTGTATAAACTCAGAGAGTTCAAGTGACTTGTTCAAGGCCATACAGCCAATAAGAGCTTTGATTCACTTGACACAATTTGTTGAAGGCTCACTTTTAGGCCAGGCACTTGGTTGGCTCTCATGGTCAGGCCATCTGCACAAACCCAACTTGACAAGGGAACAACAGGCCTCAGGCAGCTGAACAGAAACATAAACAGTTTTCCATCAAGGTCTTGGCCAGGCCCCCGAAGCAGGAGGTAGCAAAAGTATTGGGCAAACCATAGCACACTTCCCTACTCCAACTTCTTGCAATGATTTAGCCAAAACCAAACCTGAGTGCAGGACATTTGAACCATCCCATTTCTGAGAGGGGTAAGCTGGGGTCTACCTATACAGAATGACTTGCCTATCTTCTTTGGAGAAAAGAGATACAGGAGAAGGGTCATAGGTAAGACCCAATAAGCACCATTTCTACCAGTTACCCCCTGGGGGCTTGCACACAGTGTTTCATCTGATATCACGAGACACGGAAGAGCATTACTATCTCACAGATGGAAGAAAATACTGAGCCTCCATCTCCAGAAAGGGAGAGGCAGAGCAGCTTGGGCACATCGGCCCTCTATCCACTCCCTCCTGCATGCCCCTACATAGCTTCACAGTGTTAGCCAATGACTCTGACGGGTGAGCTGTGGGTGCAAAACTCAAAGCAAAGCCTCCTCTTTATTTCTTTCTCGTGGAAGCATCCTTTGACCTCCAGGCAGTGAACTGTGCAGACACACACATGCACACACATGCATATACACATGCACACATATGCTCACACACACTCACATACATCCTGGGCGCATGTTTCCGCAATGTGAGCAGTGGTGTCCTGGTAAAGGCCCAAATAATAGCCACATCCATGCTGGTAGGTGGGTCTCCCTGCAGAAAAAACTCTGGAACAGCCAGAAACCCCAGAAGCCCTAGGAAGGTTTGATTAAAGGTGAGGGAGCCAGGCTGGGAGGCCCAGTGTTACTGAACTCAGGCTGAGGAGGATTACAGGTTGCTTTCTGGACCAAATCATCTACAGCTTGTATCTCTCTGCTTTTTTCCCTCTTGTCACCTCTCTTGGGCCACAGCAGAGCAGCACACCTGGAGGTAGTCTCAGGTGTGACTTGCAAATTATGTCCTCAAAGACTGGGTGAAGGGCGCAGAAGCAGGCAGAATGTCCTCCTTCTGATGCTGACTGTGGGGCTGCCACATTCCCTCCGACTGGGAGAAGCAGCACATTCGCCCCCACCCCCACCCCCACCTCGTGTTCCTCAATCCTGGTCTGAGGACAGCTGCCTCAGAATCACCTGGAGCGTGTGAGGGGAATACAGGTTCCTCAGCTCCACCCATAGTTACCAGCCAAAAAGAATCAGGGCGGAACCTGGTGATCTGCACTTTTTATATTTTTATTGCATTCTTAACAGGTATCATGGTGGGGATGGGATGCCAGGAAAGTCAGAAAAGTACAGCTTTACCTCCCGCTCTGATGATGTGGACACAGAGTTGGGTCCCAAACAGAGGTGCCCCAGCGATGCTCTTTTCTTTGTCCGTACCTGCCCTGCATGACCCCCGAAGCCCAGCTCACAGGCATTCCACACTAGCTTGAGAAGCCACGAGTGACTTTCATGTTGGAATGTTGTGTTTGTGGAAAGACTCCACGTATTCTCTCTAGGACAAGTCAGCCCTAGCTGAAGGTAGGGAGAGCAGGTACCTCTCCCCTGTAATAGAACAGAAGGCCAGCTGTCCTCTGCTCAGTCCCAAACCCTGGAGTCATGTCCGCCCTAGTGGCCCCACTAGAAGGACAAGCAGAGAGCTAGCTGCCCTACTAGTGCGGGGAAGCTGGTGGCTGGGGCACCAGTACTTGGTGGAAACCTCAGCACTCAGCAGCAGGAGGTTGAATGGGGCTCAGCAGCCAGCACCACTGGACCAACAGCACCACCTGCTGGTCACAGGGCGCCACAGCATCCTCCACCTGGTACACAGCTGGTACACAGACCCAGAGAAGCCTCCTCCCCAGGAGCACCTCTTCAAAGCCTATAGAAATGGAACTCAAGGAAGAAGAGGTATTGACCCCTTTCTAGCTAAGAATAAATCTGAGGGCCAGTGCCTTCCCACGATGCCTTCCAGATTACACCTAACTTTTGGGGCTTTTTTTTTTTTGCTGGTGCTGAGAATTGAATGCAGACTCACACATGCTAGGTAAGCGCTCTACCAATGAGTCACATTCTCAGCCCTGACATGTAATATTTTAATTTTTCCCTAGATATTTTTCAATGATCCTTTATTATCTTTACAGGTGTCCATAATCTTTCACCTTGTTTAAGTATAAGCCCCTAGAGGGATCACCTGAGTATTTCTTTGTGGAGTGACCAGGTTAGCAGCTCACCTTGCAAAAGGCTTTGGAGAGGCTTTATGAATGTGAGGAGTGCTTAGGCAAGCAGTCAGCAGCGCTAGGACGTGCTGTACCACCGCGGACAGCGCTTCCCTCTTCTTGAACATGAGTTCTCTGAGGTTTACCAGGCGCCAGGTGTGTGCTGCATGCTCTACAGAGGTATTCTCACTCGTTGTTATACCATGTTGCTTCCCAGAAGGGTCCCCACATGCTCAGTGGCTGTTAGTCAATGCATCCTCTTGGCTAAAATTATGGCACTTGCAGTTAGTACCTCCTTGAGCCTCCCCACATCCTGCCTACCAGATGGGAATTGTACCTTTCTCCATCTAATTACTTGTAGTACACTAGGCCTTCCTGCATCTGCCTTTATTTGCCAGACCTCCAGGCCTGCTCACAAAGAAGTGCCATATGGAGACACAAAACCGGGGGCCCTGAGAGCGGAGGAAAGCTCCTAGAATCGAATCCAGAACTAGGAAAATAATAGCAAAAGCCGCAAAGTTCAGATTCTGAACTTGGGGCCCATGCCACCATTCTTTGGTTCCACAAATATTTATTTTGAGCACCTACATCCGACACCATGTACGGGGCACTGGAGAAACTGCGGTGAACCAGAGGAGGCCGTCCCGGCTGCAATTCCTAAAGGTGAGGTCAATTCGCAAATTTAAAAACTGGGTAAATACCGACGTGGTTGTGCCCAGAAGGTGGTTAAGAAAGTGGGCGGAGCTTCTCTAGGAATCTGTCCCTCTCTGCTTTGGGGCCAGGAGACGGGGCTGAATGGGTTTCCCGTGAACTGTCCTCTGCATCGGGTGCGCTCAGTTGCCTGTTATGGCCCGCGGCCGCAAAGTTTCCCAACTCCCAGGCGCAGCTGCTGCTTTTTCTTGCCTTTATTTTCCCCCCTCTCAGGATGGAAAATGAATTTCGAGCATCGCTGCGGAGGCTGCCAAGTAATTGGAAAACATGTCGAACACTGTGTCTCGTTGCTCGGCGGAGGCGGGCGCCTTCCCCTCCCGCGGTATCCTCGCCGCTCCGGGAAAGGTCCCCCTGCGCCCTCCCCAGCCCTTGAGGGCCCCGCCCCATCCACGGAGGGAGACGCTGCAGAAGCAGATTGTGTGTCGACCGGAATGTCCCTTGGGCACCTATGTAAAATAGGCTTGTTTCAGAGCCGCGGGGTGTGCAGCACACAGAAGCAGAGCCAAGCCTGGCATGTGCTTGCTGCCCCGTGGGAGCACTGCCCCGCTAGTCCCTGAGGGGGACCTGGGTCCAGGTGGCCTCCAAGATACTGAGCCAGACCCTACAGAAGCTGGAGCCCAGCTCTCTCGCTGCTCTCTCCCCTCTTTCTCTGCCACCAGCCCATCCCCATCCATCTGCCCCTGTCCACCTGCCATGGGCGGAGCACCTACCTGGGCACCCTCACAGTGGGCTGGGGCCTGCTCAGGCTCTTTGAGACCAGCCTGCCTCACTTTTATGCATTGGTTTGGCCAGGTGCCTAACCTCCTCTGGAGATAAACCAGAGCCCAACCCCATCACCTCACCGGGATGCCCCAGGACACTGGCTGTCGCTTTGGGGGTCTCCAAAGTATTTGGTGCAGTTAATGCAAACAGCTTAAGTCCCCTCTTTGCATCCCTCTGTGGTGGATCTCTGGAGGTGCCTGCCTATGGCAGATGTATGCCTGCCTATGGCAGAATATTTGAGCTCTTCCAGGCTCACTGAGACCAAGAGGCCCAGCTTGTGCCTGGGTCCCAGTCTCTGTCTAGAATCAGACTGTCCCTTTAGGAGTGACACTCACCTGGATGAGAATACCAAGCTAATACCTCACACACACACCACCATCACTGCAAGAAGGCCCTGGGTAGGACCTCTACCCATGCAAGCCTGGACCAACTCCCAGCCTACCTGCCCACCCCCAACCCCAGCCCTCCCTTCCAGGAGGGATCCATGACCCACAAAGCCTTTATTAGCTCTTTCAGCTCCATTTAACTACACAAATGGCTTGGTCACAGCTGACTGGTCCCAAATTTGCCAGTGATTTTCTTTTAATTTACCGTGGCTCAGTCCCCCTGTAATACAGGTAAAGGAGGTATATTTGTTCCCAAACTCCCCTTCTGGGGTTAATCATGCACAGAACAAAACTCCATTTGAGCCACTTAATGATTTCATTTCCACCCTCAATTTGAAGGTGCTGTGGCTACAATACTAATGTAGGTCCCTCTCTCCCCAGATGCTAGATATGTGTGCACGAGAGGGGGTGGAAGCTTGTCAACCATCCTTTGCAGACCAGGCTACCAGCCACAGATCCAGTCGTCTTCTGCTTGGGATGAGCCCCCCTTGTTTTTGAGGCCCATCTCCTCTCCCCTAGGAAGCCCTGCCTGTTTCTATACCCTCACCTCCCAGCCTCCCCATCCCCTTGCACTCCAGACATGCAGAGCCAAGCCCACTTCCCTAAGCATACTCCATGCCTCCTCATAGGGGTGTCTCTTGTGCCTTGGGGCCCTTTCTTCAATTTCAGAGTCTGAGGACACCTCCAAAACGACTTAAAAGTCATCTCAGCTGAGTCTTCTTCTCCAGCAGAGAAAACTGCTTCCACCTCTGCCCCACCATCTACACTGTCTTGTCATATTTTCACAGCAGCCCCTCCACTCCAGCTACCTGAAGAATATAACAGAATGTTCACCTGGACGTCCCATACTCTGGCACAGCACTGAGTGTAAATGCTCGCTGTAGTTTATTTGAATGAATAGCCCCTATATTGTTTTATGTAGATGGATGTGAACTATTCTCATAACTAAACTATGATACTCAAAGGCATTCCATCTGTTTAGTCTTCCCAAATGGTACTAAAATCTATACCAGGAGCTGCACAAGAGTTGACTCAAAAGAATAGACCAGGTCACCTTCAGGAAATGTGGTTTGCGTGCAGGTGGCACCATCTAGTGTTTCTGGAAAAAACAGCACCTCAGCCGATTAAAGTAGGCAAGGCTTTTTTTTACCCCTTCAGTTCTGATAAAGGTTTCCCCCAATGGCTGGATAGCCACCTGCTGCACTTCTCTCCTGCTGAGATCTAGGCTGGGCCCTTTCCTGAAGATGCAGAGCCCTTTTGTTGCAGCAGCCTCAGTACACACTCCAATTTCAGCATTCTCTGACTTTACACCTCAACTCCAACCTACAGCCCAGCCTCTGTGTCTGCCCAGGGCCCCAAAACAAATCTTACCCACCAGCCCTCTGGACCTTAGCTGACCGCAGTACTGTCACCTAGACACACCCCCAAGACTTTTCTCCCCACTCTCCACTAAATACCCACGGCCTATCTCAAATCCACCTTCTTCTTGCTGTCCCCCACCAGCCCAGGGGACAGTCAGCTCCCTGCAGCATCGTGTACGGCAGCCTGTCTCCACATGTGAGATCGCTTTCTGTGTGTGTCTTCTAGGTCTAGCTTGGAGTCTTCAGCAGCAAGCTCTCCACGCCCCTCGTGGCCAGGCCCTCTCATCACCCCCTCCCACTCTCCCTCCAGTCAGGCAGCTTTTTGTTTTTTGTTGTTATTTTGGGCGGTCTGAGGATGGAACCCAGAGGCATTCTACCTCCGAGCTACACCCCCTACCCTATTTTTTTTTTTATTCTTTACTTTAAAAGAGGGTCTCACTAAGTTGCAGAGGGCCTCACTAACTCACTAAGTAGCTGAGGCTGGCCTTGAACCGTGATCCTCCTGCCTCAGCCTCCTGAATACTGGGATTACAAGCATGTGCCACCACACCTGGCAGCCAGGCAGCTTTTTGGTGTCCCAATGTCACACCATGTTTTCCTGCCCCCCTTAGAGCTCAGGCCTGAGATCTTCCCCTCTGCCTGGGACATTCCTATCTGCTCTCTGCCCTCTTCTCTTCCCTCTGACTCACTGGAGTAAACAGGCTGGAAAGGGCTGGTGGTAGAGGGAGAAAGGCCAGGTATCCTGATGTGGGAACAGTAAGGCAGATGTGATGTGAAGGACCTGTCTTACCCCCTCTTGTCCCTTCCCTTGACAGTCTCTGGCTGGCCCAAGTGCATCTCTGTCAACCAGACAATCCCTCCCTCCAGTGTAGCTGTACAGCAAATTAGTTAAGCACTGACTCTAAACACCCAAATTCAAATCTTGGCTATGCCATTTAGTGACTGTGACATTGGGAAAGCAACTCAACCTCAGTAAACTTCTTGTTCACTGTATATTAAATGGAAGAGATCATTTTATTTTTTAATTTTTTATTGATGCATTGTAACCATACATCTTGACGGGTGAAAGAGATCATTTTAAAATTGCAATTTTCTTCTCTGATAAGGCAAAGTTCCCATGTTTATTTGTGGTAATTATAAAAATCATGACTTGTTTTTTTTTTTTAATCATTTCTCTGTCTAAATGAAGGTTGTGAGCAGTGGCTGGGTGGGTCTTGTTACTCCTGCATTCTCAGGACCTAGCCCAGGACCCATACATGGAATAACCAGAGGTTGAAAGCGGAAGTCTGGGGGCCAGAAGGACAGGACAGAATACTCCAGGCCCTAAGTGGTTTTGGTCAAGGTACCTAGCCTCCTTGGTCTTGGGTGGCCTCCTCTCTGTGTAAAAGGGGATTTGGGTTAAGCACTTGGATATGTATTAAGTGCTCAGATAGGACCAGGCACACAGAGCAAGTGCTCAGTAAACACTGGCTGTTATTCTATCAGACACTAAATAAGTACTTGAATGAGGTTTTAGTCTGACATGTAAAGAGTTTGGAATTCATGGCTTCTTTCTTCATAATAAGTGTGGGAGGGGGTTGCTGAATAACCAAAAACAACAACTCTTACTGTGTACATCAGAGAATTAAGCTCATAGAATAAAGTGCTAACCTGCAAATTAAAGAGACAGGTGACTAGAGAGGGTCATTGGAGAAAAGGTGTAGGAACACAGCCCTCCACAGGGACCGGTGCCAAGACAGGAAACCCTAACTGCCACTGTCAGCTAGCTGGAGGCTGTGTGGGGTCAAGCTGACAGGTCAAAGGCATGAGAGGCCCAGCCACGGGGGTCATACTCATGAATTTTATCACCAGGAGTTCTACCAAATCCTCGAAATAGAGACTGAAGGGAAAGCCCTCATGCTTCCAGAGAGGAGAAAAGTAGCTATTTTTAAGTAAGTCCCAGCATTCTGTTATCCTTAATGGAAGTCTGACTCAAAAAAAAAAAAAAAAACTATTTGGCCCGAATCAGGGAGAATGGAAATAGCTACACTCTGTCCCCTTCTCTTTAGATTTTTTTTTTTTTTTTTTTTTTTTTTTGGCGGTGGCGGTGGTGGTACTGGAGATAGAACACAGGGACATTCTACCTTTGAGCTATACTCCTAGCCCTTTTTTGGCTTTGTTTTAGAAACAAGGCCTGGTTAGGTTGCTGAGAGTCTTGCTATGTTGCTGAAGCTCTCCTTGAACCTGCAATCCTCTTGCCTCAGCCTCCCAAGGACTGGAATGATAGGCATGCACCACAATGCCTGGCTTACACTTCCTGTCTTTCCTAAGGTTAGCCAATAGTGGGGAAAGCTGAGAAACCCAGACCTAATTATAAGATTATGAAATGTTTTCTTCCATACACATATACTACAAAATAGGGCTTCTGTATAATAATAGAAGATTGCAGCTGAAAGAAGTCAAATCCTGAATTGTATTTAAGAATGAGTCTCTAGGATTTACCCAAAGCTAACAGGAAAGACAGAAACAAAATTATCAGAGAAAATTTGGACTATTGATGTAGTTCTTCATTATAGTTTAAGTTTAGCAGGTTCCCCCAAAATTTCTGGTGTTGAAAGCATAGTTTCCCAATGCAGCAAGGTTCAGAGGTGCGTCATGGCTAGAGTAAGTGGGTAAGTGGGGGTGTGGTCTTGTGGACTGTATATGTCCCGTTTGTGTGTATGTGTCTGTCTGTCTGTCTGTCTGTCTGTCTCTTTCTCTCTCCACTCCTTTCCTCTCTTTTCTCTTGTTTTCAGCCACTTTAACTGATAGCAGTTTTCTTCACCATGCACCCTTCTACTGTGGTTTTTACCTTGGAGCTGGCCAACCATGAGCTGGATCTCTAAAACCATGAGCCAAATAAACCCTTCTTCTTCTAAGTTGTATTTATCAGGCATTTTGATCACAGTGACCAAAAAAAGCTGACTAAAACATTCCTAGCCAAATAAATATAAAGCCTCATACTAAAAGTCTATTTTCCCAGTTCTTTACTTGATATATCATGCCTACCTATCATTGACAACTTATAATACACTAAAAGACAAAACACACAGTCTTGAGGGAACAAAGCAAGCATCAGAACCAGATTCAGATATGGCAGATCTGCTGGAATTATCAGACTAGGGATTTAAAAGAACTACGATAAATGTGCCAAGGGCTCTGATGAAAAAAGTGTACAACACGCAAGAACAGCAGGGTGATGTAAGCAGGGAGATGTAATCTCTAAGAGAAATTTTAAATGAAATGCCAGGAATAAAGAACATTAAAGAGAAATTAAAAATGCCTTAGAAGGTCTCATCAGTAGACTGGACAAGGCTGAGTTTCAAGAAATATCAATAGGGGTTGGAGGTGTAGCCCAGTGGTAGAGTTCATGCTTAGTATGCACAAGGTTTAACTCCCCAGCACACTGATACTTAAAGTACCCAAACTAAAAAACAGAGAAGAAAAAAAGTAGTACGAAATTTCTAAAAACAGTGGGCCAGTTACAAAAGGTATAACATGTGCATTGGGAATGCCAGGAGAATAATAGAAAGAGAAAGAAATACAGAAATAAATAATAATAATAAATAATAAAGTAGTTATAGCTAAGAATGTTTTGACTTTTATGACAGACACCAAATAACAGGTGCAGGAATATCAGAGAACACAAAGCAGAATAAACCAAAAGAAAAAGTCTATGCCTCGTCATATCATATTCAAACTGCAGAAAATCAAAGACAAGGAAAAGATCTTGCAAGAAGTCAGAGTGGGTAAAAACACCTTATCTATAAAGGAACAAAGATAGGAGTCATATCCAACTTCTGATCAGCAACCATGCAAGCAAGAGAGAGAGGAGTGAAGGATTTAAACATTGAAAGAAAAAATGTTGGTCTAGAATTCAGTATCCTGCAAAATTATCCCTCAGAAGTAAAAGAGAAATAAGAACTTCCTCAATCAACATTGAGAGAAATCATCACTATAGACATGGCTTGCAATAAATATTTAGAGAAGTTCTCCAGAGAAAATGGAAAAGGTAGAGGCCAGCAACTAGGCCACATAAAGAAGATGCTTGTGCATAGGTAAAATATATTTATGAAGCGAACCGGACACACTTCCCTCAGAAAGTCCTCCCTATCCCAGCCCACACCAGCATTCTGCTAACGCTCCAGGAGCACACACGTTGCCTTCAACACACAGTGCTGATGGCAGTCTGTTATTGCCCCCTCGAGTCTATCAACCTCATGTTTCCAGAGCCAGACCCTTGAGGCTCTCAGCGTTCATGTATGGATGGATCTACACCCACACCAGGGCCGGTTGTTAAATAGCACATCTCTTTATTAGCAGTTCAGCAAGAAGATTCTAGTGCTACCACTGTCCCAGTGAAGAGCTCACCCACTGGAGTCTCTCTGCCAGGTCTGATCACCCTTCAGGTCAAGTGGGAGATGGACGTTATTCTGACACAGGCTGCTCCTTGACCCTGAAGGCTGTCAACCTGGGAAACAGAAATGCCAGGACACACAAGATGGAGAGGTGAGGCTTCCCTCTCAGCCTACTGTTCTCCATGTTCACAGAGCTTGGTCTAGACAGCAGGGGAAAAAACGCATAGGAGATGAGGCAGGAGTGTGCCAGACTGCTGGGACTGAAGTCTGACTCTGCCTCTTCCAGCTTCAGAAGGCCCAGAAAGCAGTGGACCCTCCCAGAATCTCCAATTCCTCATACCTAGGAATATTAGCAAACAACCAATATGCATTTACCATGTGCTAGACACCTCCTTCTGCAGGACATCCCTCTGATGTAGACATTCCTATCAGAGACAAAGAAGCTGAGGCACAGAGTGTTACCTGAGATGGGCTGGCTGGCTTGGACCTCCGTGTCTACTTCCCAAGTTTCGTTCACCCTCTGCCACCTGCATTATGGTTTGTCTTGGACCAAATGAGAAACTCTGACAAAGTGCCATATGCAGAAACTGACAGACAGTAAGTGCCCAATAAATGCCAGTATCACATCTCCATGGCCTTTGTTAAGCATGTAGGGGCCACTGTGTGTAATCATGCCATTTGCCCTCACAATAGCCAGAGTGGCTTTTCACTCCAGAAGGAATGCTGTGACTACTTCCCACTTGGCTTTTGTCTTGGAATCACCCTGCCACGGCCTTCCACCTCTGGCAGCCACATAAACAGCGACTATTACCACTACTGGTACTGATCACAGAGAGGCCATGTGACCCAAACCACCCATATCCTGGTTGGTGGCAGGTTTCAGATCCAACCACTCTCATGCCTGCATAGTCTTGGAACTCAAAGCAAGGTCCGTAGACTATCAGCAGCACTGCCCAGAAGCTATTAGAAATGTGGACTAGCCAGGTGTGGTGGTGCACGTCTGTAATCCCAGTACTTGGGAAGCTGAAATGGGAGGATCTGAGATTCAAGACCTGCCTCAGCAATTTATTACTGAGACCCTAGCCACTTAGTGAGACTCAGTTATAAAATAAAAGGTGCTGGGGTGTGGCTTGGAGGCTGAATGCTCCTGGGAGGAAGAAATGAAGAAAGGGGAAAAGGAGAAAGAATATGAATGAATATGAATATAAGCCCCACCTCAACCTGCTAAATATCAGGTTCCGGGCCTGTGAACTATCCAGAAGCTTTGGTTCCTGGCACACAGTTCAGAGTCAGAGATTTCAATGAAACTTGACTGTAGGTTCTTCCAGAAATTTACCAGAGGCATTGCAGGAGCTTAAGAATGCTGCCTTCTCCCCTTCCCCCACTAGCCCAAATACAGAACCCCACTGCTGAGGAAAAGCCACAACTTAGCACCCAGTTCTCCACCCCAGCACCCCTTCTCTCTGCCCACTATAGCCACCTCCTCGGCCCTGTCCCTTGCCAGCTGTCTCACCTGTTGCTCTTAGCAGTCCAAGTGGGAAGATCGGAAGCTTGGGTCCTGAGATGAGTTGCATGTAAGTTGGGATATGCTGCAGAGGACAGGGGAGAGGGGTGAGGTGGAGGGGGACTTCCTCTGGCAGAGGTGTTGTCTAGACCACATCCCCAGACCACTGTGCAAAGGCAGGGGCTGTTTGTGAGCTGGTCCTGCCTGGGCCTTCACAGCTGTGGACCTAGAAGCAGAGTCCTACAAAGAGACCCTCAGCCCAGAGGAACCCAGAGAGACTGACAAAGCCACCTTGATGTGGAGGACAGGAGAGAGGACGGCAGTCCTGGGAACTGCCTGTCCCTGCTCTTGATGTAAAAATGAACACCAAAAAGAACACAGCTGGGTTGGGGCAAAAAACCCAGTAGTCACCCCACCCATCTGCCCCCAATAAGAAATGAACTGCAACCTGCCCCAACAGCTTACCTTCGTCTCACCTGCTCTATTCGATCTTGCATGATGTCATCTATCATTTCACTTGGCACTTGGAAGATGCGGGTGTGGCTGCAAATGTGGTGGGAATCGGGGAAGGGCTAGATGAATGATGTGTACATATATGCCTCTACCATCTTGTACCCCATTAAGATGTATGACAGCAATGCATCAATAAAAGAAATTTTTAAAAAGGCCATTTGAACATGGGGATTCTGTTTCATGGCATGCCTTATGCTTTTTTTTTTAACTGGAGACTGAACCTGGGGCACTCTACCTCTGTGCAAGACCCTACGACCTATTTACTTATTTATTATTTATTTACTTATTTGTTCATTTATTTATGAATTTATTTATTTATTTTTAAACAGGGTTTGGCCAAGTTACCAAGTCTGGTTTTGAACTTTTGATCTTCCTGTCTCAGCCTCCCAAGTACAGGTGTGCACCATCACACCCAGCTTTCCTAATACTTTTAATTTTTATGTGCCATAGTTGGCTAACTTTTGTCCCTGAAACTGAAGACTGTGTCTTATTTTTTCCTCTCCTCCAGAGAAACTAGCAACCACATGGTAGTGAGTACCCACCCACTAAGGGAACGGATAGCCTGCATCATTTCACAAAGGGATATGTCCTCTGACTATACTTTCCTACTGAAACTAAGAGAAAGACACCAAAACAGTGGGAAAACAGTCTGAATCTATAGGTTGAAAATCACCATAGGAAATCCAGAGTGGAAAATTATATGTAGATAATTGACTGACTCCCATATCCTTCTCAAAAACTTAAACCTAGTTAAGCTGTACAAGCCAGGTTTAAATATTAGAAGATGATACGCATTCTGTCTAAGGAATGCAACATTTAAGATTTTAGAGTGCAATCACAGCAGACACAGACAACCCTGGATTACAATCAACAACATTAATGGTTTAACGTTGACAGGTTTTTCATCCAGAAAACTCCTTCCCAGGGAAGTCTGAGGCTCCACCATTAGGTCTCCACGCTGTTATGCAATTGCTGAGTGCTAGAATCCCCCTAAAATACAGGTGCCACTAGAAAAGGTTAACATAGGAAACTCTGATATTCTGAAACAAAGATATATTTCTTGATAAATACAGCTTCCTTGAGAGAAGAGTGCAAATCTGAGGATAGGGACAGGGGAAAAAAATGAGAGTCAAGAGACTCTCTTCTCTCTTCTCACAATACCTCCACAGGGAAGGCATATGAGATGACAGTCCAAAGCTTCAGGTGAACCCAGGTACCAGGAAGGAAATAGAATGCCTCCACCCAAGAGTGAGGTGGCTTCAGGTGACCCCTGAGTTTTTGCATCTTCAAAGAGCTGGCCAGAGGAGGTTAACAAAGCCACTATCCTGTGGCTTTGTCACAGAGGTCTAGCCTTGGGCCCTGGGAACCCTCCACATACCTCAGTTGCAGATGAGGGCTTTGGCTTTTACATTGTAAGAGCTTATTTTCCTGTTGCTCTTTAAAGTGCAGCTAATTCTGAACAATTCAAGTGCAAAAAATAACAGAAATCTGAAATGTATTCAAAAGCATTTAGGAAACAGAGAGCAAGCCCAGCTTCCCAATCCCTCAAGTCATTTTAAAACGTGGAACAAGCTGCTCTTTCAAGATAGCAAGAATATTCCCTGAAGACCCCAAAGTGAGGCTGAGAATTCCTCAGTTGAAGGGGATGGCATCTCTAGAGAAGAGGACTGTGGGTTTGTGTTGGCTGAGGTCCTGGAAAGAAAGGCTCATGCCTTCTCACTGCCCCTCCCACCCTGGTCCCCACACAGGGAAACAGGATGCTTTACCTCCATCTTATGAACTGTATTCTGGTTCTCTCTTCCAGGACCTCTTGATTTGGGTTTGCTAACAAATCAGACTTGGAGAGGTGGTGCTTCACCTACATAATCCAGGCAGAGATCCATGTGAGTACTTGCCAGTGTGGAACTCCATAGTGGGGGTGGGTTGAGCCCTTGACCAGCATCCTTAGTGGGCCATCCCACCTCTCCCCACACCCTTGCTCCCAGGATGACTGTTCCAAACTCAGTTACCACATCTCTCGTCACATGTATGTCCTGGCCATGAGTGGGAGAGGAGTTGGTACACATCTTCTCTTTTATGCCCTGGGAAGCCTCCTCTTCTGTCTGAAAGGTAATTGCCTTCCGGTAAAGTGTCATTCTGCCTTCTAGCCTGAACCTGTCTGTCATCTTCCTCCCACTTTTCAACATCTTGAACACAGCACACATGCCACGCATTCATGCACACACCTCTGTATCTCACAGTCCATAAACTAAGCTCCTCTACCACTACTGTCCTGCGATGTTCCAGGGGATTCCCTCAGTCCCTGTCTCTATCCCAAGGTATTCCTGAGACAAGTTTGCACTGAAACCCTCCCATCCAGGATACCTGAGAACCAGGGATCCTTAGTGGTGACACTAGCATCTCTTACCAAGATAGAAGCCCCAGTGTCAAGGACACTGGGGTGAACTGGACTTAATTTTAGGCAAAGTGATTCATAATGAACTTAAGTTTCCCTATTGTATAGAGAAAGAAGTCCAGATTCCAACCCCCACATGGCTAGCTCTCTAGAATTGTTGAAACTCCAAAGAAGAATCTTACTCACTTTTTTCAACCAATGCTGTACTACAGATACAGCCTCACTTTCCACGACTTCAATGTCCTGGAACAAATTGGTAAGTTAATGACCTCAAAAAACCTAGAAGCCAAGACCCCTGCCCCACCTCTTTCATCCAAACTTAGATATTGTCAGATCTCTCTGAAGCACAGCAGGAAAGGACAAAAATTAGAAACAATTCCACATGGCTTCCAAAGACAACACTTACCGAACTCATCTTTGGTGGGAAGGGGAGCCCTACACCTTTTCGGGCGAGAATGTACACAATCCATGTTGTAATTATCATATTTGGACTTATACCAGGCCTCCTTCTTGGCTCCCACCTTCCATTGAAGCTGCCTGAGAACTTCTATGGGACAGGGAGGTCATGGATTGGCTGACCACCTGATTGGCTGACCAGTGATGATGTGACAATGACCTCCCTTAACCTTCAGGCTCAGAGTGGAGATAGAAAAGAGAAGAAATTCCCATCGTAGTGTTGGAAATAGCTCAGAAGGGGAAGGGGAAGGGGAAGGGGAGGTTAAGAATAGCTACTGCCAATAAGATCTCAAGTAATACACAAAGAGGAAACTACTAAAACCATAGACATAGCTCCAGTGTCAGGGGAATTGACTGGTGGCTGGTCACCCAGCCTTGAGCAGTACTGAAGCAAAAGAGATTTTACAAATAAAAATAAATTTGTGGCAAAATTATCTAGCCCTTTATCCATTCACAATATCACAGGTATTGTCTATTCTTATCTTTATATGTGAGGAGAGAAAACTTATTGTTTACCCCCAAAATAGCAAAGATGGGGGGGAGAATTTTCTCAACAGGGATATTTTCTATATTTTTGTCTACTTTGTGTACTCAAATGATTAAAATCATTTAAAAATAATCCAAGGATATGGGCACAGTGATGTGCCCCTGTAATCCCAATACTTGGGAGGCTGGGACAGGAGGATCAGAGGTTTGAGGACTGCCTCAGCAACTTAGCAAGACTCTGTTTTAAATTTTTAAAAAAAGGCTATGAGGTGTATCTTGGAGGTATAATGCCCCTGGGTTAAATCTTGAGTTCCAAATATTTTTTAAAAAAATAATCCAAACAATAAGAGTTATAGCATAGTATTTAAAAAAATATAGAGTGAAAGTGCCATTATTTTAAAAGATGCTTTCTGATTACTTTAGTTCATCTTAGGTGGATGATGACTCTGGTAAAAATGAGAATAGGTTGCCTTGTGATTTCAGAATTGGGGGCAAGATAAACACTGATGAGCTCAGATAACTGCTGTCCAAATTCAGGCATTTACCAGGAAGCAGACAGAAGAATACCCAAAAGTACTCTGAACACGGGACATCGGACACTGTCTAAAGAGGCTGTAGCTCAACTCAGATGGGTCTGTGATCTCAGGCTATTCTCAAGCTCTCAGAAACCAGACTTGTGACCTGCCCTCCCTGCAATTTGGTATGTGCTTTTGATCCAACCATTAGTCTTTCTGGACTTAGTTTCTTTGTCTTAAAAGGAAACAGAGAAAAAAATGGTGTTCCTTTGAGTTCCAATATTCAATTTTCCCATTCTTATTCTTTTCAGTACTACAGAAAACCTTTATCTCTGTCCCCAGTTTTCCTCATATGACCATGTCTCCTCACTTTCAAATCACATCAATTTTATAACTTCCCCATTTTGACCAAAATAGGCTGCTCTGTGCTGAGGGCTGAGGAAACAAAGCCTCAGATCAAAAAGATTTATTTCTCACTCTCAAAAGCTCCAGTACAAGGTTGGTAACTCTTCAGGGTAGTTGTGCTCCATGTGGTGACTCAGAGACCCAGGAAGCTTCCGTTCTGTGGGCCCATTCTTCCCAGGATATGACCTCCATGATTACCAAATCAGGGCAGAGATCACAAAGAGGAATCAAGCCAGCCTCTTCTAGTTCAGCCCAGAAGCTGCCACTCAAAGCCTTTGGGCCAGTACTAGTCATATGGCCCCCGCCTATTCTCAAAGGAGACTGGAAATTATGAA
The DNA here is from genome assembly GCF_963383645.1 of Muscardinus avellanarius. Lineage (NCBI taxonomy): Eukaryota > Metazoa > Chordata > Mammalia > Rodentia > Gliridae > Muscardinus > Muscardinus avellanarius. The sequence goes on from NC_137786.1 coordinate 134,788,896, forward strand.
GTAGCTGGTAAAATGAATGGCTTGTTCACATCTGTGTCTGCTCCTATCCCCTAAAAATTAAGTGTCCGCTCTGCTGAAATTATTTTTTGTTATTAATAGTAAAACATAAATGTGTTTTGACAATCAAAACTATGCAGAAGGATACATTCAGCCAAATTTCATCTTCTCCATCCCTCTACCCTTGCTTTAACTCACTTCAGAAGTAAAATTTCACTGTTGCTAAGATATGTGTGCTGTTTATGTTATCAAAACAAGGCAGATAAATAAATCTGCTTTTGCTTTTTACTTAGTAAAAATTATTTTTGTAAGATATACAAATATATGTACAGCTCAGAGTTTTTATTCACATACACCTGTTTACCCACTTCCCGATCAGGATAAACATAACATTTTCAATACCCCAGTAGACCTCTAGGCAATACTTCCCACAAAGCATTTCTCACTAAGTTGCTAAGGGCATTATGAAATTGATGAGACTGGCCTTTAACCTGTGATCTTCCTGTCTCAGCCTCCCAAGTATAGGGTTTACAGGCATGTGTCACCAGCCTGGCCCTTTTTTAAAAAAACAATTCTTTCATTTCAAGTATACAATTCAGCAAGGCATGATAGCGCCCACTTGTAATCCCAGTACTTGGGAGGCTGAGCCAGGAGAATCACAGGATTGCAGCCAGCCACAGCTACTTAATGACATGTGCATGTATGCCCCCACCATCTTGTACCCTATTAAGATGTATGGCTACAATGTACCCAATAAAAAATTTTTTTAAATATCGAGTCTTTCATCCATGAAAGTGGAGTGTCTTCCCATTTATTTAGTTCTTAAATCCCTTTCAATTAAGTTTTCTAGTCTTCAGTGTAAGAGCATTGTACTATATTTGTTGTCATTGTTAAGTACTTTTTTTTTTTTTTGCAGGTCTGAGGATGGAACCCAGGGGCATTTGACCTCCAAGATGTACTGCTGCCCTACTTTTTATTATTTATTTTGAAAAAGGTTCTCACTAAATTGTAGAGGGCCTCACTGAGTAGCTGAGGCTGTCCGTGAACCCCAATCCTCCTGTCTCAACCTCCCAAATGCTGGAATTACAAGTGTGTGCAACCACTCCCAGCTTATTCATTTTAATTATAAATAAAATTATTTGCTTACTTACAATTTTTATTTTTGTGGCTAGTGTATAGTGGGTTTTTGAATAATGACTGTACCCTGCAACACAGCTAAAGCCATTTTTAGGGGTTGCTAAGAATTTTCTATAACAAAGATCTGATATCTGAAAATATAATTTCCCTTTCTTTGCAATCTTGATGTGCCCCTTGCCTAATGTTCTCAGCTATACATTGTCAAGTAAAGTTGGAGATAATCAACACCCTTTTTATTAGTAGTATGATTTTAGGTGAGGAATTTTTGTAGATTTTTATACTTTTATGGGTACATTGTGTCTATATATCATAGTGAAGTTCAAAGTGATATGCGCATAGTCAACTGATCTTCGACAAAGAGGCCAAATACATATGTTGGAGAAAAGAAACAGCCTTTTCAATAAATGGTGCTGGAAAAACCGGCTAGCTATCTGTAGAAAAATGGAACTAAATCCTTACCTCTCACCCTGCACAGAAATCAACTCCAGATGGATCAAAGACCTGGAAATTAGACCAGAGTCTATGAAGCTGTTAGAGGATGACATAGGTTCAACATTTCAACATACAGGCACAGGTAGAAACTTTCTCAACAAGACCCCCAAAACTCAGGAAATTAAAATAACAATTAATAAGTGGATGGCATCAAACTAAAAAGTTTCTGATCATCAAAGAATTATCATCAACGGTATACAGAAAAAACCTACAGAATGGGAGATCTTTACCAGCCTTCTCTCTGACAAAAGTCTCATATCTAGAATATACAAAGAACTTTAGAAAGACTTTACACCAGAAAAACAAATAACACAAACAAGAAATGGGCAACTGAATTGAATAGACACTTCACACAAAAAAGGAGATACAAATGGCCAATAGATATATTTTTTTAAATGTTCAACATCATTAGCAATCAAGGAGATGCAAATAAAAACTACACTGAGATTCCATCTAACCCCAACCAGAATGGCAATCATAAAGAAGTCAAATAACAATAAATGTTGGTGAGGCTGTGAAGAAATAGGCACTCTTCCACATTGTTGGTGGGAGTGCAAACTAGTCCAGCCACTATGAAGATCAGTGTGGAGAGTCCTTAGGAAACTAGGAATAAATTCACCATTTGATCTGGTCATGCCACTACTAGGTATCTTTCCAAAGGGGTTGAAACCAGAGAACTACAGTAATTTATGCAAACACATGTTACCAGCAGCACAATTCACAATATTCAAACTATGTGACCAGCTTAGATGTCCATTAACAGATAAATTGATGACAAAATTATGGGAAATATATACAATGGAATTCTAATTCTACTCAGTGATAAATAAAAATTAAATTACGTCATTTGCAAGAAAATGAAAGGACCTGGAGAACATTGTGTTAAGTGAGATTAGCCAAACACAGAGAGTAAAGGTTCACACTTTATCTTTAATATGTGCAGGATAGGAAATAATTGGGGTACAAAAAAGACTCCAGATGATGAGGAGAAACCTCAGAGGATCCAGGGAGAAGATATAAGGCTAAGAAGCCAGAAGTGGTGGTGCATGCTTATAATCCCAGCATTTGGGAGGCTGAGACAGGAGGATCGTGGTTTGCAGCCAGCCTCAGCTATTTAGTGAGGCTTTTTGCCACTTGGTGAGACCCTGTTTCAAAATAAAGAATAAAAAATAGGGCTCAGAGGCAGAATGCCCCTGGGTTTCATGGTTTCATCTCCAGAACCACACACACACACACACACACACACACACACACACACACACACAATATTATACTTATATGTTATATATTACATATTACATATTACTATATATATATATATATATATGGCTAGGGGTGGAGGAAGACTTAGGTTCATTAATAGAAATACTACCATAGACTATGTGTATACATGCATATATATATATATATATATATATATATATATATATATATATACTAAATCTGAATATTCTGCATTGGGAGGGAGAGAAATGGGGAGGGGTGCACTAATGTATGTCATTGTCAGCATTATTTACATCATGATGTGAGACTATAATACACCAATAAAAGCACAAAAAATGTTATGCATATACGAGCACACAGCACGTAATGTGTTTTCCCCAGATCCCATCCCACTACCCACCCCCTCCCCCACACCTAATAGTGAGATTGGGAGTAATACCTTCATATATGGACATAACATACTGTTTCCTTCATCAGTTCTCCTTTTCTTCTCCACACCTCCCTCTCCCAATCCTCTTCCACTATTCTACTGATCTCTCTCCTTATTTTTAGCATTAAAAAGCATTGAATTTTTTTCAACTGCTTTATCTGCTTTATTAACGTGACTATGTTCATTTTTTTTATAATCACAATATTATATATTATGTTAGATTTTATTTTCAGATATCAAACCAGCTCCTAGGGATATACCCACTTGTTTTACATTTACCTTTTATGTGTATGTGCATTATACACTCTGAGTTGTATGTATGCTATGGTTTGAAGGTGGTTTATTTCCTCTGAAACTCATGTTGAAATTTAAACCCAATTATAAGGTATTAAGAAATGGGACCTTGAAGAGGTGATTATGGCTCATCCTTCATGAATAAATTAATTTGTTCATGCAATTAATAGATTAATGAATTAATGGTTTAATAAAGGGATTATAGCAGGATAAGAGTGGATATGCTGTAAAGTCATATTTCCAAGGTCTGTTGCACATCCATTGTCTCTTGCCATATGATGCCTCCTGCCACCTTGAGACTCTGCCAACAAGAAGGCAAGATGTAGCCTGTCAATTTCAGACCAGACTGTGAGCCAAAATAAACTCAAAAGTTGACCTAATAGCTAGATAACATTCTGGCCAATAATTGCAGAATATGCATCCTTTGTAAGTATACTTGACATATTCTCTACAATAGATAAAATGTCATAAACTAGTCTCAATAAATTTAAAACAATTGAAATTAAAAAGTATATTCTCTAAATGCAAAAGAATTAAATTAGAAATCAGCAATGGGGATTAAAATCCCCAGATCTTTGAAAGTTAAACACCATATGTGTACATAACCTGGGTAACATGATAGATCACTAAGGAAATTAAAACATATGTAGTATCAAATTCATATGAATACACAATTTGCAGAATATAACTGAAATGATGTTTAAAGGGAAATTTATATCTAAAAACTTTATTGAAAAAGAAGAAAGATCTCAAATTGATACTCTAAGCTTCCACCTTAATAACTTTGAAAAAGAAGAACAAACTTAACCCAAAAAAGCAAAAAGAAAGGAGATAAAACAAGAATTAGACAATAAGGTAGAGAGTATAAAAGTAACAGGGGAAAGAATAGGGAATTTCAATATAAGCAAAAAGTGGTCTTTGAAAAACATTTTCTTAGTTGTCAAAAATTTATCTATCCAAATTATTGGCTAAGATGAACAGAAAAAAGAACATAAAAATTACCAAAATTGGGACTAAAAGAGACGATATTATCACTGATCTTACATATATTAAGAAGTTTCACTTCTGGGAAGATGACGACTGAGAAAAGCAGCATTTACGAATCCTGCTAACACTTGATCTCTATTGCCACATTATCAGCTTTTTTCATAGCCAGAAAACACTATCAGCAGAGAAATAAAAAAATGTAAACACAAGGGACAGAGAAAAAAGAAGACTAGAAGAACAACCGGAGACCGGAAAAGAAACCAGCCCGCACTGAGGTGGCGGAGCCATGCTGGCGCCATCTTGCCTCACAGCACCAGGCTCCAGAGAGGAAGCATAAACAAGTAGCTGAAATGAGCAGCTGCAGATCATTTGGGTGTAATTCAGCTGTTCTTTTAGCACAAAGAATGTCTAAAACTCCCAGTGGCCAAGCTCATCATGCCTTCCAAGGACTCAGAACTGAGCTCAAAACTAGAAAAGAAATATGCCAGCCTCATGGCCGATGGTGTAGCAGTGGCACCATATTGCCAGCAGCAGTGGTGAGTTCATCATGTCTGCAACAGCTCCAGATCAGCATACATAATAACCATAAGTGAAATTGCGGCCCCTAAAGAAGAAATCCCAGCATTATACCCTCAGGGACTTTTGCAGCTTTGATAATCTTCCTTGGTCCGAGATTTTGCAGTCCAACCCAGTGAAGGCATAGTGGTGCAAAGATACCACACCCTAGTTGCAGCTCCCCATGGGAAAATGCCCAACTTGGCACCCCCACGGTCTTGCACAGCCTCAATTAACTCCCTGGGTCTGAGACTTTGCAATACAACACAGTAAAGGAGTAGTGGCACCTGAGATTACCCAAAACACAAGATCCAGAGCAGTCTAAGTGAAGTCATGGTGACCTGGGGAAGAACCCAGAGAAGGCACAAACTTCTGAAATTATGAGAAAGAGGAACAACAATAGAGCAATGAATGCCCACAACCCCATAATATCAGAACCTGATAATACAGAAATTCAGAGACTTCCAGAAGATCAAATCAGGAATATAACTGTAGAAATAATACAGGACCTTCAAAAAGAATTTAGAGAGAGTCTAAAAGAAATAAGGGGTGCAATCATTGAAGTAAAGGCATCAATTCAAACTATAAACAATCAATTATACCACGTGGAGAATAGAATTTTGCTCCTAGAAGATGATCACTCCAAAAAAGGAATGCATAATTTATAACTTAGAAAAAAATTAGACAGCAGGAATCTGACATTGAAGAAATATAGGCCCATTTTAATAGAGCTAACCTAAGAATAATTGGAATAGAGGAGGTAAAAGAAGGTGAAACCAAAGGGATCAATAATCTCTTCAAAGAAATAATAGCAGAAAAATTTCCAAACATAGAGCAAAAGGTTAATACACAGGTCCAGGAAACTTATAGAACTCCCTTTAGACAGGATCAGAAAAATTCCCCACACCACATAATTGTCAAAATGACCAATTTAGAAGCCAAGCAGAGCATCTTAAAGGCAACAAAAACAAAATAAGTTTCTATTCACCAAATGCTGTGTGCTTATCATTCTGAACTTCATTATGATATATGATTTCAATGCACCATAAAATTTTTTGAACATGCATACAAAGCAAAGTTTTCATGGAAACACTATGACAATCTTTATACTAATAAATTAGACAACTTAGGTGAATTGATCCACAGATTTAAAATAATGCCTATCAAGTTTTCAGCAGACTCTTTTCTTTTCATTTTATTATTGTGAGGTATCATATTGACTTATTATTTGGATGTCTGAACATCCTTGTATTCCAGGAATAAATCCTGCATAGTAATGGTGCATAAACTTTTTAGCATAAAATTGAGTTTAGTTTGCTATATTTTGTTCAAAAATTTTATATTCAATCTTGTCTCTAGATTTCTTTTCTTGTAACGTCTTTCTCTGGCTTTGGTACCAGGACAATGATTATCTAGATGAAAATAATTTTTAAATGTTCCTTTGGTTTTGAGGGAAAGCTTGGGAAGTGTTGATGTTAACTCTTTTAATATGGGGTATTTCTTTTATAATTCACCAGTGAAGTAATTTGGTCCTGACCTTCCCTTTATTGGAAAGATTTTATTCTTGGCTCAATTTATTTAATGCTTATAAGTCTGTTCAGATTTTTTATTTCTTAATGATTCAGTCTAGATAGATTGTGTGTTTCTAGGAATTTTCCCATTTCATCTAGATTTTCCAATTTGTTGGCATATATTTGCTCATAATGCTGCCTTTATAATCCTCTTTACTTTTATAAAGTTGGCTGTGATGTTCTCTTTTGACATCTAATTTTAGTTATTTTATTTCTCTCTGTTTTATTGGTAAAAATAGTTACAGACATCAATTTTGTTTATCTTTTCTAAGGAACTATTCTTGGTTTATTAATTTTCTCTATTATATTTCTATATGTCTAGAAATTTATCAATTTCTTCCATGTTTTCCAGTTTATTGGAACAAAATTTTTTTGCTTGTAACTTGTTTTGTGGCCCAGAATTTGTCTATTTTGGAGAAGATTCCATGAGTATTGGAGAAGAATGTGTACTTAGCTGTTGCTGGTTGACATATTCTGTATGTCTATTAGGTCCATTTATATGTATGTATATGTATATGTTGTTGGTTGACATATTTTGTATATGTCTACTAGGTCCATTTGGTGTTTAGGTTTGAAGAGCCTTATTTCATCTTTTGCCTGAAAGAGTGATCTAGTGGTGTATTGAAGTTTCCCAATATTGTTGTATTTGATTTTATTTTATACTTGATGTCCACAGGATTTTTTTTTATAAAAGTGGGTGCACCCACATTTGAGGCAGAAATGTTTACTATCATAATATCTTCTTATTTGGACTGTTCATTTTATTAATAAAAAGCAATCCACTTTGTCTCTTCTGATTTATTTTAGCTTAATGTATGTTTTGTCAGATATAAGCATTACTACCCCTGCTTGATTTTGGTCTCGACTTGCATGATATATCTTTTTCCATCTTTTCACCCTTAGTGTATGGAAATCTTTGGCTGTAAGATGAGTCTCTTGCAAGCAGCATATAGTTGGATTATGTTCTTTTGGTTTCTTTGGTGCATTATAGTCATACATCTTAATTGGGTACAAGATCATAGAGGCATACAGGCACATATCATTCATTTAGCCCTTCCCCAATTTCCACCCCATTTTCTTCCCCTCCTTCCTTCTCATGTTTGACTTAGTGATTGATTTGATATGTTTGTGAGTATACAACATGTACATTAGGAGATTTCCCTCTTCTACCCTCCCATCCCTTCAGTTAGGTAGCCTTATTTGCTCACCTATGGTTTCTCCTATTTTTGTCTAGAGGAACTCTATGACCCCTTTTCTCCCTAACTTCTACATATTAGAGAGAACATCTGAATTTTTACTTTATTTACTTCTTTACAAAAATCAACTTTTATTTTATTTTTATTGGTACATTGTAGTCATGAATCTTAATGGGATACAAGATGGTAGAGACATACATGCACACATCATTTACTTATCCTTTCTCTAATTCCTACCCTGATTTTTTACTTTTTGTGACTGACTAATCTCACTTAGTAATTACCAATTAGCCCTTACCCAATTCCCACCACATTTCCTTCCCGTTTCTCCTTCTCATGTGAGGCTTAATGATTGACTTTGATATGTTTGTTAATGTACATCATGAACATTAAAGAATTTTCCTCTTCCCCCTCCCATCCCCTCAGTTAAGTAACCTTATTTGCTCATCTACAGTATCTCCTTCTTCACCTAGAGTCCTTCCTATGATCCATTTTCTCCCTAGCTTTTGGGATATATATTAGGGAGAGCATCCGATTTCTTAATTTTTGTAACTGACTACTCTCGCTTAGCATAATGTTCTCCAGTTCTATCCATTTTCCTGTAAATAATGTAATTGTGTTTTTTCTTTATGGCTGAATAAAATTCCACTGTGCACATATCCCATAGTTTTGTAATCCATTCATCTGTTAATTCTGTAATCCACTCATCTGTTGATGGGACATCTTGGCTGGTTTCATAGTTTGGCAATTGTGAATTGTGCAGCTATGAACATATACATGCATGCATTAGTTTGGTAGTTTTGTTTCCATTCTTTTGGGTAGAGACCCAGAAGAGGTATTGCTGGATATATGGTAAGTTAATTCCCATTCTTCTAAGGATCCTCCATACCATTTTCCAAAGTGGTTGCACTAATTTTAATACCACCAACAGTGTATTAAAGTTCTCACTTCACCACACCCTCACCAGAATTTGTTGTTGTGGGTTTTTAATTTTTTTAAATTTTATTGGTGCATTGTATTTATACATCATGATGAAGCAAAAAAAATTGTGTAGACTTAAATGCACACATCACCCAGATTGCCATTCTAATGGGAGTTAGGTGAAATCTCAAGGTAGTCTTGATTTGCAACTCTCTGATTGCTAATGGTGTTTAACATTTTTCATACATTTATTGCTCATTTAAATTTCATCTTTTGTGAAGGGTCTATTTAGTTCACTTGCCCATGTTTTGATTTGGCTATTTGTTTTCTTAGTGGTGAGTTTCTTGAGTTTTCTGTATATTCTAGGTTAGTCCTCTGTCAGAAAAATAGTTGGCAAAAATTTTCTCCTGTCGGCTCTATGTTGAGGTTCTCAATAGTTTCCTTTGTTGTACAGAAGCTCTACAGTTTAATGCAATTCCACATATTGATCCTCCTTTTAATTTCTTATGCCTTTGGAGTCTAATTGAGAAAACTTTTACATGTGCCTATGTTGTGAAGTGTTGGACATATACCCTATTCAAGGAGCTACAAGGTCTCTGGTCTGATTTCCAAGTCAGATTGTGTTCTTTAATTCACATTGCCAGTCTATGTCTTTTAATTGGGGAAATAAGATCTTTGACATTCAGTGTTACTACTGAGATATAATCTTTGCTTTCTGTCATTTTGAGTTCTATCTTCTGTTTAATGTAATGTTATATTTCCTTTGCTTAGTCATCAATCTGGTGGAGTTCCCACCTCTTCTGGTTCTGGTATTTGCTTCTTTGTTCTTGTGTTTTATTTCATTAAGTATTTTCTCTAGTGCTGGCTTGGTAGGCATGAATTCTTTTAATTTCTGCTTGTCTTGGAAAGTTTTTATTTTTCATCATTTTTTTTCGGTACTGGGGATGGAACCCAGGGGTATTCTACCTCCAAACTACACCCTCAGCCCTATTTTTTATTCTTTATTTTGAAACAGGGTCTCATTGAGCTGCAAAGGGCCTCACTAAGTAGGTTAGGCTAGCCTCAAACCTCCATCCTCCTGTCTCAGCTGAGATTACAAGTGTGCACCATCATGTCTGGCTTCTCCAACAATTTTTAATTATATTTTTGCTGGATATAGAAGTGTTGGTTCAAAGTTATTTTCTTACAGGATCTGGAATACATCATTCCAGACCCTCCTGGCTTTCATGACTTGGGTTGAAAGTCTGGAGAGATTATTGTTTTGCCCCTAAATGTCACCCATTCTATTGTTCTTGCTGCTTTTAAGATTCTTTCCTTGGCCTCTATGTTAGTAATTTTGATTATTATGTGGCATGGGGAAGTCCTTCCTTGACCTTGTCTTGGTATTCTGAATGTCTCCTGTATGTGGATGCCCAAGTCTTTTTCTATCTTTGAGAAATTTTCTGATATTTCTCTGAAGAGGCTACTGGTATCCTTGATTTCTTTCTTCTAGACCTTCTTCAGTGCCTATTATCCTAAAGTTAGGTTGCTTCATATCATCCCATATTTGCTGGATGTTCAGGCAATGTAGTTGTAATGTCTTTTCTATATTGTTGACTATATTTTCAATTTTGAATGAACTATCTTCCTGGAGTGATATTCTGTTTTTATTGTAACTAGCCTGCCAGAGGTGGCTTCTATTGAAATCTTTATTTATTGACTCCTTCCTTTCACTCAAAGTCTCTTTTTGATTCTTACTTGGGGGTCTCAATTTCTCTATTGATATGCTCTTTAATTTCCTGTACACTTTCTTTGAGGTCTTTGATCATATTGAAGGTCAAAATTTGGAATTCTCCTCCTGGCATCTCCTGCAGTTCAATATTGATGATCTTCCCTTGTTGAGTTGTGGGAGTTTATTGTTCCCCTGCTATTCTTCATTCTCTTGTTTTCTGAGTTCTTGGGTTGGTATTTATGTTGTCTTGGCCTCTTCTTCTTTGTTTGTGAATATTGTGTCTATTTATTACCCCTTTATGATAAGGTTTATGCTGGGGTATATCATTTGCCACTACAAATATGTCTCATATAATTAAACTTTTGAGTTTGTCCCCCAGAGTCTCTTTAAATAGATATAGTTTCTAATGAAGGCAAGTAGAAGCCTCTGATTGACTATAGGCTGTTATGCTCTCCAGGCCCAAATTTTGTATGGCTAGAAACTATGATGTTCTGTTTAGAGCCCACAGCCTGCTCATTTGGATTTAATGCCCTACAGACATCACCAGCACTCCACTGATTGTGAACCTATGAAACTGCAGAGTGCTGACCTCGAGCCTCTATGACCAGTGGGCCTAAGCTTAACAGGACCAGCAATTGCTATGTTTCCAGTATATGGCATAGCTAACTGAGCTTATGATGGCCCTGGGACACGGCTATTAATCTGTTGTTTATAATCACATGGAGCACTGTCAGTCACTGGCATGTGTGCATGCCATGCACAAATTCTGCTGGCAAAAAGAATGTTGAGTTCCCAGCCTGTAGCTGTGACCATGTGAACACCTGCCAACCCCTGGCCTCCCTGCTTTCAGGGTGATCTCCCACTGGGAATGCTTATAAACTTATGGTCTTGATGAGCTCTGTTCAGGTCCCTGCAGGCAGACATGAGTTTAACTGTAGCCAGAGGTCTTAACTGGGCTGTCTGGGTAGTTGGGTCTTTGTGAAGAGTGGAGAAAAAAGCCAACTGCTTTTGATGATGGTCTGTGGCTTCACAAGATTCTGCTGTTTCTTTGCTGGAATTGATCTCTGGGAGCCATGTTACCAGCAGCTGCACCCTGGTGTGAACTGGCCAAGACAGCACTGCTGCTGCTCTCTTTTCACCAGGTGAGACTCGTGGAGCTCTTTACAGTCCTCTGCTCTCTTTTCTGTCTCGGATACCACTGCATTTCAGCTCTTAATGTTCTGTTGAGTTTGGACTGCTTTTCCTTCCTTGTCAAGAAGCAGTCTTCCTGCTGTTTGAGTTCTGAGTCTCAGCATGCTGAAACATGCTGTCTCTTTCTATTCTGCCATCTTTAATATCTTTTCTTGGCTTCTTAGGGCATAAATATAGTTTATTTGAGATCTATGTTCTTTTTATTTTTATTCATTTATTGTGTGGTACAAGGGATTGAACCCAGGGGCATTCTACCTCCAAGCTATACCCCTAAACTTTTTAATATTTAATATTTTGGTTTTTTGTTTTGAGTCTCATGATCCTGCACAGGCATACACCAACATGCCCAGCTTTTTAATTTTTTTAGTGTAAGCATTTGTAGCTATAAATTTCCCCCTTGCTAGTGTTTTTAGTGTGTCTCTGAAGTTTTGGTACTGTGTTTTCATTTTCATATTTCTCAATTCTTTTCATATGTCTCAATTCTCTTCTAATTTATTTTGTAAGTTATTTTTGGCCCATTGGTTGTTTACATACTGGAAAATATTTGTGGCATTTTCTTTCTATTATTTATTTCTGGTTTCACTTCATTGTGATTAGAAAATATATTTGCTATAGTTTTAATTTTTAATTGTATAAAGATTTGTTTTGTGGCCTAACATATGGTCTATCTTATAGACTGTTCCATGTACACTTGAGAAAAATGTGTATTCACTACCAATGGAGGAGCACATTTTATATGTTTTTGCAATGATTTATAGAGTTGTTTTCAAGTTCTTTATTTCTATATCAATTCTTTATCTGGTGGTTTAGAATGATTTTTCTATTTACCCACTAATTTTCCTTCATAAGTACTCTTCATTTCTTTATGTAATTTTGAGTTACCTTAAAGTTTCATTTCCTTTCAGTCTGAAGAAATCCCTTTCATATTTTTATAAGGCAAGTGTGATAGGAATAAATTTTCTGTTGTTTATTAGAAAATGTATTTATGTCACTTTTTCAAAAAAGATTATTTTGCTGAATATAAAATTTGTATTGACTTTTTTCTTTCATTACTTTCAATACAGCCCTCCCTCAGGATCCACAGAATATTGGTTCCAAGACCACTGGTGCATACCAAAATCTGCAGATGCTCATGTTCCTTACATCAAATGACATAATAGTTGCATACGCCTATACTGATTCCCTCATACACTTTAAATCATTTCTAGATTATTTATAATACTTAATGAATTGTAAATACTATGTGAATAGTTGTAATACCATATCTCTTAGGAAACAATGATAATAAAAATGTCAGTACAGAAACAACTTTTAAAAAATATTTTAAACCCAGGTGTGGTGGTGCACACTTGTAATCCCCGCTCTTGGGAGGTGGAGACAGAAGGATCGTGCAGGTTCAAAGCCAGCTGCGCTGGCTTAAGAGACCCTGTTTCCAAATTTTAAAAAAGTATAAAAACAGATCTGGGAGTGTAGCCCAGAGGTAGAAGGGTTTCCAGGAACCCCAGTACCACCAAAAAGTATATATTTTTTTAAATCTGTGGTTATTTGAATCTATAGACACAGAACTCATAGATATGAACAGCCAGCTATAAGTCATTTCACTATACTAACTGCTCCATTGTTTCTGTTAGGAAATTATTGGTTAATTGAATTATTGTTCCTTTTACATGATAAAGCATTTTTTCTCTTGCTCATTATTATGGTTAATTTTACTTGTCAACTTGGATAAGCTATAATACTAAGAAGTTTGGTCAAACACCAGTTGAGATGCTACTGTGAAAGTATTCTTTAGAATATATTTGCCATCAAATGACCTTAAGTAGATTACTATATATAAGGTGAATGGGCCACTAGGAGTTTTAGACGTTCTTTGCTCTGAAAGAACAGCTGAATTACACCCAAATGATCTGCAGCTGCTCACTTCAGCCCCTTGTTTACCTTTCCTCTCTGGAGCCTGGTGCTGTGAGGGAAGATGGCACCAGCGCAGCTCCGCCAGCACAATGCAGACTGGTTTCCTTTCTGGTCTCTGGTTGTTCTTCTAGTCTTCTTTTTCTCTGTCCCTTGTGTTTACATTTTTTATTTCTCTGCTGATAGTGTTTTCTGGCTATGAAAAGCGCTGATTTTGTGGCAATAGAGATCGAGTGTTAGCAGGACTCGTAAACACTGCTTTTCTCGGCTGCCATCTTCCCAGAAGTCTATTTTGCTTTTTTTTTTTTTTTTTTTTTTTTTTTTTTGGTGGTACTGGGGTTCCTGGAAGCCCTTCTACCTCCGGGCTACACTCCCAGACCTATTTTTACATTTTCATTTTGGAAACAGGGTCTCCTAAGCCAGCGCGCGCGGCTGGCTTCGAACCTGCACGATCCTCCTGTCTCCGCCTCCCAAGCGCGGGGATTACAAGCATGCGCCACCACGCCCGGCTATTTTGCTTTTCTTAATAGATAAATGGTATATGGACAGATAGATATTATAAGACAAATGTTGATATAAGGTGATGAAGCTGTAGATATCCTCTTATTTCTGTTTTTCCAGAAACATATTTTGCTACAAAAATTGGCTCTAAAAGAGAATGTTAAGGATAAGTTTTCCCAATAGATTCTAAGATGTCTATCATTTGTTCTCAATGAGTATAAAGAGCACTGATAATCCATGGCATGAGCTGGTAATAGAGATATGTGAAATATAACCATTGACTACTCCTAATAAAATATTTATAGGAAACAAGGTTTTGAGTAACCTTGTATTTGATGCCTCTGAACACTTTTGTCAAACTATGGATTGCAATGACTTGGCTCTTAATTACACTGCATATAAGAGGCAAAGAAATGAATGTGCTCATAAACTCAGATTCTAGTTTAACCACTAGATAAATGACCTAAATTTTCTGTCTGTCCTAAAAAACGTCTTACATCCTCTGGCCACAGAGCTGAGATTGCTAAAAACCAAACCCAGAGTCTCACCCTGTGAGTTGCTGAATTACAACACAATTTAAATCCCAACTGTCTTAGTCCTTCCAGAATCCTACAATAAAATTCCTTAGAATGGTCAATTTATAAGGAAAGGAAATTTGTTACTCACCATTTTAGAGCCTGAGAAATCTAAGGACAAGATACTAGCATCTTCAGCCATATGGAAGGAACATCAAGTTTCAGGAGTTTGAAACTTGAAACTTTTATTAAAGTGAGCCATTGATTTGGAAGTAGTAGGACCCTGAAAATCAATATGAGATATGGAAAGATCCTAGTCAAGCTGGAGACATTGATACTCTCAATTGTTCTGAGTCTTCTTTGCCAGATGAACCACTATTTCATACCTATGAGGAAACTAACATTGTTTTTCCTGAGTAACCTGTTTGCCTTGCAAGACAGGCTAGCCCTCCTTGGGATCCATTCCCACTACCCTTCTTTGCTTCTAGATCTATAAATTCATCCAATTCCCAACACATCCCAAAAAGTGAGATGCAAAGTATGTCCAACAAGATAGTAGGCTGCCTACTATTTAGAATTTATTCTAAATAACTACCTGATTTTTCAAATTTATTCAGACAGAAATTTGGGAAGCATATGTATGGGAAGAGATATTAAGGGTATGGTAGAAGAAACAAAAAGTCAGACAGTAGAATTTACACATAAGAGCCACTAAGCAGAGATCTGGATACAACATTGCATCTCAGAGGGTAAGGAGGAGCTATTAGCTTATTTATTTATTGTGTACATTCTGTTATGGTTTGGATATGGAATGTTCCCCCAAAACTCATGTGTTGAAAGAAATGTTGTTACTTGAACTGTTGAAAAAGTTTTTTAATGTATCAAGTATACTGGTCCTATATCTATGATATATATTGCAAATAATTTTCCCATTTTATCAATTTTCTCTTTTAAACTTACTTATTCCCAACACACCCCAAAAAGTGAGATGCAAAGTATGTCCAACAAGATGATAGGCTTATAGTGGTTGGCCATGTGGAATTTTTCCTGATTTTTATGTAAGCAAATTTAACAATTTTTACAATTGCATCTGAATGCCAGGCGTGGTGGCACACGCTTGTAATCTCCACGCTTGGAATGCAGAGACAGGAGGATCATGCAGGATGCAGGTTAGAAACCAGACTCGCTAGCTTAAGAGACCCTGTTTCCAAATAAAATATAAAATAGGTCTTGGAGTGTAACCTGGCAGTAGAAGGGTTCCATCCCCAGTACCACCAAAAAAAAAATTGCATCTGAATTTTGAGTTCTTCTAGGACTTGTGTAAATGCAATTTTTACATTTATATCTCTAGTCCTTTATTAAGAACATCGGTTTACCTGGGCATGGTAATACATGCCTGTTTAAGGCCAGGACCAGCAACTTAGCAGGACCCAGTTTCAAAATAAAAACTAAAAACAGATGAGCATGTAGCTGAGAGGTAGAAGGCCCCTGAATTAAATGCCCAATAACAAAAAAGAAAACAGTTTACTCTGTGTATCATTACTGATTTTGTCAATAATGCATTAAAAATCAATTACAAACTGCCTCCAGGATAGAAAAATATATTTTTATTCATGAACTCTGCGGATAATAAAAATCCAGAAACATAATCCTACCTCTGGAATCAGCTAGGTATCAGCTAGCGGTCTGTCCTGACCTTGGCTTGGGTCACCCACAGGTCTAGGGATCAGCTGATGTCCACAGGCTTCCCATATAGGCTGGATACAACTGCAGCAGTTAGAGCAATGCAACCCTGCTCTGTGTCTTAACAGTCTTCCAGGAGGCTACTGTGGGTGTGGGCATGTTCTCAGGACACTGACAGAAGCACAATAGAGAAAGCCCTAAAGCATAGGCTCATTTCAAGCCTTCCCTTGAATAATGTGCTGACCTCCCAGTGGGCAAGGCTGGACAACTTGAAAGTAAAAAGGGAAAGTACCAAAGGGTTTGGATACAGAAAAAGGTAAAGAATCTCGGGCATCTTTGCAATGTACTACATCTTAAAATCTCCCAGACCTAATGTGTCCTATATGTCTCCTTAACACTTCAAGCTTTGCCGGAGCCAGCCAGCAAAAGTACGGGTTCTGAAGAGAGGAGTGAGAATGAAAAGAATTCAATTAAATGAATTTTATTTTATTTTTTAACCAAGTAAAAGAACCAAGGTGGAGTTTTTTATTTTAACATATATGGTTGACAAGTAAAGATCGTATAACTTTAAGGCATTCGACATAATGATGTACATATACATGGTGTAAAAATGATCATAATCAAATTAGCCAACACATCCATCACCATCACCACCCACGCTGTACCTTAGATCCCTAGAACTGGAAGTGTGCACCTCGGCCAGTGTCTGCACATTTCCCCCAAGCCCCAGGCTCTGGCAAATATCATTACACTCAAAAGAAGAACAGTCAAGCTGTGCCTGGGAAGAAGTCGGAGCAGCACTCCTCTGTGCATGAACACGCTCTGGACCAAGTTCTATTTCCTTTTACTGTACCTACAGCCTCTCCTATGGGAATTCTAGGGCATTTCTCCTGTCGCCCATAAATTTCGCCCCGCCTTTTATTTGAGCCATTCTGCTTAAGATGAGATTGTCACATCCAGGTCAGGGTGGTGGGTATGTTTTAATAGTAGCAACGGGTCCATGATCTGCTCAGTTGGGTTACATTCCAGAAATAACTGAGGGGAAGTGCCGCTTTCAAGCACGACACCGGAGACGATCTTCTTTGGACTCTTTATTACCCCAGGCTCTTACATACTCTCCTCTTCTCCGCTCCCTGCTCCCCGCTTATATATCCCAAGCAGCCAATCAGCCTCAGATCACTCGCTCCATGCAAAATTAGCTCATTTGTTACAAACAGTGGTATGTTGTGTTCCCGTGCGCCCCATGCTCCGGTTACCGGACTTCCTGAAAGTTGTTTACTGCTTAATGGGCCTCACAGAGCTTCCGCTCGGCGCTATTTTTAGGTCTTCGAGCTAGCAGGCAATGGGTGGGGCTCTTCACAGTTCCCCCTTTTTGTTTTTAAGCAGAAGAGGATAGAGGACTCAACCCCTGCTATAGTTTATGCAATTATTTGCCACCACCTTTTTTGCAGGGACGGGCGAGCAATACAGTGGTAACCCGTATGCAGCTGAGCATATCCTCCTTGGGATGCACCCTCCCGGGGTCCCAAGTGCAGTCCTTGCTGACATTCTGCTTTATGATTTTTCCATTGCGGCTAGCCAAACAGTAGGCGATTGTCCTGCTTCAACCGCCATGAAAGCCTGAGCTAGGAGCATCTGATCCTTGGCCCTCTGCAGAAATAAACGTCTCAGGCAACAGAGACATAGAATGCACAGGAAAACAAAACAAAATCCCAATGCTCCCAACCCGGCCCATTCTTTTAGATGGAATGCTGCCTTCTGGATCCGGGACGCCAGCGTTTGGGCCACTTTGGGGTCGATTCGGGTGGTGTTGACCTTGATGATTTCAGCACGTAATTGTTCGGTGAGTTTATCAAACTCCCAGCTCCAGTTGCCTGTAAGATGTTGGGAAAGCTCCCGAGAAGTTCTAGAGATGCATTTGTAGTAAAATTTCTAGGGAAGGTCTGGGAGGAGCAACTCAATGGTAATGGAAATGGAAAAGCTGTAAAAATACCCCATTGTTGCTCACTCCATACTGGTTTTGTCCAGATCAGCATGGTGATCAGGTGTATCCATCCCTGAGGCGCCATCTTGCGATATTATTTGACGAGTCAGTCTCTCTGGGATCCAAATCGGATCGGTTCCGTCCTGTGGGAAAACACAAACAGAGCCTCTGGCCCATGTGAGTACCGGATCAGGTCCCTTCCATTTTCCGGTGAGGACATCTTTCCATTTTACCATATCATGGGGAATACTAGAAGGACAAAAATGGCGATCTGCGGCCGATTTGCCATTAATATCTAAATTTAAAAAATTTAAAGTAAAAAGTGCCAAAGATAATCGCTGCCTTGGTTTCAGATTCTCACCTATTCCCCCTTTTTGTTTTATTAGACATTCTTTTATTGTGCGATGGGCGCGTTCAACAATGCCCTGTCCTTGAGGATTATATGGAAGGCCATGTTTTAATGTTACGCCCATCTGTTTACAGAAAGACTGAAATTTTTGTGAGGTATAAGCCGGACCATTATCAGTTTTTATTTCTTTTGGCACATTCCATGCTGCCCAAGCTTCAAGACAATGAGCGATAACGTCACGAGCTTTTTCCCCTGTGTGAGTAGAAGCATATATAATTCCAGAAACAGTATCAACAGAAACATGTACATACTTAACAGAGCCAAATTCAGGTATATGGGTCACATCCATTTGCCATAAATGTAAGGGGAGCAACCCACGTGGGCAAACACCAACATTAGAAGAGGGGATAAAGGGTGCACAAGTACCACAGGCCTTGATGATGTCACGGGCTTGACAACGAGGAATTTTAAATTTAATCTGTAAAGTTTTAGCATTTACATGAAACTGGCGATGAAAATCTTGTGCCCGTTGAAGTGGGGTGAGAGAGAAAATCATGGGCATCTTCGTAAGCTTATCTACATAATCATTACCTTGGGCAACAGGCCCTGGTAAGCCTGTATGTGCCCTAATATGTTGTACATAAAAGGGATTTTTTCTCATCAAAATTAAATGTTGAATTTTAGATGCCAAGTAGTGGATGGGCGTATGTGTTGATATTTGCCCCGCACATTCAAGGGACTTTATCATCTCTACAGCATAGGAGGAGTCCGATAACAAATTAAAGGAAGAATCATATCTCTCAAACACTTCTAATATAATATTTAGTTCAACTAGCTGAGGTGATATATGCTGATATTGAACAACTATGGGTTTTTGTCCTTCTATCATAAAAGCTCCAAGGCCAGATTTTGATCCATCAGTAAAAATATTGATAGCGAAGGGTATAGGTGTTCTTCTGGTTATGGTTGGAAAGATAATAGGATGTTGAGTTGCAAAATGTAATATAGGATCTTTAGGTAAGTGATTATCTATCTCTCCATTAAACACACATCGTAATATAGCCCAATCATCCAGGGAGGTTTGTAAAATTAATATTTGGTGTTTACTATAGGGAACAATAAGCTTATTAGGGGTTTGGCCAAAATGTTGAATACATTGCTGTATGGCAAGAACAGCAACCTTTGCCACCATAGAGGGATAATACTCAATAACCTTTTGAGGAGATAGTTTAGGATGAATCCATAATAGAGGTCCTTGTTGCCATAAGACCCCAGTGGGTTGGAGCTCAGTAGCCAGTATGCATGCCCAAATAGAATCCCTCGGTGAAATGCGCTTAAGGGAAGCCTTAGTTAAAGCTTGTTCTACCAAACTTAAGGCTTCCCGGGCTTCAGCAGTCAGCATTCTAGGAGAGGTTAAGGAAGAATCTCCTTTGAGGATATCATATAAAGGTTTTAGCATAAAATTTGGGATTCCTAAAGCAGGACGTATCCAATTAATATCTCCTAATAACTTTTGAAAATCATTTAAAGTGTGTAACTGGTCTGTACGAATGGTGACCTTTTGAGGCGTGACAAAATTGGGATAAAGAATATTTCCCAAAAAATGGGTGACGGTGCCCTTTTGAACCTTTTCAGATGCTATAACTAAACCCTTTTCCTCAAGGGCTTTAACAAGCACACAATACGCTTCATCCAGTACCTTTTCATTTTCACAGGCTAATAGGATATCATCCATATAATGGAGACAACGCAATGGAGGGAATTTATCCCTAACAGGTTGTAAGGCAGCATCCACATATAGTTGACAAAGAGTGGGGCTATTCGCCATACCCTGGGGGAGCACTCTCCACTCATATCTCTGGTCAATTTGCTCTTGGTTTAGGGATGGCACAGTAAAAGCAAAACGTGGGGTATCTAGAGGATTTAATGGTATAGAGAAAAAGCAATCTTTTATATCAATCACTATAATTGGCCAGAATTTTGGAATAGTTGAGAGAAGGGGGAGTCCACGTTGGACTGGTCCCATAACTTGCATTTGTTCATTTATGGCTCGGAGATCATGTAATAGTCTCCATTTTCCTGATTTTTTCTTTATTACAAATATAGGGGTATTCCAGGGTGATGTGGATGATTGGATATGTCCTAATTTTAGTTGTTCTTTTACTAACTCTTTTGCTGCTTCCAATTTTTCACGGGGGAGAGGCCACTGGGAAACCCATACTGGATCCCCCGTCTTCCAAGTGATGGGAATTGCCTCCCCAGTGGCTACTCCACAAAACCCAATCCCTGTTTAGTGTTTTGTCCTTCAGTGGGGACAGGGCTCCTCCGTCCCTGTAGGTTTCGCCCTAATCCAAATGATGGATGAAAACCTTGCTTGTTAAACATATGTAGCGCC
The DNA here is from genome assembly GCF_963383645.1 of Muscardinus avellanarius. Classification (NCBI taxonomy): domain Eukaryota; kingdom Metazoa; phylum Chordata; class Mammalia; order Rodentia; family Gliridae; genus Muscardinus; species Muscardinus avellanarius. The sequence continues at coordinate 134,809,937 of NC_137786.1, forward strand.
TGGGGAGAATATTTATTATGTAATCGGAATCCCATGTCCAGAAGTAGATCTCGACCCCACAAGGAGACCGGAATTTCCAGCATATAGGGTGTAAAGGTCCCAGAATGTTTTTCTTGGTCCTCCCAATGAAGGGGTCTAGCACTAATATCAAGTGTTTTAATGTATCCTAATCCTCTAAGCTGTTCGAAAATAAGCTGTTTAACAAGTGGCATGGCTGCATCGACATCCCCGAATATTCGTCCAGCAGCTTCTACCATCCTAGCCACAAAATCAGAAAAAGGCTCAGTGGGACCTTGAATTATCTTAGTAAGATTGCCTGACACCTCCCCTTTATTAGGCAAACTTTTCCATGCCCTGGTGGCCAAATTGTTTATCTGATCATACACTTGTTGAGGGTAACAGGTCTGGTTGTTAGCAAATTGTCCCTGTCCCAAAAGCATATCCAAATTCCAGGCAGGTTGTCCTGCGGCCTGATTCACCGCTGCTTGCTCTGCTGCAAACTCAATAAGGAAAGCCTTCCAATCTAAATACTGTCCTGGGGTCAAAGCCGCTCGGGCCAAGTTCTGCCAATCTCCAGGGGTCATGGCATACCTGTAAATGCTTTCTAAGGTGGCTACGGTGTATGCAGCATTGGTACCATAAGTCCGCACGGACTCAGCAATATGTTTTACAAGCTTATAATCTAAAGGCTCATGATACCGAGGTCCTCCTCCTTGTGGTTGAAACACGGGGAAAGCCTGTCTGGATAGTAACATTTCCGGCTCACGCCATACCTTTTCATTAAAGGAGCGGCCTCCGCTTTGTCCTGGAGCTGAGGGATTATAGGGCGGAGGAACAGAGCCCTGCGAGGGGCCCGTAGCTAGGGTTAATCTGCTGACTTCCTCCTCTATTGCCGCAAGTTCCTCGTCCGAGTCCCCCTCCCCTTCAGAGCCTAGTTCACTAGCTGGGTGAGAGGAAGTGGACCGTTCCTCTTTTAACAGATCAAGTGCCACTTGTCCCTCTCGCACTAGCGGTTTGTAGTATTTCTGCTCCAAACATGCCCTGACGAGGCGCCACAAAGGATAAGTTCCTCCCGTGACTTGATTGTTTTTCTCTGCCCTTTTAATATCCTTCCCTAACTTATCCCAACTTGCCAGGGTCAAGTTTCCTGATACTGCAAACCAAGGGGCCACCTCATCCACTTGGCTCAAAAAACCCTGAATAGTCTTATCCCTAAGTTTTAACCCCTTTCTGTTTAATAAGGCTTTTAAAGCCTTTTGTATTGGATGAGATGGATTATTTCCCATACCTATTCAGCCTCAGGTCCAGCCTGAGAGTATACTACCCTATAAATCCTCCCCTCAAAGGAGCTCCCCTTCGTCCTCAAACGGAGTTGGGAAAGAACAATCTTATGATCCTCTACTTTGTAGAGCCTCCCTCTTCACAGGAGAACTTACCAGCCGGCTGCCCTGGAAAGTCCAAAGTTCTGACCGTCTCATTGAGAGAGATTCCCCGTACGGGCCACCACTTGCCGCTTTCAAGCACGACACCGGAGACGATCTTCTTTGGACTCTTTATTACCCCAGGCTCTTACATACTCTCCTCTTCTCCGCTCCCCGCTCCCCGCTTATATATCCCAAGCAGCCAATCAGCCTCAGATCACTCGCTCCATGCAAAATTAGCTCATTTGTTACAAACAGTGGTATGTTGTGTTCCCGTGCGCCCCATGCTCCGGTTACCGGACTTCCTGAAAGTTGTTTATTGCTTAATGGGCCTCACAGAGCTTCCGCTCGGCGCTAATTTTAGGTCTTCGAGCTAGCAGGCAATTGGTGGGGCTCTTCACAGGGAAGGCCTCCTGCCCCCTGGCCACCACCACTCAAACATTTCATGGTTCACAGCAGTTTTGGATTCCTCTGGAACACATCCTTCAACATTTTGTACCTGTCTCTCATCTCCTTCGTGAAAAAATAAAGTTTCTGCTGCTGTGGATATAACAGAAAAAAAAAATCTTGGAAGAGAGGATTTTAATACCTGCCCATAAGAGTTTAAATGGAGTTTAAAGAATAGAGAAAAACATTTAAAATATTTTTTTTGTGATCTAAATTTTTTTATTGGTGCACTGTATTCATACATCATAGTAGGATACATACTTTTGTAGACATACATGCACACTTTTCCCAATCAGCCCCCACCCAATCCCCACCCCATTCTCTCCCTATCTCTCCCTCCCATGCTTGGCTTAGTGGTTGACATCTAGTATTATGGCAATTTATCTAAAATTAAAAATGATAATCTCACATAATAGTTTCATTTGTCTGATACCAAGCTTTTGATGACTTAAAGATAACATTTCAATATTTCTTTTTGCTTTCTTTCTTACCAGAGAATATTTTTTTCTATTTTTTAGATGAAACTATCATATATTTATATATTTATTTTTCTGAAAAAAATCTATCCTAATATGGAATATGGACTCTAGGTACCCAAAACGATCTTGAAAAAGATCAAAGCTAGAAGATATATATTTTCTGATTTCAAACCATATAAAGCTACAATAATTGAAACAGTGTAGTACTATTCTAAAGGCAGATATATAAACCATTGGAGTTAAATAAAAGCCTAGAGCTAAATTCTTCCCTATATTGTCAAGTTATTTTTGACAAGCTTTCCACAAACATTTGGTGGTAGAAATATTAATCTTTTAACTAAATATTGTTAAAAAATAATAATTACATGGAAAAGAATAAAATTGGACCCTTACCTAATCTCATATACAAATATTAACTCAAAATAGATAATAGACCTAAATATAAATCTTAAGACTATAAACTTTTAGGAGAAAATCGGGGTCATTAAACCTCACAACATTGAAATTGGCAATGATTTCTTGGTTATGATTTCAATGGCACAGGCAACAGAGGAGTATACAAACTCCCTAAAAAATAAAAAAGATATTGTATATCCAAAGACAATGTAAACAGAGTTAACAGTTACTAATAGAATGGGATAAAATATTTCCAAATGCTATATCTGAAGGTATATTAATATTCCAACTAGAAATCCTAGAAATTAACAACAATAAAGGCAAACAATACCCTTTAGAGATAGGTAAAAGACTAACATAAATAATGAATCTCCACAGATAACCAATCTTAGTTGTCTGTTGGATGGAAAATCTTGTTTCTCTAGTTCTGGAGTGTGTTACCTATTTCTTCTTTGTAGTTAATCTCTTTGAGTATTTTCTCTAGTGCTGGTTTTGAAGACATAAATTCCTTCAGTTTCTGTTTGTCATGGAAGCTTCTTATTTCTCCATCTAATTTGATAGAAAGTTTTGCTGGGTAGGAAATTTTTGGCTGGAAGTTGTTTTCTTTCAGAGTTTTGAATATGTTACTCCAAGCCCTTCTGGCTCTCATGACTTGGTTTGGGAAGTCTGGAGTGATTCTAATTGGTTTGCCTCTGAATGTCACTTGGCCCTTTGCTTTTGTTGCCTTTAAGATTCTCTGCTTGGCTTCCACATTGGTCATTTTGACAATTATGTGGTGTGGGGATCCTCTTCTCCAATCCTGTCTAAAGGGAGTTCTATAAGTTTCCTGGACCTGTGTATCGACCTCTTGCTCTATGTCTGGAAAATTTTCTGCTATTACTTCCTTGAAGAGATTGTTGAGCCCTTTGGTTTCACCTTCTTTTTCCTCCTCTATTCCAATTATTCTTAGGTTAGCTCTCTTAAAATGGGCCCATATTTCTTCAATATCAGATTCCTGCTGTCGGATATTTTTTTCTAGATTAGAAACTATGCGTTCATTTTTGGAATGATCATCTTCTAAGAGTGAGAATCTGTTCTCCATGTGTTCTAATCGGTTGTTTGTGCTTTGAATTGAGGCCTTTACTTCATTAATTGCATCCTTTATCTCTTTTTGGCTCTCTCTGAGTTCTTTTCGAAGCACCTCTATTATTTCTACAGTTATTTTCCTGATTTGATCTTCTAGAAATCTCTGATTTTCTGTTTTATCGGGTTCTGATGTTGTGGGGTTGTGGGCATTTATTGCTCCAGTATTATTCCTCTTTCCCATGATTTCGGATGTTTGTGCCTTCTCTGGGTTCTTCCCTTGGGTCACTATGACTTCACTTAAGGTGTTCTGGATCTCGAGTCAGTAGTATCTCAGACCCCACTACTCCTTTACTGGGTTGTATCACAGAGTCTCCGACCCAGAGAGTCAATAGATGCTGCTTTAGACTGTGGGGGTGCCAGGTTGCACGTTCTCCTATGGTGTGATATCTCTGCCACCGCCCCTCCCCCACTGGGTCAAGACCCAGGGAGTACAGTACTGGGATTTCTCCTCTGTGGCCCGCAATTTGACTCACTGTTCTTGAGTACGCAGATATAGCTGTACTGGCCTCACTGAATTCGGTGCTGCTGCCGCCGGTGGCAATATGGCGCTGCTGCTACGCACTCGGCTGTGGGGCTGGTGTTTTTCTTCTTGGTTTTGATTTCCACTCTGAATCCCTGCAGCGTGTGCTGAGCTTGGCCACTGGGAGCTTTAGATGCTCTCTGCGCGGAGAAATCCCGCCTGGCTGTTCCGCAGTGGCTCACCTCGGCTTGCTGTAGCCGTCCCGTGAATTCACCGGTGCCGCCGGCAGTTTGGCGCTGCTGCCACGTCTGCCGTGTCCTCGGGCGTGAGGCCGGTGTATCTCCTCTGTGGCTCTGTTCTCAGTCCACTTTCTCTCTGGAGCCTGGTGATTTTTTGTTTCACTTGTGATGGTGTTTTCTGGCTATGAAAGGCACTGATTTTTGTGGTAATGGAGATTTGTTGTTAGTGGGGCTCTTAAGCCTGCTTTTCTCGGTTGCCATCTTCCTGGAAGTCTGAATTTTATTCAAAGAATACTTAATTCTATCATGGAAGGATCGCCAGTATACTCCCAGGTCGTTATCTCTACTGACCGATCCCGGGTTTATCACTCTCATCCTATTTATACAGCTCCAGGTCAATCAACCTTCGTGACATCACCACCTGTGCGCATAACAGTCAAACCAATCAACCCTCGTGCCATCACCACCTGTGCATGTAACGGTCAAACCAATCAATTCCACCTGAACTTCTCTCTGACTTTAAACTTTCCATGGCCCCAAACCTTATTGGCTCTGGGAAAAGGACAGTCAGAAGTATTCTTAAAGAGGAAAACTTTAATGGCTCCCCACAAAGCTTTTTGAGGGAGTCTTATCTCTTACCATCTTCATTTCCTCATCTTCCCTCTTACCCAGTCCACTGCAGTTTGGCTTCTCCTCCTGGCCTTTTTACTAGACCTGTTTTCAAGAAGGTTTTCAACTGGCTCTGAGCTTCCAGTGCAACATACATTGTCCATTCTTACTTCATGTGATAGCAAATGTTATTTGGTTTTTGTTTTTGTTTTTGTTTTTGTTTTTGTTTGGTGGTACTGGGGTTCCTGGAAGCCCTTCTACCTCCGGGCTACACTCCCAGACCTATTTTTACATTTTTTATTTGGAAACAGGGTCTCCTAAGCCATTGCGTGTGGCTGGCTTCGAACCTGCGTGATCCTCCTGTCTCTGCCTCCCAAGTGCGGGGATTACAAGCATGCGCCACCACGCCCGGCTAGCAAATGTTATTTGAACATAAATTTAAGTCACACATTTTGCAGGCAGGTCATGTTGTACCAGACATCTTCCTATTTCCCCTCAAAATCTGCCTTCCATCCCTCCTCTGCCTGCTTTCTTGCACTATCTGTGTCACATCAATGGACTCCTATGCCTTCTAGCTTTTAGTTGGCTTCTATCTGCAGAAATCCTTAGCTGGAGATGGAGAGAAGCAGAAAAATGTGATCAAGGTATCTGCTCCCTTGGTTCCACACCTATGATGGTCATCTGGGACTGACAACAACTCTTGTCACCACTCCTTTCAAAGTGCCTTTATATGACTCCTCTCTTTCCCAATTATAGTGCCTTTCCTTCCATTTTCTCTTCAGGTCAAGAATGACAGCCATCTGAGTATGGTGGAGCACATTTGTGACCCAAGTGATTAGGAGCCTGAAACACGAGAAGTGCAAGACTGAGGGCAGATTCAGCAATGTAGTAAGACCCTCAGCAACCTAGGAAGACCATTTTTCAAAACCAAAATTTAAAAATGACTGGGAGAGTAGCTCAGAAGAAGAATACTCCTCTGAATTCAATCCCCAGTATCACAGCACACACTCAAAAAATGATAATAGCCACACATCAGTTGCCCTGAGTTCTTGCATTACCCACATGGTTTTTTTTGTACCCTATCACATGTATGAAAATAGCTTCTTTATAAATAAATGTTCCTAAGATTATCCATTTCTGGTTGAAACCTCAGCTTACACAGTATGGCGTCATTCATTGATCTTCTTCCTCCCATTTGCATATAGGACTTGATGTTCTTTCTTCTACTGATCTACCTACCTTTTGAGATTCTGGGGATTGTGTGTTCTCACAGGGAACAAAAATAAGCACATAAAACAGAAGGGATTATCAATTTATGTAATCAGTGTGTGGTTCTGTATAGCCTATGGAGCAAGGCACTAGCATTTGAATCCTTCCACAGTTGGATATGCTAATTTCTACCTACACTGGCAACAGCAGGCACAGGAAACATCCTGAGATATACAGCCAGGCACTGCAGAGCCCTTTGAGATGAAAGGAGGTTCTTAAGTTTCCATCCTCACTGACAATCAACGATATCCTGGATTGATGTAGTTTCATATAATCACTCTGAAGATTCTGAGAAATACAAGAATAAGAAACCCTGAGAAAATCAGAGTTGCTGAAATGTATGTTTCCAATGGAAAACTAACCTGATTTTCACCCCAAATTGTGAAGACATACAGACAACATTTACATGACTTTTCTTATCTTTGGTCCTGCTACCATTCCTCCTGGATCTTTTCTATCTTGGTCCCCTTTCTCCTTCCTGTTCTATCCTTGTAGGTCTTTTTCTTAGGTGTCCACCTTCTTTGCCTGCCCCTTAAACATTGGTACTTCCCTGGGGTTCTATTCTTGGTCACTGTCTACCACTCTTTCTATAAATACAACCACTTTCATAGCTTAACCTGAGACTCTATTTATTCTTCCTCTGTAGCATTTGGGAATAGTGTTGGAAAAATCCCTGGACCTGAAAAGAAACTTGGTAATTCCAGGAGAAATTTTGGTATGTCAAAGTAGCTCTTCTCTCTCCTTGATATCTTGAAAGAGGGTTGGAAGCTTTCTGATGCTATGTTTCTGACATACATGGTCAAAATTTATATTTTCATAAGTACCTGGTCTAGAGACTATGTCACCTGTAAACATATCTAAAAAATAAGTCTTTACTCTCAAGAAAAGTTAAAAAATAAAAATCAGAGGTTTAAAAATAAAAGATGTAATGAATTACACATGACTATAAATCCATGTATAAGTACAGGTATCCATCATAAATATCACGTGTGTGTGTGTGTGTGTGTGTGTGTGTGTGTGTGTGTGTATTGCTGGGGATTGAACCCAGGGGCATTCTACCTCTGCATACCCTCAGTCCTATTTTTTTATTTTTATTTTGAAACAGGGTCTCACTAAATTGCAGAGGTCTTCACTAAGTAGCTGAGGCTGGCCTCAAACCCAGATCTTCATGTCTCAGCCTCCCAAGTACTGGAATCACAAGTGTGCTCCACCACGTCCAGCTCATGAATATCATTTCATACACCCATGTAGTTAAATATATTTAGAAAATAAGCATCTGAGAATGTGTAATCTAAGAAACAAGAATCGTTAAATAGAAGAGACCTATTTACTGCAAGATGAATTCTAATAATAGCTTCAAATAAATGTGATAAACTCAGCAAAATCTGGATATTAAGATGGGGAGGTACAATTAAAAATTTCCAAAGGTAACTTCCAGGTTAGTGAAGAGAACAATAGGGAAGTGAAAAGTTCCCAAAGTCTCATCATATTCAAGGTAGAAGAAGCTGTCAGACAACAATGTGTTGGTGGAAGATGTTCATATCTGTTTTCATTTAATAGTGGCAAAGGAGGCCAGATGTGGTGGTACACACCTGTAATCCTAGTACTTAGGAATCTGAGACAAAAGCATTGCAGGTTCAAGGCCAGCCTTAGCAACTTAGCAAGGCCCTCAGGAACCTAGAAAGCCCCAGTTTCAAAGGAAAAAAATAAAATAGGGATGGGGTATAGCTCAGAGATAGAACATTTTTGGGTTCAATCTCCAGGATAATGCATGAGCACTCACAAACACATGCATACACACACACACACACACACACACACACACACACACACACACACACACACAATAGTGAAGGAGATACAGACTTGACTGAGTACTTGGACATGAAGCATAATCATCACTGGCATGGAAAGTGATAGTTAAAATCCCAAATTTAGTAAGAAAGCAATAAATAGCTACTGAAAAAATAAGCATCACCAAGCAGCAAAAATAAGGAAAAGGAAAAATCTGAATATCTAGAATAAAATGAATTAAAATACAAAAAATAATGCTGCATGAAGTGTTACTTTTTAATCTATGTGAATGAACTAAATGCTCTCTGACAGAGACTACCAGATTGAATTAAAAATATTTTTCTAAATATCATATTTAGAAAAAAAGTCGGCATACTTTAAGCAATAACAAAGAAAGGTTAGAGATTTCCAGTGTTCGTTAAAGGCCAATCAATAATAAAAAAAAAAACCTCCTGCCCCCTACATATAGAAGTCTGAACAAACCATAATAAGCATACCTGTGGTGTTTTTTGGGGGTAAGGGGGTGCTGGGGATTGAACTCAGGGGCATTCTATCTCTGAGCTCTACCCCAGACTTTTTTAATTTTTGCTTTGAAACAGGGTCTTGCTAGGTTGCTGAGAGCCTCACTAAGTTGCTGAGAGCCTTGTTATGATGCTGAGGCTGTCTTCAAACCTAAAATGCTCCTGTCTCAGCCTCCCAAGTACTTGGATTTCAGGTGTTTGTCACCATGCCCATCAAAGCATACTTTCCAATGCATGGCTGAGTTTATAACTGCCATTGGCAAAAATGAAGAGGAAATTGGGAAACCAGAATTCTGAGCATCACCTGATGTCCTGTTGGCCTGAACAGAGAAAGTATGGGGAAAGGGGAGAGTTCAAGCTTGTAAGAAAAAAGCCGGGGTTTTATCAGCCACATAGAGGTATCAAACACATAGGCTTGTGCAAGGCAGGTTGTTGGTCCTTACATGACACTCAAAAAACCACAGCCTGGAATAAAGAACGACACTAGAAGACAAGAATGCTTATCTGGCTGGATCTGAACTGTGTTTACTTATTTCTTCTCTCATGTCCCTCAACTAAATGTTACCATTTACCCATCTCTCATTATATTTCATATATACATATATACATATATATATATATATATATATATATATATATATATATATATATATATATATATATATTTTTTTTTTTGTGGTACTGGGGTTCCTGAAAACCTTTCTACCTCCGGGCTACACTCCCAGACCTGACCTATTTTTTTATTTGGAAACAGGGTCTCTTAAGCCAGCAAGGCTGCCTTCGAACCTGTGTGATCCTCCTGCCTCCGCCTCCCAAGTGCGGGGATTAAAGCATGTGCCACCACGCCCAGCTTATATTGTCTCTATTTTTTATTTTTATTGCTGCACCGAATTATACATCACAGTGAGGTTCAAAATGATACAAACATACATGCACACAGTGCTTGGTATGTTTTTCTCCTGAACCTACTCCACTCCCTCCCCCCACATCCCATACATCTCAATGAGGTTAATAATAGCTTCATATATGGACGTAGCATTATTTAAACTGGTTTCGTTATCATTTCTCCTTTTGTTCTAGCCTATCCTCTTCCACTATTCCATTGGTCTCTCTCCTCATTTATTTGAAGTCTTTTTTGTTTCCCGTATTTTCTCTGTCTTCTCATATGAAAGAAAACACAGAACCTTTGACTTTCTGAGTCTGGCTGATTTCATTTAGCATAATATTCTCTAGTTTTATCGTTTTCTTGAGAATAACCTAATTTTTTTCTTCTTTGTGTCCGAGTGAAAGTCCATCGTGTGTATATATTACATTTTCTTTATCCATTAACCTGTTGACTGACACCTAGGTTGGTTCCATAATTTGGTTATTATGTGGCTATAAACATGGATATGCATGTATTGTTATAATATTCTGACTTAATTCTTTTGGAACAATACCAAGGATTGTTATAGCTGGGTCATATGATGGTTTCATTTCTAGTCTTTTAAGAAATCTCCATTCAGATTTCCATAGTTATTGTACTAATTTACAAACCCACCAACTGTATATGAATTCCTATTTCACCACAGTCTCACTAGCATTTATTATCATTGGTATGCTTGATGGTTGCATTTTAACTGGAGTTATATGAAATATCAATATAGTTTGAATTTCCATTTTTCTGATTTCTAATGATGTTGAACATTATTTCACATATTTAATGGCCATTTGTATTTCTTCTTTTGAGAAGTGTCTATTCAGTTCAACTACCAACTTTTTGATTGGATTGTGTGACTTGGGGTTATTATTTAGTGTTAGTGTTTCTCGAACTTTGGGAATCTTATTGAAGAAGTCTCTTCTAATACCAGTATGCTAGAGAATTGGTCCTGTTGGTCATCATTACTACAGACATACCTGTTAAGTGATGCTTTTGTTGTTGTTGCTGCTGCTGCTGCTGCTGATGATGATGATGATGATGATGATGATGGTATAAAACAGTGTCATCCACCTCATATCCAGCAAATTTTCTTTGTTCTCTATTTCTAATAGTTTCCCCCATAAATTCTCAAAGATTTTCTATACAGTTACATTATTGAAGATTATGAAATTTTTGTTTACTTTCCAAATTTCAAACCTTTATTTTTTGCGGTATTGGGGATGGAATCCAGGGGCATTCTACCTCCAAGCTACATCTCCAGCCCTATTTTTTATTCTTTATTTTGAAACAGGTTTCACTAAGTTACAAAGGACTTCACTAAGTAGCTGAGTTTGTCTGTGATCCGTGATCCTCCTGTCTCAGTCTCTCAAGTGCTGAGATTATAAATATGAGCCAACCACTCCAGGCTCCAATTTCAAACCTTTTATTGATTTCCTTTTTTTTCTCATTTATTTTTTTAATTTTTAATTTTTTTAATTGGTGCATTGTAATCATATATCACATTGGAGTACAAGACTTGAGAGTATATACAAGCACACATCATCCAATTAGCCCTCTTCCAGCCCCCATCCCATTCCCTCCCCCTCCCTCAATCCCATGCTTGTTTGGTGATTAACTCTGATACATTTGTTTATGTACCTCCTACGTTTTAAAGAGGCTCCATCCTGCCCTATTCCATACCCTCTGATTGGTCACCTTAGTTGCTTCACTATAGAGCCCTTTCTGTAGCTTGACCTCTTCCTGTTGCCCCTTTCCTCCTAGTTTTTGCTGCTTAGGGGAAGCATCTGATTTTTATTTTCTGCGATATTTATCTGTGCATGCCACGTTGCAAGTACCGATCCCACTCTTGACGGCCCCATTAGTGGCCTGGCTACCCGGTGGACTGATCCAGACCTCGCTGGCTCAAGCAGCGGCCTTGCCTCATGGGAGGCCCTGATTCTGGTCTCGATGGCCCTGACACCAGCCTAACCCCTAAGCTGGCTCCGATCCCGGCCTCGGAGGCTCCAGTAGTGGCCTTGCTTCACAACAGGCTCCAATGCCAGCCATTGGCCCCGGTCCCAGACTAACCCCTCAGCAGGCTCCGATCCCAGCCTCGGAGGTCCCAGCACCGGCCTTGCCTCACGGCAGGCTCCGATGCTGGCCATTGGCCCCGGCACTGGCCTAACCCCTCAGCAGGCTCCAATCCTGGCCTCAGAGGCCCCAGCACCGGCCTACCCTCAAGGCAGGTTCTGATACCGGCCTCAGAGGCCTCAGTAGCGGCCTTGCCTCACGGAAGGCTCCGATGTTGGCCGCTTGCCCCGGCATCAGCCTTACCCCTCGGCAGGCTCCGATCCCAGCCTTGGAGGCCCCAGTAGCGGCCTTGCCTCCTGTCAGGCTCCGATGCCGGCCATTGGCCCCGGCATCGGCCTAAACCCTCGGCAGGCTCCGATCCCGACCTCGAAGGCCCCAGCACCAGCCTTGCCTCATGGTAGGCTCTGATGCTGGCCTTGCTGGCCCCGGCACCGACCTAACCCCTTGGCAGGCTCTGATCCCTGCCTCGGAAGCCCCAGCACAGGCCTTGCCTCACAGCAGGCTCCAATCCCAGCTTTGCTGTGTCTGTCGCCAGCCTCACCCCTCAGCAGGCTCCAATCCAAGCACCCTCTTCGCCCAACCAATTTGTCCCACGTTCTCAATGGTGCATGGTGGTAACATTCTGCATCTGGGGTTATTGTTTCAAATCCAGGTGTAATGCATCAGATCTTTGCCTCCCCTGAGTACTGGCCACTGCCATTGCCACTGCCTCCACCATTTCAAATCTTTCCCAAGCTCTTTTTCCACTCTGAATGTTGTCCAGTGTTCCTAAGCATGCGTGACAGTAGCATTCGACATTTGGTGTAATTTCTCCAAAAAAAAAAAAAATAAGGTTGGTAGGATCCGATTTCTGCTTCTCCTGAATACAAGTCTCCACCGCCATCACAGAGACCGTTTTCAATATTGCCTTTCTCCTTGGTCTCTGCTAAACTTTCTCCTTACAGGTGATGTCCAAGATTCTTAACAATATAGAGAAACAGCAGTCCTCCTTCACGGGGAATTTTTCCATAAGTTCCAGTGCATTTGGATAAGTTTTGTCTGCATCTCCAGTAACCTGGCATCCGCAATGGCCTTCTTAACCCCTCCCCGATATTTTTCTTTTTTCTTTTTCTCTTTTTTTTTCTCAGTAAGAGAAGACAGTATGTGTGGTTTGAGGAGGTAGTGGGATCAGGCACTCAGTAGCACTGTGACCCGGCCCGGTTTCCCCATGGGTCCAGCATGCTCCGTACTACGCACTGGCGTGCCCCGCATGACCCCCGCCCAGGACCCAGGGCACTGGGTCCAGTTTCTCCAGGGGTCTGGCGTGCTACACGTGGTCCAGCCTGGGGCTTGATTTCCTTTTTTTAACCACACCAGTTGGATTCCCATACAATACTCTATGGTGGAATTGATGTCTTTTTTCTTTTTCTGGACTTTCAAAAGAATACTGCTCATGTTTTTCTGTAGATAATGATACTTTCTGTGGGTTTTGGATAGAGCCTCAGTACTACAACATGTTCAACCATCGGCTCAGCCTCTGGAAGAGAGCCACTGCTGAGCTTCTCAGCCATGCTGGACTCCTTCCCTATCCCCTCCTTTTCTTGATGAATGGAGAGTCCTTCATCCCAACCAGAAAATACAGTCAGCTGGCAGGTTCTCCGGTTTTCTTTGGCACTCTGGATCTGACAGTCCAAGGACCCACTCTCAGGCATACCCCTCCAAGTACCTGTACAGGACACATTAGCCCAGTCCCACATCTCTTTAAAGAAATACCTCTCCTCCCTTGGTTGACTCAATACTCCCTCATCAATTTCATGCTGAGGTTTGACTCTCTTATTTATCTAAGTGATAAGAAGGGATAAATGGGCAGCTGTTGAGGAAGTCCACAATTTCTTATAAGACACCTGCCTCATCTGAGATATCTACCTATTATTTAAGCAATGTGGGGCTTCTTCTTCCAACAAAGACCAGAGGCTTCAGGGGAATCTGGAGGTGCAAGGTCTTCTAGCATATTTATCTATATATTCCCATCACAGATTGTAGGGTCTCACTACTTTCCTATTAGAATTATGACTTCAGTATAAGATACTCATCCAGGCTGACATTGGGCCTTCTCCAAATCTGCCACTCTTACAAAAAATTGCTGGTTCTGGCCTTTAGCTTCCTCTGCCTTTCTATACTTGTGAGGGTCTCCTTAACCATGCCAGGCTCCAATTTCAAACCTTTTATTGATTTCCTTTTTTAACTACACTAGATGGATTTCCATATAATACTCTATGGTGGAATTGATGTCTTTTTTCTTTTTCTGGTAAAGCTACTAAGAAAGCGTTCTGACACACTTTGCGTTTAATTGGTGTTGGCTACCTTGATCCTGCGTGTGTGTGTGTGTGTGTGTGTGTGTGTGTGTGTGTGTGTGTGTGTGTGATGCTGGGGATTGAACCCAGGTGCATTCTACCTGTGAGCTACACCTTCAGCCCCATTTTTTATTCCTTATTTTGAAATAGGTTGCCACACTAAGTAGCTGGGGCTAGCCATGAACCCACATCCTCCTGTCTCAGCCTCCCACGTACTGGGATTACAGCATGCACTACCACGCCCAGCTTGATCCTGCCATTTTCTCTTTTCAAAGCATCAATGGCATCCTGCAACTGCTGCTCCATTCCAAAATTTTTAGAATTTTCTCCAGTATCTCTCAAATATAAGCCATCCTCTCTTTCCCTCACCTGTGATGCTGAGTCTCTCAGCAAGCTTGTCAGCTCCCCTTGCAAACATGCTCAAACTGACCTGTCCTCTCTCCATCCCTAACATGGCTGCCATGGTCTAAAACACTATCTTTTCAACTTGGATGACATTAGGGATCTTTCCACTGATCTCCCTGATTCTGTACTTACCCTCCCACGATCCACTCTATGTCACTAACCAGAGAATCTTTATAAAAATCAAAATGCATCATGCCTTTGCCAGCTTAAAGCTCTTTAGTGATTTTCCATCACCCTAAGAATAAGAATTGACTTCTCACCCAGGCTCACAAAGCCCTGATTTACCACTGTAGCATCATCTTTGGTCCTGCCTTTTCTCCCCTCTCATACCTCATATTCATCAAGCAGAATAAGCACATACCTGCTTCAGTGTCTGTGCTACTTGTACCCTCTAACTAGGATTCTCTTCTCTGCCAAACTTCATTCGCTTCCCTTCTTAACATCAGTGTGAAAGGCTGAAAGGTTACTGTTATGATTTGGGTTTATAATGCCCGCCACAAAATCTTATGTGTTGAAAGCATGGACTTCAATGCAGGAAGGTTTAGAGGTGAGGATGGCTAGAGGAGATGGGTCAGGGGCAACACGGTCTTGGGGACTATAGTCCCCACATCCCTGGTCCCCTCCTCTCACTCTCTCTGCTTCTGGCCAACTTGATGTGAGAGCAGTGTAGATTTGCCATGCCTTGCTTGATGCTCCAAGTTTCTGCCTTGGAGCCTGCCAACCATAGACTGAACCCCTAAAATTGTGCACTCAAATAAACCTTCCCTCCTCTAAGCTGAGCTTGTCAGGTCACAGCTATGGAAAGGCTAAATGAAATAGTTATTCTAGAGGGGTCTTCTTTGACCATCTGATCTAAAGCAACCAGCCAGCTGCTCTGTGCACACCATCTCAGTTAGCTCTGCCTCCTGACCAACCCAGTTAAACTGGGTGTGATGAAGCACACTGATAACCCCAGTATTTGGGAGGCTGAGACAAGAGGGCCCAAGGTTCAAGGCCAGCCTCAACAACTTAGCAAAATTCTCAGCAAATTAGTGAGACCCTGTTTCAAAAAAAAAAAAAAAAGTAAAATGGGTTGAGGGTGTAGCTCATAGGTAGAATAAATAACCCTGGGTTCAATCCCAGCATCAAGAAAAAAAAAAGAGCAGCAAAATATTTCATCTATTTTTGTTATGTATCTCCTTTTAAAATTTAAATACCAAAATTAAATTATATATCAAAGTATAAGAGAAATATAAAAATATTTTAATTCTGGCCTGCTAAGAAAAAGGCAGAGAGATAGCTGAGTGTGGTGGCACATGCCTGTAATCCCATCATTTGGGAAGCTGAGATAGGAGGATTGGGGTTCAAGGACAGTCTCAGCTACTTAGTGAGGCTCTTTGCAACTCAGTGAGACCCTGTTTCAAAATAAAAAATAAAAATAGGCTACGGGTGTAGCTTGGAGGTAGAATGCCCCTGGGTTCCATTCCCAGTACTCCAAAAATAAATAAATAAATAAATAAATAAATAAATAAATAAATAAATAAAAACAAAGGGTAGAAAGTGGAAGCTAAGTAGGAATGCAAACTGTGGCTGATAATTGAGGTGAAGGAAAACTGTATAGATTCTAGAAAATCTGTTTTTGTGAGACTGGTACCCCAATCTCACCGCTTTTAGGGGATCCTACCTGCAGACTTTTAAAACCGTTCAGGTGAGCCGGGCGTGGTGGCGTACGTACGCTTGTAATTCCTGCGCTTGGGAGGCTGAGACAGGAGGATTGCGCAGGTTCGAAGCCAGCCTCAGCTACTTAGGCTCTCGGCAGCTTAGTGAGACTCTGTTTCTAAATAAAATATAAAATACGTCTGGGAGGATAGCCCAGAGGTAGAAAGCCTCTAGGTTCCACCCCCAGTACCACCAAAAAATAAAATAAAATAAAATAAACCATTCAGGTGTTTTGCATTTGGACCTATTTTTGTTTGGTTGGTTCATTGGTTATTTTACTTCACTTGTAACAATAGGCATAAAAAGGAATATACTACTTTGGTATTTTCCCTTCCACCTAAATCTCAAATGCACTGAAAAATAAGCATAGTCAGAGCTCACAGATAACCTGAGAATACTGCCTATATAAATCTAAAAAAAGAGGATGTTAACAAAAGAGAAAAACAATGTGGTCAAGGAAGGGTAAGGTGCCAATTTAGGCCACCAGCCCTGGAGAAGAGTACTAGGGGGAGGTCTGCTAATCCCTTCAAGAGGAAGAAAAAACAATTCACTGACAAAGTCAATGAACCTTGGACTTTTATATACGAACTTTTCCTGCATGCCAGCCCATTACAGTTGGAGGACTCATTTAAATAAACATGGAGTCAAACCAGGAAGTGACATTTGTCACATCATTGAAGAGTCAGCAAAGATCTCAGGCAGTGTAAAAAGCCTACAAAGTAAAAAAAAGTTTGTAGCCAAGCATGTTGGCACACACTTTTAATCCCAGTACTTGTGAAGCTGAGACAGGAGGATCACAGGTTCGAGGGCTGCCTTGGCAATTTGGTAAAACCCTGTTTAAAAAAAATAAAAACTTGGGTGGAAAAGAATGCCTTTGTGTTCAATCCTCAGTGCCACCAAAATGAATAAATAAATAAGAAGTTTGTGTGCCTTCAAGAGTGGCTTCTTGCTCAAGTTCTGCCCTCTGAGTGAAGCCCTCTTTTTTAAATGGTGACCACAATCCCTCACCATTTAAACTTCAGTTATCTCTTCCCTACTGTATTTTTTCCCAAAGTACTGATCATTTATAGAATTCCATGGAATTTTCTTATTGCAATAATCACTCATTGTCTGTCTCCCTCCCACTGAAATATCAGCCCCACAACACCAGAAAGCCTCTCGTCTTTTTTGCTCACTGGTGGATCCCAAGTGCACAGTGCAGTGGCTCACACCGTATATTCCCTCAGTACATATTTGTTCAGTGTCTGAAGAGCAGCTCTGTCATCTACAAACCTTACATTTTTTTCAGAATCATACTGAGCCATGAGTTGGAAATGTGTCAATTAGGGAGACCTAAGTTCAGCAATGAAATTAGGTAACATCAGAAAATACTTCCTAGGTAAAAATGATCATTAGAAAATGAAATTTTTTTAGCAAATGTTTATTTATACCAAAATACAAAACATTTCTGAAGCAGAGTAATGTTACATGAGGAGCAATTAAATACTAAACTTCTTTATGCAGTTTCACTTGCAATACTCCCAGGGCCACCTTCACTGGCTGCACATCTTGTCATTTGATGTGCCTTTTTTGTCTCTCTTTTTTATTGTTTGTGTATGTACTTGTTTGCTCATTTTGACTTTTAATTCTGGATATGAACATGCAGTGTTACTGGTGATGAGTAGGATAGTATTCAGCAAGCCTGAAAATACCAGCGAGTGAAGCCTGGCGTGGCAGCCTGAGCTAAGACAGACTGCAGTCTTCTCCCTAATTGAGCCTGGGGTGTCATTCAGTTTGTAACTGGCAAGTCTAAGGCCAAAGGGATCACTGCCATTGGCAGCCAGGGCAGGCATTATTGCTTAGGGCCGTGGGGCGAGTGTGGCTTGGGGGCATCTCCAGTGGAGTCTTCTCAGTGGGAAGGAGTAGAACAGTCGATGGAGCCCAGCTGGAGAGGCAGCAGCTACAACAGGCCCAGGCCCAAGAGCAGATGCAGGAGTCTGCAGGAGAAACTCTTCCAAGAAACCAAGCAAGGGTTAGGAAGCAGAGAGATTCCTTCCAGCCTTGGATGTCTGATTTTGTGGCTGGAGGTGCCTGCCTCCTTGGATGGGCCCTTTATAAATGCTTAGAGTCTGGAGGTTTTGAGGGAAAAGCACCTAGTTGAAAGTGTCGCTAACTCCAATTCACCTCAGCTCCCTGCCAGAGAGGAAAGGGAAGGAGATAGCAAGCAGGAGAATACATGTTCCCTGCATCCCCATAGCAGCTCCACCCCCACAGCCCCCAAGTCTCCTCCCAAGACCCAGTCAGCACATTCGCTTTGGCATTGTGCACCTGTACAGTCTGTCTCTGTCTCCCTCTCTCTCTCTTTCTCTCATAAACACTTGCATGCGCGCACACACACACACACACATACAGAGTGAATGCACACACTTACATACAAGCACACACATGCTGCAACACACACAAACACCTGGTTTCCTTTCTGTGTTTGTTCAGGCAGTAGAGTAGTACCCCATCTTCATCATCATCCTCTATTCCCAGGGATCCCCTTGGCTCACAAGTCCCCAAGACCCAGCTCCAGGCTTGGCACGCTCTGGTATTCCCAGGCTTTTGAGAAGAGTGTGATGGAGCAGGGAGTTCCCCAGAGACAGGTTATACAGAGTGTAGAATGTTTGTATAAGGCTTTGGTACAGCACCGATTTAATGTTCTTATAGTTTGATTTCTAAGTTATCTTTTAGAAGAAATAAAAAGCTTACTGAAAAAATAGTGTTTTTATTTACTTTTGAGTTACATACCTGAAGTTCAAAAAGTAAGCTTCTAGTTGCCATCCAAATTCACACTCAAAGGTGTTCTGTGCGCAGCTGTACAATTTGTTGGTTTGTCTTTAATTTGGAACCAAAGTCAGCCAACCAATACCAAGTCAGCTGCTTATAATAACTGACTTTAACCAATCCATACATACAGAAAAGAGAAAGAGAGAGAAAAACACAAAGGCCACCCCTAAGTCTCCCACCCCAAATCCCTAGAGGAAAAAAAAACAAATAGAAGACAAAATACAGCAAGATCTAAGGAACCAGAGGGACGAAGGCAATTCCGCCCAGCTGGCATCTTCAGGAACAGCACCATAAAGCACCCTAGCGCAGTGATGTTGTAATACTCAACATTCAAGAAATGGAAATGAGGTTTGAATGGTCTTCACAAGGAGACCTGGCATGAGTCGGGGGAAGCCCCAAAGAAAGCTGAAGGAAGAAAAGAGTTCGAAATGAGAGCAAGAAATCTCATGACGAAACTGATGGTCATATCCAAACTTGTTAGAAAAGAACTAAAAAAGCAAGAGGCCGCCAGGCATCTGGAGGTGTGGAGTCTGTAAGGGGTCCCAGGGATAGAACACTGGGAGGCCCCGTTCCACGCCACCTCTTCACCCCCACCTTCTGTGTGTCTATAGACCACGGGGTGACGGGAGGAAAGAAATTCATGTAAGAACTGCCTCCAGAGGTATGATGGAAGAAATATATTGAGTATGACATAGTCTCTCCTGTGGAAGAGAGAGCTGATGATAAAAGAGGCCAAGAGTTGTTGACATGACGCAGGATGCAGGCCCTTAACGTCAAACTGGTGAGAGTGAGCAGCCTGTGAAAGCATACTCCTCCATGCCGTCAGTCTCTGGCCCCACAGATGACAGTTAGAAAACTAAATCTGAATCAAACTTCAAACTTTCTCATGCTGATGCATACAACTCAGTTAAGTAGAGCATTAGCTCAACCATTCCCCATCCAACACCTTGGCCTACAGTTCCAGCATGAGCATGGAGATCATTCCATAGGGCCACCCTCCCAGTCCTCTGTACTGATAGTTTACTAAACAAGAGAGACACCCAACTCTGGCATCAGTTCCTTATGAATAGAAAACAGGCCATATAGGTTCACCTGTTCTCCCGTCTCCTACTTCCTATTGCCCAAAGTGATTCAACATGAATGTCTACTGCAAAAAGGAGTGAGAGGGACAAGCCAAAAGTCAAGGTGCAATGAACAAGCGCCCCTTCCCCAAGCTCCTGGCCAATGACAGCAGAGAAAAGGATAGAGCCCACCCTGATCCTTGGGAGAGCAACTCCTAGTGGATCTGTCCATTCCACATTCTTGTTCCACACAGCACAGATAGAAAACTAAAACAACTCTACAAATTTCTCCCCATCTCAATACCCAAAGAGAAAAGCACCAGAATTCAAGATTCCTTCCACTGCATGGGGAGGAGCTGGTCTTGGCAGTGGCTGTGGGTCTCAGGTTTTCTCAAGACCCCTCCCATCCACCTGTCCCATTAACTGAGAGGCTCAAAAACAGAGCATTGTGTCCACTCCATATATAGTCAGATCCCAATCCCCTTTATCCCATGTGCCTTTGTGAAAGTCTAGCTCTTCTGAGAAACAGGAGACTAATGCTGACTTATTAGGCTACCAGTCCTTTCCCCGCCAATATTCACCCTTTGCACCATCTTGCAAGGTCAGAAAAGGATATAGGTGAGTTACTCAACACACCCTATCCAAGCTCTAAAATTTTAAGATAAGGGGCTTTGTCCCCCTCTTCTTTTTTCCCAAAGTGAAGGGCATAGTTGGCTATCAAGGAACAGAACGGCAATGTGAAAGCTTTCCCCATCTAGTGTACCTGGTGCTGCTGAGGTTTCTAAAGATCAAGACTTTGGCTCCATATGGAAAGAGTGGGGTGTTGCAGGAACCCTGGCCTCATGGAGCACGAGTCCTTTGAGGTGCCTGTGTGCTGAAGTTACTGACTCCGTTGGTGACATATGACCAAAAGTGGGGGAGTCTACAGAGAAAGAGAAGAGGTTGGCTCTAAAAGCCAAAGAAATAGTAGTGGAAACCCCTATTTGGTAGCTTGGGAGGGGTGGTAAGCTAGGAAGGGGCATAAAGTTTGCTGCTCTTCCTTTTGCTTAACCTCACAGAAAAACTTACAAGAAACACAGAGGCATACCTTCTTTTGGCTTCCTGAAGAGGCTACAGGAAAGACCAGTCACCTGCAAGCAGGGACACACCACCACTTGGACCCAGGACTAGAGCCTTCTAGTACTGAGTGGACAGAGCCTTCTAGTACTGAGTGGACAGAGCCTTCTAGTACTGAGTGGACAGAGCCCACTTTCCTGCAATGTCCTTAGAAAACTGAGTGTTTTTAGGAGATAATCCTGAAGGCCCCAAAAATAGTGTTCTTATGAATGATAGAGCCCAATAAGGTCTACATAAGGATCAAGAATTAGCCTCAAGCTTCACTTTAGCCTACTCTTCCCATAATACTGTAGAAAGCAGAAGGACCCCTTCCCATGGTTGAGGCACCTGAGTGCCTTCAATGCTCACACTCCATGAACATGAGCTCTTAAACAGCATAAAATGTTGTTTGGGAAAGCAAGATTGGTATTGCCTTTTTTGTGACAAGCAGGAATAAGAGCCAAGAGACTTCAGTGATGAGTGTCTCCTGGCTGCCCTGCACCAATTGGTGCTGCGCCAGCTGTAAATGCATCCCTCTGAATTCTTGGCAGGTCAGAAAGAAGAGCTAGCACCCAAGAGACACTGGCAGAGGTTGCAAGGAATGTGACCCTTGCAGTGTGTATGAGGTCTTGCATTCTCAGAGAGGTATTCTTTGGGGCACACCAGGTTTCCTATTCAAACACAAGTGAACACCTATTCCCAGAATCTCCATTCTTGGTCACATTCTTCCATCTTGTTGTTCAGTTTTGTAAGTCCCAAGCTGAGTGCCCGAAGGAAGTCCCATGCTGAGTGCCCTAACTTTAGGCAGGACTAGGACCTATCCTCCCAGTCCTGCCTAAAGTTACTTTCTTACTCCTGATCCTTCACTGGTCCCATTTCTAATGGCACTTTATTTTCTAATTAAAAATAAATTAACAGCATAGATAATATATTTATATTAGGTATCACATTCACACTGGTTCCAAGAATCTGCAGCAATAACTCCTGGGGTTTCTCTTCTCCAAGACTGAGCCCACACATTCATCCTCCCAAACTCTCTTACCACTGTACCTTAAGAGCTGCTTAAACCCAGGTGCTACAAACCAGGACAGGTGTTATCTCCAAGTCCCTAAGTAATCTTGACCTGTTCTTCTCCAAGCAGCTGAGCTGGATTCCTCCCAAGGAACTGAGAATCAACCCACAGCCATAAAGCAATGGATTCACAGAGTTTCTAACTCTCCATCAGTCTCACTCTGTCAAGCACCTCTGCCATAGAGTTCAAAGCAGTGTCACCTCTCAGTAGCAAGAGACATGTGGATCCGTGTTCTTTAGGCCATCAGAAACCAGTAGCTCCCCACAGCCTTCAGCTCACTTGTTCTTTCTTCCAGTGAGTTGTTTTGTTATTTTAAAGGTTTGTCATATATACACATTTCCATCATAAAGACCCAAGAAACTCTGAACAGAGAGTGTATCCCAGGAAGGAAGAAGAAGAGGCAACATCAAGGCATGAGCTAGTACCCCAGACCACCTGGGGATGGTGATACTGCTCAAAGCATCTCTAAGCACAGGTACAAAAATAAAGCAAACTATGACTTCATATAGATATATAGATATATAGATAAGATAGATAGACTTTATATAGGTTTCCTTTATATTTATATATGTGTGCAGAGGGAATGCACCCCTGCTCATCCTGCCCGGCTTGCATCCTTTGCCCTCCCACTCCCTACTCCCCATGTGGACCACTTGCCTGAAGCTCCCACTATTAATCACCACTATTGCATCTGATCCTTGCCCCCCCCATATAAGTCCCCTTCTCTCCTTAAAATAGAACAAGTGATTTATATTTATATTTATATAATTTTATGTACAATATCCATAAAAATACACTCAAGATGGTGTATTACTAATTAGACCCTCCTACAAAAACAGAAGTTGTCTACTAAGAAAGAGCCAACCAAAAGAGGGTGTCCTAAGCCTGATGCTGCTCAAGCAAAGCAGTGTGTCCCTATAAATCTCTTCACACACACAACATGCACACAATCACACCACACACACATCACACACTACCCACACCACCCCATACCCACAGACATACAATGAACATACAGATACCATACACACTATACACACACACCACAAACACACCATACATATACACACACTACACACAAAGACAATACAGGCACACATGCTTACACTTGCGCGTGTGCGCGCGCGCGCGCGCACACACACACACACACACACACACACACACACATACATACACACACACTACCCTTACTTCCTGAACCCAGAAAAGGAACACTGGTATAGAGAGCTGTCTAATGGTTAAAAGACCAAAGAGATAACATGATACCTGCAGAGGGACAAGTGAGATAATCCCACTTCTATAACCCAGCCAGGACCATGTCAACTCACGACAGGTCTCTCATTGTTTGCAGTAAGCAATAAATTTCCCTTCCAATGACTGTGAGATGACCAGGAGATTTACTTCCCTTCAGTAGATAAAAGGTTTCATAAATTCCTAAGCCAGAAAGAAGCAAAATGTCCCTAAGTGCTCATCACCAATATGAGAAGCAACAGGCATTTGCCCCTACCATCTACTAATGTAAATACCCCACATATTGCCAAACACATGCTAACAATATTTCTAAGGCTGCAAAAGCAAGCCCCCTTCCCAGTTCAATCTCTATGCCCTCCCCCATTCGCTTCCCCACCCAACCATCTCTCTGTCATAAATCATGCACAAGTCTAAGACCCCTGGAGCCATACAGAAGTAGAGGAAGGAAGGAAGGAAAGAGAACCTAGCTGGTGTGTATAAGGGTGAAGAGGGAGAGTTTGCCCTAGTACCCAAACTAAATACAGAAAACTCAATGCCAGGGGGAAATGGGATTGGTTGGGTCCATTTCTTCAAGACCCTAAAAAAAAAAAAAAAAGGTTCAGGCAGCCATTCATGTCACCAACTAGTGAGATGGGAGAGGTAGACCACCAAAGCACCAGGTAAGGGAGCTGAGAATTTGTATCACTTTGGTTGAATTCCCCAATCTAAGTCTCCCAGCCAGTGGTCCAAAACTATGTCGCCAGGTCTCTTCAGTATCCTTAACTACTGCTAATGATCGATGGCCAAAGAAGATGTCCAAGTGATTTCTATGACTGGCTGCTGCACTACCAATGTATTTGGCAATCAAGTTACCCTGACTCTTTCTCACCTAAGGCATGGTCAACCATTAATAACATTTGCACTAATGCTTAATTTTTTTTTATCCTACACAGAAACTTTTAGAGCCTAGGGGTATCTTTGGAAGAGACTCAATCAACTGGGAATTTTTCTATCAGCTTAAAACAAAGTCACAAAAAACTTCTCCCCACCCCCCCTTAGTAACCAAACACAAAAACATCTGGTGGAAATGGTATATTTGTTCCTAAAAGACTTATTTGAAAATATAGACAAAGACCCAGAAATAAGGCTCTGGACCTGTGCAGATTCACCAGCAGTCAGAGGAAGGGGTGGTAAAGAGATACCCCTAAGCCAACATCGAGTGGGTATAAGTGTTAAAGTCCAATCTGGGCTTTGATCCTTGTTTTACTGACTTCTTCTAAAGAAGAGATTTTTAATTCTGCCTCTTGATCCAAAAGGAAGCAAAATTGGAGACATTGAGAAGTAAAGAGTGGCTGGTCTCTGATTTCAGGGTGAAATGTTTTCACCTTGCCACCTCAGCTACAGACAGGTGACTTTAACTTACCAAAAGAAGAGAAAGTGGACACTAAACCTCTAGGCACAAAGGCATAAAGCCTGCGCAGCTCCACAGCCTGAAGGAATCTTTGAGGGTGACAAATGCAGGTGACAGACCCCATTTCTTCCTCTCCACCACCATCACCAGATTCTCATGAACATTTTCAGATACTAGGCAAGGAGGAAAGGCAGTGTGCCACTTCTGCCTATAAGAACAAACACACTGAGCTTACAAGAATGACCCTTCCTTCTCCATTGACCAAGATCTAGTGATACAATCAGCATTTCAAGACAAGTCTCCTGGCTTTGGACCTGAGGAGCCCCCCAAATAAAAACAAATAAATAAAGCTAAATACATGGTGAAGATGTCCATGTTTGGGCACTTAGTGTTAGAGGCTTATTCTAGGAAAAGCAAAAAAAAAAAAAAAGTCTAGCTAAGAGCAAAATCTCTTCCAAGATCAAAGACAGTCTGTGTGCTGGGTCCCACCCACATCTGTTTTCAGTGGCTCTATCCCCTCTGACACCTGCCTTACATGCTGTTTAGGGCCACCCATCCTCAGCCTGTCCCCCACCAGACAATCACTGTTTTTTCCTGGGATGATCCCCAGTGTGTACATTATACTGTTTGGGTCACGATGAGGATGATGCCCCTTGGTTTGAGGTTCATCATTCTACTTCTGGGTCCCTGCTCCTCCCTTTAAAGGCTGATCTAACACTCTATGCCCTTCCCAGTCTCACACACATCTGGTAAAGGATCGAGCCTCTTCCCCATGTTCAGACTCTGTAACACCCCTCCTGAAATGCCCTTGCTCCATCAGTGACCATATTTTAATGTAGAACTAGCAATTAATACACCTTTAGAGCTTTCTCCAAAAGCGACAAATGCAGCCACATGGCGCTATGAGTCTTCATCTTACTAGAGTTTGTTCTGATTTTATTTTGGAGAAGATATCAGAGGCAGGGATGAGCCAAGATGCACCAGTGGTAGGCTCAGAGCTCCCAGAGAGAGTATCAGGAACCTCACCATGTGTTCCTGCCATCTCTGCCCTTTGACTTTTTCCTACTGCTCCCCCCAAATCCCTGAAATGCCCCCATAGCTCCTTTACATGCAAGCAAAGCAAGCCCATGATTAACCATTAGCTTTTCTTTTACTAGGATTTTCTACATTATTAATAAAATGTACTTCTTATCTACAATTCTTCCCCAGCCCACCCCCAAACCCCAAAAGGCTTTTGATACTAACAAAATTGAAAGAAACAGCTCTAGCCACACACACCTCAGCTCCAGGTTCAAATCCTGGGCAATGGCAAAGATGCCCTGATGCTCTGTAGCGTCTGTTTCTCTCCTGAAGCTACTGTTTAGCAACCTTGCCAGGGAAAAAAAAAATTTGAAATAAGGAAATCCCACATCTGAATCTTACCCAGTTTCCTATACATGAAAAGGGCAAGAGTATAAACAACAAAATCAGTTCAACCCCAAATATTTGAGATCACAAATAGAAAACAAAGACAGAGAACATGGAAAAATATCAACAAGTACTGACCCTTATCAACCCCTGCTGGAGACTTCCCCCAAGGGCATGGGCATGGGCATGTAGGAGGCATTGTGTCTCCTACTCAAGAGACAGTGTAGACTCTGCCAGCCCTTTAGAACGAAGGAAGCCTCTCCTGCCCCCACTCTCTTGAGGAAGGCTGCCATGGAGAAAGGCAGCCAACAGGCAGAATCTGTCACTGGGCCATAGCCACCAAGGACAGTCCACACACAGGACTCCACTCAAAACTGTGGATTCCATTGGTGGCCAATCAGTAAATAAAGAAACAGTATTCATCTTCTCCTCCTTATTGCTCATATTCTTTCCCTAAACATTTGCCATTTTCAGGCCCCTCAGAGAGCCATTTTACCTTCTTCCTGGTCTGTGGATTACCTAACACTGAAAACAGCCGATGTTTCCAGCCAAAATGCAAAAGGAAGTGGCAGACAAGTATCTGAGATACAGGAATTGGTTTTGATCTGAGTTACTTCTACTGTGAGGCTACCAGATCCTAAAGCAGGGAGTCTGGAAGACATGTGATCTCCCACAGAGTGGAGGGTGAAAGTCCTAGGAAGCTTAATAGTGGTTGTTCAAAGGCAGAATTAAGAAGGACGCTGGTCCCTAGAAATGGGCACACCCCCATCATCCATTTGTTTCCAACTGGACTGTCACACACATGCCCATACCCAGCACGTAATGTGACCCCTTGACCCTCCATCCCATAGACAGAGGGAATCATGTTTTGCCAATTTCCTTTGCAGTCCTTAAAGGAAGGACTAAAATTGTTCCTGGGGATGCAAGAGGCTGCTGGCCTTCAAGGATGCTGTCACAAGAAGCGAGCCCTCTTGGGAAAAGAATGAGTCAGAAGCCACTGAGGAGTTGGTAGACTTTGTGGCCCTTCTCAGCAGTAGGGACACCACAGCACAGCTGCCACCCAGTGGCCAGCAAGACACAGCTCCCACCATTTGGTCTGGTGTGCTGAGGTAAGGGCACTGCCTGAGGCAAGAGAAGATGAAGAAGTCAGCACCTTTGGTAGCACAGGTCCCTGGAAAGCCCAGCCAAAGGCTGGGGCACCTTAGCCCACAAGGGTTGGCTCCCCTTGTGACATCCTAAAGAATCAAAGCCATCCATCTCAACTTCTCTTCTTCTCTTCTAACTTTAAGGCCAGGCAGCCTCAGGGTGTTGAACTCCCAGAAGACTGCTCTGAACAGTTGACCAAATGCATCCCAAAGTCCACCAGCCCTGACACTCTGCATTCACATTCTACTACAGGACCTGGGCCAGCCATCTCTGGTGGAGGGTCACAGTCTGTGAGTGGGGTCAAAGACAACAGACTGATTGCTGTGAGTCCCCACCTTCCATGCTGATATTTCAGGTATCAGCCTCTTCCCTGCTCCCCACCTCCCCTGGGAGGGATGCTCTAGGGAGAAGTCCATTGTGGCACAATGGCAGAGGTAGTGCCGACTCTGAAAAAAAAAAAAAAAACACAAAGAGTTGCCCAGCTCCACTCCTTCAGAGCAGAGAGCTGCTGCCCATGGTCAAGTGGATTCCAACACTCCACAGAAGGGCATCAGCCAGAAGGTCTTGTTCCACCCTAAGGGTGCATAGCCTAGGTACAGAGCAATAGGAATCTGCCCTCTACACCTTTTTCAGCCATGTCCAGAAGTGAATTATGATGTTGGTCACGAGGCAGAGTCTCAAGGGTAGAGTTGGTCCCTGATCACTGGGAGAAGGAAGGAAGCACCAGGGCTTGGCTGACAGAGGCAAAGTCCATCCCCCAAGATGGAAGCTCCCACAAAGGACTTGGCTACACCTTGCCAAGGTCAGGGCTGAGCCAGCCATTGGCGGCTGCATGGAGACTAGTAGAAGCCTTCTAGTGCTTGACATGGCTAATGTATAAGCAGGTAACTGGGGAGAGGTGAATATCCTCAAACCCACCAAGACAGCAGCACCAAGAAAATACTTCAAGGAACCTGGCAGCCCCTGTTATCCCAGGCTAAGCCAGAGGAATAGCCTCCTAAACAAGAAGACAGAAGAGCAGGAACTGGTCATCTCCCATCACACCCTCCACCTTCTGCCCTGTTCTTGGGCAGCACCATTATCTTCTAGGAAGAGAGATGTATCTGGGTAGGAAGATGGCCTCACAAAAGCTTCCAGGTATTAATAGTCTGAACTAGGACAAGATTTTGGCAGACAAAGGATCAGGGCCCATGCCCCTGCCTACCACCCCTTCCACCTACATTCCTGTGCCTCAGCCAGCTCCACTCAAGATTACCAGGAAAAGTACACCCCAGAACATGGCAATCAGGGGCACCGTCATTCCATCCAATCCCGTGCTGCTAGAGCTTGGTTCCCCAGGGTGGAGGAAGACCCCAGGGCAGAGCAATGTCAGGCAGCACACGGCAAGTATGCAAAGGAGCCCTGGGCGGCTCTGCACAAGTGGCAATTAATCAATCTGGAGAATTAGCTCCCACAAAAGGAAAGGAGGAGCCAGTCAGCCGCAGTAGAGCAGCGCTCTGGAGTGTGAGCCACAGATTGGTATAAATAGAGCTGCTGCAGCTTGATGCTGAGCACAGGTGGCTCTGGAATGGAAGAACCTTTGGCTGCAGGGCTCCTGGCCCAGCTGGACCAAAAGGGACTAATGCACAATTGCACAAGCTCAAGTCTGTTCACGAAGGCCTGCCTGGTGGCCCTACTGCAAAGCAGCTTCTACTTTTGTCACGTGAGCCAAACTGTGGAAAGAAGAAAGATGCCAGTCTGGCTCTGTGCCTGGACACCCTTTCTTCACCTGGCAACCAAGCAATAAAGGCTTGTGTTTATTTCTGTGGTAATTCATTGTTAAACCCCCAAAGCAGGCAGCTGGTAATCATGGCAGGGGCCCATTTCTGCTCTGGATGGAAGCAGTTAGAACAATGGTGACTTCAGCTGAGAGGCATAAATCCTGTTTCAGCAAGAGTAATCCCCCAAGACAAACATGAGGGCACCCCACTTGCTCACAGCCAGCTCTGCTCCCAAACCCCAGTTGTCCACTACTGTCCTCCTTCCTCCATCGACCACAGGAAGAAACAGCGCTTTGCTTCAATGTACATATATATACACATAGAGAAACCCACCAACTACATACATGTGCAATTATATCTATATCTATATATATGTGGAGTCTGAAAGCTGGGATGGAAGTCCAGCCTCTCCCAGGACTCCAAAAACTGAAACTGAAGCCAAAAGCGGTAAAAGCCATTGCTTTCCTCTTCTTCGCTTCCGAAGACATTTGAAGAGGTGAGAAAAATCAAGTAAGAGGTGGGGTGGAGACAAATGTCTTCCTGTCCCCAACTTACTCCTTGACTTTGACCCACGGGCAGAAGGTCTAGCCCCCAGCCCTCTGTCCTGTGGACAAGGCCAGCTGGCCAGGACCTGGGGGGAA
This sequence comes from Muscardinus avellanarius, assembly GCF_963383645.1. Taxonomy (NCBI): domain Eukaryota; kingdom Metazoa; phylum Chordata; class Mammalia; order Rodentia; family Gliridae; genus Muscardinus; species Muscardinus avellanarius. Next base: position 134,839,756 of record NC_137786.1, read on the forward strand.
ATCCCACTCTGGTAGGAAAGGGCATTCAGGACAAGGGTCTAGGCCATCCCTTGGTGGGCAGAGGAGGACAAGGCCCTGCACAGTGTCCCTCCCTGCCCCCATAGTCCTGCCCCCTGCCCTGGGGACACTTAGAGTGATGTGGAGTCACAGCAGAGTGGCGTGGCCTGGGTCATCGTGATCCACACTGTTGAGGATTGCCGTCTGGTCTTCTGGAAGCTGGCGGTGGCACAAGTCTGAGAGCCGGGCAAAGGGGTCAGGACGAGAGTGTCTCTTCTTCTTTCGGAGGCAGACAGCTTCGTCGGGCCACAGAACCTGAGAGTTGGGAAGCTGCTGATCCTGGGAGGCAGAACCGTCTAAAGAGAAGACAATACACACCAAAGAAAAGGGTGAAAAGGAAGAATGTGGCCTCACACATTCACCTTTTGCATCTGCTGAGTTTCTACTAGTGAAGAAAAGGGGTCACCTGAGGGAGCGGGATGCAATGTAGAAGGAAATACACCGACCACTGTGTGCGTGCACTCATATATCACTCTGATTCTCACTATGACATATAATTACAATGAACCAATAAAAATATATTTAAAAAGACTGCCTGAATATATGGAAGACAAGACCAAATTGCTGTGGAGAAGCTACCTTCTTTACTACTAAGACAACAAAACCCTGCTTCCTTCATTTCTATCAGAATCAAGGAAGCTGGATGGATATGATTTTTCTTTCTGTGAACTCACAGATTTCATAAATCAATCTACAAATATTTCTTCTTCTGCAGTGGCTCCTGGATACCAGGCATCATGCTAGGTACTAAGAATCAGGGATTCTAAGAACAGGCTGCACTCTACACATTTTTCTCACCACCCCAAGCAATGATGGACTTTACATGAGATTTCAATAATATAAAATAGAGTAAGGCCCAGCCTCTTCCTGTTCTGCCAGGGTCACACTTCTACCATGGCCAATCTGGTGATGCGGTGGGAACGGTTAAAACATTATACTTGAGTATGGGGGTAGGGAGGAAGAAACAAACTATGCAGACTTAAAAAAAAAATAGAGAAACAGAATTTGCAGATGCTGAAAGTGTAACAAAGAACAATAAAACAAGTTCATGTGGTAACAAACAACTAAGGCATTGCTTCTGCTCTCTGAAGGGTTAACACTTGAATTATGAGCCTTCCACTCATCTGAGGGAAAATTATTCCCATCAGAAATAATGGCCAATGGGAGAGCTCTAAGTTATTAGTGAGTGTGGTACAGTCAAAGATCATCACACAGTGAGACTGGAAAGCGTATTAAAGGCAGGGGTATTAAAGGAATCTGAAAGCCTGCTCTGATTGCACATATATACACATGGAAAAGAAGATGCTATTCTGTCCTCTAAAGCTCACTTTGGTAGCTATGTGTAGAACATACTGCAGAAGGAGTGAGGATAAAACAGGAGAGCCAGCTGCAAGATGCTGCCCCAGCAGCCAAGGCAGGAAAGAGGGCACTAAGATGGTAGTCTAGTCAGGGGACAGCCCACACTGGCTAGGTTTAGGATACACTGTAAGGGCTGCGCCAACAGACCTTACCAAGTGGACATGAAGGCAAGAGAGAAACCAGGAAGAACTTGCCTTAGCAACTAAGTGGAAAGCAGTACCACTTACTAAACTGGAAAAGAAGTAAGGAGGAGGGGAGTTGGAAAGGATCATCAATAACTCTACTTGGGGCATATCAAAGGCTGATAAAAGCATCCAAGTGCATGTTCAATAGGCAACAGAGAATATGAAACTTGACCTGAGAGACAAGACCTGGGCAAAAGGCAGATATCTGAGAGTTGTCAACAACAGGGCAAGTACCAGGACCACCATCATCAAAACAAGACAGAATTTGATTGATGTGGCTTACTTTGCAACAAGCAAATAAATTTTTCTTACTATAATGTATAGTTATGAACCACATAATGGCATTTCAGTCAACAGTGGACCATATACACAATAACCCACTAAGACACTGCCCAGTGACATACTAGCCATCCTAGTTTATATAAGCACGCAGTATGATATTCACACAATGACAAAATTCCCTAATTCTGCATTTCTCAGAACATAGCCCTATCATTAAGTGATACATGACTACACACACACACACACACACACACACAAATACACACTATATATATATATATATATATATATATATATATATATATATATATATATAGATGGATCTTAAATGTAAATAGGTTCAAATAGGTTGGAAATTCAGCTTTGGGCTTCAGTTTCTCAGCCAAGCCCTAAAAAAAATTCATTTTCTTTTTCTTTGTCTCAGTATTCTCATTCATAAACTGATAGAAAACTAGTACCACTCAAAAGCTAAGTGATTGATCCTGATCACCATCTTCCAATGATTTGGATGGCTTCCCTGATAGTAACACTTTTTCATGACTCTTTCTATAAAGAACGTTGCTCTATAGTAGTTATCAAAGATCTGCAGATAAACATCTGTGCATTCTTCCCTGAGAGTCTGCTACAACATTCCTAAAGCCATTGGTGGAAAGAGAGTATTTGCCAAATATCAAAGAATTTTCTAAAAGAGAGCTGAATTATTTGCATACTATTTTAGAAGCTACCTATCATTGCTGGATAAACTTCAGACATATTTCAATGGAGGTGCACTTTTCAAGATAATGAGATTTTACTCTTTGTTGCTGAGTAAAGTGTGGTCAACCTGAGAAGGCTGGTCTATGCCACATGTACCCTAAGCACTATCACTCCTGTGTTCAACTAAAAGGCTTGAAATGATAAAGGAAAGAATGTATAAGGAAATAGAGAATTTAAAAAATATATTATTTTCAAAAATATATTAAAATAATATGATAGATTTTTCTAAAGCTCTATGTATAGCCGAGGCTCTGCAAATACATATACCACCAAGAGTGATGGTTCCCTAGGTGGAAAGGAATGAATTGAATGGGGGAAATCTGATTTTAGCTTTATCTCTCTCAATTTTTACATGAAAATAAAATTTGTGTATTACTTGAAAATGGCTGTTTAAAAGGAAACAAAGAACAAGAGAAGCTGGTGGATTCAATTCTAGAGAAAACCCAAGGTTGAGATCCTGGGCCCAACAATCCTAATCGTATGGGAAAGCAAGGTGGGAAAAGAGGAGTGGGCACTTCCCACCGTTTACCGGATCGTTTCTTTGACTTCGAAGAGCCCTTGGATGACTTTTTGGGCTTCTTTATCCGTTGGTATTTCAGAGCCTCCAGCCTCTCAGGTGCAGCAGCATTCCCGGGTACAGGTGGAAGTGTTCTGCAAGGGACAATTAGAGAGGCACAGGTCAGCTCCCAGATGGGGGAGCTTTGCAAGAGGGGCTGGAAGAAAGCCAAAGGCAGCCGTAGAAGGATGGAGCCCAGGGCTATGGGAGTCCGAGGTGTCCACAGTGGCTCCTTGCCACCTGCCTTCCTATTGCTCCTGGAAAGGAAAAAAACCAGAAAACTGCAGTGGCAGGTGGCCTACCTCAGATGCAAGCCAACCTGTAGTGCAATCAGAAGACCCTAGGAAAGGGAGAGAGAGACTTTAATAGTCAGCTCTGTCACAGAGAAGTCAGGCTGGGATGAGCAAGTGTCAGAGAAAGGTGGGTTCAACATCTGCAGTTCTTTCCTAGAAATTATCACAATCAAGACCTTTAACTGAAAAGTAAAATAGCAGTTTAAAGTGGAAGGAGGTGAGCAACTCTAATCACAATGAAGTATTCTGTCTCCATAAAAGGGAAGGGCTAAATGAGAAACCCAATGCCCAGTGAGATGAAAGCTCCACAAACCCATCTTTGTTGGACGACTTCCCTTCTGTGTGCAAGATTCAGCCAGAACCTCACAGGTAATAGCAACAAATACTTGTCACAAAACAACCTTTTCAGCAGGGGTGTCTACTTGACCCTCTGCAGACTTGGCTGGTTTCCTCAGTATTGTTTGAAAACAGAAGAGGGTAGAAGTAGATTATGACAGTGTGTCCAATCTACAGCTTCATGAAGCCCTTGCTGTCTGTAACAAGTATCCAGTGAACTCTATAAGATCAACAGAGATTCCAAGGTGGCTGGAAGAGGAGACCCATGTAGGTAGGTCCCTCTTTCTCCATCCATTTGGGGTATGCATTTTGTCATTTGCCTGATGGATTGACTGCATGGTGAGGACACAGTCAACCATTTAACCAGAGTCCATCCAAATGGTAGCAAAGTGAGCTGAAAGGACAGCAGCATCTGATAATCGGTGCATGGTAACAAGAACATTTCAAGAGTTACAAAAGAAGAAATTCTAGAAGACATGTTATCAGTATCATTTCTTCTCAAAGCAAGCCAACTTGGAGCCTGAGGAATAAAGGAGGACACTCTTTCCTTTATTATTAAAGAGACACGAGGCACTCTTTCTTCCCACCAGTGCTGGTATTAGGAGGTGATCAGGGAAGAAGGGACATTCTGGGCCATGTCAGCAGAGATGACTCATATTCTTTCCCTCTTTGGCCTCCCCATCTCCCTCCCTCATTTCCATCACAATCAGATTTTAGTAAATCCTGATCAAAAGACAATCTTGTGAGGTCCAAAGAAGTTCTCAAAGGTCAGCAAACAATCTGAGGTTGAAAAAAAAATGAGAGGGGGATGAAAAGACTGCAGCCTCATCTCCCCAACACTGGATGTCCCTGTGAGCATGAGGGAAGAGAAAACTTACAGGCAGGCGTATGCAGTGAAGCTTCTGGTCTCTCTGCTGTAGGAATTGGCAATGAAATGACCTCCATCTCCTTTGATGGATGTCACCATTCTGGAGTCTTTTAGTGCATTAAGTATCAAGAAAGCTCCTTCAAAGTCCAAGTCAGAAACAACGTCTTGGCTCTCCATAGCTCCTGACAGCAGCCCACACACACATCTCATGGAATAGTAATCCTATTCACATCAGAAATCGATTTCTCCCCCAAGACCCAATATGCTAATGTCTCATCCTTCCTCTTGGACAAGCCCCAGAGTTTACCCATAGACACCTTCTACCATAGTAACTGCTGGAAGGGATTTAGAAAGGGTGGAGATGGCAAGGGTGGAAGAATTCTGCATTCCATGGCTGGGAGAATGCCCTCACCCCCTCAGCCTTGACCCAGGCTTTTTCATGCTGCCTAAAAAGAAAATCAAAGATACAAATCTTCCTGCTTGATTCGCTCTATCTCCTTGTCCTGTCCAGCCTCTTCAGAAAGACCATACAAACTGAGGAATGTATGGTCCAAAGAGGCATATAACAGGCAAGAATAGTGTTGTCCAGCAGGATCCTGAGTGACCCACAGCCAGACAAGGTTCTCAGTTACCCCGGGTTATAGGCAGGGCAGTGGATTAAGCATCAATTTTCTCCTCCTCTCCACTGCCGAAGAGCAAATTCCACTTGCCTGGGTGCACCACTTGCCTGGTGAGATACTGTGGATGGGAGGTGGAAGAAATCCACTCATGTATGCACTATGACCAAAGAAAAGGTTAAGTCCATCCTGAAGTCAGGTCACAGACCATTAGAGCAACTGACATAGGGCACCACTGAAAATTCCTTCAAGCCAAGTGAAACTTCTATGGGAATATTATTGCTACAATCAATATATTACTACTACTATCATCTTTATCATATAGCATTATGTACCACTTACCATGCTAGGCACTGTCTTATGTTCTCTACTATAGACAATATTATAATATTATAATAGTCTTTAATTTTACAACAACCCCCCAGAGATGAATACTACATTGATTTCTATTTCAGGTGAAGAAGCTGAGGTTTGGAGAGATTGAGCGATTTATCTGATAACCCAGTGTTGAGGAACCAAGCTGAAACTCTTTAGCATTACACTATACTGCTCTTCAAATTTCTTTTCAATAAAAAGAGGCACAGAAACTATAACAGAATGAAAACACTGTTTTTACACCAAACCTGAGAAATAATAATAATAAACCTTGTGATGCAATAGATGCTAGTTACTAACACGCTCTACTTCAGTGTCAGAATCAGGATAAGACAAACTAGGGATGGGAAAACTGACTAAAGTTAAATCATAAGGCAAAATTTTCCAAATAAGTCAATGGGATGAAGATGCTCATCTACCCTGGAGTAACAGCCAAACCCAGCCCCTCCAAGACACATGTTTCCCTCTTGCCATGGCTCCTGGCTCAGGGCTTGGCCACTTGAGAGGAGAGGGCTCCTGGGTGCACCAGGATCATCGCCTAATGCCAGAGGAAAAAAATAATAGCAAGTGTCTAGCAGGACAGGTGGATGGAAGCGGACAGGCAAAAGTGTCTACATTTGGCAAATTATACAGAAAAGAAACATAAAATGTGTTCTGAAAGACTTTACTAGCAGCATAGAAAGCTGTCTAGCATCAAAATCAAAATGCTTCCATTTTTTTAGCAAGGGTGACCATGTCCCCTGCTAACATCGAGCCCACTCGGTGCCTTTCCCATTAGGGAGCTTCTGGTACAGATGCCTCAACTAAGGAGCTGGGGTTAAACAACTCCTTCCTATCCCTGGAATAAAGCTTTCCAATAAAACTGAGTGTGACCTGTAGAAGATCCTGTTATGCAACAAAACCGAACCCTGGGCTGCCCAAGAAGTTGAGTTCCTAGTTCTCCTTCCGATCAGCCTAAATATTTCTAAATACACAAGAATGCCACAGACTCTGGGATTCTTCTCCCAGGAAAATCAATGAAAGGGGACCACTAAGGAACAAAGGCTTCAAAGCCTACAGGGGTCTCTGGATCTTCCATTTCCCAAAAATCAGTTATTGTACCAATATTTTTGTTTGTTGGAATTGTTTGTTTGCTTGTTGGTAGTGGAGATCAAACTCGGAGGCATTCTACCTCAGAATGCCTTTTTAAATTTTTTTTACCCTCACTCCTTTTTTATTTTCCATTTTGAAATAGGGTCTTGCTGAGTTGCTGAGAATCTTGCTAAGCTGCTGAGGCTGGCCTCCAATCTGTAATCATCCCGTCTCAGCCTCCCAAGTACTGGATTGCAGCTGTGTGCCCAAATACCCAGCACCTGGGGTTTTCTTTACTTCCTATTCTCTTCTCTCTTTTTCTCCTTCTCCCTCTTCTCCCCAAAAATGTCCCACCAAACCCTGATAATCACACCCATTTAACTTAGGAGGTCTTTTTTTGTTTCGCTCTCTGCTTACCTATAGTAGCAGGCAAACCTCGTGACAGGAAAGTCAAAATCCATCCAGACACTTTTTCTGTCGGCACCCTACAACCTGACCATTACAACACTGTTCTAAGTCCCCAGACAATAGGCAGGGCCGTGATTTCTCTTCACTGTCCAAGAACAAACCCCATTGTCTAGTGAGATATTGTGGATGGGAGGTGAAAGAAATCCACTCATGTATATGCTATGACCAGGGAAAACTCAAGTCCATTCTCCATGTACCCCATGGACAACTGGGGCACACAGGTCAGCACCAACCCAGCTTGACCACAAGATGGTCCCTCTGGGCAGGGGCGGGGCACAGACCAACTGCTCTACCTCAGAAGTTGGGAGAGGTTTGTATCCAAATGGGGGCTCCTTCCTACATGCACTTAGCAAAGGGGGCTGCATCCTAGACTCCAGATCCCCTCTACATCACTGAGGTCATGACAGATATTAAAGGGAAGACGGGATTACACAGAAATGTGAGAAAAGGACACTACCAGCATCACATGGGAACTGAGCGATTAGCTCAGCAACCCCAGCAAGCCACAGAAGGACAGGCCCACACAACACAACTCTCCACACTGAGATGGGAGTTGGGAAGAGGAGAAAAAGGGGAGAGAGAAAAGAGGGGAGGAGGGGCAGGCAACAACAGGTATGGCAGAAGGCACAGGAAAGAAGTTGAAGGGAAAAGAAACAGAGCGAGAACGAACGTAGACAAGAGGTGTGACAACTTCTCCAAGCAAGACCAAGTGGGGACACATGCAAAGGCTCAGCATGAAGACAGCATCTACAGAGGAGTCTGCCGTCTCCCCGGGCCCCACAGCTGCTGTGCCCAGTGAGATTCTCAGCAAGCAGGAGAGCGAGCAGAGGCTCCTGTTGCCCAGCACCACGAAGGTCTAACTCGGAGGATGTGGAAGGAATTCATTCTCCTAGGCTGGGGATGCTGGCCAGGACCGGGACAGGAACAAGGGTCCCTCATTGCTGCCCCTGGTTTCTGGGTTTGCCACAGCAGTGATAGGATAGCTGGGTTCTCTCAGATCTAGCATGGGGAAGAAGAGGGGTCACTAGGAAAACAGGGGATCAGTGGAGCTGAGAGGGGAGTCATAACTGAGGGACAGTGGGGAAGGTGGGGAAGGAGCAGGATGGCTAGTCACCCTCTCTCTGCAAAAGCATCCATCTAGGAGGTGGCACCAGGCCTGTGGAGCAGGTGAGCTCGTAAGCAGGTGCCTGCACCACTGGTGCCTGCAGCAGGGCACCCAGTCAGCCTCGTGGCTGCTGACAGTTTTACAGGTTGTAAAGACATGTCAAGGCCCTCCCTCCTGGGGGAGGCTACTCTTATGATGGAATGTGATTTATAGTCCAGAGTTGGGAAAATCAGACTCCCTCCACATGGCGAGGTGGAGATGGAGCGCAGCTACATCTCACCTGGGGAAACCAAAATGCCCAGACAGACGATCTCTTCCCCCATCAGGGTATTGGGTACAATGTGCATGCTCCCAGCTGAATGAGCAATGGAGCCCGTGGCAAAAAGAAGTAGCTTTTTAGATAATTGCATGAGAAGGCAAGGCTTGTTTAGTGTCCTGAGCCTCTTTAAGAGACTTGATGGCCCCGACAAAGGCCACATTCTTTTGGCCTCCTCCTTGATGGATGTTAAGAGGAGGAGTCGGACAGGCAGGGCAGGATCATGCAGTCTGATCCATGGGCTTCTCACCTCTTCCTTCTTCCTGAGGGAGGCTCTTTCCAAAACCCTCTCCTAAGAGCCTGACCCAAGGGGGTCAGCATAGCTCTTACAGGGATCTTGAAAGGAATTTGAATCCAAGGGCAAGGTCATATTTCAGTCCCTGTAATGACCTTGCAGAAGGCAAGGGGCACGAGGAAGTCATGCCATTTAAGCCATTCTCACCTGACATGACTGGAGGCCACTGACTGAGGAAGACCTAGATGCTGCGGGGAGCTCTCTGGGCTCCTTGATAACCTATTACTATGATCCTAAGAAGGGGGTCAGGGATCAGCAACCCCAGGGGAAGATCTGAGTCTTGGTATAGTGGGCGGGAAGGTGGGAGACATAATGACTGAGGCTGCTGGGAAAACAGGGCAGAGGAGAGGGGCTGGGAAGATGGTGAGGAGAAGGTTCTGGATATTGGTGTAGGGCAGATAGGTCCCTGAGGGTGGAGATGCAAAGCAGACCGTGGGCATCTGGGGTCCCTCGGGTGCATGCAGGGCCCCAGGCTGCTATGGGAGGCTCTGGGTGTGTTGGCAGCAGGATGAAGGAAATCTGAGTGAGAGCATCTGCAGGGGGTTCTGGGAAGGGCTGGCCGTGGACCAGGAGTTTAAGCTGCAGCTAGGCAGTGCCTGGGCGCAGCCTGCAGGCAGCTGGAACAGCCGGAGCAGCAAGATGTGGGGAACCCAGAAGCCATGGGAACGGCAGCTGACCCCCACGGGGCAGTGAGGGGAGGGGGTTCAGATCCCCTGTCCAGGAAGCGATGGCCCTGCCGAAGCCCCCGTCCGTCTGCCCGCCCCCGCCCACCCGGCCGAGGAGCTCCCTTACCTATTGAGCTGAGGAGAGGCTTGTCTCGACAACACTGCCCAGATAGCTGAGATCAATCAGAAACAAAGCAGTTACCAACACCGGCCAGGGGGAACCACCCACGCACACCCAGAGGGGAGGAAGGGGAGCACAGCGAGCAGAGACCCACAGGCCAGGCCAGAGAATGGGGTGAGGGAGGAGAGAGAGACGGAGAACCAGACGGTACGATGGAACAAAGCAGGTGAGGCGCTGCACAAAGCACAAACAGGGTGGCGGCGGCACCTCGGCACCTCCGGCAGACAGAGGGGCCCTAGCTACAGCTCTCTCACCTCCCCCAGGAGCGCCCCGCCAGGAGCACCAGCACTGGTACTGGATGAAGGTGAGCTTGCACTTCCAGGTACCAGAGAGTGGAAGGGAATGGGGGCAGGGGAGGGCTCTGGGCTCCCTCCTCCCCACTGCCTCCCATCCCCTACCACCAGGCCAGCCTCCTCTGGAACTCTGCTCCCCTCCACAGGCGGCTACATCAAGAAGAGAGACCGAAGTACTGAACCAGAGAGAAAGAGAAAAAGCAAGAGAGAGAGAGAGAGAGGGAAAGGGGGAGAGGGAGAAGAGGAAGGAGGGAGGGGTTTGAGGGGCACTAGAGTCGTGGCAGGCTCTTCTGAGCAATTCAGGTCAAACCAAAGGCGATGGAGAAGGAAGAAAGGTTGACAGAGACTGACTGGAGAAGGAAGGCAGGGCAAGGAGCAGGAGGGGCAGAAGGAGGGCAGGACAGAGAGACAGGGAAGAAGAGGCACAGACAGGCGTCCAGGCCGACTCTGGTACCTGGAATACCAGCTGCTACAGATTAGAGTGTGCTCTCTCAGGCGGGCTGATCGCAGGAGCTTGTCTGTCTGTCTGTCTCTCTGCAGCTTCCTGCGAGGCACACAGGTGGGGATGGGGGAAGTGGCTCACAAGGCCTGAGACTGTCCTCCCAGCCTCCAGGTGCACCCTTCCTGGAGAGGCCGTGGACAGGCCTGAAGTCCGGCGCTTACTAAGACTACTAAGGGGCAGGAGCTTGGGAACAGGCAGCCCCTGACCTGGTGGTCCGGGGCAGGAGGGGCTCCAAGGTCCTGCTTAGCAAGGAAGAGGGGCCGAGGAAGAGAAGGAGACTGGAAACAGGGTCTGTGGACAACTCCAGGGAACCACCACCCAGTGCCAAGATCGCAGGGACACGGAGGGCCTGGACTTCAAGGGCAGCACTCACAGAAGTCATCTCTGATATGCCATGTCCCCCTCCCCTTCTCCCAAGCTTCCCACTATGCTGTGGGCCTTCTGAGCACACTGGGCTGAGTGGAGAAGGTCTCCAAAGCTTCTGCTGGGATACCTGGGCAGATAAGCCCCGCCTTGCCCCGGTGCCATTGCCACGGCCAGAACTCCTGCCGAAGAGATGCTGCAGCATGTCCAACAAGCCCTGTCATTGGGGTGATGGAAGGGTGGCTGGCAGGGCGAGGTATGGGGGGAAGGGAGCTGACCAGGTGAGGAGGGCAGGAGACAGCTCACACTTACCCTGAAGTAGGTAACGTTGTTGGGGGCTCTGGTCGGAGCAGCTCCTCCCCCATCCTCCGAGGGGAAGGTGTCTGTCCAAACACATCCAAGTTGTCCCCGGGCGCTGCAGGGGCAGGGCCCGGTGGAGGGGAGGGGTAGCCAGTGGCCAGAGTGGTAAAGCCCATGGCGGGCCGGTAGCTGGGGCTCCCGCTGCGGCTGCTCTGGGAGGGGGAGCCCGTGGACGGTGTGGACTTGCGAGAGAAGCTGACCGCAGCTGGCGGCTGCAGGGTAATCTCTGACATCTCCGCCTGCTGTAGGAGGCCTGGGCGAGGCCGGGCCCGGGCGGCGAGCTCGGGGGAGCCAGTGCGGGAACTGAGGGGGCTTTGGGTCAGAGGTGAGAGCCGGGAGGGCTGTAGCACCACTTGATGTAAACTGGGCTCGGCACGCCGGGCCTGCCGGGGGCTGGGCCGGGGCCGGGGCTCATACCACCGGGTGTCCAGGCCAAATGTGCTGGGGCCGCCATGCCCCCCCGGCTCTGCCGGCTCGGGGTAAGGCAACACGGGTATGCCCATACCTTGGCTGGTATGTCTTAGCTGCCCTTGGCTCACCAGAGGTTGCATAGGTCTGTCCTGCCATTTGGTGGCGGGGGGCCCTGGGACAGGGCCCCTCCCAGGTGACTTGCCTGCCCAACCCTTTGGCGCCTCCAGAGACAGTATGCCTGGGTAGGCCGCGGGCACCTGGAGGGAAGTGGGGGGCAGTCCTCGGGGCAGGCAGGCCTTGGGCTGCAGACTCTCGGCCACATCACAGGGGTGCAGCTGGTGAGGGAACATCATGGCTGGGGTTTCCAGCCCCCCGAAGGGGAATTCTGGCCGGCCCCAGGGCTCAGGAGAGCGCCCTCCTGTGGGTGTTTGAGTCAAGGGGAGCGTGCTGTTAGAAGCGTTCTCTCCGTTTTCCTCAGGGATGGTGGGGTGGCCGAAAGGCCCCTCAGTGTGCAGGGGTGGGGATGACATGACCGAGCTCAAGGGGCTGCCCACCTCCGGCATGTAGAAGGGAGGTGGCTCCACTTCACCAGGGCTGCTGCTGCTGAGGTACCCATAATACTGGCCATGTTGGAAGGGCCGGGGGGCGGGGGGCCTAGCTTGGCCAGTGGCCTGGAGCCGACCTCCCAGGCCACTGGAGCCCTCCAGCCCACGGGGCTGGAAACGAGGGCTGTACGCTGGTGGTGGCAGGTAGGACTCCTGACTGGAAGACAGGGGCGTCAGCTGGGACTTCAGGGCAGCCACAGATGTGGGCACCAGTGGGTCTTCGTTCTCCTCGTCTGACTGACGAAACTCAGGGTACATGTCAGTCTCTTCCGCAAAGGGGAAACCCTCGATGCGCCGGCTCTTCATGGAGGGCTCTATCTCTGAGGGGTCCATCACAAAGCGGCCGTCGGGACCCCTGCTGATCAGCTCAATGGGGGTCGTGGCCTCTGCCTCAGCCTCTGCTTTGGCCACACTGTATTTCTTGCTGCTGATAGCCCTCTTGGTCTTTTTGTACAGGGACAGCTCCTTCTCCCGGGTGGGGCTCAGCATCCTCTTGGCCACGGGCTGGCCCTGGTCATCGGAAGACTCAGATGGGGCCCGGAGTGTGCGGATGCTCTCTGGACTCACTTTACCGGAAGACAAGCTGTGGGGAGAACAAGAGAAGGGGGGGGGGGGCTGAGGGTGTCATGAACTGGCCTAGAGCCTCTTTTCATTCTCCTAACAAAAACCAGCCAACTCCTAGGAAGGCTAACATTAAAGAAAAACAGCAGGGATGAGATGAATATGGCAGTAAGAAATACACTGGCCAATTCTCAATTGTCTAGACATGCATTGTCCATTTCTGGAATAAACACCCACATTGCCACTTTTTTCCTGGCCTGCTCCTATATTTGGCATGGTCTGTCACGCTCTAAGTACACCTACAACTTCATTCCCAGGTTTTTCAAGAAATGCAAGCTCATTTAATACCAACTTAAGCAAAACATATCATGAAGGCAAATCTGTTAGGACAGAAAAAAATTAGAGAGGTACATTGCAAGGCTAAAAAAAAAAAAGATGTGACCCACTTGTTTGGATTATCTATACTTCTGCTCCCTCCATCTATGTGAACAACTTAAAGTTAACATAGAAGCCAAGCAACAGAAAACAGCTTAGAAACACAGAAATGGGGTGGAGTGAAGCAAACTGTCCCCATGTCTAGCTCCCCCTCTCCCCACATACCGCCAACAGCCAGAGATACTTACGGAGACTCAAGACTCTTCCTACAGTGAGTGATGGAGAGCGGAGGGTCTGGAAGGAAAAAGGAAGAGAGAAAGCCCACTGAGACCTGCATCTATAATAACCCAGCATCCCATGCCCAGGTGTCTGCAGGGAGGACCAAAGCAAAGCTACACAAGGTAAATACCACATTCCTATTGGTTCCTATGTATCCAGCTATGTGCACCACCAGCCCTGCCTTCCCTCCAGCTCTGTTATCTTCCGACTCTCCCTACCACCTTCTTTCCTCCTCCCTATTTCAAGTCAAAACCCACTGGCAGCTCTGCCCGCAAGATCCCAGTTTCCCTGTTTCCAAAGAGGCCTTGCTACAAATGGCCCATCGCTCCTGATTGGGAGCATTTGAAATGGGGCCAGGTAGAGAAAGGGGAGGGGGCAGACACCCACCTTTTTTTCGCTTGAGCTTGCGCTTGCGCTGCTTGTTGACAAAGCAGGCGGCCAGAGTGCTGAACAGGATGGCAGCTGCCAAGAAGCAGATGGTAGCGACAATTCCAGCCAACACAGGCCGGGCCAGCCCGTCGTCAGTCAGGTCTGGCTGTGGGAAGATGTCTGCAAGGAGGTCCAGAGAACACTGGTGGATCCCATCCCTCAACATAGCACCCCCCACCCTCTCTGACACTAGGTCCCCAAGTACTGTGCCCTACTGTTATACAACAGGCAATGCCCAGGATCCACCCCCATGCTCAATTCCAACATATGAAGAGGGTCATATGGTTCGTAAGACAGAGTAAAAGAGATGGTCCAGAGAAATCAAGTAACCTCTACACAGCTCATAAAGAAGAAACGATCACTGCAATAATCACTTCTTTCTAATGCTTTACATGTTGCAAAATACACAAATGCATCCTATCAGTTCCTCTCCCATTAACTCCAGGAGGAAGACAGAACACACTAAGTGAACTGTTCTCAGTCTCTAAATGAAAACCCCTGATTTGCTGAGTTCGACTTGTTCCAGCTGCTCTCAGCATCCAAGCCAGATCCCAATTGTTCTAACTTTCAGTCCAGAATTTCTGGTGTTCCCCTATGCTATATCTGAAAAATGAGAGCCCAGAGGTGTAGGTACCTAGAGTGTAAAGTACTAGAGAAGGGAGAGGCACTGTTGCAATAGAGTTCAGACTCAGCCATTTTCTAAGTCATTCCAGGGCAGGCATATAGCTTTCTGCAGCAAGGATAAGCAGGCCCTGGCCCTCTAAGCTATAGACGAATGCTAGAGCTAGCAGGGATGGCAGAGACAGCCCGTTTCTCTCACTTTACAGGCAAAGATCTGAGCCAAAATTCACAGAGCTAATTCTAATGTCAGAAATGGGACTGGAACCCCAGTCCACTGTATCATCCTCAAAGGACAGTTGCATCAGTAAGTGCCACTCTTCAGGTTCATCAAAGGGAAAAATCAATATATTGTGATATAGCTGGCCAGATTTCATTGCTATGTCAATGATAATAATGGATAAAAATAACCCAAATTATGCTGATGGTTCGAGCGGAAAACAAATGCCGCAGCCTTTGGAAACAGGGTCTTAAATACAGGAGGTGCTGAGGTAGCGTGTCCTCATCACCTGTGTGGAATTATCTGAGTAGGCATGTTTCTTTTCAGGAGCCAAGCAGAAAGCCACTGAGCACAGGATGGTTCACGGAAATGAACCCACAAAATGCTCCAGCCTTCTACTGTGGCTTTGACTACGACTTCTGTGTTCCTCCATCTCTCCAAGTCTTCCCTGGAGAGAAGCCAAGACAGAAGTGAGCTGGGTTCTGCTGCCTATAGGAGGTAACTCTGTCTTACAAAATAAGTCCCAAGGTGCCTCATATATGAAACACAAACCACACTCCGCCTCTCCCCCAACTCCCATGCTCCCTGGCAGCTCTGGTTTCCCCTCCCCCAGCCTGCCTGCACCTGCACTTTTGTAACACTATCGGGCTTGCTGCCTGAGCTTTTGGCCAAGATCCTTGGCCCCTGATCCCTAAGGCCTCTGTACATGCTGTGCCCAAGGAAATAGTGTCATGGCTTGCTCATTAAGCAAGAGCCTCTTCCAGACTGAGGACACCACTTCCCTGGGAGAGGGACTCTGCTATGTTTCAGGAACTGGAGCTAGAGAGAAGATGTGTAGAAATGGGACCAGTGCCAACAGAAAGAAAGATAAATGGATAAAATGCTAGGGAGTTGGCTTTATTTAGCCTGAAAACATCTAGGGAGAGGAAGGAAGGCAGAGAAACAACACCAAACAACAATTTTCCAAATAAAAGCCACATAATTATAAAGAAGCCTATAATAGGCATCCAGCAAATACTTGTTGACCTGCGGCGTCTTCCCCGCAATGCATGGCCCCACCCCCATCACAGAGCACAGCTCTAGAAGAAGCAGGAAGCAGAGCACCAATAGTTTTTGTTGTTGTTGTTCGTGTCTGGAGATGGAACCCAGAGGCATTTGACCTCCGAGCTATACCTCCTGCCCTATTTTTTATTCCTTATTTTGAAACAGGGTCTAAGTTGCAGAGGACCTCACTAAGTAGCTGAGGCTGTCTGCGAACCACGATCCTCTGGTCTCAGCCTCTCGAATGCTGGGATTACAAGCATGCATAACCACACCCGGCTACCAATAATTCTTGAACCAAGTTCTTTTTGAGCACTGTAATGAGACAATTTGTTGAACTTCTTTCTGTGGTTATCCTATAGAACTGTGGAAAGCCCACCCCTTTAGTGGGATAAAATGCTATGCATGAATCTGCCAAGCTTCCAAAGTGCTGTGGCTCATGCAGTTGCAACTAGATACCTTAGTTTCCACCCAGCCTATCCTCCTATGTTAGGTGTTTCACAAAAGGACTCTTGCATGCAGCTCTGGGGCTTATGTCCCTATAGTTCTAGCAGAACCCCTGACCCCAAAGTACCTGTGCTGGAGACGCCGGCGATGTTGCTGGGCTCACTGATTAGATCCTGCATGACGGCCAAAACCCGGAATTCATACCAGGTGTCCTGCAGCCCAGGGATAATACCCAGTCAGCCAAGGGTCCTGAAACAACTACTCCCCCCACTACTACAAATCCCACAAATGACCTCTACAGAACAGGAGACCCGAGGCACCAGGATGCTGGTAGTATTAGTAGTAAGTGAGCACTAGCATTGGCCAATGGCTATGGTATAAATATTCTCACCATGACTGATTTTAAGTTATGGACATGAGGTCACTTAGAGAGTTGTAAAGATAAAGGTACAATGGATTCTCAAAAGCCACTGTGGGCCAATTCCTGCATGCCACTAAATGAGCATCCAGGGAAGCAAGAGACAGAATGATAGTATAAGACTCTATCTATGAGATAAGCTACTTGCTTCCTCTCCTAAGATGGACATTCACATATAAGGGGGTCATCTGGGAAAAGAGACAATGTATTTTCCTGCAGGAGCTCTAAATTGTTAAAGTAAGGGTCCTTTGTTGGGCAGACCCAGAAGACAATCCTTCTGGGACCTCCTCTGCCCATCCTCATCAGAACCCAGTAAAGTGCTGTGGTCAGTGTTCTGATGATACATCTTGGCCTCTTGCTCTACCCTGCTGGCAAGTCCCCAGTGCCACCCAGCTGGCCCTCAAACTGGCAGACCTCAGCTGATGTGACCCGAGTAGTCTAAACCACAGCAGCAGATCTGGAAGTGTCCAGGGATGTGAGTGAGGAGGTACAGTGCTCATTTTGACCTCATGCACCTGAGTTGAGTCACTCAAAGCTTCAGGTGGCTCTAGAAAGTCTTGTCACTTCTAGAATCTAGGAAGAGGCAAGGAAAAGCAAAACCCTCACCTGTGACAGATCCTTGGCAAAGAATTCTCCTTCGGTGCCTGGTATGGCATCATCTAGCATCTCCCAGCGCTCCCCGACTCTGAACTCCATGACGTAGCGGTCGATGGGGAAGCTGTGATTGGCAGGTGGGAGCCAGGACAGGAGCACACCCTGATGGGTCCGATTGGCTGTGAGGCACCTTGGTGGGGTAACCAGCACCAGGGGTTCTGGAGTTGTAATAGGGAATGCTGTACCCGGGGGAAGGGGGTGAGGAGAAAGAAGATGGCATCAGTAATACCTAGGCAGCTCTGGCATCCCCCACCAGAAACAAATGCATGATTCAGAGGGGAAGAGGATGTCGTCTACAGTAGCCCTCCTGGTCCAAAGTTAGAGAATCACAGCCAGTGGCTCACAGCTTAATGACTCTACTGGCAGAGGTCTAAAGAGCACACATGAGAGAACCAAGTACTTCCTCGAATGTGGAAAATATGGGAACTACAGAAAAGAAGGAAGGCCGGGCGTGGTGGTGCACTCTTGTAATCCCCGCGCTTGGGAGGCTGAGACAGGAGGATCGCACAGGTTCGAAGCCAGCCTCAGCTACTTAGTGAGGCTCTCAGCAACTTAGTGAGACCCTGTTTCCGAATAAAATATAAAATGGGTCTGGGAGAATATCCCAGAGATAGAAAGCCTCTGGGTTCTACCCCTAGTACCACCAAAAAAAAAAAAAAAAGAAAGAAAGAAAAGAAAAGAAAAGAAGGAAGAAACAAATGTAATTAAAGTATAGCCATGCACTGCATAACATTTTGATCAATGCAGACCCATATACGGGGCAGTGGTCCCATGAGATTATGATGGAGCTGGAAAATTTCTATCATCTAATAACAGAGGGACTGCTATAGCTTCATAGAACAACACATTACTCACATGTTTATGGTGATGCTTGTGTAAAAAAACCTACTGTGCTGCCAGCAGTATAAAAGTGTAGCACATAAAACTGTGTACAATACAGAGTGTATAATAATGGCAATAAACAATGATGTTACTGGCTTATATATTTACTATATTATACTTCTTGTCATTAGAGTGTATATGCTTATTTCCAAAAAAAAATTAAAGTTCCCTGTAAACCTTATGCCAGCATCAGCTTCCTCATGTTTACTGTGACACTACTCTTGGGCTGTACCATCTAGGTTTGCATAAGTACACTCTACAATGTTCACACAAGGACAACATTACCTAACAACACACACCTCAGGGATCCTCAGGTTGTGTCCCTGCTGTTAAGTGACATATGACTGTATTTTCAGTTTTCTCCCCAAGAGCTAAGAAAATTTTCTTATGGAACATTGTTCACTCTTTCAATTACCTTCTTGGCCTAGAAACACAAAACGAGGCCCTGCACAGGCACTTTGGAGCTGGGAGTGAGCGCCCTGCCCCTCTACGCACACTTGAGGTTTATGGGAAGGGGTTCTGGGAATGGAGGCGGAGCTGTGCTCCCCACTCAACCTGGAAAAAGCCTGTTTGCCAAAACCCCCTGGGGCCTTAGAAGAGAACAAACAAAACTGCAGCCAGGCAGTACAGAAAGAAAAAGGATCCCAGTCTCCCTGCACACCCACGGGACATGCAAACATGTGGCCTAGTGATGAAGGGCAAAATACAATACCCCTTCCTTCCATCTGAGGATGCAAAAAGAATTTGGACAAATGTACTGTGATATGGGACCAGGAAACCCCTGAAGAAGCACATGACAAACCCTCACTCAGAGAGCAAAAGAACTGCTCTAGAGAGCACTTAGTAAGTATTGGGTACACACTACATTCTAAACCATAACTCCAGATCATCACCATCATCATCTTTGTCTTTCCCAGCTCTGCAAGGGAACAGCCCCAGGCACACCCGCCCCAAGCCCTCACCTAAAGTGTTCACAGTGACCACTTCACTGAAGGCGCTGGTTCCCAGCTTGTTCTGGGCCAGGACACTGAACTGGTATGCAGTCTCAGGTTCCAGGTTGTCCACCAGCAACCAGCTGGGGCCCGGTGGCACTGACAAGGACAGCCAGTCATGGGGCCCAAACTGTGCCCGCTTCATCCTGGCCAAAAGAGAGAGAGAGGATGGGGGACAAGGGGTGGGGTGGGTCACACTGGAGAGAAGAGTGCACATGCAAGGTCCTCAAGGAGAAGGCAGTGGGAGGACAAACACTGCCCGGTTCAAGGACAGGAAGAGGGATGGCCAAGGCGGGAACCTGCCCGGCTCTGGCTGGGCAACCCTCATGATGCCAGACCACCCACCACCACTGGAACCTCTCATTCATAAAGTGGCCCTCAGGTGTAAATCACACTGAAGACACTGGCCAGATCATCAATTGCATTGTGGGAGAATCCCACACCAGGTACCACCCTACATGTGGGCTCTACCTGGGGAGCAGAGGGACATTAAAAATAAGCAGGAGCAGTTGAGAAATGGCAGGACTAGGAAAAGAACCCAGGTGATTGTGGCTTCCCAGAGAAAACCCAAAGTGTGACCCAGAGTCACCCTGGGAGCTTACTGTCAAATCAGATTTGGATCATGTGAGAATATCCGAGGTATATCCAAAAATGATCAAGGGTTTCCAGATAGTGGGACCAGGACTCCTAAGTACTTGAGGGTTAGAAATAACAGTCCAGGGGAAGATCACATTGTGCATGGAGAGTATGAGACTAGGAGTCATGGTTTTCTATGTTCTAACAGGACCCAAACTCCCAATAGGCAAGTAAGCTATGGGCTGCAGGTGCAGTACTGCCTTGTCACCACTGGGAGGAGACATTATCCTGTGAGATCAGCCCACTCTGCAGCTCAGTGCTGTAACTTAGCAGATGCCCACAGGGTTCCCCTCTAAGTTTAAAGGCTGCTACTGTGTATGCCCAGGAGGGTGAGCTGAGGCAGCAGAAAGCATAGCAAAAAGAGTCTAGCACCAAATGTCTGAGTCAGTACATGGAAAGCTGGAGGCAGTCACAAAGTATGAGACCTCCCCAACCTTGGCACCTGCTCTTCCCCACCCAGGGCCCCCAAGCGAGTGAGCAGAGTATGATAAAGCGATGCAGATGAGCAGCAGTGTGGAGCAGCACCACAAGCAAGGGAAGCCCGGATCTGTGCCCAGCCCTTCCACGCTGGCATTCCAAAATCAGCTCGGCCATGCCAAACACCCTTCCCTAGCCACGCATGTTGCAGCAGCTTCTGGGCGGTGTGGTGAAGAGTCCCCACCCCTTCTGTGGGAGGGGCAGAGTGTTAAGGTCGCAGCTCCCACCATCCAAGTGCAGTTTACGAATGCAGAACTCAAAACACCTGGGATATTCAGCCTGGGAAGGGCCCCAAACCACCAGGACAGGACACAGGGCAAAGTCCCTTCTCAACTTTCCATGTTGGGAGGAGTGTCTCAAGCATCTCCCTGAGTCCCACAGAGCTTCACTCTGAAGTCTGTTTTTTCCTCCTCCCGGCATTCATGCTAAGCCTGGCTAGAAACATGCCGGGGGGGGGGGGGTGGACAGGTCTGGAAAGGACGTGAGGAGGTTTGTCAAGGCTGCTCAAGGATGTCACTAGTGACACCAGGGGCTGAAATTCTTTGCTCAGAACAAGGCCATGGGAAGGAGAGAAATTCACTAGACTTCTCTTTTCATTTTTCCTGAGCCTCCTGGCCCCACCCTGGCCCATGCAGTTTTCATATCTCTAGCTATCCTGAGGTTTGGAGAAAGATTTCTTATCACCACATCTGGCTACATTAATGACAGAGACAGAAACACAACAGACAACAGGTCCCAGAGAGAAGGTGCAGATTATCTAGACGAGACCAGGAAGGTGAGCACCAGCTCTCCATACAGCCTTCTAGAACCATCAGGCAAGGGATAGAAGAAAAATCAAACCTTTCACTTTGGGTCACACTATTTTATAAAGCCCTTAAAAGATCAGGTGTCTCTTCCAGACTCCAGAGGAACCTTGTAATAAAACAAGGCAGGACACAAAAAGCAGGCAGGGGGGGGGGGGCAGTGAGGTAAGTTGGGAAGAGTGCTACAGAGGGTGGCAAAGGCCCAAACTGGCTTCACCAACCTTTGAGATAGGGATACAGGGGTGCCGAGTCCCCTCAGACATCCTCAGTTGCCCATAAGGCCCCAGACACAGTCTGACCTGCAGCCTCCTTGGACCCTCACCCACCCTGGGACTGCCAAGTCGGGCAGGGGAGGAGAAGCAGAGAGCAAAGCATGCGGGGCTGACTCACAGAGGTCCGTACCAAACTGAGAATGTCTGCTCGTAGCCTCCATCATAGCCTGGTTCCCAGGACACGTTGGCAGTTGTCATGGAGACCTGGACCCGGACACTGCCCGGGGCGTGGGGGCTGGTGCCTGAAGACCAAGGGAGACCTCTCAGACTGAAAGGAGCTGAGCCCATTTGCTGGGCCCCCATCATCTTGCTGCAGGGAACCCAAAAAGGTGGGAGCAGAGAAGAGCTAAACAACCCCAAGAGTGGTTAGAGACAAGCAGAGGCTCTGAGGTAACTGGTCCTCCACTCTCCAAGGGCGGGAGAACAAAGTCTAGCCCACTGTGCCATCTAGCATCACCAGTGGGAGAACCCTCAAGCTTGGAAACATGGAATGATAGGCAGCCAGAACTCTCCCCAACCTCATCCCCCCGCCAAACTCCTGAGCTCCTCTGAGGTCCTAGGCAAAACCAAATAGTTTTGCATCCCATAAAGTCCACAGCCTCATGAGAGAGCCACGCTCCACCCCAATGCTGATGTGAGATGGCACAAATGGCAGGTAATATGTCAACTCAGGTCTGATCCCTGTCCTACCAGTTATTAGTGATGTGACACTGGGCAGGAGCACAGTCCACACCAGCCTCCATTCCAACAAATGTAACCTGGGGATATATCAGCTTCCACCTGGGAGGCAGGACTGACCTACCATGCAGACCACTGGGTTCAGAGTCTTAAACCAGTGGCAAATGCTCAGAGCATTGACTGTGGTTACAGTTGTGGCTATTAGAACCCAGGGGAACAGGATATAAGGGGACAGGCTGAAGTCCTGGGACATATGCCTCAAACAATCAGACCAAGGAACAACAGAATATACCAATACCAGTATCTCTTATTTCTGCCCAGTATCCTAGTGCCAGGCCAATCCCAGCTCACTGTCTGGTCCAAGTGCTGCATGGTCCTGCTGTCCTCATCCCAATCCCCAACTGTCCCATAGGCCCTTCCACTCTGAGGCTGCACGGTCCGTGCTGGCCATGCAGCTTCCTCTCCTGTACCATATGCCTGCCTGTCCTGCCCTTACGGAGCCCACAGAGGCTGAGGGCTGCACGTGGGGTCCTCTAGGTCTGGAGTGGGAAGGACCCAGGAGAGATGCCTGCAGCATGGGGACAGTCACCACACAATGTTCCCTAGAAGCCAGTGCCCAGACCCCAGCTGCCCTCTGCCCTGCCACCCAGCCCAGCCGAGGCCACATACCAATGACAGTGAGGTGGGTGCTGGCAGTGATGCTCGTGACCACGTTGGTGGCGACACATTCCCACTCCCCATGGTCCTCCTTGCTCAGGGCACGAAACTGGAGGCTTCCGCTGGGCAGGGCGATGTGCTTGCTTCTGCTGGGTTTCCCTACCTTGGCCAAACAAGGGTGTAAGGGAGGGACAGCAGTGGAGACCAAGGTTAGGAGAGAAGCCCTAGGAGCTCAGGAGTCCAAGGAGAATGAGGATGGTGAAGACCCTCAGCCCACACCCTGCCACTGGCCCTCCTTACAGCACCCACAGCTATGGGACTCCATTCCCCACTTGACATCTGGCCCATGGGAGCAGGTCCAGAGTAGAATTGGCCACTGGGTCCTCCCCCCTCCCCCACAGCCCAGGAGCCTGGAAGCCCAGGTACCTTCCTCCAGGTGATGACAGGAAAGGGGTCCCCTGCAGCCGCACAGGGGATGAGCAGCTCCCGGCCAGCCTCCTGCCTGTACTCCCAGCCTGGTAGCACCGTGAAATACGGGGGGTCCTGGAGTGGGCAGAGGCACATGCATGGAGTGGGGCACTAGGGTGCATGCACTGTGGAGCCCTCAGGCAGCCCTTGGGCCTCACCTTCAGGACAAGCCGTGCAGGAGCCGACTGGCCCATGGTCCCCAGGGTGTTGTAAGGCACACAGGTGTAAGTGCCAAGAGCCTCCTCTGTGGCCTCCTCAATCCGAATGGAACCATCCTCCATCAAGGTCCAACCCAGGTTCTGCCAGACACAGACAACGGGGCAAGAGCAATGGTCAGGGGACACAAGTTCTATCTCCCATTTCAGGCAGGACCTGAGCTGGCCAGACAGCATGAGACAGAAGAGCAGCTACAACCAGAGGGCAGGTGGCACCATTCTCCCCAGGAGAATGGCCAAACTTCTGTCACACTACACAGCCTACAGTAAGAAGCTCTTTGTTTTTCAGGGTCGGTTTACTTGGAGGGATGGGGAGCCCTAGCAGGGAAGCCAAGCCCAGAGCCAAGAACTAGCCTTGCCAGGAGGAGGGGGCCTCTCATCCCAACACCAGCATGCATCAGGCTCACACCTTCTCCACCTGCAGGGGGCGGCCATCCTTGTTCCACTTCACCACGGTGGCTGGCGGCTCTGCATCCACAGGGCAGCGGATATAGCCATGGATTCCCACGGGCACATAAATTACAGGGGGCATGTTGAGGACACGGGCTGGGTCTGGAACAGGGTAGAGTAGATGGGAGAGAATGACAGGAGAAAAGCAGGTGAGAGGTGCAGGCAGGAGGTGACCAGGACAGGCCTTAGACACTTCCTACAAGACAGGGCCTCCCATCCATCTGCCAGTCAGCAAATACTCCCTGCATGGCTTACCAGTGCTGGGGCCACAATCAATAATAAAACCAACAAGGAAGGCCTGCTCTCTAGGGCCAATGCCTGGGGGTCATATGACCAGCTGGGTTGGCCACAGACTTTAGTCTACCCCATCTACTGTTTTAGGAGCTTTGCGCATTTTCTTCTCTCTCTCTCTCTCTCTCTCTCTCTCTCTCTCTCTCTCTCTCTCTCCCCCCCCCTCCAATTTTTTTTTTCTCCGTGTGGTACTAGTACTGGGGATGGAACCCAGGAGACTTCTACCATACTTATTTTTTTATACTTTGTTTGAATACAGGGTCACTAAGTTGCTGAGAGCCTCACTAAGTAGCTGAGACTGGCTCTGAATCTGTGTGATCCTCCTGTCTCAGCATCCCTAGTACTGGGATTATAAGTGTGTACCACCATGCCTGGCTTTTGAGAATATTCAAAGTGTTTAAAGGCACAGCATAGACTGCCCCATATTGCAGCATATAAAGGCCTCTACACACAGATTTTACCTGACTGGCAGAACCCTCAATGTCTAAGACCCTTAGTCCTAAATTCCAAACTCAAAGCCAACATTTGGCCACACCCTTCCCCAACAGCTCCTTATCCTAAGATCTTTCTTGGGAAGTACGCAGTTCACTCTTCCTCCACTTCCTAAGCCAAAGAGCAACATCTATTCTTTTTTTGTTTGTTTTTGTTTTGTTTTGTTTGGTGGTACTGGGATTCCTGGAAACCCTTCTACCTCCGGGCTACACTCCCAGACACCTATTTTTTATATTTTTATTTGGAAACAGGGTCTATTAAGCCAGTGCGGCTGGCTTCGAACCTGCGCGATCCTCCTGTCTCCACCTCCCAAGCGCGGGGATTACAAGCGTGCGCCACCACACTCAGCTGAGCAACGTCTATTCTATGCATGAGCCCCACGCAGGTGTACCCACAGTGGGTAGTTTTCTCCTCTCCCTTCTTTCTGCTGGTTTCCAGCCTTCCTCAGTTTTCCTATCTGACCCTGCAGTTGAAATGTAGAATCAGCCCTGGCCACAGCACAGGGTGTCAGGGACAGCAAGAGTCCCTGAAACCCAGGGATACAGACTGTCACCTCCTCTCTGTTCTCCCCGGTCTCCCTGAGAGCTGCAGAAAAGGATCCAGAACTAGGGAGGCTGTAAGGATGAATGAGCTGGTGCCTTTAAGCATTCTGCGCTCTTCAGAGAACAGCATTACATAAATATCAGGCCGAGCTATATATTTAGACATAGCTTCCTACTTTTGTATGGTAGAGTCTGTTTATTCCCCCTCCAAGGTTTTCAAAGGGTTTATGAATGGGAAATACTCTTGAATACTGCTCTTTAGCAGAAATAAAGATCCTTGTCTCACCCACCTGTAAATCTCACCCCCCTGGATTCTCTTTGAAGGAAGGAAGGAGGTAAAAAAAGGACAAGTGGAGGGGGTGGTAGCACTGGTGCCAGGGAGAGGCGGGGAAACCAAACAGCTCTGTTGGCAGAAGCAGGGCCTACAGCTTCCCGATGGGGCCTGAGTCCTGGTTAGGGTCATGATCCTCCTGGAGGCCACCCATTCTGGTTCTTCTATGCAAGCCAGAGCCACCATCTTGTCCAGGTGCACAGCTGCATCCAGCTTAGAGGGACAGGAGATGCTCCCAGATGCAGTCTGCTCCTTCCTCCAGGCCCTTTGGCTCCAGCACAACTTGGAAACATTGCAAACAACTACTTCCCTTGCTTTTTCTTAATGCAGGTCTGATGGGATATACCCAAAGTCCTGGGCTTCCCAGATCCTAAATGCTCTGAACTTGTACCACAGCATGCAACCAGTCCTTCTGAATTGCAGAGTGAAAATGGAGAGCAGAAGCCTTTGCACCCTCCAGCAGTCATTCCAGAGAAATGAGAAGATGGCATGAGAAAGAAATGAGAGGTTCAATGAGCTCGGCAGGATGTCAGGGTGTCACAACGGCAGATGTATCCAAATGCCCAGTAGAACACCAACTGTTCTACTTCTCTCCAGCTCGTAGGCTGACCTGGGGCCAGCCCTTCTCCAGATCACTATGCTTTTCACCCATGCCACCCCATGCCCTGGGTGTATGCAATTCGTCTATACCAGCCCTCTAATGATGGAGCGACTGTCACCCACAGCAACACTGTGGGGCCTTTGTTGCCTGAGTTACAGGGCCATCTACAAATCAAGATGACATTAATCTTCATTACCCATCCTCCTTTCTTTCTCTCTCTCTCTCTCTCTCTCTCTCTCTCTCTCTCTCTCTCCACACACACACACACACACACACACACACACACACACACACAAACAATGCTCAGCTTGCCACAGGGTGGGAAAGCAACCAACAGCGCTCAAGTATTAAAGATTAGCAAACTGAATTATTGTGCTCACACAGAAGCCCTCAATTGTTTTGGCGTGAGAAGCAGCTCATTCATTTGGATGTCTAGCAGCCCTGGAGAGTGGGAGGAGGCAGCCACAGGGAGCTGGGTTATGGGAACTGGACCAAGGTGCCCCAGCAGGGGGCCCTCTTCCCCTCACCCCGCATGCTGTCCACAGGCAGAAAAGCAGAGAGTGGCTGGCAGAAAAACCATCCAGGCTCTGGCTGGGCCCCTCGGACACCTGAGAACAATCAGCCATAGTAAGTCGTGCAAGGTCCAGAGGTGCGGGCTGACATTCAATGCCAGGACAACCATTCAAAGGCTGTTGTTCCAAGGGGCGATCCTTCAAAGATAAGGTCAGCTTAGCCTCTAACCAACCTGCACTTAAGAGAACCCACACAGTAAAGTGTCAGTTCTCTTCTGCAGACGAGCCCAGTCCCGGCCTCCTCTCCTGCAGGCCCCTTCCCCTCAGTCACTGCTCCACCCACGCTCCCCCCTCCCCACAATCTGGCTAGTGTGGCTTGAACCTTCAGCAACTCCCATTCATGCTCTCCCTCACCCCTACTCACACTGCACAGTCAGGTAAGCCGAGGCCGAAGGCGAGCGCCCCAGGCTGTTGCTAGGGACACAGGTGTACTTCCCAGCATCCTCTGGCTTGACCCGGAAGATGATCAGTGTTCCATCGATCAGGATGCGCACCCTCAGCTTCAGGTCGCTGCAAAGCCAGCAGGCAGACAGGGAGGGAAGGGCAGTTGGCAGATGGGAGAAGGGTGTCCCAGCAGACACCAAAGCAAAGCAGAAAGGGGAGTTGCCTTCACCTCTCCTAGGTGCCACAAAAGAACCCCCATGCTCCCTGGCATTCCCAGGATCCCCCTCTCAAGGCCCCTCTCTGCAGAGATGCTGCCCTGAGTATGATAAGCACACAGATGGGACCACCCCATCTGCAAGTCTCCAAAGGCCATGGGAAACCCCCAAAGTCCCCACTCAAAGTCTTTGTCCCTGGGGAGCTGGAAGCAAGGGGATGCCTGTGCAAGGGTCAGATCAGGGTGCTGCTCACTTCTGGAAGTAGACGTTCTCATCCTGCCAGTACCAGGTGTAGGTGAGGTTGCCGGGATACGCCTCTGCCCGGCAGGTGAGCAGGGCATCCTGGGAGATGTTTACGGTGATGTTCTCAGGAGGGGAAACGATGAAAGGAGGCCCTAGAGAGAACAGGGAACAAACATCACCTCTCCTGATGGGGCAAGGCAACCACACCTGGCCTCCTAGGACAATCTGAGGTGTTCAGGAAGGACACCAGAGGCAGATGCTCCCAGCCATTGTAGGTTCAGTCATCCCCTTGTCCACATCTGCGCCCATGACTCCCAGGCCAGCCAACTCCCTTTTCCCCACCCCACACACTCACACCCCTTTCCTACCCACCCCTCTCCTACAAAGCCCAAGCAGGAGACATGCAGGGAATAGGGAAGCTGCTCCTTTTAAATCTGGAGTGAGGAGCAATGCTCTTGTCTCTGTAGGAGTTAGAGCCGTATGCCACTCAGCAGCCAAAGTGGTGAAGGGGGCAGATGGGGAGAGGAGGCCGGGGGTAAACGGGGTGAAATTCCAGCAGTCCCTGGTGCCAGCTGTCCAGAAACAAGCAGAACTGAGGCCAGCTCTCTCCTGAGAGAGGCAGCTTCCAGCCAAGCTGCAGAGGGACCTCTGGCCCTGGCTGCTGCTCAGCCCTCGAGGCAGGAGTAATGAGAGGCACTGCAGCAGCCCTGTCAGCCAGACATAGCTTCCATCAATGCCCCCGACTCTTCAACAGGCGGAAGGTGGGTAGGCAGAAACTCCTCCATAGGATCCCACACCTCCTGAGCAGTGGGTGTTAGCCCCTTCTGGGGCACTCTGAGGCCCAGGCCAGATATCTTGGCATCTGTGCCAACTGTGCAGACCCCAGCTCTGCCAGACACCCCTCATCTGAAGATTGGACTGAATTCCTAGCTTTACTTATGAATGCTGTCTTAATGGATAGATGATCCAAGGGAAGCCTTCTCTCCTAAGGATATGGAAGGAAGGCAAGAATGCTCTCAAGACAGAAAGAAACCAGAAAACCACTCAGCATGGTGTCTCTCCTTTTCAGGCAGATTAGGGCAAGAAATCTGGCCAGGGAGATAGGCAGAGCACTCTTCCAGCCCTACCCAGCTCCTTCTGGTCTACCATATCCCCATCACACCCAGCTATGCAAACTATCCCTCCTCAGCTCAGTGGATCTGGGGTCCCCTGCAATAGCTCAGGTGATACAGAGGCTAAAAAAAACCCTACCTTGGACAAGCAGGTGGGTTGTGTGAACAGCCTCCCCCTGGATACTGTATGCACGACAGGTATAGGCGCCTCTGTCCTCCCGACTGACTGACGTCACTGTCAGGCTGCCGTCACTCACCTGGGGGCCAAGGACAAACAGCTCAGAACTCCCCTGTGCTCTTCATCAATATGACCCTTAGGTAGGGAGCTACAGTCAGAGAAGCTGGGCTGAAGAAAGTCTAAGGGACACGTGCACGGGGCGATTTTTCCACTGAACCCCAAGACATAGACAAGATACCTTCAGTTGGCCAGACTTTCTACCCTCCACCTTGTACCTGCACAGGAAACGTCAGTGCTCTGAGGCCTTGTAGGGAAGAAAAGGGCAGGGAGGGAGGGGAGGAAGAATGCTGCAAAGGCCCAGCCCAAGCCATGCTCACCTGGTACTTCCCACTAGCACCGAGGAGCGTCCCCTCCTTGAGCCAGGTGACGATGGGCTTGGGGTTCCCAAAAGCTGTGCAGGTCATGGTAATACTGCCACCCTCCTTGGCCTCGATGTACTGGGGGGGTGTTTCTGTAAAGGTGGGAGGGGCTGCAAAGGAGACCACAAAGGTGAGAGATGGGAACAGCCTACCCACATAGAACTCTCATCACAGCTCTGCAGGATGCAAGGATGGAGGAGTGAAGGTGGAGGTGGATAAAGTCCTACCCAGAAGTATCACAAGGGAGATGAAATTTGGGTCCAAACTCTGTGCTTTCCCACCGAATTTGCATAGTTGCCAGTATGGTGTTTATTGAGCAACTACCATAGGGAATCCGCCATGCTTAGCACTAGGGACATGGCAAACAAGACAGCTCTCTTGTGGCCCCTAAAATTTCCAACCAGCCTTCAGTGTTTCCTCTCAAGATTATCGTGATGCCTGAGACTATAATACTTCCTGTACCCCAGCTCAGACAGGCCCCCACATTTCCAAGACATATTCTATCTATGCCCTGTCTAGGCCTAACACAAATTCTAGGGCAAGGCTACACAGTCTTAACATTTCCCAGATTCTGCAGGTAGAAAATCATCTACCTGCCTCCCTCCCTCTCTGGCGCCTATGGCTATGGGTGGACAGCGCCCTCTGAAGGCTACTCTCTCCTTCACTGTCCTCTGATCATGCCAGGTTACCTTCCCCTTGCATTGGAGATATGATTAAACTCCATCCTGTTTAGATAAGCAGCTTTTAAGAGACTCGGTCCCATTAGCTTGAGCTGCAATCTGGTAATCTTAACCCCTTGGACTATCAATTCTGCAATCTTCCGAAATGGCAAGAAAGCCCCCATTTCTGAGCACCAGTCCTGAGGCCCACACGCTGCCAGGCTGGGTGGACCCTTCTGAGCTCCTCTAAAGGCATCCAGAGCTCAGGACCCAAGTTCAAGTGTTAGCTTGCCCATGCTATATGAACTGCCCACGCTATGTATTCCTCAGCCTCTCTGAGCTTTAAATTCTCTACTTTATGAAATCACTGTGAGAAATAAAAGAGGTAATGTTTGTGGAAAGGATTTTATAAAATGTAGACTGTGTGTGTGTGGAGGGGGGTACTCTGGGATTAAACACAGAGGCATTCTACCTCTGAACTACACTCCCAGCCCTATTTTATTTTTTTTATTTGGATATAGGATCTCACAAAGTTGCAAAGGACCTCATGAGGTTGCTAAGGCTGGTTGCAAACCTGTGATCTTCCTGTCTCAGCCTCTCAAGTACTGAGATTAAAAGCGTGTGCCACCACGCCAGGCTGTGTGTGTGTTTTAATGTTAGTTATTCTAACACTGCCATTATTATCGTCACCCTGGGAGCCACTGAAGCACTAAAGAGGAGGGTTTGTTTTGGGTGTGTGGGGGGGGATATCTCTCTCTTCCAAATAGCCCAACCCTAAGAACTAGTCAGAGGGCTTTTAGGATTTGGTCCTACCCCACACCAACCTCATCTCCCAACACATTCTCCCTTAACGTGCTTTAAACATACTGGCCCTCTTTGTCTTCCTCCAAAGTGGCAAGAAGTTCCAACCTCAGGCCCTTTGCATTTAGGATTCTCTCTAGAACTCTATACCCAGATCTTGTTCCATCAGTTCATGCAAGTCTCTTAAATGCCATCTCTGCCTTACCTGGTCAACCCATCTAAGACGGCACATCCAGCTGTCCCTATTCCTTTGTACCATTTTATTTCTTTTAAAGCACATATAACTAACTGAAGTCCACATATGAATATTTATTTACTTGCTTCTTATCTGTCTCTACCAGTGGCAATGGTGACTCCCTAAGAGCAGGCATCTTCTTGCAGTCCCACTGAATACCTAGCTTTTAGCACTGTTTCTGGCTGTCTCAGAGTCTCAGCAAACATTTGATGAATGAAAAGAATGATGACTGTGACATACATGCCTATAGACCAGTGCAAATGCAAATGTATAAAGCTTTTTAAGAGTGAGACCACAGCAAGGCCACTGCAGTCTCTAATCTCCAAAGCGCATAGCTCAGTGTGAGCACACAAGGAGCATCTGGAAAGGGACAGTGGAGTGAATTAAGAAGCACAATTCATCACACACAAAAACATATACAACATACATCCTGGGAAAAAAATCAACTTTCAGCCAGTGTCTGAGAATATACTAGACCTAATGGTAAAATATTATTCCAAGTCCTGGTAAAGGGAGCCTGGAATTCTAGCCTCCAGGACCTGGGAATATGTGCTCATCTCCAACAGAGCCTGCCTCGCCAGCCTGCCCCTTGAAATACAGTTAACACAACCACAGCCTCTATTACCTCTGGTCTCGAGCTTAAAAGAAAAGATAATAAATTAAATTACGTCCTGAAGTGACAAATTAATTACTAATTACATAATTACTTTATTATTTAGGTGCTAATCAGGAAAGTACTTTGAACAATTTCGAGTTTTCAGGAAAATAATGGTTTGACTCTCGATTATTTACTGAATTAGGTGTTAGCTTGCCAGCTGCATTTCCAGGCTTAATTCTTTTTGCAAGTGCCCTATAATTAATAGTGCAGGTTAGAAATAGGCTGGCCTCTCCTCCAAGTAATTCAACCTAAAGCGAGACTTGGCTTAGGCTTTTCAGATATTTTATATGTGATAAAGAAATAATTGGGTTTGTTTCCACCCAACTGGTCTTCAAAGAAAACACAGAAGGAGAATGAGACAATTTGTAATTCTAATTTTTCACTGGCCTTTCAATTTCCAAAGGTGATCCCTG
The DNA here is from genome assembly GCF_963383645.1 of Muscardinus avellanarius. Taxonomy (NCBI): domain Eukaryota; kingdom Metazoa; phylum Chordata; class Mammalia; order Rodentia; family Gliridae; genus Muscardinus; species Muscardinus avellanarius. The sequence continues at coordinate 134,871,793 of NC_137786.1, forward strand.
TCAGAAAAAGCCTGACATTAAACAGTCTAGTTTGAAAGCAATGGAATGCTGGTGCTCGGAATCCTTCCTTTGATAATGGAAATATTTATGCTTGGAAGGAAACTCTAAACTTAGGAAGCAGGGAAAGGAGGAGAACAGGGAGACATCTTTTTCCTGTTGGAAGCATCTGCTTTGTTCTATCAATTTAATTTTATTTTATTTTACTTATAGTACTGGGCATTGAACCCAGGACATTCTACCTCCAAGTCACACCTCCAGCCCTATTTTATTTTTTTTTTTTAAAAGGGGCTCACTAAATTGCTGAAGCTGACCTCAAGTCTACAATCCTCCCATCTCTGCTTCCCAAGTTCTGAAAGTGCACCACTGCACCCAGCTATTCTGCCCATTTCACAGGTAAGGTTCTGGGCTATAGCCGATGGGAAACCCAGAGGCTTACAGGTAGGCTTTTGGATTTGTTCTTTCACCATGCCCTGTTCCTCCAGTGTGGGGTGATGGTGTCTCTGCATAGAGTTCCTGCCCAATACTTCCATATGAATAAACAGCCTGTATTCCCAAATGAGCCACTATACTAACTTCTCAAGGCTCCTTCTTGGACATGCTGCTCCCTCCTCCCCTTCCCCACCTCCCAACTTCTCCTAGGTGACTCCCCTCCCCAGCCAGACCTCTAAAAAAAAGGCTATGTCTTCAGAGAAGCTGTCCCTCTTTCTTTTGCATTTCCAAAGCCACATAGCAATCTTCTCTGGCCTTGTCTCTTGAAGTGTTCTTAAAAGCGGGGACTAAGCGGGGCGTGGCGGCACACACTTGTAATCCCAGGACTTGGGAGGCTGAGACAGGATGATCACAGGTTTAAGACCAACTTCAGCCAAGTAGCAAGACTCTCAGCAACCTAGTGAGACCCTGTTTCAAAACAAAAAAATTAAAAGGTCTGGCATGTAGCTTTGGAGGTAGATAGCCCCTGAATCCAATCCCCAATACCACAAAAGTAAAATAAAATAAATAATAAAATAAAATAAAGCCAGGACTGGGTCATAACCCCCGCCATGTCCCCAGAACCTGTCATAGAGTATACATTCAAAAAGCTGTTTGGGATGGATAATTATTGATGCATTCATGAGGATTTCTAAACTACCAACATCTTCTCTGCATCTTCCAGCGTCATCCCTGCTAGCTACATTTTTATCTGGCTTTATCTCTTGAGAAGGATGATGGCCAGCATTTTATCCATAATTACCCACATGTAATTAATGTTCCAGACATTGTGCGAGATACTTTCTCATGCAGTACTTCATGGAATCCTCACAACAACCTCACAAATAAACAGTCATGTTGTAACTGAGGAAACTGAAGCTCAGAGAGGTAACGTGACTTGCCTACAATACAATTAATATACAATGCATTCATTAAATGAACCAAATCTTCTAAGGTTCCACATTGGTTCCACTCTGAGCAATTAGAAATTTCCAAAGAATTAACTCCCATGGCCTAAAACAAGACTGACATTCAATAGAATATAAAATTACAGAAAAAATTCTACTTTCCCATCAGGCATCAGATGAATGTCTGGTGTCTCAGATTCCTGAAAAGAACACTATCAACAGAATGATGTGAAAGAAAAGGTGGGTGCAGCATCTCAAGACAGTTTCCACCCATTCAGGGAAGGTCACTAGAGAGAAAGAAAGCAATGTGGAGCATCTTGGCTTGGTATTCAATCAGAGAAACTTTAAGCAGCTGATTTACCTTCCTAATTATGTTTTGCTTGGGATTATATTAAGATTAATCTGCACTCCCTGTACAAACAACTGCAGACATCAAAAGGAGATGACTTAAAAGCTTGCTGGACAGTGGGAACAAACCACTAAATATTTAAAATCCACCCAAGTTAGGATCTTGGGACTGACTAGCAGAAGCCGACCATACCTAATGCCTGATACAACACTGGGGCCATCATTGAAGTTTTTTGTCCCATAGACCAACGCACTTTCTCAAATGCTCTGTTCTAGGGCTGGGGCTTTAGCTCAGTGGTAGAGTACTTTATTTGCCTGGCATGTACAAAGCTGGGTTTGATCCTAAGCATTGCAAAAATAAATAAATAAATAAATAAATAAATAAATAAATAAATAAATAAATTTTAAAATAAAATATTCTGTCCTTCCATGACCCTAGGCAGGTTCTCAGATTCAGAAGGAGCATAAGTCTGATCCAACCCCACTGGGCAGGGTGGATGGAGCCATCCTTCAAGGCAGATCAATACTGAGAGAAGCTTCCAAGCCAGGAAAAACATCAATTTCACTCTTCCGACCACAGCACCTATAGTATCAGACACCAAAACCATAAGGACCTACACTGGTATATGGTCTTCTAAGGAATGCTCTATCAAAGCCCAATAACTGACATGTATCCACAACACAATAGAGCTGAATATATTTTTGTCATCAATTGAATAAAGATAAGCATCTGGCCAAAAGAACAAAGTAAAACAAAGAACAAATACCCTGTTCCCCTCCCACTACAGGGACCACTTCTCTGTCCTTCCTCTATGGTTCCAGCCTTCTTGCTTCCTCAGAGCATCTCCTCCCAGGTAAGACTCCCAGAGGCACAAAGGAGAGATGCTCCCTCTAGGTAGACACAGTGTCTCAGCCCTGGGTTCCTTCACCACCATAAACCCAGGCCCCTAGCCTGAGCCCACACAGGGGATTTGGCAAATTCACTCTGGCTTCCTTGCCCCCACACGGATACTTGAAAAGCATCTGTACACCAGTGTGTACATTCTGCGTATAGCTCAGGTCTATTTAACCTGAACTATAAATAACTGACAGCCATTAAAGCTGTTCTTCCCAGGATTCTTCCGCACAGGGACTGCGTTTTGCTCACTATTGTTTACCTATCATCTGGTGCAGGGTTGGGCACCACATAGACCCTCAACACTCATTACTCAAACAAATACATTTAACAAAAAACCAAAACAGCAACCTAGAAAAATTAGTGCTATAACTCCAGAAATTCCAATGGAGATGGAGAAGGCATTTTCTGGGCTACCAAAGGCATCTCAAGCCTTTATGGCACCAACCTTAATCCTCTTATTTCTAGGAGCAGATTTTCAGCTCCTTCTTAGGAATTCTGACAGCACCAGCCACACAGGGTGCCTATGCTTCTATCTGTTTCACTGACCCAAAGGACTCCAGAAAATCCTGGGTGGGGGGCACAGGAGAAATGAGCCCAGATCTCATGGGGCTGAGGCTTTCCCAAGCTCCTTTCTGCAGCAGGAGTTGGGGGAAGGGATGGGGTGCAGTCAGGAGAGGCGTTTCCTCCAAAGCAAGCCCTCAGAGGAGGCCTTCCTGGGCCACCCTGGGGAAGGGGCCCATACGCACCGTTGATGGTGAGGTGCACCCAGCTGCCATTGTGGAAGGTGTCATATTGCTGGTCCAGCATGAGCACTTTGCATTCGTACCAGCCCTGGTCCTCAGAGCGCACTTGCTCCAACCGCAAGGATGCTTTATCATGAAGACTGGCCCGGCCTGGGGGAACAGAGTGGACAAAAACCAGAGAACCCATCAGAGCAAGGCCAGCAGCTTCCCCTCACTCAGCCAAAGGCAGAAGACCCAACATAACCTTCACTCCTTTTTCCACAGTAGGACCCCAAGACAACAGTTGGCCCCCACCACTGCCAGCAGCAGGTGGCAAAGGGGAAGGCACAGTGCCCTGGCCATGGGGCGCTGGGCCTCACCCTCTGACACTGCCCCCATCTACAGCGGCAGCTCAATGCCTTTGGCACTGAGAAAAGCTTCAGCCCTTAGAATATGCCCATTCTTTCAGAGCTCTCCTGAGACGGAAGAAAAGCATGATGGATACAGAACTAAGACATGAAAAAAAGAGAGAGGGCACCAAGGGTGCCAACAGAAGATAGGCCAGTGCTATCCAGCAGGCCCCAGAGCACCTCTGTTCAGGCTGAGCAATGTCCCAATCCCAGCTGATGCCCAGGATGCCTCCCCAGCTCCCCTCTCTGTCTGCCTTCCCTATGGTAGGGCAGCGGGAAGGCAGGCTGGTAACTGGATTGCTAAGGGGTCGATCTTCCTGGTCCTGCTGTCAGTGCCAGATAGACTATGTAGTTTACCAAAGCCAAGAGACTCTGGGGCCTGAGTATAGCAGGGCCCACAAACTGGAGAATGGGAGAAGGGTTGGCAGGCAGAGACAAGGTCCCCTAGCTACCCTTCCTTAACTCCTCTAGCAGTGAGAAGGTAAGTGTCACTGCAGGACACCAGCGGGACAGAGCAGCCCTTGAGTGGCCTTGCACCTTGCCCCAACCCCAGCCCACCCTCACCCCATGCCAAGATCACTATCTCCTTTGTTTTCCTCTTCTCGGCACTGCAATCTGCCTAAAAATCAGACTATCAAAAGCAACTCTGGACAAAAGAAGAGTAAGAGACACAGGCTCAGGGGGATGAAAGACAAAAACAAGCATTTGCAAAGGAAAGGTGACCCAGACCTCAGAAGCCACTGCGAAGACAAAAGCAAAAGCAGCATCCTGCCTGTTTCCTCCCCCACTCCTTCCGGTCCCAGCGCAAGCTCCTCTCAGGGGCCCAGGCACACAGGCACCCTGCGCCCTCCTCCAGGGCAGGCTGGCGGGGGCAGCAGTGAGTCACCGGGAGGCCACTGCTGGCAGAATAATTGCAGAGCAAGACACAAGCAGGGCCAGAAAGGGAGGACAGTCTGCCAGGACACAGACAGCCGGGGGCGGAGATACACACCACAGACAGGGAGGAATGGATACCCCAACTTCAGAGTCAGCAGGGCTGGGGGGGGGGGCAGGCCCACCTCACCTGGCAGAGGGTGGGCTCTCACCCCTTCTTCCCTGGAGATGGGCTCTGCTCCCTGCCAGTAGGGCCTCTCTCTAGCTGCCCTGGGACCCAGACCCCTTTCCCCTCCCAGCTCTGTGGTTTAGAAGGGTTTCATGTCTGCCTCATCTCCTATTCCCAAAACCCTACCTCCATGCAGTAAAAACCTGTCTAAAGGCAAAGATGGAAGAAAGAGACAGAGATGGGGACAAACAGATGATGATGGACCAGCCAGGGAAAGGCAAGAACTGACAGAAAAGGATGTGGGACAGCCATGGAGGCCTGGCTGGAAGGGGCGGCAAGGCAGGGCGGGGGCCTGGGCCCGACCTTACCTGCATATTCAGGGTCCACGTGGGGTGGGTAGTAGCCAAACTTGATGAAGATAGGGATGGGGACCCCAAACTTGAACCACTCCACAACATAGGGTGGGGGCTGTCCCGTCACCGGGTGGATTACGTCGCATCGCAGGACCACACCCTCGCCAGCTCTCGCGGTCACAAACTCGGGCTCCTCTCGCAGGCCGTGAGCACCTAATAGGGACAGCCAAGTCAGGACACAGTAAGGTGATAAAGAGATCCTGCTCCAGCAGACTCGTGCCCATAACAAGGGGTGAGTGGCAAAGGGGAAGGCATGGTGCCCTGGCCATGGGGCACTGGTCCTCCCCTGACCCTGCCCCAGCCTGTAGTGGCAGCTCTGCCTCCCTCCTCAAAGCCACCCTCCTTTACCCTCCTCTGCGCTCCCCACCTGCTGTCCCTGAGGGGCCCCATGCACCATGTGTCCCTTCTCTACCTCCCTCTGCCCTAGGGGCACCCAGGCATCCCCAAAGCTGAGAGTAAAGGAGAGAAATGAGAGGGAAGCTGTTTTTCTCCATCCTATAAGCCAGACCTTCCCTCTCCAATCCCAAAGAGCAGCAGACATAATCATACCCCATGCTGCTCAGATACTGCCCCCTGAAATCTAAGGAGCTCTAGACACGGTGGAGGGGCCTCAGCCATCCAGCCCTGCCCAACAGTGGCGCCTGTGAACAAGGAATATTCTTCCTGAAGCAAGCGGCTTCTTGCTAGAGCCTGGTAGGAGATGACAGAACCAGCCCTCCTCCTCCGCCCCACCCCCAGCTCAGCCTGATGTTCGCAGCACTAAACAAGAGTACTCCATACAGGAGCAGGGGAATCCCTAACAAGCTAAGCTGAGGCTGCTCATGGCAACACCAGAGGGAAAACCCTACCGGCCTGAGCCCCTCCTCCCACCAGCGCTGCAACAGCCCTGTTGCAGGGAGGAGTAGGAGGGGCTACAGCCCTGTTTCCAAGACCCAAATCTGCCAGACTCTCAGAGAAGCCCCCGACACCATGGTTAGGAGAACAGGATACTGGGAGTGGATGAGGGGACCCTGGGGCGGTCTCCACCTTGGCAGAGGACACTAAAACCTGGCAGCAAAATAAGGACACACCCAGGTGGCAAGAGAGGAGACAGGAGGGAGAGGCCCCCACCCCCATTCAAGCTTCAAGATGCAGCAGAGAGGCCGGCTCATGAGGGAGCTGCCCATGCCAGCAGCATCTGCTCCTGGGCCCCAAAGGGGTGTGCAGCCCCCCTGCAGCCCACACTCCTCCCTTGCCAGGCCTCCGCCACAAGGTCACCTTGTCCAGTATATCCAGTGAAAGAAACAGCTAAGGAGCAGCCTCACTCCCACCTCCTCTGTGCTGTCCATCACTCCAAAGCTGACCACCTGCTTCCACATCCCCACCCGTCCTGGTCTGGAGCTGCGCATGGTCACTCTCCAGGGCAGCACCTAGGACAGCAGCCACTGACTGCAGGCTCAAAGCCTGCCTGGCCCTCCCATGACAAGAAGAGGAAAGCCACACTGGCTTTGCATCCACCTCAGACTGCCCTGGTCAGTGGGACTCTTCGTGTACCACCCTTGTGTACTGACCCTTGTGTGCTCCTGCCCCTCTCTGTCCTTCAAGTCTTGGTAGCTGGCTTCCTCTGTATGTAGGTGTTGGGGGTGGGAGGGCATGTCTACCTCTGTCAGTCTATATTTCTCTCTGTTTCCTTCTCTGCCTATCTCTGGCTCCTCTGTGTCTCTTTGCATCTCTGTCTTTGTCTCCCTCTCTCCTCTGTATGTTTCTCTCTCTTTATGGATTCTCTGTCTCTCTGTCTCTGTTTTTCTATCCTGCCCCCCCCCCTCTCTCTCTCTCCCTCTTTCTCTCTTTGTTCCTCCTTCTGTCTCTGGCTCTGACTGCCTCTCTCTGGCTCCTTCTTTCTGTGTGTGTGTGTGTGTGTGTGTGTGTGTGTGTGTGTGTGTGTCTTTCCCTCTGTTTCCTTGTGTCTCTCTTGTCTCTGTCTCTTGTTCCCACTTTATGTGAATGATTCTGTCTTCCTATCCTGTCTCTCTGTCTCTATCAGCATGTGTGTGTGTGTGTGTGTGTGTGTGTGTATGTGTGTGTGTGTGTTTGTGTGCACATGCATGCAGGTATATTAGGGAACAGAAGTCTATAGATTTCTATTTGCCTTTACCAAGGGAAGGGGTTTTGCCTGACTTGGGGTGGGGGCTCTGTCTCTGTATGCATGTGTTTCTGTATCTGAGAATCTCTTGGTCTGTCTGTATGTCCCTGTGTTTCAGTGTGCCTTGTTCTCCCCCTCCCCCTCCCCTCAACTTGCAGAAGGAGGAGGAGGAGGAGGCATGCCCTTCCAGAAGCTGATTGGCTCCTGGTGACATCACTGTTTTCTAGAGAAAGAGCTAAGATCATAGAGTATTTTTGGAGCAAAGCAGAGTGTTGCACTCACCTGCCCAAAGCCCCAGCAGGTTTCCCAACTCCCCTTCCCCCAACCTTGCTACAAGGTAGGTTTTCGGCCCAGCCCCCACCCTGGGGGATGTTGGAGAGGACCCAGCAGCAGCTGGCACCTCCCCCACCACCCAAGAGGCACCTGGGCCAAGGAGCCTGCTGCTGAGGCATCCCTGCATCCCTGAGCACAAAGGCCAACACTGAACCCAGAGGAAGGATATAAACTGCAGGCACCAGGAGTGAGTGAGAGAAGTAGCATGTATGCCCATGTTTGTGCATGCACATGTGTATGCACACACATGTGTGCACATATACATTCAACTACTGTCTATAGCACAAGAGAGGAGATAGACCACAGGAGTCCAGGAGAAAGGGGAGGAGTTTTTCCCAGGAGCAAGGTTACCCAGTAGGGGGAGCAGAGTGGGCCAGAGAAGGTGGCTCCTTTGACCCTAGAGCACAGGCAGAAAAGAGCCCAGGGGAACAGCCGGGCTCCTCCAACAGTAAAGTTTAGCTCTGAAGAGCTGGCTGCTGGGGTAGAGGGCCCTGGGGGGCAAAGCCAGTAGGTAGTTGGCTTAGACATGGGTTTCCACAGCTGATTGTTTGCACCTAGCACTGCCTCATTCTCACTGTATGGCAATAAGGCAGCCTCCTTTACACCTCTCTTCCTGGACACCAGGCAGTGGGATGGCCACAGGTCCCCACCACCAGCCAGCCCCTGGACTCAAGGCAGTAGGCCCCACCCCCAGCATCTCTTCTGAGGACCTTTTTAATTACAGGGAAGCAGCTGCAGAGAGGACAGTGCGCAAAGACGCTCACAGAACAAAATGAGACTAGTTCCACCAATGGAAAGCAGAGGGCAGCCATGTCTTGGCCTCCACTCAGTCTAGGCTGTTTTCTGGATGCTAAAATATCTGTCTGCTTTTCCTCATTGCTTTCACTAGCCTTCTCAATCTCTCTCTTTCACACACACACACACACACTGTTCTCTCACTCCATCACTCACAAGCACTTCCTCTAAGCCTGATCCTTTCTGAGCCAAAATGTGTCTAATACAACACTCTCTCCAGAAAAGCTCAGTGTGAAGAGAGAAAGAGAAAGTAATCAAGCTGGCAGTAAAGAGAAAAGAGGGGCTTGATGGAGGAGAAACAGATAAACTCAACCAAACATAGAAACCAAATTCAAATCCAAGAGTGAAAGTTTCGGAAGAAAGGAGGGGGGAGGCCCAGGTGGGCCTCATAAAAGTCAGACACAGACTGAATCCCACCAGGAAACAGTTCAGGGGCAGGACAATGCAACAGAGAAGGACTCAGGGTCACAAAGATACAGACTCTCAGAACACCCCACAATGGTGGGGGGGGGGTAACAAAGCTGAGCCTGGACAAGTGGGCAGGCTTATGCCCAGCCAGGCCAGCTGGAGCAGAGGAAAGGCAGAAGGAAAGGGTAGGAGGAGGGAAGAGGAGGGGGTAGTGCCTAAGGACAGGCTACAAGAGGATCCTCTGATCCCACCCCTTCGCAGGAGCCTGCAGCAGCCCAGAGAAGCCAAGCTTCCCTCCAGGAGAAAAACTGGCTTTGGCTGGGATGAGCTCAGTAAGAAGGAGGATAAGAGGTACCATGGGTCACAAGTATCCTTCTTCCAAAAGGCAGGAAATAGTGCACCCTGAGCCTGGCAGATCTACACTTTGGGGGTCTGCCCAGCCCACTGGAGCTATGCCATCCTGGAAGGGAAGAGAAAGGGGGAGGGAAGAGAAGATGAAGTGGACCCCCATGGGCTGGCTGACCTTTTGGAAAGTCCATAGGATACCTATCTCCCGCTTCTCTGGGGCAGGTGGTACCCAGTGGGTGACTGAGTCCAGGGCTGCCAGTGGACACCCTGTGGGCCCAGAACCATGAAGCATGCAGGGCCTGGCACAGCCCTACATCCAACACTCAAAATCTGGAGCTGGTTCACTAGGGACAGGCTGGGGGAGGAAAGGTCCTGAGGAACTAAAACACTCTAAATACTAAGGAGAGGTGGACACCGAGGTCCAGGATGCCTCAGCTTGTAGGCAAATGGAGCATGTTGCAAAGCTCTACTGCATGCCAGGCTCTGTCCTAGGAATGCAACATGAATCTCGCCAAATGCCCACAATGGCCACCTGACACAAGTACTGTTGTCTCCATTCTACAAATGAGCAAACTGGTAGGCTGTTAGGCTGCAATTACCTAGGTAGAAGGTGGCAGGTCAGGATTCTAGTTCTGTCTCACTCACCCTGTCCCAATCACAGGCCCAGGGGAGCAAACCCTCGCCCCCACCACCCTCCCCTTTTTTGCCTCACAGAGCTCAGTCACTCTCACCGAATGCTCTGGACAGGTTCTGAGAGCCCAAATCCTGCAGTCCCGAAGAACTGCTGGGAAGGCCTGTCTCGGAAGACAAGTGGACCATCCCTGACCAGCTGTGGCATGAATGTCAGTCTGCCTGAGATCCTGGAGCCCCTGCCTGGATCTGGCCGTGGCTGAGAGAAAGGAGGGATGCAGGCTAAGCATCAGCCTATAGCTCATTAGCACTAGTCCTTATTGCAGCCTCCTCCTCTTCCTCCTCCTCTGGGCACCAGACTCTCAAACCACAGGCCTGTTGTCTAATAATACCAGCGACAGCCACTGCCACCTCCATCTGCCAGTCTAAAAATAATCCCTGCTGAGTCCAAAAAAGGCACAGCCCCCAATAGTCCCCCAATCCCTCCTCCTCAACAAGCCAGGAGGCTCCAGGAGATTCCAGGAAGCCGGCAGACTTGGGGCTCTCACCAAGTGGGAGGCACACCCCCAGAGGATGGCACAAGGAAGGCAGAGGCTGCCTCCCTACTGTCCCAAGCAAGCAAAGAGCACACAGAAGGTCTGATGTGGGGAAGAGATCAGTGCCTGAGCTGTCAGGTGTCCTGTTCTGTTCATAGGGCAGGTGGGCTAAAGGCCATCCTGGGCATCCTCTGCCTCCAGAAAAGAACCCCGCATGTCCATCCTAGAAAAGAAGGCCCCCAGCCGGGTGTGGTGGCACACAATTGTAATCCCCGAGCTTGGGAGCCGGAGACAGGAAGATTGCACTGGTTTGAAGCCAGCCTTGCTGGCTTAAGAGACCCTGTTTCCAAATAAAAATATAAAATGGGTCTGAGAGTGTAGCCTGGAGGTAAAAGGGTTTCCAGAAACCGCAGTACCACCAAAAAAAAAAAGAAAGAAAAGAAGTCCCCCCACCCTTTAAATCCTCACCATAAGCACCCTTGCAGTCCTTCTAGCCAACCTTCCTTGATATCAAGCCTCCCTGGGTCTGAAGTCAGAGGTCAGGTGTGCCCAGAGTGGACCCAAGCCAGAAAACCTGGCATCTTTAAAAAAAAAGCACTGCACTAGGGCAGGGGATAGGAATATCCGGCTCTGGCCCCTTCCCTCTGTGGGTGCTTCTCTCACTAACCCTTCTCGGCTAGGTTCCCCACACCAGCCAGTGAGGCAGTGATGCTATTAGCAACCTTAATTTGCTCGCTAGATTGTATTTCCAAGAGCCCTTTCCCCATGAGCCACTGGCAGGAAGGAAGTCAGTAATTCAATCTCAGTTCTGCTCCTTTAATGGCTCCTCAGCAGAAAAGCGAAGCCACACCCCCTACACCCACAGCCCCTCTCCCTGTCACCTGGATGGAGACCTGCCCCTGCACTCACCCAAAGCCAGGAGCAGGCAGCAAGGCTGGCCTAGTGAGGGCACCCAGGGCTGGGCCTGCCAGGAGGTCAGGCTCCCAGGGTTAAGGGGCCTGATGGGCACAATTCTTAAGTGAGAAATCAAAGTTCCACATTTACTCCCAATGAGACGTCAACATTCTCGACTCTGAAGCCAGAAAATGAGGACAGTGACTCACCTCATACAATGTGTGCCTGTGTGCAAGTTGTATGCCACAACCCCATCTCGGTGGGCACATGTGACCAGGAGGAAGGTCAAGGCTGCAAGGGGGACAGAAGGCCAGGCTATCAGTCCCTTCTCTTCTCAGAAGGGCAGTCAGGCTGGCTGAGACTTCCCCTGAGCCCTGGCTCCCAGGGGATCTTTCTCAAAACCCTCATGGAGGGAGGCCCCATCTCTGCTCACCACTCTCCTGGTTATTCACGCAAGAAAGAACAGAAGAGCAGGAAGATTCCTAGGAAAATAGGTCAGCTGCCTCTGGCAGACGGGACTTATACCCATGGGCAGTGCCCCTGGATCAGGGCAGGGGGGACTGACTATGAGCTGCCTCTTCAACCTGAGCCCCCTCACCCACCCCCAGGGACCTAGCCTCTTCTCTGCCCTAGAAAGTGACCTGCTGTGGCAGCTGATGCCACAGTCCCCCTTAAAGGACAAGCCATTTTCATCTTCTCTGTGAGTTCTGCCTCTGTCCTGTCATGAAAGGCTTTCTCTCTAGAACCTCGGAGAGCCTCCAACTCTGACAAATTCTGGGTTACCTACACTCAGGTGCATAGCAAGAGAATAGGAAGCAAGGAGCCAGCCCGAGTGTCTCACTGTCACCCACAGCATCTCACACACCTGTCCTGCTGCAGTCCGTGCATGTGCACATAACCACACAAGGATGCAACATATGTGCACATACAGGAATAGACATATATGTGCACGTGTGCATATACACATAAATAGGGCACCAGCATATGCACATTACCAGTACACATGTGCATACACACACACACACACACACACACACACACACACACACACACACCTCCAGAAGTTCTCACCAATTACAGCTCTTTTCACCTTTCAGATCCACTCTTCACACAAGCTGCTTAATGTATTCTAGCAAGCAGAGGAAAGGGGATGGTTCCCTGGGGACCCTATACCCCAGCCAGGAAGGCCACAGGATGAGAGGGAGGAGACCTCATGGAGAAGAGAACTGGTTAAATTTAAGCCCACTCCTCTCTGGAGCTTATCTCCCACACCCACATCCTTAGCCCAGCAAACAGGAAAGCTGTGGGGAGACAAGCAAGTGCCCAGCAGGGTTGAGAGAAGGCCAAGGGAGAAGGCACGAAGTGGGCCAGGCTCTGAGAGGCGGCGCATGGCAGGGGACAGGGCAAAAAGGAAAGGCAGGTACCACCAGAGAGCAAGGCACAGGAGGGAGGGGCAGAGAGATGCTGGGCTTCAGCATCTCCTAGCTAGGGCTCCTCAGGTAACCAGATCCCAGCTTTCCGTCTCAGAGCCATAAACATGAAACCACCCAGAACCTGGGACCTGACGACTCCAGAGACTGTCATATGTTGGGCCACAGGCCAGCAGCTGAAAGCTGATTCTCCGCACTGCCCCTCCACCATACCCTTTTCAACACGAACCCTCCCCAGCTTCTCCCAGGGCACCTGCTGCCAGAAACACCCCTGATCCAGCCTTCCTACATGGGAGGCACACATGCAGGTACCCAGAGACCACCTCCTGAGCCAAGTCCTCTTCAGCTGGCAGGTCACCCTAGGGTCTAAACCTCCCACCCATTTCTATCGCTAAAAGGAAGAAGAGTATGTCAAGGCCACGTAGGGAGTAAAGGGTACTGTTCCAACAACTGGCAGGATCTGAGTCAGACCCCATTTGAAGCAGGGATAACCCATTCACAAAATCTGAGGCAGACAGGGGAGGCGGTGTTAAGAATGAAGACTAGACTTCCCTCATTTCTTTAGGGTTCAGTCAGCCAAACAGCCTGGGGACCTCTCACAGTGCAGACGCCCCACACACACAACTGCCAGGCAGATAGCTAGGATACTGAGACCATGCCAGTCGCCCCTCTCTCCTCCTCACCCTCCCAACCTGTCCACTGACCTCAGTCACAAACCACCAAAGTCAAAGAGGAGTCCATCTCCACCTCTGTCCCAGATCTCTGAGTTGATAGAGTTCCAACTCAATACAACCTGAAGGGCCCATCTCCTTTTGCCCCTTTCCCAGGGCAGCTGTGCTTCAGCCAAATGCTAAAAGTGGCATCTCAAAGTCCCTCCAGCTCAGGGATTGCCCTAGAAGTCACCTCTGCCAGTCTGAGAATAGCTAGGCTATCACAAGGAGCCTCACCAGCACCTCACAGTAGCTGGTGCTGCTCATAGGAGAAGGTACTCACTCCCTCCAAAGGCTGGGCTCCGCCTCCTTCCACAAGCTTCTAGCCATCAACACTTCGGCTTTGTGGACCTTGCAAAGGACTCCCAAGCAGCTCTGAGGATTGTATGCCCTGCACACATGTCCCTGGGATGCAGGGAATAAGAAGTCTGCCCAGACAAGGTCAGTTCACCGAGGAATCTCTGTTCCTGACAGAGGCAGCCTTCCAAACTTCCCTTCAACACACTCCCAAGGACCCTGAATGGCCCAAGGGAAAGAAAGTGAGGAGGAATCAGGAATTCTAGAGATATTAAAATAATAGTGTTAACATTTAATGAGCACATGCTAAATAACAGGTAGCCATTCGTTTCTAATGTTCACCAAAAATAAATAAATAAATAAATAAATAAAACTCATAAGCTCATACTGTTATCCTATTTTCCATTGAGGCAAGTGACATTTAGCTAAGTCAAACAAATTGTCCAAGGTCATAGGGTCAGCAACTGGTAGGGCCAGGATTTGAATCCAGGTAATTTAACTGTAAACCTAGGACCTTGAACACAAAATGAAGAGCCATCCTGAACTAAAAGACTCCAAGACCAGTATGGTCACTCCTGCTTCCAGAAAGGGGTACATGTCAAGCCATCTTGGACAGAAGGACTTCGGCACCCTGAAAGAAGTCATAACCTTCATGCCCAACAATCTTCAATGTTGGAAAGTTCCTCCTGTCTTGCCATTCTCTGTGTTACTGCAATATAAACCCATTTGCCTTTATACTGTCCTTAGACTTGAAGAAAAAGGGTGGGGGGAGTCCTTTCCCCCTACCCTGGCTTAGATTTGGAAGCTATTTCAGAGCCTTCCTCTGGTGTCTCTTCTATTCAAAGATCCCAGCACATCCTTTTGTGCTTGCAAGGACAGTCCCATAGCAGGAACATACCAAAAACTGGAGGGGAGGAAGATGAGGGCATTGGAAGATGGCAAGGAAACCTGAGAGGATGGGGATGGAGCACTGGCTGATCCTCTGATACAACCCAACCCACCTCACCTCCACCCCTATTCTATAAGCTCAGAAGTCACCCTGGCCTGTTCCCACCTGGCAAATGGAGAGTTTTTAAACTATCCAGATCAACATACCACTTGAAGAATCATCCTTCCCTTCACCCTTGACTCATTCTGTTTTCAGACGCCCCCTCCCAAGTAGTACAGGAGACATATTCCATTCCAGAAACTTTCTCAAATCAGCCCCCCAACACACACACACACACACACACACACACACACACACACACACACATCAGACAAGCAGACCCTGTAAGGACACCTCTTGCAAACCCCTTCTACCCCAGCGCTGCGGCTGGGAGTGGGTGCTGTGGTTGGCGGGTCCTCCCTTGACTAGAGACTTCCATACCCTGACTGGTTCTCTCCAGCCGCCGACATCCACAGACGCACTCCCACCCTCACCACCACTCCCCCCCCACACACACACACGCTCTGTGAACTTGCCCGCCGCCTGGTTGTGTCTGCGCGCTGAGAACCGTGAGCTCAGAGTCGGGGCAGCCTCCCAGTTCAGCTCCTACTTCCATACAAGGTCCGAGAGCCGGGGTGCCACCCACAGGCTCCTAGGTCGCTCTGACAGTCTCCCAGGCAAAAGCCCGCGCGCTCACGCACGCATCACCCAACACGCTGGCTTCCCTCTAGCTTCTTCTTCGGCTCAGACCGGAGAAAACGGAAAGAGAAAAAAATCCGCTCCACTCCTTGCTGCAGCAGTGGGGACCCCTCCCCCGTCGCCCTCAGCCCCAGGCAGCTCGGCTCAGCAGCCGAGGAGGGCGACGTGGGGTCGGGAGGGCTGCGGCGCTCTCGGGGGCAACTTTTGCCTGGCCGGAGTCCAGGTGCGGCTAAGATGGGCGCGGGCTACTGCCATGGCCAGCCGAAAGCGGACACCCCTCAGAGTCGGCTTTATCGATTCTCACCCGGCGCCGTGCCACCCCACCCCCCGCCCCTACGAGGGGGATCCGACCTCCAGCGGCCAAGACGTGTGGGCTGGAGGGGAGCGAGCTGGGTGCCCGCAGGAACGAGAACCCTGCCCCTTAGATGTGAGTGCGGAGAGTCCCGAGACTCCGGGTCGCGCCTCCCTGTAAGGGCTCCTCGGCAGAGCGGTGGCGCTGCGCGGGGCTGGACCGGTCTGCAGCCATCCCGAAGACCCGCAAACTCCCCAGCACCCAGAGTTAGCAAAGACAACGACTCCCCAAAGCTCGAGTCGACGGCTGCTTAGGCGAGAGGCAACCGGCTAGGCGTGCCTGTGTGCACCATAGGGCCGAAGGTGGGCAAGTCGACCTGGATTCCATGGCGTCTTTCCCCGAGTGCCCGACAGCGCGTTGACTCTGATCCTTTCCGGCCGGGTTCCTCCAGTCCGCGGACCCCCGGCCCTCCTCCGCAGCGCCGGGAGGCGCGCCCGGCCGGAGCCCCAGCCTTGCCCGCAGGAAGCAAGGGAAGCTCCGCGGGGCCAGAGAGCCAGTGCCAGGAGCGAAAGGCGGAGAGCGCCGGGAGGGGCAGAGGAGGAACCCTGCACTTCAACTCACCTTGAGCCGCAAGACCTCGGGTGCTGATCACACTTGCTATCAAAGTGGCCACATACCAAATCATAGTACTACCGCGCTCCAGCCAAGAGCCTCATCCTATCGCAAAGTGCTCCTGCACCCGCACACTTCTTGTGCCCGAGCGCCCGCCTCTCGCCCGCCTACGACCCGCGCGGATGCTTCTGCAGCCCGGGCGGCCCGCTCTCCATCCCTCCCTGGCTCCGCTCGGCTCGGCGCGCAGCCTCCCAGCCCCGGCGCAGCGGCACCTGCACTACTAGCGGAGGCAGAGCGCAGCCAGTTCCACGGTGAAGCCTAGCCGGGCCCCTGGGCCCGCCCCTTTCGCCCGCCTATTGGTCTCTGCCCACAAGTCTGGAGGCGGATTGGTTAAAATATCTGCCCATCGCAGCGCGAAGAAGGCGAGCCCATTTCAAGGTGCGTTGAAGTGTGGCGAGCACAGAGCCGCAGAATCATGCGCATTGCCTGGGAGAAGGCGTTGTAGCGTCTTCGCTCTGTTCTGTTCTCTGCTCACACTGCATGGCAAGTTAATGGTCAAAGAAAAGGTAGCTTCTTGGCATAGCTAACGGGACCCCGAGAGCCTCATTTACCCATGACAGGTCTGAGGGGATGGAGCCCCCGCCCACCCAGGAAACCCAACATCCGGTTTCCATCTAGCAAAAAAGCAGTTCCCGGGAGGACCACGCTGATTCAGTAATGGGGAAACCCTGGAGCGGGCAGCCTGGGAAAGCTAGGGAATGTCCTTCGCTAGAGATCTTTCCAAAGAGGTCACGCGCTACCTCCCCCACCCCCACTCCCTTGCACACACAGACACTCTTCCCCAGAGCGAAACACCACCTCCACCAAACGTGATATTGAGTTAGGTTCCATCCAACCTGAAGGCAGGGGGATGACTAAAATGACCTCTAAAAGTCGCTAAAATTTGGAATGAGTCATCAGCTCAGCTGCGGCGTGTCACAGACCCCTCTGGAACATTGTACACACATTATTGCCACCCCCAGTGCTGGTCATCGTTGCTCATCATCACTAAATCTCAACCCTCAGCAATAAAAGTTTTCCCCCTTCTCCTAAATAAAGGCTGCTTCCTCCTGCACATGATTCCTCCCCCTCCCACCTTACTCAGAGCCTAGCCCTATCTCAGTAACATGAGTCAAGATGGATTGGGAAGCAGTTGAGAGGTTTGTGAAGGAGGGAACCCAAAGAAAGGGAAGAGGGGCATCTTATTCTGATAGAGAAATGTAGATAAGAAAATGGGAAGATCTTCATATTCCCTACCCAGCCTCTCCTCATCCCCTCCCCCAATACAGTTGTATTTGCAGAAGCCATAAATGAGTGTCATGGAAACACCTACTACAATCACCTCACACCAGCAGCTGAGGCTGCAGTGGAGATGCTTGTTCTTTCAAGGAGCAAAAGCAATTGGGAGGGCCACACAGCTCCCTAGGATGGGCTATTGGCCAAGGAAGGAAGACAGAGGGGCCATAAAGGAGAGTTCTGGAATTCCAGGCTTTCAGAGCATTTATTAGCCACAAAGCCCTAGCTTGAGGGCATGAAGCTCCCAAAAGAACAAGAAGACTTGCTCCGGGGAAAGCCCATATCCATGCTCACATTAACACAAACACACAAGCACCTTGCATAGAAAGTGACCTTGACTGACAAAGGAATAGCCTTCCTGGAATTCTTGAATTCTCTTAGCTCAGTATCAGATATCAGGCAGGAGATGGAAATCTGGGACCACCTCTCCAGCAGAATACCCCCCCCCCAGCTAACACACGGGCAATGTATTAGAATCTAAATATGCTGAACAATCAGAACTTTGAATAACTTCTTACCTGCCCACCCATGCAAACGCACTCAAGACACATCATTCGGAGAACGCCTCTCCCTTGACCCATTGCTGTAGGTTCTTTTTCAATGACCAGGTGTCTTTCTTGGGATCCTGAGGTGAGCTAGAAGCTGGAACCTTACTGATGGAATTTCCAGATAGCATGCCCCAGGATAACAATTCCATCCCCAACATATGCAACACAAACATTCATGTACACTTTCCCTGGGGTCTAGGGCTATAAAGCCTTACTGGAACCCATGTGCAAAACTATGATTTGAATATAGTTTAATTGTATCCTCCCAAAGGTTCATGTGATTGGAGGTTTGATTCCCAGGGTAGAAGTACTAGGAGGAACCTTTAAGAGATGAGTCCTAGTGGGAGGTCCTTAGATCACTGGGGGCATGCTCTCAGAAGGTGCTTCTTCTGAGATCTCTTGGTAGTTCTCTAGAGAGTTTGTTGTAAAAGGAGTGAACTTGGCCCCACCCTCTCTGTTTTCTTATTGGCTTAAGATATAACCTCAAGCTTTGACAAATACTTCTATCATTGCCATCTACTACCTGCTATGGGAACCTAGCCAGAACTGGGCTAATGTAGGAACCATGCCCTTGAACCTCCCAAACTTGTGAGCTAAATAAACCTCTCTTTTTATGAAATTAACTGTCTCATGTATTTTATTATGGTAACAAAAAGCTAATACAAATGGTGATAACAGAACTCTTCCTCTTCCAAAATCTATAACTAACTATGGCCTACAAAAAAAATTCTGGGTTCCCTAGGACTAGCCCCAAATCCTCATCTTTTAGAGGCATGAAAAGGTAGGAGATCAGGAAGCATCTGAGCTCATAGAAACTTCCTCCTAGTGCTCTTCAGGCTGAAGAGAAGTATGAAACCTCTCTCATCATCCATCTTGGACATGTTTTCTCAGTTATCTACTTTGTCCTGTTTAAAGTAGTGGTTTCTGCTAGAAAATTGAAGCTACCTATCAAATTGGAAAGAAAAAACACACAGATCTTAAATGCATTAGTTGGAAAAGGGTTCAAAGGAACTATCTTAAAAAGAGAATAAATTTCTTCTGGATAAGTCTATTGAAAGTGGAGTGAAATAAGGAGGTGAAAAGGAAAAGGAAAAAGTCTGAGATACAAAGGGAAGATTTAGCACCGTCATTATCATCAAACATGTATCAGTTGGGTTTCAGATTAGCTCAAGAGAGATATTCTGTATCAAATGACAGTGAGGAATGAGACCAATCAAATCTTTTCCTCTTCACATATGGCTGAGCTTTGGATTCAGGATGGTAACCCCTTCCTGGCATGGATATCCAGTAGAGTATTCAAGGGTAGCATGGACTCCAGCTGTCTAAGAGGGAGTTGAGAGAGGAGCATGAGCCAGTCCCAGGAGCACCTCCTAGATGTACCTGGCTGGTCACTGATGTCTGTAAGAAACGCAGTGACCTGTCTAGGAATGCTATGTGTATCAGCTATGGGAATGTCTGTCATCTCTTAATTTCACAGAGGGTTGACTTTTGGGGAACACAGAATACTAGTCTTATTGGTTGTCCTATGGAAAACCATACCTACTCACACTGAGGACAAGTGAGAAAAATGATTGACAGGAGCCTCAGCTCTAGGAGAGGAAGCGTTTCTTGCTCCCTCTTCACACCGACTGAGCAAACACAACTCAAAAGCAGTAATTTGCTCACCTGTCACATACTGTCCTCAGTGGTTTCAGACCTCTTAGAATCAAGGGTAGGACAGGTATTGAGAAAAAGGGAAACTCTAAGTAAAAAAAAAAGTGTCCTAAATGAACACCAAAAATGATGTTTAGGATTTATATAATTAGGAAATTGTATCAATTATCTTGCCATATAAAAACCCATCCCCAAATGATGTAGTGGCTCAAAACAGCAAGAGTTCCTTACTTGCTCATGAATCTGCAACTTGGGCAATGCTTGATGGGGATGATTCTCTGTTCTGTTTGGAAGTCATCTTCACTGTATCTACTTTCAAGCTGGTTCACTCACGTGGCCAGCAAGTTGATGCTGGCTGTTATCCAGGACTGTCAGCAAAGGGCTGTGTTTCATTCACGTGTGGACTTCTCCATAGTCTGCTTGGCCTTCCTCGGTGCTCGGTGGCTGGCTTCCAAGAACTCTCATCTCAATATAACTAGGTGGAAGAGATGCTACCCTTCATAACTCATCCTTGGAAAACATAAAATATCACCTCCACAGGTGTCAAAACCCTGCCCCAATGCAATGAAGAGGATATAGCTTCCACCTCACAGTACAGCCATGTCCATGTCGTATTGTAAGAAGCGTTTGTGGGATGGGAGATAATATTGTCACAATTTTTGGACTGACAAAATTTGCTATGAACACAGTCTTAAATATTAAGGCAATAAAAAAAGCTCTAGAGAAAATCTCTGGAAAGAAAGCTGTTTTAGGTTTTACCCAGTATTCTTGGGAAAAACAGGACTAGCAGGAGTGAGGAGGGAAGAAAGAAGAAAGAAAGAAAGGAAGAAAGAAAGAAAGAAAGAGAGAGAGAGAGAAAGAAAGAAAGAAAGAAAGAAAGAAAGAAAGAAAGAAAAAGAAAGAAGAGGAGAGATGATGATATATATGGGGATTTATTATGGGAATTAGCTTGAGCAATAATGGAAGCTAAGAAGTCCAACAATGTGCCATCTAACAGCTAAAGAACCAGAGAAGCTGGTGATATGGCTCCGTCTGAGTTCAAGGGCCTGAGAACCTGGAATAGTTCATTAATCCAAAAATCTGAGAACCTAAAGTTCTGATATCAAAGGTCAGAAGATGGATGTCCCAGCTCCGGGAGAGAGAATAAATTGGCCTTTCCTCCACCCTTCTGTTCTATCCTGGCCTTCAACATACTGATGATGCTCAGCCACATTGGTGAGGGTGGATCTTCTTTACTCAGTCTACAATACAAATGCTTATCTCTTCTGGAAACCTTCACAAGGCACTCCCCAAAATGATATTTTACCAGCTATCTGGGTACCCCATAACCCAGTCAGTTTGACAACCCTAATTAACCATTACAAAAGGGTTTGACATACAGTATTTGAAAGTTTTCTCACTTTACTCAATCCCAAATTCTAGTGATGTGCCCTTGACCCTATTAAGGGCTAGCCCATTTGTGAAGCAAATCCTTTCACCTTAGTTTCTCGGAATACACCAGAGACACCAGTCATCATGTTTTAAAAGAACTTGGAAGGAGAAAGGAAAATAAAGGAAATTGAATTTCCAAAATATAAATAGCTAATCTTAAAATCTGATGTAGGTGAAATGGAAAAAAAAGCTTTATAAGGTACTCAAATTCTCTTATCATAAGAACTTTCCATCTAGGCTTAAATGCTAACAGAACATTGCAAGCACCTTTCTTGGCTTCCTTCTCTCCCTCTCACTGTTTATCTTTTGGGCAGTAACCTTTGGTCATAAGTTTTTTGTTTTTTTTTTATGGACTCCAATAGCTATTCTAACAGTCTACTTTCCCCTATTCAAAAATAAGTAGGGTTTTGCTGTCCTTTGTCTTTCTTTCTTTCTTTCTTTCTTTCTTTCTTTCTTTCTTTCTTTCTTTGTGTGTGCGGTACTAGGGATCAAACCTAGGGCATTTGCGCACTAGGCAAGCGCTCTACCTCTGAGCTACATCATCAAACCCAAAATTAAGTTCTTGAAGCCTTTTTCTTATGAAACTAAAATTTCATTATGATTCAAATTTCCTAAAATAGCCAGAGTTCTCCTAGAGTTGCAATTACCCCTAAAGGTCACAGCTTCTTGTGGTGCTGACTGACCCAGAGACTGATACAGTCCTTCCTGACGTAAGATGCCTGTTCTGTCCACCAGAACCCTCTTCATTGCAGGGGTAATGCTTTTCATTGTTTGGCTGTGCTCTGGCCATCCTGTGCACATTGCAGATGTAGCTCACCTACAAGCAGGCAACAGGTATGAATGTATGTATCTACAGAGTGGAATCCTCTCATGTTGAGCCTGAAGTCAGAGTTCTTAAAAGTGTGCTTGTGGCCACATAGTAGAAATCAGTTGACAAAGAAACCAGTTCCTGGAATTTTAGCCAAACTATATTCATTTATTGTCTGGCTGAAAAAAAGGAACAAATTCTTGCCCAAGGCAAAAAATAGATCTATAATTTAGAAGTTTATTTGAAAACCATATAGATAGCACCCTCAGTCATACCAGCCTTCTTGCTCTTTCTTCTTGGTGATCCAGGCCATCTCTAAACAACCT
This sequence comes from Muscardinus avellanarius, assembly GCF_963383645.1. NCBI lineage: Eukaryota > Metazoa > Chordata > Mammalia > Rodentia > Gliridae > Muscardinus > Muscardinus avellanarius. The sequence goes on from NC_137786.1 coordinate 134,894,137, forward strand.
CAGAGAAGACATTTTGTGTTTTTGTGGCTTCATCTAGGAATGCAGAGGGAGGTTCACTGCTCTGCATGAAATTTGTCCCAGGAACTCAGAAGCTTGAATGGCAGCCCTCCTTATGAATTGTCTCCCAGGAACACAGCACCATCTCTTTGCAACTCCTCACGTTAACAAAGCCCACATGATGGAATATATGATGCTCACGCTTCCTGGGACAACTCTGTCCCGCTATGAGCATACTTATGCCTGCCTGTGGCTAAAGGACCCAGCAATGAGGTGTCAGGCACAAATGGGCAGTAGTGGCCCCCTGCACACCTGGCATGTGAAAGTCTAAAAGACAGCTAGAATTCAGGTTCCCCACCCCCCGTAGGACCTGAGTTCTGGAGCTATCAGATTTGGGGTCTGAGGCATTCCCTTTCACTTGAGTTATTCTTCTTCCCTCCATAGAAAGGACAGTAGAAGGTAGTAGGAACTGAAGCCTGCAGGAGTGAAGGATTTGCATATTCTTATGGGCAGTTTTTCTGCCAGATTCTTCAACAGCCCAATTTCATGTTCCTGTGATACTATACAAGAAGCAAATAGGGCCTGGATTTTATCTCAAAGGTTGAATGGCTAAGGATTCTAATATAGCATAAAAGCATCCCCCAAAGCACAAGGGGTGATGGATTCAAGATGCTGACATCCTTGAAAGTGGTTGATGCAGGCAGAGAATCAGAAACATATGTAAATTCAGCTAAGGAATAGGTTATGCTATAATGCTAGCACTGAGGACCAAGGACTGAGGCTGAGGAAGCATGCACTTCTAGAAGGAATTCCTCAGTGGACAATCGCCCCTGAACCCCAACCCGCAATCAACATTGTGGAGGACATAGCAGTAGCAGGCCTATTCCACTCAAGAGCTTACCAACTAGGTTGAAAGATGAGGTTGATCACATGAACAACACTCATTAAAGTCTATTAACCAACAGAATACCTGGAAATGGGTAACCTTATAAAGAAAAGGAGTTATGTAGCTCACAGTTTTGGAGACTGACCATCTAAGATCAGGTGGCTCCGTTGGTTAAGCCTTTGGCAAAGACCTAACAATGACACCATCATTATGGGAGTGAGACATCCCATGGCAAGACAAGAAGCCAGAGAGGGATTCCGATTTTGGACTCACTTTTATAACTTACTCTTGTGAGAGCTGAGAGTTCTCACAAGAATTGCCTTTATTCTTTCCATGGGCAGCTCCTGCAATGACCTAAGTACATTCTGTGAGGCCTCTCAACTTAAAGATCCCACCATCTCTCAAAACTGCCATGCTAGTGAGCAAACTTAAAATAAGCCCTTAGAGACCAGCCACATCTGAACCACAGCCCCCAGGTTTGCATTGCAGTGGAACTGCAAGAGGGTGGCAGTGGAGCAGATGGCTGAGGATAAGTGAAGGAATTGGAGTCTGAGCTCAGTCTTCAATAAGGAAAGGAAGATCCAGGTGGGGTGGCACACACTTGTAATCCAGTACTAAGGAGGCTGAGCTCGGAGGATCATCGCAGGGTTCAAGGCCAGCCTTGGCAAATTAATGAGACCCTGAACAACTTAGCAAGATCCTGTTTCAAAATTTAAAAAGAAAAAAGAAAATAGCCGAGTGTGGTGGCACTCACTTATAATTCCAGCATTTGGGAGGCTAAGACAGGAGGATCTGGGTTCACAGACAACCTCAGCTACTTAGTGAAGCCCTTTGCAACTCAGTGAGACTGTTTCAAAATAAAGAATAAAGAATAAAATAAAGAATAAAGAATAAAATAAAGAATAAAGAATAAAAATAAAGAATAAAGAATAAAGATTAAAAGATTAGGGCTGGGGATGTCACTCAGAAGTAGAATTCCTCAGGTTTCCATCCCTGGTGCCATGAAAAACAAAGGGGGGGGCACGGAGGGAGGGAGGGAAAAATATAGAAAATACGTGTCAGGGTGTAACTTGGAGATAGAATGCCCCTGAATTCAATCTCCAGTATGAAGGAGAATAAGATGAAGATGAGGAGAAGGAGGAAGATGAGGAGGAAGAGAAGAAGAAGGAACAAGTCTGTAACCTGTGGAGGGCAGGGTGCTGGTGCTGGTGTAGTAAGTGTTCCTGATGCCTACCCAGTGAGAACTCAAGCAGTTTTCATGGCAAATGAACATGCAGAGTCAGTAATAAACTGACCTTGCTGCCAAGTTCGTAGCTCAAAGAAGCAATGCCCATATTTAGAGCAAAGACTGTTGTGAGGGCATGAGGAAATAAATCAGCAGGGAAAGGTGACAATGAGTAGTCAAAAGGTAGTAGGTAAGTAAATGAGATAATGGGGTGGTGAGAAGAGGTCTGGTCCTAAGGAAAGACTGAGGAGAAAGCATCTTTTGACTCCATCAAAGCCAAGGAGTATAGAGGCAGGGGCTGGGGAGTTGAAAAGGTCTCTGTTATGGGGAGGAGTCTGTGCTCCTGCTTTGGACCACAGTTGGACCGGCTGGGCTGGGGGAGGAGAACAAGCCTGAGAGCCACAGCTGGAGGACTCAAGGGGGTCTATTTCTGGCATCTATTCGACCCCAGACCTCTCATTCCCGGACCCCTCCACACTTAGCTCTCAACCCCACACAAAAGGGCCTTGTGTGGGAGTGCCCAGAGATGCCAAATGAATCTTTATGCCATTGTCCCCTCCCTTTCCCAGATCCCTGGCATGAGCATCACTCCACCAGGTGCGGGAGACAGGAAGGGAGGGGTTGGGCACAGAACAGGAGGCAGAGGGCAGAGGGCAGAGGCAGCGTCCATTCCCCTTGCTGCCTCCTCTCTGACCCTGACCTCAGTGTCATTCTGTCTCCATCCTGCTTCCTTGGCCCCCTCCAGCACGAGGCCTACCTTCTCAGTTTTCTTTTATCTCCCTCCCTCCTGTTCCTTTCCTTGTTAGGCTTCAGAGCAGCACAGAGAGCCTAGAGACAGAACCAGGTCTATTCCTGGAAAATGTCCATGACAGAGGGTACCACAGCAACAAGTTTCCATGGTGTTTGGACACCAGGCAAATACAGTCTCAGAAGAGATTATTGGCCTCAGAGTCAGAAGACCTGAGCCCATCCCTGCCTCACCTCACCAGCAGTGTATCCTTAAGTGACTGTGTAACGTCCCAAAGCCTTGTCTGGAATTCTGGAAATGTTCAACCATTTAATCAGCCTCGCAGGGATTTCATAAACATCCAACCATTTTAATCAGCAGCCTACACCTCTGAGTATGTGTTGGGTACCTCTGGAGGACCAGCACTCCATGAAATGCAAACAAGAAGCTCATACAGATCCTTGTCACAGAATCTGCAGTCCATAGACAGTAGGGTTGCTCAACACAGTTCCATGTTCCTTAGGGGTCCCTAAGATATAGGGCCAGTCTGTAGTCAAGGGGTAATGTGCACATGAGGTATACCAGAAGCCCCAGGAGAAGAGCACACAGTTGCTACTGCCCTGGTTAAAATTAAGAGATGGTGCTGAACCTCTGAGTTTTTCTCCAGTCAGGAATGTGTTTCTAGGCAGTTAGAAACAAATGTACAACATAAGGAAATGTTAACTTAGAGTCAAGGGAGACAGGATCATCCAAACCAAGAAGGCCTAGATGCAGAGGACATTTTGGTGTATATGAGAAGATGTATTGCTGTGGAGGAGGTGGGAGGGATATATAAATAGTGATGAGACCTGTTTGGGAAAGAAGAAGAGTTTATCTAGAGGGCTGACTTCAGTGGGCTTAGAAGCGAGGCTCCTCCACAACACACACAATCCCTTTCTAGGAAACCAAGTTGGAAAAGCAAAAGCCTGTGGACTTGGGGGTGGGCACAGCTGCCAGGAAAGCCTGGGGGGTTGTGGGAGGAGGCCAATTGAGACTCTGAAAAGAGAGCCTCATGGAGAATCCAGAACAATGAGCTGATAGAAGGAGGAATGCAGAGAGAAGAAGGACTGAGGGCCAGGCTGCTGCGAGGGCTGCTCCCCTGGCAACCTCCCAAGGTTAATGGAGGGGCACCAAGCAGCCTCTGCAACATTCCAACATGAGGGAGGCTGGTTTGAAAAGAGCATTTGCTGTTTGGAGAAGGGGCCTTTCTCTGTCCTAGGCTGCTGTCCCTTTGTGGAGGTTCTTTCAGGCATGAGCCCTGCAAAAAAAAAAAGCACGTGGGGTGTAGGGGGAGCAGAGTGGATGTTTTTCCATTCATCATCCAGGCAAATAGTCCTCTCTTGGGCATCAGGCACTGGTTCAGCTGCCCTGGGGCCCAGAGGCAATAGCAATTAGGAAATCTCTGTACATGAGACTCCAGAATCAAACTCCACCTTATAACTTCTGGACACTTAGAGAAGTGCATGAACATTTCCTTTAGAGGGAGGGAAATCAGAAGTTTACAGTGTAGAAGAAAATGCTGACACTTTTTCAGGAACCTGTATCTAGGTTGAAGGGTTTGGTGTAGTCAAAAATAACGAGGCTTTACCATATGGTATGTTAAGACAACTGAAACCCACATCTCTCCACAAACACACATGCAAGCAGCACGTTGCACACACACTCACTGTAGGGACACGCATATATCCCAAATCACATGTATACAGACACACACCTAAATGCAAGGCACTCTTATGCACAGAGACACGTGCCAGATCTCTTCAGGTAGTCACATGTGTAAAGTTCACACCCTCTGCAGGTGTCCTGTGGGCCAGCATGTGCCACATCCTCATGCATCATGAGGCCAGCACACATCAGACCCTGGTTCAGGTACACCTGGGTTCCTGGGGTTTCTCACATCAATAGGCATGGATATTCCTAGAACAATCTTCTTTTTTTGGCCCAAGTTTGTCCCAAGGATATATGTCCACATAAGATCGACCTTCTTCATGCTCAGGCAGAGCCCAGTGTCCAGGTTGCCCTGCCTTCTGATCTCTGGGGTATTCAATTTTCCACCCCACACCTGCTAAAGATGCTAGGTAACAGCCACCAGCAGGTGGCGCCAGCAGGAGCCTCATGTAACCAGGATTGGCACTAATGAGGACAAATCCACAATCAGGGAGGAAACACAGCCATGCCAGCAGGAGAGTAACCCTCCTTAGAGTGCCAGGAGCAAGCCCTGGAAATGGAAGTACCAAGAGCTCAGTCCAAGGAAAGCACTCCCAAGGGAGAGGAGAGAATGCAAAATATTTGGCACTCAGGGAGGGAAGAGTGAAATGACTTCTGTGTGGGCTATCAGAGGTTCAAATGTGTGCATATATTCACATTTGTGTGTGCACGTGAGAGTGCTTTATGCACATTTGAATGCTGTACTGTAACTCTGGGGAGTTACTTGTGCTCCAGCGAGTGTGGGTGAAGTAGGAATGGAAAGGCTTGAGAATGCAGGCATATGTGTGCGCACAAATGTGTCTGCATATTCTGTGACATGCCATGCAACTTAGGGGAGAAGGAACGATGAAGCCCAGCAAACAAGAACGCCTCACAACTACAGCATTGCCAGCACCGCACAGACCACAGTTGTTAGCCTCCTCCCACACACTCTGCACACCACACACACTCCAGGGACACACGTACACGCTCACACCGCCCACACAGACAGGTGCTGTGCTGCCACATACAGACCTGCCCACCCACACACTTTCGCACATATATATGGCCCTGTAGAGAACACAGGGATGAACACAGATACAGCGGAGACACACACCACTCTGTGTGCCAGGCACACGTGTGCACTCTTGAACATTCTGCGCTGGGTCTAAATTCTCATGCCTTCACACTCCCAGCAAAGGGGGCAGGTGAAGGGAAGAGATGACTCTCCCGTCCTGTGCAGCACCCTAGTTTCTGAGCCTCTGGAGATCAAAAAGAGATGAAATGAGAGGGCCCCTGCCCCCCAGTCTGAGACTGGAAGGGAAGGGAGAACAGAACAGAGCAATCTGCAATCTGCTCCACACCCAGCCTCGTGTGTCCTGCCCAGCTCTCAGCACTGTGGACAGCGCCTCCACCATAGGGACAGCAAGCCCCAGAGCAGCTCCCAGGGAAGCAAAACCCTGGAGCCCCTGTCTGCATCCAGAAGAGCAACTGAAGCCAAATATACCCAAGTCCTCGTTCCTTTGAGTCTTATAAACAAGGGGGTAAAATGAGTCTTATAAATAAGGGGGTAAAATGCCTGCCTCTCGGGGCTTTTGTAACTAAAAGACCACAAAGCACCCAGCACAATGCCTGGCATATGACAGACTCTCAGGAGAGGTAACAACAGCTCTAATTTCCGTCCCTGTGAAGTTTCAGACCAGGAGGTGGATATTCTGTGCCGAGTATACTAAATAACGATGACACAGCATTGCTGTATTGCAGGGCCATGAGCTGGGAGATCTGGGTTTCAGCCCCAACCTTGCCAAACTTTAGCTCAGATTCCTCTTCTCTGAACCTGGAATAATCACAATAATAGCACTAACACCAATTTTGAGCTTCTCAAATGCCAGGCCCTGTTATAAGCACTTTATAAAGATTAAATCCTTGAATCCCCATGACATTAAGTGGAATGATCTATTACTGTCCCCATTTTGTATAAGAAATGAAAGTACCTGCCTATGATTGGACCCATGTAGGGCAGAGACAGGGCTGGAGCCTGGGCAGCCTGCCTCAGAACCTAAGTTCTTAACCAGAGCACTGTGTTGCCTTCTTCACACTGCGTCCTGTGCATCATATGACATCATGCGTATAAAAGTTATTTGAAGGCTGCAGAGCATTATACAAGTGCAAGGCTATATTGTTATGCATCGCAGCCCGGCTTGCGGATGAGTAATTGCACAAGGAATAAGAACCGCAATGGCTACAGGAAACAGGATGGGGATGGGCGCCATCTGGGACTGGCACCTCATATCAAGAAGAGGAAAATGGGTAGATTATGGGCCAAAAGGAGCAAGCAGAAAGGCATGCATCCTTGTGTGGCATTTGCCTCTTCTTTAGTTCATCCATGATTAGTTCAGATGTTAAATTATTCTGCATAATATTAAGATAATTTCAAGTCCCCTGAATTCTTCCACTTACTTGTAACTGTTGTCTCAGTGGTCTCTTTTTCCATCTGTACCTCCCATCACAGCTCTTCAACTACATTCCCCAGTGTGGAGAGGCTCACCTGCTCTGTGACACACTGAGAATCACTGCCAGAGGAGAATCACTGTGGTGGCCCCCAGTCAGCCTAGGACAGGTCTCAGAGGTAAACTCAAGTCAAGAGGCCTCAAGAGATTATAGAAAGTATCTCTCCTATTTCCAAGAGTAGGAGATGGAAACCAGGAACTTTTCTGCAAGTTTCTTAAGGAAAGAAACACCCCTGGACACTCTTCAGTCCTGCTATGACCTACTGCTTCCTGCTTAAGGTTCCTTGATTCTCAGAAAACAAGTTTCTTTTTATTCATTCATTCATTCATTCATTCATTCATTCTGTGTGTGTGTGTGTGTGTGTGTGTGTGTGTGTGTGTGTGTGTGTGTTATGAGGGAGGGATTTAACCCAGGGGCATTCTGCCTCTGAGCTATACCCCCAGCCCTATTTTATTTTTGTTTTGAATCAGGATCTCACTAGGTTGATGAGAGTCTCACTACTTGCTGAGGCTGTCCTTGAACCTGTAATCCTCCTGTCTCAGTCTGACAAGTACTTGGATTTTAGACATGCACCACGCACCACCAGACCCAGCTTAGAAAAGAACTATCTCTTTGTACCCGAGGGCAAACTCCACCTTTTCAAAAGCCCTGTGCCTCTGGTCCTTTGTTGGTTACAATAGAGGACAGAATGGTCATTGTCTGGGGAGGGAGGGTCTTTTCTCAAACCACTCACTCCACCCACCCTTCCTACTTTTCCCCTATCCTCTTTTTCTTTCCAGAGCCATGTGCAGTCTTCCCTTCCCCAGAATGGCCTCCCTCCTTTCCGTCCTCGCTGATGAATCCATTAGTGCAGAGTTCTTGTCTTGTGTTCCTCGAGCTGGCAGAGCGACCTCAGCGTTTGATGGCATTGAATGGCTGTGAAGGTCACCATTAGCAGTGCAGTGAAGGTGCCACCGAGTGCCCCAAGTTCCCTCTTTCGCTCTTGCTCCTTTTCTATCTCCTACTAAGCTCCCCTCCAATTTCATCTGGACCCCCCCCCCACTGTCTATGAAAGATGCAGTGACTTCTCTCTAACTCCCAGGAACAAGAGTCTTAAGGAGCCTCCACTAAATGGAGTAGTCTGGAAATGCTGTGGGGAGTCCCAGTGAACCTCGGACTAGCATGGGGTTTAGAGTTGTTACCCACCCTTCTTTCTTTATTCATGGCTGGGATCTCCCTCCTCTTTCTACCTGCACAGGTGAACAGGATGTCCTTCCCTCCTGCTTCCCTCTTAACAATCTCTTGCCTTGAGCTGGCACTTCTTGTTTTCTGATAGCCCTTCTCTGCTCCCTGAAGCTCTGTCTCTCCAAATGTGGCTTATGGACACCTGCAGTAAAGTTACCTGAAACACAGAATTAAATCTTAGCTTCTGGGCCTCCCTTCAGACTCATACCAGATCTACTGAATCAGAACTTGGGGGAAGAACCTACATCCTTGTCCTCCACAAAGCCTCTCCCTTGCTCAGGTACACTGCAGATTGAGGGAGCATTGTCTTAAGAGTATCAGGAATCATCATCCAAGGCCACCTGTGTGATTTTCCCTTCAGCCTTCCCCACACAATTTCTCTGATTTACTTAAGAATCACTATTAAGGAGTATTCTATGCTTTATAGCAAGTGTTCAATAGGCTGAATTTACCTAATTCCCATTCCAACATTTCTTCTTTCACACACTCACACACACAAGAGCAAACCACTGGAGTAAATGACAGATGCTCCTCAACATAACATAAGGTTTTGTCCATGAGCCCAGTCCTGCTACTAACTCAAAATGGGAATGCTAACAGATCACCTTGCATGTTTGCCTGTTTCCTTAGCTGTCAAATAGAAGAATGATAGTTTTTCTCTCACCTCATGATTGTGGTATATGATTCAAGTGAGAAAAGTTAGTGTTGAAAGTCTAGAAGCTTGAATAAGTGACTTTGTTCATTTGTTTGTTCATTTGTTTGTTTGTTTATTTGTTTGTGGTCCTGGGGATTGAACCTAGGAACATTCTACCTCTGAGCTATATACTTTTATGTTTTATTTTGAAATAGGGTCTTGCTAAGTTGCTGAGGGCCTCACCAAGTTGCCAAGGCTTGCCTCAAACCTCTGATCCTCCTATTAGCTTCCCATGTACTGGGATTACAGGCTGTACCACTGTGCCTATATTTTAATTATTATGTAAGAGACACATGAGAGTGAAACATACAGTGTCTGTGGAGAAAGCTTGTTCCCACCTGCAGTCCAACAAGGGTAAGAAATTCTAGAAGGTTGGCCTCTAGCATACACCACTTCCTGGGACTTCTTTTCAGAGCTCCTCCTGATACCACTAGAGGAAAGAAGGCTGGGCTAGAGGTCTAGATATCATGCAGTCATGGAGGGATTCCCTACACCTCCTGGAATCCCATGCCCCAATCTGCCCAGAGGCCACCAGCCCCCTCAAGGGCAGTAAGCCCGGCCCTTCATATCAGCTCCTCTCCCTCTAATTACTCTTTACACACTCTGGCGCCAGGCCCGCCAACCAAATTACAATTGATTCTTCACTCCTCCTGGATCAATGCCATCGACCTGGAACAGGCAGGACAATTCCAAACTCACCCTCTAGGAAGCCAGAGGCCCAAGGCAAGGCCAAGCAAGACCTGCCCTTGCAAACTTTGAATACACACACACACACACACACACACACACCACACCACGTGTGGTGTGGTGTGTGTGTGTGTGTGTGTGTGTGTGTGTGTGTGTGTGTGTGTATACAGAGACCATACACAAATTTTCTATTCCAGGAAACACATGAACATACAAATCACATGTGTACTGGGCCATGCATAGGTATTTGTATGCAGACACATATATAGTTCAGTAAACCTACAGGACATCCTCGTATCTACATACATGTAACCAAAAAGTGCACACATGCACTCATACCTAAGGACACATGACATTGACTAAAAGAAGAGGCACTTTTGAAGTGTTCTCTGCCTAAATGATAAATAGAATTTTAACACATCCCCAGCCCTTTCCAGCTTCCCTCCTCTGTTTGATCAAAAGCAAGTCCCACCTGTCAGTCATGGGTAGGACAAAGCCAGCATCTTGAGGTACACACCACAAACTCTTCTGTTGGCTGTGGAGGACTTTGACTTTCCCTTCTCTGGGAGGTGCCTTGCATGCTGATCTCTTTGGGGGCATTGGAGAAATGCCCAGTCACTTCTCCACCAGACAGGTCCATTATGACTCAGCTGGGTTCTCTCTACACCTCCATCCTCAGAGGAGCTTGGAGTACATCTGCACCTGAGGCCCTGAACAATTGGAAATGAGATGCCAAGCCTTACAGATGCCAACACCTGGCAACAGCCAGCAGTCCATTCCCACAAGAGAACACAAGCATGGAGGAGGGAAAAGGTAGAATGGGATCACCAACCCAATAGTTCCAGGGCAGATGCCCCACGCCCACTATGCAGCCCCTGCTCTGTGGTCAAGCTGTCTATTGCCTCTCTCACACACACCAGGTCACTGGCCTCATGTCACTCCATAAGTGAGAATACACACAAAATCAGCAGTAAAAAAAAAAAAAATCCCGTAGAGATTCTTAAGGCACTTCTGCCCACATTCTTTCAAAGTCTAAATTTCCCTATTGACATTCTCAACAAATGACTGCCCATCATACTGCACATGTTCACAGACTCCATGGGGAATGAAGAACTCTCGTCAAGCAGCCAGTTTTCTAGCTGAGTAGCTCTAAAAGTTATTTAATTTTAAATGATAGGTCCTCCTACTGAATCTGCTTAAAGAAAAGATCACTATTTTAGACTTCTACTCACAATTCTCAATGCTAGACTCTGTAGAGACTGAGGAGCAAAGAGCTGGGAGTAATCTGAGCTTTAGGAAGGATGTGCAGGTGATTTCAACTCCCATCTGCCAAAAGAGGATCATGAAGAAATCTGGGATATAGCCTTCAATCTACAAAAGAAGTCCAATTTGCATTTTATCTCTAATTTGTCCACTAATTTTTCTATGTGACAGTGGCAAAATCCTTGGGTCTCACTGGGCCTCGACTCCTCCCACAATAAAATAAGTGAATGGGATTATGGCAGATGATCATAGATGACTGGGGTCTGAGGAGGACATTTTCAGTCTTATCTATGCCCCATGTATACACCAGACCTTGGCTCCTGAACCCCAACACAGAAAGCAGAAGTCTCTCTTCATGATCTCTATGTTCATTGTTTGAACCGTCTCTGTGTAATCTAATTCCACCCCTCACACACAAAGAGCTTTTTCAATCCCTTCTTGAGGTCTTAGACCCATTAGTAATGCCCTTCAGAACCCACAATACCCCAGTACCTATAACTGCTTGAACTGAGGGGAATTTCTTGCTATTCATCAGTCCCTTGCAGACCAAAGTAATACAATGTCCATCTGATGGAGAGAAGAAGCCATAGGAAATCTCTGTGACTGGCTCTGTCATGGGCATGACATTTCTACTACTCCACCATCTAGATGGAAACATTAAGAAGCATTTCTCAAAGCTCCTTGTAGTTATGTTTCTGGATTTGAGTTTAATTCCACCCATCACATGCAAGATTTGCAAGACAAACAAGCGGTGGAGGTGTTCTCCTGCAGCTTCAGCTGTTGATGCTTATCAAGGTCAGAACAGTCTTTTCAAGAGTTTCCAGTGTTCATTCTTTATTTTCAAAGTTTTTTTTTTTATGTTTGTAGAAGCCTTTTAATCTGACTACCTAATCCATGGATTCTATTGTCTCTCTCCAATCACCAATTCTTCAGAGGCTTCTCTGAGGTCAGTGGCAGCTCCAACCTCAATGGGCATAGCCTCAATTTCAGCCTCAAACTTATGGATTCCAAAATTCTGTATTGTTCTAATAGCCAACCTACTCTGTCCTTGCAACAACTGTGTAAGCCCTGTAATTTCTGTATTAAATCCCTTTCTGCTTGAACTGTCTAGAGTAGAGGTGTTTTTTTTTTCCTTCATTGAACCTTGACATGCAGGCACAAACTGAGTTAAGAGCAGTTATGATGTCAACTCTACTCAACAGATATTTAGTGAGTGAAAACCATGTAGCTTGATTCCATGCAAAGGCATTGCTGCTATAGTGACCTTAGATATGAGTAAACCATGCAATCAGGTAATCAATATCCTGACACTGCCATGAAGGGAAGGTTGAGGGAGGACTGTCCCAATCTCCACCCAGTCAGCTGAGATGAGAGAGCTATGTGCAAGAGGAAAGGCAGATTTTGGACTCAGATAGGCAAGGTCAAATCCTGGCTCTCATGCACATGACAGATTTGGGCAAGGTGCCTTCACTCAAGGCTCAGTTGCTTTGGTTGACCTCTAGTATTGCTCTGCCCTTTGTGCTCTTTATCCATAGGCCTCTCTCCAAGAGGTCTTCCCAAGTCTCCTCCCTCAATTCCTGTTCTGTGCTTCAAAGAAAGAAAGTATTTAATAAGTTGAATTCATCTGATCCCCATTCCAACATTTCTTCTAGCTCTTTCTCTCTCTCTCTCTCTCTCTCTCTCTCTCTCTCTCTCTCTCTCTCACACACACACACACACACACACACACACACACACAGAGGCCACTAGAGTTAACTACAGATGCTATGAAGTTAGTTCTTATTAAATCCATTGTTAGATAAAAATATCATAAATTGAAAATGCATTTAGTAACCCTAACCTACCAAATATCACAGTTTGGCAACGCTGTAAAGTGTTGGTTGTATATTCTTGTGATAGCTGCCACTGCCAATCAAAAGAGTATAATATTGCATATCGCTAACCTAAGAAAAGATCAAAATTTGAAATCTGAAGTAGAGTTTCAACTGAATGTCTACAGCTTTTGCATCATGATAAAGTTAAAAAAAAAACTCTAAGTTGTTCAGTCAAGGACCATCTGTCACTGATTTAGGTCAGGTCCAACAGATACAGAGCCTGAGATATGAGTTCCTATGTCAGGGATTTATTGAGTAAGTGATCTAGGAGAAGCCTGAAGGAAGGAAGGAAAGCAGAATGAGAATGAGAAGAAACCAAGGAGGATGTGGTTTCACCTGAAGTCTGGCTTCAGTCTGTTTTCCCCTAAGTTTGAGTGGCACCAAAGGCTTCAGATGGAGGAAAGGAGGCTGGCCTCTTGTAACCTGCATCAGCTAGTCATGACTGCAGGTGACCCCAAATGGGGGCACAAGATCCCAAGCATTTCCCTGAAAGGAAGGGTGCAGCTACCAGCAATAGTAGCCAGCACTCACAGAGCCACTGGGGTGGGGGGACATAGCAGCAGCCAATCAAGGGATGTGGAGGAACCTCAACTGTAAGAACTATAGAATGACAAATGCACTGTGAGATTCCTAGAGAATAAGAATTGGACAGAATGGGGTCAAGGAAAAGATGGCAATTCTTAATCGAGTTGCCTTTCTTCCTCCTCAGCTCAGCCAGAACTGGAGCCAAGCAAATTCCATCAAGATAGTATGTGGTCATAAGAAAGAACTGGTGATGTGTGCAGGTGTTTTGGGATTAATAACAAGCTTATTAATTAAGCAACATAAAGCCACAGGGTGTTTTTAATTGTATGCCACAAACAGAGCTGTTTAGGTGGCCATGAATTCTGACCTTGTACTGAAACCTGTATGCCCCTGATGGGCACAAGGGGACATGCAGGAGGAAGGACACCTGGGGCTATTCTCTGACAAGCCACATGCACTATACCAGAGCCACATCTACTTAGCAAATGCCTGGCATCCCTTCTTTTTGAAGTTTGTACTGAGGTGTCCTTCTTTGCTTGCTGTTCTACCTAGAATCTGGAGATGAGCAAGAAAAGCTTGGTGTTGGGATGCAGTGCACCCCAGAAATAACAAAGGAAGTCAGAAAGAGACAGGATAAGCCTTGCCCAGAGAGAAGAGATGCAGCCCAGGAGCCTGCAGGGAAACCTGGATGCCTTGTACCCTGGCAAAGAGGAGCAATGCCACAGTGACCTGCTGCCCCAGATTCTATGCCCAGGCAACTGACATCAGGGACATGTGCTGCCAGCCTGGAGGTGGAGCTCTGAGGTTGGTTTTGTTTTTTGTTTTATCACATCTAAGCCAAAATCCCTGAATCCTATACATAACTTCCCCAACAGAGTTGTCTAGGACCAGAGCCACCAAACCAGGAAAAGTCCTGTGAGGGGGAATCTACAGAAGTCTCCTTTAGCCTGCTCTTCACCTCTCTCTTCTCTCTCCCTCTATCCCTGTCTTTCTGCCCTGCCTAAAAGGAGCAGGTGAAGATTATTCTCATGGTGGAATTGGCCCAAGAGAGTATCTCTTCTGGCCAAGAAGAGAAAGTGACAGCAGCAGGTCCCAGAGAATCTGTGTCTGTCTGGACACATTGGATGTCAGAGCAAGAAAACCTGCACCAGGCGCCACTGCCCCGGAGCCTTGGCGGGTGTCCCACTCCTATCCTGAGAAGAAAGGACACCGGTGGCTGCTTGCTCACCAGACTGGCATTGTATGTTGTCTTAATTTGCTGATTGAGCAGCAATCGAATTGGCGCTTATTTATATGGTGAGCACTGAGTTGGAGCAGTAAAGAAAGGGTCACATTTTATAATAGATCTAGGGGGCATTCCCCTTATAGTAACTGCTGAAAATGAAGGTTTAATCAGGAAAATGGGACTTGGGTGACAAGGAATGGAGACATGGATGGCCAGGGGCTGTCAAGAATCCAGGACATGGGCTTCAGAAGACAGAACAGGCACACAGGTGTGGTCTGCCTGAATTCTTCGGTTGGCCTCAGTCAGTCTCTCATGCTAAAATCTGCCCTCATTAGGCCCACATGTCCTCCAGGAAGTATCTCTCCACTTTCCTTTGGGATACTGTTCCTCCCACAGGGGGGGGGGGGGAAACAGTGTTGGCTCTACTCCAAAGACTGTTCAGAAACATTGTTCATTCTCAAGCCATTTGCTCAAGCAATTGCTAAACACCAGCAATGCAAAAGACTTAGTGAATTCTGGGGTCCTGCAGAGGTCAAACCACTGCCCATTCCCCTACCTCCAAAGACTTTGACAACCTAGAATGTCAGGCATTCTCCTCAGCCTATACATAGGTTATGTTAGCATAGAAGATCATCTCAGACAGGGACTCAGAGCCTTGAGCATCTCAACCCTGACTGCCACAGCTGCTTTCAGTTCCCACCAACCTCTGCAGTGGTCCTATAAGAGAGCTGCGTGCAGCTCAAAGCCAGGCCCCAAATGTTACCCGCTGAGCAGCACAGATGCAGAGAGTTCTGTTTTGGCCCAGGTCAGATGGCCAGTGTCCTTCTATCTTTCTTCTCTACAGGTCTACACCCACTTGAGCTGAACAGGGAGGGGATCCAGGTCAAAGTGCAACATGAAAGCAGAAGCATTTGTTGTATAAGCCCAGGGTCAAGAGTTCCAGCCAGGACTCCAGAGGTCAGCACGGTAGGAGGGAGAGAAAGTCCCAGACCACACTTGCAGCATATTGGCTCCAAACCATCCTTATTTTTGCTCCATAAAAGTCCATATTCTTTCCACTAGTGTGTGAATTGAGAGAGGATATAAGGAGGCAGGGAAATCCTGATGCTTCCCCAGAGCGCCAAGGTACCAAGCCAAACTGTGTCCCTAGGCTGCTCAGCATCTCCCTGTGTGAATGTGCCGGTCTCTGCCTGGATTTCCAGTCTTCAGGGTTCTTTTATACACACCTGAGCTAACAGTAAGAGAGGCCAATTTGCTGATGCCGTGGGAGGCTTCAAATGGTGTTTCCTGTGGGTATTGTTCCCAGCCTAATGTTGTACTAACATAGCTCTGCCTGGTGATTACTATATTACTATATATTAATCATAAGCTAATGATGCACACTCACCCTGCCTATCTCCTCAGCCCGTATGCGATGCCACCTGGATCCTGAGGCACCTGCCTCCTCTCTCAATGTCTGTAGCCCATCCCACCCTCAGGGGCCAACCCTGTGCTCAGCTCCCCTTCCTACAGATAAAGTCAGAGGAGGGCCATCTTCATGGGTCTACAGTCCAACTGACACACTGTCTAAAGCCAGGGTTTGGGTCCACCAATATCTGATATTCATTAGTTCCTCTTTCTCACCCTTTAATGGCCAAGGTTCAGGAGTCAAAATGAGGTCAAGAAGAAGTGAAAGGTGATTTTGATGCCTTCCTGAGATCCAGGAGGAAAACAAGGCTAAAAACAACAGTTATCTGAGACTCATTCAAGGGCTTGTTTAGTACTCCTTTGTGCCAGGTATTCATTTGTTAATTTGATAAGTATTTTTAAGCCTTTACTTGGTAAGTACTATTTTCAGCAAAGTAAACAAGATTAAAAAAATGTTTCTACTCTTGTGCAACTTTATTCCTGACAAAGGTTCAATATCAGGCCTCAGGCATACTCAGGCATACATGAGTAGAAGGTCTTGGTCTTTGACTTTCTGGAGAGGACAGTTCAGACCAGTCACTTAAGAGCACTGGGGCACCAAGTCAGAAGGAGAAAATAATAGCCCAGAGAAAGAAGACTCACTCCCTGACCTCAAGGAAAGTAGAGTCTGGTGGGGAAAAAGTACAAAGTTAATGCAACTGACCAGGCACCAAAAGACCAAGGGAATATGCCCCTGAGCTATCTAGGGAGATGTATCCAAGTCCAGCTGTGCCTGTCTTAGAGGTAGTATCCCTCATTTATGATTTCCATTTTGCCCTTGCAGACCTGAACACTTTCATTCAGGAGCCCTTTTACACCATAAGCGTTATCTGTATATGCTCATCCACAATATAACCAAGACATAGAATATGCCCAAAACATAGGATGTGATATCCTATGCTTAATAGTTATTAATGTTGGTACCATGATGAAAAGGAGAATGGTGGTGGCAATAATACTGGGGGTGAGAGGACCTCCTAGACAGAAAAACTGGTCATCTGGAGATAATGCAGGCATATGCGGAGCCCAAGGCATACCAACTTACTTGCAAGACATGAGCATAATAGGGAATTTGTTCACTCTACCATCCTGTGCCCTCAGGCTGACAGTCTCCAATGTAGCCCCAATGCTTCTGGACTCCTGGTGTCCACATGCTTTTCCACATCCCCCACCCCTTTTTTGGCTAACCTTCCATGGAAGTGATGGTGTATAACTTCCGATGCTGAATCACAAAGACACTGAGGCTTCTGTTACTCCTAGGTTACTCACCTGAGGGGAAGCCGTTATCATCCCATGAAGACTCTTGAGCAGCCCTGTGGAAGGATCCTTATTTATGGAAAGAAGCTGAGATTTCTTGCCAAGTGATAGAACCAACTTGCGAACAAGATGAGGGACCCATTTTGGAAGCAGCAATCCCAGCCTGAGTCAACCCTTCAGATAACTGCACCTAGGATGACATCGGATTTCAGTGCCATCAGAGGTCCCCAGGCCAGGGCCACCCACTAAGCCACTCCTGAGTTCCTGCACCACAGATACTTTGAGAGGTAGGAATATTGTATGGTTGTTTTAGCCCACCAGGTTTGAGAATAACATGTTATGCAGAAGAGATAACTAATACACATCCTCAGCATAGCATCATTCCTGGAACACACCATGTGCTAAGAAAATGCTTAGTGAATGAGTAAACGATGTTTCTAGCAGAAGGACCATAAGTCAAACACTGTTACCATTGATAAGAGAATAGGAATGGCCATAGCCAAGATAACTAATATTCAAAATTTGGAAAGAGATGTTTAAAATCATAAATTTAAGTATTTAAAAATTCAGAACAATTCATTTTCCAAAAATAAGAAATAATTGATTAATTCATCCCAAGTCATTATTGTGACCCAAGACCCCTGTGATTCCCTATCTCTACCCCCACTCAAGAATCTTGGAAAGAACTCTATAGGGAAAGAGCCTCTACTTCAAGTCTATTCCATTCATATTTAATCCTTCAAGGCCCACATGGATATTGACTCCCCTGTTCCCCATTATAGCCGTGCTGCAGCTGTGAGTTCTTAGGAGTCCCAATGTTCAGAATGTAGTCTCTTAGGAATACAGTAAAGCCGGGCGTGGTGGCGCACGCTTGTAATCCCCGCACTTGGGAGGCAGAGACAGGAGGATCGCGCAGGTTCGAAGCCAGCCGCGCACGCTGGCTTAGGAGACCCTGTTTCCAAATGAAAATGTAAAAATAGGTCTGGGAGTGTAGCCCGGAGGTAGAAGGGCTTCCAGGAACCCCAGTACCACCAAAAAAAAAAAAAAAAAAGAAAAGAAATACAGTAAAAACATTTCCTTCTGAGGTTTCAATCTCATTCATTCAGCAAACATGTATTAGGTGCTGTTTTGGTCAGGATTCTCCAGATAACCACAACAAATAGGCAGAGAGAGAGAGAGAAGGAGAGATAAGGGGAAAGAGAGAGAGAGAGAGAGAGAGAGACTTTAAAGAATTTGCTTATCCAGTCCCAAGACTGGCACATGGTCATCAGACTGCAGAATGGAGATCCAGGGAAAGCACAATGTTACAGGTCAAGTCCAAACACTGCTGGCCAAATTCCCAAATTCAGTCTTTTTTCTCTTAAAGCCTCCAACTGATTGAATGAGGCCTAGCCACATTGTGGAGAGGCTATAGTTTGAATCTTTTCTTGTGTGTGTGTGTGTGTGTGTGTGGTACTGGGGGTGGAACCCAGGGGCATTCTACCTCTGAACTACATCCTCAGCCCTATTTTTTGTTTTTTATTTTGAAACAGTCTCACTGAGTTGCATAGGGCCTCACTAAGTGGCTGAGGCTCTCCTCGAACTGTGATCCTCCTGTCTCAGCCTCCCAAATGCTGGGATTACAAGCTTGCACCACTGTGCCCAGCTTATAGTTTGAATCTTGAATGCCCCTAAGGCCCATGACTTGAAGGCTTGGCCCCCAGTCCATGACACTATTGGGAGCTGCTGGAACCTTTAGCAGGTGGGACCTAGTGAGAGGAACTTAGGTCATTGGAGTGTATCCTTGAAGGGGATATTAGAGCCTGGGTCCCTCCTCCCTCTCCATCTCTTGGCTTCTCAGATGACAAATGGTGAGACCCTTCATTCTCCCTGTCCTCTTGCCTTGCCCTTCTGCCATGATGTACTGTGTTATCAAAAGGACAAAGCAACAAGGCCAGACACTCGTGCACTGAAATCTCTGAAACTATGAGGCAAAATAAACCTTTCCCTCCTTTTAAATTGATTAACTCAGGTATTTTGTCACAATGATGGAAGGCCAACTAACACAGAGAGTAACTGCTTTACTCAAAGTCTACTGATTTAAATACTAACCTCATCTACAAATAATACCTTCACAGAAACATCTAGATTACTGTTTGACAAGATATCTGGGTACAATGGCTTATCCAAGTTACACATAAAATTAGCCATCCTAGATTCTGTTAACTTCTCTAGACACTGGAGATTTAGGAGTGAACTCAAACAGATAAAAGTCTTTGAGCTACTGAAGCTTTCATATTCTAGGGGTGAGGAAATAATCATAACAAATAATTAAGTACATATGTAATATGTTAGGTATTTCTAAAGCAAAGATGTAAATTGGGCAAAGTAAAAAAAAAAACTAACGAAAGTTTTCATTTTACATAATTGGTCTGGGAGTGTCTTGAGGAAATGACATCAGTGGAGCAGAGACCTGAATGTAGAAGTAAGTCAAATGAAGATTCAAGGGAAGAGCCTTCTAGGCTAAACAAGCAGCAGGTGCAAAGGCCCACTCATGAGAGAGCTGAAGTTGTAAAGTTGTGTCCTTCCTCCCAGACCTGAGGTGCTCCACCCTGCTCCACCCAGAAGCACCCCTCTGCTGAGAAAGAAGCTCCCATTATCCACTCTCACTCCCACATCTCTCCTCCAAGGAGCCTAGACGTAAAAAAAAGTCCAGGAAGGAAGCTTGTAAATAAACAATTTCTCTTTTGGAAGTACAAATTTTATCTGCCCAAACAAGAAAACATTGAAGGGAGACCTGGAGACTTTCTTGGAAAAGGGTGAGATGGGGAAAACATAAAAAGACCAAATATTCGTTTCTCAAAAACTCAAACAACCACACAAAGAGGAGTTCCCCATCACACCCCTACTTCCAGCTGGGACTGTCAGGCAGATTTGAGACTGAGTAAAAGGAAAAGGAGAAGAGGAAAATTTTCATTTTTAGGATGCTATAATTCAGGAGAAATCATTAATTTCTTGACAAAAGGTAAAGAATTTTCTCCTTTCCTTTCCCCTGAGAAATTGAAAATTGACTTGAAAATCAGATGGCAAAGGCAGTGGGCAAGACAAAGATGTCTTTCCATCCATACAGTCTCAAAAACTGGAGCCAAAATCTCCCTCCCCAGAGAGAAAGCTACCTTGCTTTTCTACTGCTGTGCCCTGACCCCAGCTAGGCCTATGGTGGCTAAAAAGGAAATTTCAAGAAGCCAACCCCAGAGAGATTTGAGACCCTGTGACTACCAAGACAAAGGGAATCAGTCATAGAGGCCTTGGCCTTCTCATGGCTCAGCTGCTTCAAAACTGAAGTGAGAAATCATAATTGGGAAGAGGGGAGCCAATATCCAACACCTTCCTGACAACAATGAGCCTAAAGCAAGCACCTGCCTCCTCAGAGGGGAGAAATGACTTAAAAACAAATAGGAATGGAGGAGTTCATTTCTGCTCCTTCACTCTTTCTTTCCACCACCTTCCTACACTCTAGCTCCAGAACACTTACATCCACATCCCCTAGAGAAGATGGTATCTGATGAATTGAAATCAACCCAATCAACAAACCTGTATACATTCAGTGTTCTCTATGCTGAGTGCTTTGCCAGGGAATGCCAGAAAAACTGAAATGCAATCTGATCTCTCTAAGCTTGTCCAAGGTTGTGGCGAGGTCATCACAACACCATTGTAAATAAGAGCATAGATGAGGAAAAGATTACCTGGGGTGGGAGGGGATTTCTCTGAGAAGATGACATGAGACCCTTGAGGAGTAATATGGGATTGGTGCAAAGACTGTAGTTTACACAGATGGAGCAGGTGGAGATAGCAGGATGCACAATGTATCTTCCAGAGGTGGTCCAGGTGCTGGCAGGGAAATGGATTCAAATGAGCTTGGGAAAGGGCTTGTGCTTCCATTTAAAAAAGCTTGGACCTCGTTTCATAGGCAATCTAAACTTATATATTCTTAAACAGGGATGTGTACCTATAAATTCTTTGAGGAGGATAACCCTGGCATCAGCAGGGTATGGGGTAAAGGATGAGTTAAGTAGGGAAAGATTACAATGAGGGAAATTAGATGACATTAGGAGTCCAGGTCAGTGGTCCAGATGCCAGATGTTACCAGCCCTTACTAAGGCAGTGGCAGAGAGTTTGCGGAAGAGAGCAGACATGAGCATGGTTTGCTATGAAATACCAAGGACTGGGGACAGCTGAATAAGGTAAATGCAGAGACAGAGAGCTCAGACTTACACCACTCCTAGGTTTCTGTTGTTAGAGGAAACAGGTTTAGAGGAGAAAGCTGAGAACTTAAGTCCAAAACGGCAGAGTCTAGGTCTATTCCATCCTAGGTTTAACATAGTACTAGAAAACATTTGTGGACTGAATGAGCAGGAGAATAAAGGCAAAGTGGAAGATGAGGAAAAGTTACTGCAAACTTGCTCAGCGCATTTGCCCTGCTAAGTATAGCCATAAACCCATTCAGTGGGGTTGCACTGTTAAGGGACGGCAGCATTGCATAGAAGGACACTTAACGCACATTTAGGACTGGCTGCTGACAGAATGCTCAGCACCACTGAGGAAAAATATTTCTGGTTGGTGAGAGCTGCCACTTGCTCCTGCTCTGTCTGGCTTTCAGGCTAAATGGAAAGCAGGTCCCAGTGGTGAGTGAGGACAGATCCTGCAGTGGAGTGAGAGCTGTCGGGAGGCAGCGGCAGAACAGGCAAGAGGGGGACAGTGAAAGAAGTGAAATCTATTAGCAGCAGGAAATCCATAACTGGGTCTGAGGCCAGGAAAAGGGATTTGCAAAGAAAATTCCATTCAGGGTGCATTTTCTTCTTATCGCAGTAAATGGTCTGTCAGAGTAATATTGCTCTGTATTAAAAACCTGCTGTCCTTTCAAAATTGCACACAGACACCCATGCATTATATCTGCTGTGTGCACATAAAGAGAGAAACCTATCCACCACTCCCATTCATAAATGCGGGGCCTCACACACTCTGATGAAGGTAGGGCAGAAGAGTAGTTTCTGCAGGATAGACACCGCTTCCTGAAGAACTAATTCTCCACTTAGAGATCACCCTGGAGTATGTGATTCTGGATATACTCTAGCCCCTTTCATTTTTTAAAAAATGTTTTAATTGGTACATTGTAGTCATGCATTTTAATGTGGTTACAAAATGGTAGAGACATACATGCACACATCAGTCATTTAGCCCTTCCCCACTTTCCACCCTATTTGATTCCCCCTCTCTCCTTCTCATGTTTGGCCCCTTTATTTTTAAAATAGACATTTTTATTCATTTTAAAATTATCATACTACAAAACTGACTCTCTTTCCTTTTGGTCTATAGTTCTATAATTCTTTGTCCATGTGCATAGCTATATAAGCACCCCCACAGTCAGGATCCATAACAGCTCCATCACACCCCAAAACCTCCTTCACTCAAGCTATTGCTGAATTCTCAAACCGTCACCCAATTCATAACCCCTAGCAACCACTGATGTGTTTTTTGGCAAGATAATTTTGTCTCTTCCAGTATAGCAAATAAGTGGGATCGTGCAATATGGAAGTCTTTGAGACTGGCTGCATCCGCCCAGGTTGTTGTCTGCCTCAGTAGCACTGTTTTTTCTGTCGAGCAGTGTCTCATGGTAGGGACAAATCTGTCACTCCCCCTGCCCACAGCTTACCCTCTTGTGGTCCACCTCATGCATCCATATACCATCTTCATCTTGGTGCCTTTCTCCTCAGTACCTTGGGCCAAGAAGCACACATTGACTTTCCATCATCTTTCATTCAATTAACTATTATGAACTATCTTCCAAGCTCCTATAAAGCCATTCTATAACCAGGCAGAAGGGCACTAATCCAGACCTGTCCTACTGGTGAGGGTTCCAAATCTCATTAGCATCACCTCTGACATGGCTGGAGATGCACATTTGAACAAAAAAGAAAGCTGTTCCTGCCCTCAGAGTTACTTCTGTTCTCATAGGAGGAGATAGGGTAAATGATAATCATAGTACATGAATGGCCTGGTATGTTGAGAGGGGATGTGTGCCTCAGGAGAAATAGAGACAGGTCAGTGGAGCTGGAAGTGGGGAGAGGGTTGTGGTTTAGACATGGGTGGCCAAGATGGGTCACATAAGAAGGCCTTCAAGCAGAGTTTCACAGAGTAAGTGAACCTTGCCTGTATTCCAGGGAAGAGCAGACCACCCAAATAGAAACACCCCCTAAGAGCAAGGCCTGACAGGCTCTACCAGAGCAAAATGAACATCTTGGGCATTCTCTCAGCTTCTTCAAGACCAGGAGCCCCGCCTCTGTGCCTCCCAGCTCCCTTGGCCGCTCTCCCTTAGTGTCCGGGGTGGCTGTCTCTTACTCACCCAGACCAGGAAAGGATACAGGAGTAAGGTAAGCCTGAATGTGGGGGCACAGGCTGGAGGGATTGAAGGAACAGGGATGCTTGAGTTCTCTAGGAGAGCTCTCAAGCTCCTATAAAGCCCTTCTCCCAGAACCAGGCAGAAGGGCATTAATCTAGGCCTGTCCCACTAGTGAGGGTTCCAAATCTCATTAGCATTTACAAACGTGGAATTAATCTTCTCTGGGTAATCTGGTGGTTATTGATATTTTATTTTTAACTCTTGGTTTATGAAGACAAAGTGTCTTCAGCAGCACAGATGTTCCCAGGGGTGCAGAGGAAGTATGAGGAGGGGGCAGCTTCAGACAAGATCAAGAATCCTTCCCAGCTTCAGCAGCTTCTGGGAGTAGGATATGAAATGAGATGTGTCCAAGCCACTCAACTGATCATGAAAAGAGAGGACCCCCAAAGAGGACAGAGGTCCAAACTCCCCAAGCCCCAATTAGACCCATATGCAGCTGGTAGAGAGAACTCTGATTCATCTTAATCACATGCAAGTTAAAAATAAACATCAATAACCAGCAGCTTGGAGAAAGGAGGTGACATTTTGAAATGCAAATGAAGTAGGAAGTCCCAAAGCCTAGCAAGGAGAGTCACCAACCCGAAAGTCCTGCAGAAGATCTGTAGATTACTCTGCTGCCCCAAGCCCTCTCAGGACCAGCTGCTAATTCTTCAGTGCCAGAACTGAAGAATTATGCTTGTGTTTACTGGTGCCTTCATGGTTAGCAATGATATCATGGGCAAATCTGGGAATTGGGGGTAGAAGACCTGGGCTCCAGTCCAAGCTCCTTCACCTGAGCCTCAGCTAGGTTATATGATGCAGGCATTTGGCCAGTATGTGATGCCTGGTGCATAGCAGCTGCTCAACGAGTAGTTATCTATTTATTCATTTTGTTTCCCTCAGAAGATAAAATCCAATATTTAGAGAAATTAGTTTAAATTAAAGAAGATACAAATCTTGATTAAACATCAAGTAAGAGCTTTCTCATACTAAATCAGGTAGGAAGGATTCTGGGGGAATATGTGAGATCCTTGGAATATAGTACACATTGCCTAATGACATTTCAGGCAACAATGGACTGCATTTACAATTGTGGTCCCAGGAGATTGTAATGGAGCTGGAAGTTTCCTACCACCTAGTAATGTTATACAGTCATAGTATGAGGCATTACTCTTGTGTTTGTGGTGACTCTGGTATATGCAAACCTACTGCACTACCAGCATAGCACATATAATTATGTGTATATTTAATATGTGTAATAATTATGTTGGGTTTTTTAGTGGTATTGGGGTTCCTGGGAGCCCTTCTACCTCCAGGCTACACTCCCAGGCCTATTTTATACTATTTTTATTTGGAAACAGTGTCTCTTAAGCTAGTGCGGCTGGCCTCAAACCTGCGCAATCCTCCTGTCTCCACCCAAGCGTGGGGATTACAAGCGAGCGCCACCATGCCCGACATAATTATGTTTTCTATGTATGTGCTATATTATACATATAAAAGCATGGCACATGCAGTTATGTACAGCACATAATACTTGATAATGGCAATGAATAACTATGAATCTGGTTTACATGCTTACTATTCTATATTTTTATTGTTATTTTAGAGTGTGCTCCTTCTACTTATTAAAAGTTTACTGTAAGCAATATGCAGTGGTACACTGGCTGCAGCCTCAAAATACTCAGATTCAGCACACCTCTTAATTGCGTGGGAGGACGGGTGGGATGCCTGGCCTATGCCATCAAGGTTTGTGTCAGTACACTCTGATGTTTGCACAGTGACAGAATTATGGAAAACACAGTTCTCTACTGTGTCCCCATTGTTAGCAGATTCATGGCTGTGTCTGAAATAATAAATTCCCAACTCCTACCTACACAGAGGTAAAATCTACCAGAGAGCTAGGCGTGATGGTGCAGGCCTGTAATCCCAGTACTTGGGAGGCTGAGACCAGAGGGTCATAGATTCAAGGCCAGTCTTAGAAACTTAGTGAGATCCTGTTTCAAAATAAGGAATAAAATAGGGCTGAGGATGTAGCCCAGTGGTAGAATATTACTGGGATCAATCCTAGTATCAAAAAAAAAAAAAAATCAACCAGGGGTTGAGTATGAGGGCAATAAGTAGCTGGTGTAGACTGTGTTATCTACTTCCATGTAGATTTCATGCCTGGCTTCCATCCTGCCAGGAAGCAATGGCAAGATGGGAGGGAGAAAGAAAGGTGACTGCTTACATCCTGGCACTTCCACCTATAGTGTCCTATTTAATCCTCTTAGCCACCTTACACTGATGTCCTCATTTTCAAATGGACCAACTGGAACCCAGGAGCTAGGAACTTGCCCAAGCCTGGGAATGTTCATGGGTCCAGAGCCCTCACTTTTGCTCTTCCTTCCAAGTGTTGCTCTGGGGAAGACCCTCAACTTAAGCCTGGAGCTCGCCCCTTCCCCTCTGCCACTGCTTGCTCCAGTAGCCTGGGAATGACTGACTGTAGCCCTCAAGTGGCCAGGCCTTCTCCTGAACTCACTTCTCGAAGCTCCTCAGAGGTCTCATAACTCTTCCTTATTAGCACAAACTCCCCAAGTCCCTTTCCTCGTGTGCTCTCTCAGCTCTCGGCTTGCTCTTCTCTGCTCAACTCCCAGCCCAAGGGCCTAACCATCATTCCAGGGCTGTCATCGCAGCCAGGAAGGGCAGAGCCACCAGAGAGGGCTCAGCCTACTATCGCACCTGACAGGGGAGGTCACCCACAGCACAGGAGAGGCAGGGCCAGAAACACTTTCCAAGAGAGAAATCGTCATCATCTCCTTGCTAGTATAGGGGGATCAGATGCAGCAATTGGCTGATTAGGAAGGCTGCATTAACACCCAGTCAAAACAGCTCTTTAAAACAAGCTTTGACAAAATTGTCACATTAGATGTATCTGAATAAAGTCAGCCAGGCGGCTGGCAGAGCACAATTCTACATCATTTTGACAGCCTGCATTAAGAAGCTGCAGGCACCACCAGGAAATTACCTCCAAGCTGAGCCCAAATTATAGCCAGTGCAACATATTCAGCCCTCAGTGGGGTGAGAGGCAACCAGGGAAGGGGCTTTGAGGACAGAGAATGGTCGTTTTCCTCTCATCTCCCCCCCTCAGCCAGGAGCAGAGCAAGGCGCTGCTGCCTGGTGTAGAAGCGAAATGGAGCTTAGTGCAGTTATGGGAGAGCCCTCCTGCTTCCGTTGGAGTGGGAATCCTCCCACTCTCACATTTGTCTGGTCTCCCAGCCTTGTGGCCTGGGAAGCGTGCTGGATGGGGAAGCAGTAAAACCGACTTTAAATTCCTTCTTCAGTTTCTAATGAGCTCTTCCATTCTGGGCAATTTACCTCCCATTCTTGGCCCTCCATTTGCTTTCGCAGGAGGAAAAAGGGGCTAGAATCAATGTTTTGCTAACTGTGTTTCTTGGGCTGGAGGTCTCCCAGAACTGACCTAATGGGAGGTGGGGTGGAGCGGATAGAACAAGGTAGTCTCTGTTGCAGATGAGCCTGTAATGTGCCGTTTTTATCTGTCATATGCACTGAGGCAAGCTCTAGGGAGGATGCCTGTAAAGGACAGTTCCATTGCTCATAAAAAAAAAAAAAAGAAGTAAGGAAAAAAGGGAAGAAGGAAGGAAGTAGAGCGGGAGGGAGGAAAGCACCAGATCTCTAATTTCTCAAATAGTCTATGCTTAAATGATTCTATATTCTATTGCTCAGGATGCCCCCCCCCCTCTAGAAGTGACCATTCTCATAGGCTTCATGGCAAATAAGGAAACCTGTGCAGCTTGCATTTCTCAATCTGATGGCCTGAACCTGGAAGTTGATGGAAAACAGTAAAAGCTAAACCTCAAGCTCCCTGCATTCCCCAGCCTTGAAGGAGGTAAGAGGAGAGTCAGCTCTGGAAGGTCTCCATCCCCTCAGCCCCCCACAGAGTGTCACTAATGCAATCTGACAGAACAGCCTGAGTGAGGAAAGCCAGGAGGGGGAGGATGCAAAAGGGTGTGAGGACTCTGAATATTCATGATGCTAATTAAGCAATAGCTAATTGGAAAATGTTGGATTTTATTAAGACCTCAGACTTATATCGTTGCAACAGGCACCAACATAATAACAATCATCTAATGGGCACTTTGGGTTCTTTCCAGAGCCTCTTTCCTCTCTCCCTGGCTGTTAATGTGCAGGAGAGAGTAAGCCAGTGAGTAGATGAGGCCAAGGGGAGCCAGCTTTGTAGTTTGGTTTGTGCAGCCCAGAAGCAGGAGATTGGACCGCATGATCCACATCATGATGAGTGATGTTGCCAAAGATGGAGGAGCAAGGTCTTGTCTTTTCTGCACTTTGGGATTTCTGAGATTGGGGAGATCTATACAAGGAGGATGTTGGCCAACCCCAAAGGTGGAAGGAGGCTTCCAGTAGCCCAGTGCCTGGCATTTGGCAGATAGTAAATGTCAGTGGTGACTACTGGAACAAAATGGGCTTTGGAAGGGAGCTCTGCAACCTCCTGGAGGATTCTCCCCTGGAGCTGGGCACTGGCTTCTCTCATCTTGGGAGGGCATATCCCAAGGTCTATGTCAACTTGAAGCCCTGAACAACTTCAGAAGTTAGGGGAAACTTCAATCTACTAGTTTGGTTTTCTCAGCCCACAGAGAAAAAAAAACTTTGCTTTAAAAGAGAACAGCATAAAAAAAAAAAAAAAAGATGCCGTGGACCTTTGGAAAAGTATCCCATACAATATTAATGCCCCATTGAAGGACAAAATACAATCGCACCCTCTCAAATTTGAGATTTGCTAAAATGGCGCTGGGTCTAAAATGGAGAAGGGGGCAGTCCTGGAAGCCCCCCTTTAATAATTCTGTTACTTAGGAGGGTATCAGAGCTCAACTGTGCTCCAAGTTACAGTTCCACTTTTATCATAGAAATGGGGGAGGGGGGAGTAATAAATGTCTATTTAGAAAATAAAAACTTGAACATTAGAATCAGGGGAAATGGCTGGAAATACTCCCCAGTGAGTGGTGTATTTGATGAATCCACCTGCTTTGCAGAACTGTCATAGTCACCAGCAACAGGCAGCCTAAGACAGGATGCGGCTGTGCCTGTGCCTCGTCCTCTCTCCTGCACCCACCAAAGACTTCTAGCCACTGCCCTTGTCTGCCCAGTACATCACAGACCCTTCAGATGTGACCTGCAGGGGCATCTCTCAGGGACAGGTTTCTTTGTGGAAGCAAGGCAGGATTGAAACCCCATAACCAGGAACCCAGGAGGAACAGGTAGTGCCCAGAGCAAATATTGTTTCTGGAAGAGATTAGCATTTGAATCAAGGGACTTGATAAAATAGATCTCTTCCCCCTGTGTGTACTTCTCATCCAATCTACCAGGCATGAATAATATACAAAACAGAGGAAGGTGATTTGGCCTCTTCCTGCCTGCTGCCTTAGCTGGGACATTTCATTTCATCTTCTGTTGTTCGTGCACCAGGATCTACACCAACGTGCTAGGTTTTCAAGCCTTTGGACTCAAATTGGGGAAAAAGAAAGGCCCTGGCTCTCCTGGGTCTCCAGCACACATCTGGCACGTTGTGGGGCTTTTTGGCCTCATAGTCACATAAGTACACACAGAAATCACCTGTTGGTTCTGTTCTGCTGGGAAACACTGACTAATACACTCACACCCCTGGTATTCAGAAACCCAAGAATAAGTTGAAGACAAGTTGTCCACAAAAAAGGGAAAGAATTAGTTTATTTTGAAAGATATTTGAAACTTGAAGTTGAATTTCATTCAGAACCCTAGAATGTGAATGTGTGTGTGTATATGTGCGTGTGTGTATAAAATGAAACTATATATACATGCACACATATATGTACACACACACATACATATTGTGGTACTGGAGATGAAACCCAGGGGCATTCTACCTCCAAGCTATACCCCCAGACCTATTTTCTATTCTTTATTTTGAAACAGGGTGTCACTGAGTTGCAAAGGGCCTCACTAAGTAGCTGAGGCTGGCCTCAAACTGCAATTCTCCTGTCTCAGCCTCACAAATGCTGGGGTTACAAGAGGGATTACAACAAAACTGGCAAGGGATCCAAGCATGAAATGACAGAATCCTGGTCAATGGACCACTTCAACAAGAGATGCACAGAGACCTTCGCTGCACCAGACTTCTCTGTCCCTTCTCCTTCAGTAATAAAAGGCCCAGGCAGCCCAGTGGGAGAACAGACTCAGCAGTAGCCTGCAACAGACCCCCAGGTAAAGAGGGCAGAGCTGCCTGGCTGCTTGGCTCTCTGGCCTCCCCCTGAGGCTTCAGGCCTGCCTTGACTTGGTGACAGATTTGACTGCTTCTCACCCACCGTCTGGCTGCCTCCCTGCCAGCCCTGGGTTTTTGCTCCCTCTGAGTCACCCTGACCCCAGCTGCCACTCGCAGCAGGCTCCATTGGCCACAGCCATCTCCTTGCTAAGTGACAGATCTGCTACATCACTACAGCCAAGCAGCACATGGTGTCCTTGACTTTCTCCTGCCCGTAGTCACGCAGGGCTGTTCTCCCACCCACTGCAGCTCTGTCCACATTCAGCAGCCATCCTGCTTTCTACCCTGAACTCCACAGCATGGCGGCGGGGGGGGGGGGGGGAGTGTCACACTGGCCCTGCTATACAGAGGCCACATGTGTAACCTTGGCAAATCAGGTTCCCATTCTGAGCCTGCTGTCTTCTTTCTGGAACAGCAATGACAATGCCCACTTAATCACCTCACGGAATTGATATGGACGTGAAATTAGATTATATGCATGGAAGTCTTCAACTTTTGCAAACTGAGAAGCATTCTCAAATCTAAGATCATGCTATTAATATTGGTTTTATTTCTATATTATGACCCACCCCAAACCTGATCATGATAAAGCTGGGATGGAGAGTTTTAATGGCCAGGGACTGTCTCCTACCTTCCCCAGTCAGACTCTGTTGTCACTCCTGGCTTACCCCAGCAAGCTCAACCCCACAGGAAGGATGTTAAGGCCCCACAAAACTATGATGATTAATTTATTGTGTCAACTTGACTGAGCCATGGGTGCCCAGACATTTGG
The DNA here is from genome assembly GCF_963383645.1 of Muscardinus avellanarius. Classification (NCBI taxonomy): domain Eukaryota; kingdom Metazoa; phylum Chordata; class Mammalia; order Rodentia; family Gliridae; genus Muscardinus; species Muscardinus avellanarius. Next base: position 134,924,903 of record NC_137786.1, read on the forward strand.
TCAAGCATTGTTCTGGGTATGTCTCTGAGGTGTCTCTGGATGAGATTAACATTTGAATTGGTAGACCGAGAAAAACAGGTTGCTTTCACCTACATGGTGACTTTCATCCAGTCACTTGACAGCCTGACAGTTGACAATTGACAAGGCTGACAGACCCTCCCCAAATAAAAGAGAACTTTTCCCGACTGACTCCTTTCAAACTAAGACACTGGCTTTTTCCTGCCTTCAGACTCAAAATGAAACACTGGTTCTTTCTGACTCTCCAGACTGCCAACTGGAGATCTTGAAACTTGTCATACTCCAGAATTGCACAAGCCAATTCATTCTAATAAGTGTCTTCACACACACACACACACACACACACACACACGCACACACACACACACACACACACACACACACACACAGAGTATACACACACTTCCTCAGCTCACAATGAGATTACATTCTTATAAACTCATTGTAAGTTGAAAATATTGTAAGGTGAAATGCATTTAATTCACCTAGACTACTGAACACTGTACCTCAGTAACACTGTTCCCCTCAAAATCATGTGGCTGTCTGGGAGCTGTGACTCACTGCCACTGCCCCAAATCTCAGGAGCGTATAATATTGCATTTCACTACCCCAGGATAGGATCCAAATTCAAAGTACAGTTCTATTAATGCATATGGCTTTCATACCATGGTAAAGTTAAAAAAAATCATAAATCAAACCATAATAAGTTGGGACAATTTGTATGTACACACACACACACACACACACACACACACACACACACACTCACACACTTCTTGTTGGTTTGTTTCTCTGGAGAACAATGACTAATACAGTGATCTTCCAGGGGTCCTCCTGAGGCAGTGTGTGGGAATAGAAATGGTTACAGAATTTTTTGGTTGTCAAAATGACTCGGTAGAGGAGGTACTACTAACATTTAGTAGGCGAGGGCCAAAGATGTTAAATATCGCCTAATAACCATGCTTATCTCACCCAAAATGCTCCTTCAGTCCATTTTGTCTAATCATCCCAGATGTAGAACACCTATAAAAACATAAGTGGTATGTAACAAACATACCACTTATGATAACTTGGGAATTATTATTATGTTTGCAGAATTGAAAACTTGGGACTTCATGGTTTAAAATAATGTGGCAGGAGCGCCTGCCAAACTCTCCAAGTTCATCCCCACCACTTTTGCCATAGTGCTCACTCTGCCAGAACCATACACAACTCTGGCCTCCTTTTATACCTATCAGTCACACCAAGCTGGTTGTTGCCTAGGTATTTTATACTCATGGTCTTCTCTGCTTGGAACAATCACCCCCATCCTCTCACCTGCAGCTGAGTGGTTAAACAGCTGGTTCTTGCTTGTCCATTGGGTCTCAGCTGTAATAGCACCACCTGATAGAAGCATTTATTCACCACCAAAGTCCAGACTGCTCTCTTCTTACTTGAGACACACATTAATTCATCTGTTTTACCTTTCACAGAGCACTCAGTTCCCTTTGGAATGACTGACCATCTGCTTCTTACTTTACTATTGTCTCTCAACTACCACTAATTCTAGTAAGCCCCACGAGGACAGGAACTTCATTTCACCCACTCTATATTCTCATAACATAGCAGAAGCCCACTTAATAATTATTAATTGTAAATTGAGGGTCTGTAATAGGCAAGATTCTGTGCTGGGCACTGAGAGATGCAAAGTAGAATAAGCTCTCTCCCACTTCGGGGAAAGATCAGGTTTTAGAGTGCAGTTAATCAAATCATCTTGGCCCTAGCTTTTCTGGTTAAGAGTATTAAACACCTGCACACCCACCAAAGTGTGGCCTATGGCCAGTTTCTGCCCTGCCCATGGCCCCTCTCCACCTCCAGCCTGCTCACACAGAGACACAGCCCTCCCTCTGCTCTTGAGTCACCAACTCTTTTCTCTGGGGAGAGATCCTGTCTCCTTCTGGACCCTACTTATCTCCAGAAGTCTGGCTGAGAGTGCTGATGACCTCAGCAGAACTCTGCAGCCAGGCCTCACCTTCTCAAGAGGTCCCTCACATCTGCAGCCCGGAGCAGCATGAGTCTGTCCTACCTCTCTGAACACATTCTCAAGCACATCTGTCAAGTCAGGAAGCAGCCACAGAACATGTGCACATTCTTCAACCACTCCTCTCTCTAACCTCTCCAGTTTAGATTTCTAGAATCCCAGCCTGCCTTGTATACAAACCCACCTAAGTTCAGATGGACAGACCTATCTTACCTCAGGATTTAATCATAAGGAGTGTGTTAGTCAGGTCTACATTGCCATGACTAAAATACCTACCAAGAACAACTTGGAGGAGGGAAAATTCATTTGGGCTCCTGATTTCAGAGTTCTCCATCCATTGTTGACCAGCTCCATTGTTCTGAGCCTGAGGTGAGGCAGAACATCGTGGCAGAAGGGTATGGAGGAGGAGAGTTCTTCCATGAAGCAGAAAGATAGAAAGAAAGGGGCCACTGGCAGATACAGTCCTCTGTATACAGATACCACTATCTCCTCCAGCCATGGTTTACCTCTGAACCTTGCTGTGCTGGGAACCAGACTATCAACACATGAGCTTGTAGGGAGAGTCATTCCAGAATGAATCTAAAATAGACAGACCTTCAACTTGACCTCAAGTATCTCTTCACTGTCTCCATGGAGCTTCAGGTGAGCTAAGTCTCTGCAGCTCACCAGCAAATCTTTCATCTGTTGGCACATCTGGAAATCAAGATGGTCTATAGCTGTCTGAGGAGAGCAATGGGCTTTAAAAATACCATTGATGTTGTAAGAAGAAAATACCTTCAAGAGGTGGGGACGGGTAGAAGGAATCCAGCTTACTGGGGCATGCCCTTGAAGGGGATATTTTGTCCCTGGCTTTTGTCCTCCTTCCCCTTCATCTCCCTTGCCAACCCTGAGTTATTATGGTGGATAAGCGTTGCCCATAGCCCATGTATTAAAATATTTGTATTAAAAGGCAGTGGAACTTTAAGAAGTGGGCTGAGAGGGAGATCTTCTGGACACTGGGGGTGTGCGCCCCAGAAGGGGGTTTTAAACCTCATTGAACCTCAGCCCCTTCCTCTTCCTTTCTTTTCCATCACAGTCATGAGTTGAATGCTTTTACTACATGCCCTCACCATGATGTGCTACCTCACCACAGGCCTGAAAGCAAATGGCCCAACAAATCACAGACTGCTGGAACCTCCAAAACTGTAAGCCAAAATAAACCTTTTCTTTCTTTTTCTTTTTCTTTCTTCCTTTTTTGTTTTGTTTTGTTTTGTTTTTCGGTAGGTACTGGGGATTGAACTCAGTAGTATTCTGTCTCTGAGCGACACCCCCAGCCCTAATTTATTTTATTTTTTATTTTGAAACACTAAGCTGTGGAACACCTCATTAAGTAGCTGAAGCTGGCCATGAACCTGTGACCCTCCTGTCACAGCCTCTCAAGTACTGGGTTTACAAGTGTGCACCGCCACGCCCAGCTTTCTAAGCTGTTTCTAAGCTTTCTCTTTCTAAGCTGTTTACCTTGGGTATTTCTTATGGAAACGGGAATCTGACCAACACAACTTCACAGGTAAACACCCACTTGCTGTGATTTGTATCTGCTCCCTGTCTTTAATTCTAGCATCATTTCCAGAAGCTGTTTTTTGTTTGTTTGTTTTTTACAAAGTTAAATGTCATTTGGAATATGCAGCCTGGGATGGGTAAAGCATCAGTATGACCACATCAGCACTTCATTGCACTAGCAGATTAACTTCCTGAGGAGAAGGGAGCCAGAGCATAGTATAAAAAAGAAGAAGTAGAAGGGGAAGAAAGTGTTGGAGACAGAGACAGAGATTTTTGTTTCATAATTTTGCCTCAGGTCACACCTGGAAGGGAATACCCAGGCAGGAAGGGATCATCAGTGTCACACTCAGTTGACTACCTTCACACTCCTCAACTTTGCCCTGGCTCACTGAGTGGGAAGGACCACCATCACATCCCACACACCCTAAGGGATGCTGCTCCAATCACTAAACTCTGCAAGACAGGAGCATTTTTTTGTCTTAGATCAACTGATATAAGGTTGAAATTTTTCAAAGGAGATTCTTAAAATGCAATAGGAGAAAGAAAAAAATTAGAAAATGCAGACAACTGTTTTCTTCTTATGCAGTTAGGACCCCTGCCGACATCAGAATCCATGGATGCTGAAGCTCTTTGTATAATATGACATAGTATTTGCATATAACCTATGCACATTCTCCTGTATCTCTAGATTACTTATGATATCTACAGTATAAATGCTATGTAAATAGTTGTTCTACTGTATTGTTTAGGGAATAACGACAAGAAAAAAAGAGAGTATGTGTGCAGTACAGATGCATTTTTAAATTTTTGATCTACAGTTGGTTGAATCTGTGAATACAGAGGCCTGACTGCATAATACATCTCTTTCTACAGGTGGTAGGAGCCATTTTTACTGGAATAATTTTTAAATATCCTCAGGAAATTTCTGTTCAGTAAAAATTATGTCAAAGTTATAAATATCCTATTTTTCCTCTAATTAAGTAAGCTTATTATGTTATCATGTATATGCATAAAGGCAGTTTTCTGTAATAATATAAAAATGTATAATGGCAGTTTACTCTAGTAATATAAATCATACTGTGGATTATTAGTCAAACTGTGTGTGTGTGTGGCGGGGGAGAACATTGGGATTTGACCCAGTTCCACCACTGAACTACAGTCCTAGACCTTTTTAGTTTTCATTTTTGCCACAGATAGGTTCTCACTATGTTGCTGAGACTGGCCTTGAACTTGGAATTCTCCTATCTCAGCCTCCCAAGTAGTGGGATTGCAAGCGTGTTCTAGTGTGCCCAACCTATTATAGTCAAACTTTCTAATATCATGTGTTTCATTTGATTCTACACATTCTTATCAAGCATATCTATTACACCAGTTGAAACCACCTAAGAGCTAGGAACAAGGGTCTCACCTGAAGCTCAAACTAAAGCAGCCTCAGGTTGTTCCTGCACAGAATTCTCTGGGGTATGTTCCTGTGATGTGTGGCTGGAGCTGGGCTTCTGCCTGTCTGTGACCAGGCTGCCATGACCATTCCCTCATCTAAGCCTCCCAGATAAGGGAGAGTGGCTGCTCCCCCAGATCCCTGGGCATATAAAAAATTTAACCATTAGGATTCTTCCTTTTATATTCTGGAAAGGTCTATGGCTTTGAGCTTCTTTTCACTCAAACATCTTTCTCTTTCCTCATTTCTCTGTTCCTAATCAACCATTTAGGGCTCAGTGAAATTTATATTGGGGATTAGCCTCTCTACTTTTGTGCTTTCCAATACAACTTTCTACATGTGGCTTTTGAGCACTAAAAATGTGGCGTATGCACTTGAGGAACTGAGTTTAATTCTATTTAAGTGTGATTAAAGAGTCAGCTATGGCTCTTGGTTATCATTTCAGATAGCACAGCTCTAGTTAATGACCACAAGAACTCATGGATAAACCAGCATCCAGTAGTCATCTGATTTATGTCAATGGCCTGCCTATCCTTCTTTCTAGACTGTAAGAACACTTACATTAGGATTTACATTAAAGCCTTAATTAGCCTAAGAGATGACTTATTTTTATCTTATTTGCAAAGCAGATTTATATCTTTGACCTTTAATTCTACCCTTAACCTACAGAACTCCCTCACTTAATCTACAAACTCTGCCACTTCCTAGGAGTTCCTTCTTCTTCCCCTTCATGGTACCAAGGAGGCCAAAGAAGTCTACATACTATAGAAGAGAGAGGAAGTTGTATTATGGAAAACATTAGTACAAAAAAAAAAGAATTTAGAGATGATACTTTAAAAACTGAAAAAATCATAGAAAAATACAAAGTCAAAAAGTGATATAGTAAATACTTAAAGAAAGCCTGGAGATTTAAATTCCAAAGAGCTGTATTTGGGTTTTCTGAAGTAGTTGCTAGAATGTCCCTCACAGGCTCGTTTAGTATGGGCTTGCTATCCAGGAGGGTGTTATAGGGAGATAGTAGAAGCTTTAAGAGGTAGCACCAATTTGAAGGTTGTTCTGGGACAGTAGGACCCCAGCCTCTTCCTTTTCTTCTATTTTGCTTCTTGACTTACCATAACATGAGTGGTTTAGCTTTATGAAGCACTCACTGTCCAACATGATGTGGCTACATGCCCCAAAACAACAGGCCAATCAATCATGGACTGGAAATTCCAACACTGTAACACTGTGAGCCAAAACAATCCTTTTCTCATATAAGTTGTTTATCTCAGGTATTTGTTATAGTAATGGAAAGCTGACTAAAACATTAACTATAAATAAATGTCTTACCATTTCTGAGCCTCAATATCCTTGTCCTTAAAATTTTGCATAATACCTACTTTATCAGGGTTCTCAAGAGGAGAGACAGAAAGAGAGAGAGAGAGAGAGAGAGAGAGAGAGAGAGAGAGAGAGAGAGAGAGAGCGCGAGAGAGAGAGAGAGAGAGAGAGCCACTGAAGTGATTGGTTCACACAATCCTGGAGGCTGACAATAGCAAAATCCATAGAAGGAACTAACAGACTAGAGAGACCCTGGGAAGGCCCAGTATTCAAGTTCCAAAGCCATCTGTTGGAAGAATTCATGCTTGCTCTAGGAAAATAGTCTTTGCTCTATTCAGATCAACTGATTGAATGAAGCCCATCCATATTATGTAGGGAAATCTTCTTTACTTAAAGTCTACCAATTTATTTTATTTTATTTTTTAACATAGAATTTTATTTTATTTTTTTAATTAATTTATTTTTTAAATTGGTGCATTGTAGTCATATATCAATCACATTGGAGTACAAGACTTGAGAGGATATACAAGCACACATCATCCAATTAGCCCTCCTCCAGCCCCCATCCCATTCCCTCCCCCTCCCTCCATCCCACACTTCTTTGGTGATTTACTTTGATACATTTGTTTATGTACCTCCTGCGTTTTAAAGAGGCTCTGTCCTCCAGTATTACATACCCTCTGATTGGTCACATTAGTTGCTTCACTATAGGGCCCTTTCTATAGCTCAACCTCTTCCTGTTGCCCTTTTCCTCCTAGTTATTGCTGATTAAGAGAAGCGTCTGATTTATATTTTCTGCGATATTTCTCTGTGCATGCTGCGTTGCAAGTACCAATCCCACTCTTGATGGTCCCAGTAGTGGCCTGGCTACTCAGTGGACTGATCCAGACCTCGTTGACTCAAGCAGCGGCCTTGCCTCATGGGAGGCCCCAATTCTGGTCTCGCTGGCCCCTGAACCGGTCTAACCCCTAAGCTGGCTTTGGTCCCAACCTTGGAGGCCGCAGGAGTGAACTTGCCTCACGCCAGGCTCCGATGCTGGCCATTGGCCCCTGCACTGGTCTAACCCCTTGGCAGGATTCCAATCCTGGCCTCGGAGGCCCCAGCACCGGCCTAGCCTCATGGCAGGCTCCAATGCCGGCCTCGTTGGCCCCAGCACCAGCCTAACCCCTCGGCAGGCTCCGATCCCGGCCTCGGAGGCCCCAGCACTGGTCATGCCTCAAGGCAGGCTCCGATGCTGGCCTCGCTGGCCCCAGCACTGGCCTACCCCCTCGGCAGGCTCTTATCCTGGCCTCAGAGGCCCCAGTACCGGCCTTGCCTCAAGGCAGGCTCCGATGCCGGCCTCGCTGGCCCCAGCACCGGCCTAACCCCTTGGCAGGCTCGGATCACGGATTTGGAGGCCCCAGTACCGGCCTTGCCTCAAGGCAGGCTCCGATGCCGGCCTCACGGGCCCCAGCACCAGCCTAACCCCTCGGCAGGCTCCGATCCTGGCCTCGGAGGCCCCAACACCGGTAATGCCTCACGGCAGGCTCTGATGCCGGCCTCACTGGCCCCAGCACTGGCCTAACCCCTCGGCAGGCTCTTCTCCTGGCCTCAGAGGCCCCAGTACCGGCCTTGCCTCAAGGCAGGCTCCGATGCCGGCCTCACTGGCCCCAGCACCGGCCTAACCCCTCGGCAGGCTCCGATCCCGGCTTCGGAGGCCCCAGCACTGGTCATGCCTCAAGGCAGGCTCCGATGCCGGCCTCGCTGGCCCCAGCACCGGCCTCACCCCTCGGCAGGCTCTTATCTGGCCTCGGAGGCCCCAGTACCGGCCTTGCCTCACGGCAGGCTCCGATGCCGGCCTCGCTGGCCCCAGCACCGGCCTAACCCCTCGGCATGCTCCGATCCCGGCTTCGGAGGCCCCAGCACTGGTCATGCCTCACGGCAGGCTCCGCTACCGGCCTCGTTGGCCCCAGCACCGGCCTAACCCCTCGGCAGGCTCTTATCCTGGCCTCGGAGGCCCCAGTACCGGCCTTGCCTCACGGCAGGCTCCGATGCCGGCCTCGCTAGCCCCAGCAGCGGCCTAACCCCTCGGCAGGCTCTGATCCTGGCCTCGGAGGCCCCAGTACCGGCCTTGCCTCACGGCAGGCTCCAATGCCGGCCTCACGGGCCCCAGCAGCGGCCTAACCCCTCGGCAGGCTCTGATCCCGGCCTTAGAGGCCCCAGTACCGGCCTTGCCTCAAGGTAGGCTCCGATGCCGGCCTCGCTGGCCCCAGCACCGGCCTAACCCCTCGGCAGGCTCCGATCCCGGCCTTAGAGGCCCCAGTACCGGCCTTGCCTCAAGGCAGGCTCCGATGCCGGCCTCGCTGGCCCCAGCACTGGCCTAACCCCTTGGCAGGCTCCGATCCCAGATTTGGAGGCCCCAGCACTGGTCATGCATCAAGGCAGGCTCCGATGCCGGCCTTGCTGGCCCCAGCACTGGCCTAACCCCTCGGCAGGCTCTTGTCCTGGCCTCGGAGGCCCCAGTACCGGCCTTGCCTCACGGCAGGCTCCGATGCCGGCCTCGCTGGCCCCAGCACCGGCCTAACCCCTCGGCAGGCTCCGATCCCAGCCTCGGAGGCCCCAGCACTGGTCATGCCTCAAGGCAGGCTCCTTTTGCCGGCCTCGCTGGCCCCAGCACCGGCCTAACCCCTCGGCAGGCTCTTCTCCTGGCCTCAGAGGCCCCAGTACTGGCCTTGCCTCAAGACAGGCTCCGATGCCGGCCTCGCTGGCCCCAGCACCGGCCTAACCCCTCGGCAGGCTCTTCTCCTGGCCTCAGAGGCCCCAGTACCGGCCTTGCCTCAAGGCAGGCTCCGATGCCGGCCTCGCTGGCCCCAGCACCGGCCTAACCCCTCGGCAGGCTCTTATCCTGGCCTCGGAGGCCCCAGTACCGGCCTTGCCTCAAGGCAGGCTCTGATGCCGGCCTCGCTGACCCCAGCACCGGCCTAACCCCTCAGCAAGTTCCGGACCCGACCTCGGAGGCCCTAGCACAAGCCTTGCATCATGGCAGGCTCCAATGCCGGCCTCGCTGGCCCCAGCATCGGTCTAACTCCTCTGCAGGTTCCAATCCCAGCCACGGAGGCCTCAGTAGTGGCCTTGCCTCACAGCAAGCTCTGATGTCGGCCACTGGCCCCGGCGACCGCCTAACCCCTCAGCAGGTTCCGATCACTGTCTCTGTGGTTATTATTTCAAAGGTTCCAGTTGTAATGTATCAGATCTCTGCCTCCCCCAAATATTGGCCACTGGCATTGCCACTGCCTCCACCGTTTCAAATCCTTCCCAGGCTCTTTTTCCACTCTGAATGTTGTCCAGTGTTCCTAAGCATGCGTGATGGTAGCATTCGACATTTGGTGTAATTTCTCCAAAAAAATAAAGTTGGTAAGATCTGGTTTCTGCTTCTCCTGAATACAAGTCTCCACCACCATCGCGGAGAACTCTTTCAACACCGCATTTCTCCTTGGTCTCCGCTAAACTCTCTCCTTATATGTGATGTCTGAGATTCTTAACAATATAGAGAAATAGCAGTCCTCTTTCACGGCGAATTTTTCCATAAGTTCCAGTGCATTTAGATAAGTTTTGTCTGCATCTCCAGTGTCCTGGCATCCATAACGGCTTTCTTACCACCTCTCCGATATTTTTCTTTATCTTTTTCTGTTCTGGGCTCGGTTTCTCCAGGGGTCTGGCGAGCTACTCGCAGTTCGGCCCGGGGCCCAGAGTCCCATGACCCGGGCCCCATCTGGCGTGCCCAGCCCGCGACCCCCGCTCAGAACCCAGCGTCTTACTGGGCCTGGTTTCTCCAGGGGTCTGGCATGCTATGCGCAGTTCGGCCGGGACCCAGAGTCCCGCGACTCGGGCCCCATGTGGCGTGCCCAGCCCGCGACCCCCGCCCAGAACCCAGCGTCTTACTGGGTCCGGTTTCTCCAGGGGTCTGGCGTGCTACACGCAGTTCTGCCTGGGCCCAGAGTCCCGCGACCCGGGCCCCAGCTGGCGTGCCCTGTGCTCGACCCCCGCCCAGAACCCAGCGTCTTACTGGGCCTGGTTTCTCCAGGGGTCTGGCGTGCTACACGCAGTTCGGCCCGGGGCCCAGGGTCCCGCGACCCGGCCCCGGCTTTTGTGCGCAGCGCGCGACCCCTGCCCAGAACCCAGCGTCTTACTGGGTCTGGTTTCTCCAGGGGTCTGGCGTGCTACTCGCAGTTCTGCCTGGGGCCCAGAGTCCCACGACCCAGGCCCCATCCGGCGTGCCCAGCCCGCGACCCCCGCCCAGAACCCAGCGTCTTACTGGGCCTGGTTTCTCCAGGGGTCTGTCGTGCTATGCGCAGTTCGGCCGGGACCCAGAGTCAAAGTCTACCAATTTAAATGTAACTGTCTTTGAAAAACAAAACAAAACATTTCACCAAATATCCGCGTATCCTGTGGCCCAGCTAAGTTGCCATATAAAATTAACCATCACATCATCATGTAGAGAGAGTCATATTCATTTAATATTTGAAAGAATGTACATGAACATGTTTAACATGTTTTAAGACTGGCAGGTGCTATAAGGATTCAAAGATCAACAGGTGCATGAAAAATGCTCAGTATTGACTTTGATATGTTTGTGAATGTACATCATGTACATTATGGAATTTTCCTCTTTCCCCCTACCATCCCCCTCAGGTAGGTAGCCTTATTTGTTCATCTAACATGAGAAGAAGGGAGAAAGGAGGAGTGAGGGAAGGGGATGGGAATTGGGGAAGGGCTAAGTGATGTGTGCATGTTTGCCTTTAGCATCTTGTACCCCATTAAGATGTATGACTACAATACACCAATTAAAAATTTTTTAAATGCTCAGTATAACAATATGGAAAGTGCAAATTTAAATCACAATGGAATATCATCTCACACCTGTTAGAATGGTTGTAAAAAAAAAGGTAGATGGTTTTGGTGAGGATCTGGAGAAAAGGGAACACTTGCGTGTGTTGGTGGTAATGTAAATGAACACAACCATTATGAAAATTAGTCCTGAAGCTCCTCAAAAGAAATCTTACAAATAGAGCTAGCCTGTGACTTAGCAATCCCACTTCTAGATATATATATCCAAAATTAATAAAATCAATATGTCAGAGACATCTGCATTCCTGTGTTCATTGCAGTGATAATTACAATCACCAGTGTCATAGAACCAGCCTAAGTGTCTATCAATATATAAATAAAAAAAGAGGTGGCACGTATCACAATGGAATACTGTATAGACTTTAAAAATAAGAAAATCCTGTCATTAAGAAAAACATGGATGAATCTGGAGGACATTATTAGCATGTGAAATAAGCCAGGCACAGAAAGAAACACTGCATACTCTTGTTTATATGTTTAATCTAAAAATGTTGAAACTATAGTAGAGGGTAGGATGGTGGTTGCTAGGAGCTGAAAGGGTAGGAGTGATGAGGAGATGTGGTCAAAGGATACAAAATTTCAGAGAGACTGAAGGATAAAATGAAAAGATCTATTGTACAACATGAGATTATGGTTAATAGCAAGGTATTATGTTCTTGAAAATCACTAGCAGAGTAAAGTTTAAGTGTTCCCACCACACAAAATGGTAAGTATGTAAGGTAGTGCAAATGTTAATTAGCTTGATTTAATTATTCCACAATGTATTCACACATACTTTTAAATATCCTATAAAAAGATAAATATATGCCAGTTTATTTGTTAGTTAAAATTTAAGTTTAAAAGAACATAAAATCATAAAAAAAATAAAAGGTCTGGATGAACTGAGTGGAGGGGACCCGGGGTGGTGGGCAAGACAGTGCAGTAATGACTCAGATAATGGGTACTAGAGTCCTGGTTGTGTGGGTGGCTGTAGAATGGGAAAGTGGTAGCTTTACCTGTTCCCACAGTATGGTGTGAGAAGGGCCAAGTGCCTGGGCAGGCAGGGAAGACTGTGTTTCAGGAGGAGCCAGACTCAGGAAATTCAAACCTTCATAATGGGTGGTAAGTTCATCTGGCCTTTTCTCTGGGAAGACATTGTCTTTATTACATTGAACCACAACAATATATCGTTTGTTCTATATAAATATCCTAGAGAGATAATCTGAAAGAGGGAGATTGTGATCCTGCTCACAAGATATACAGATGCATGAAACTCGTGAAGAGCTGACCCCCAATCCCAACCTGGATTGTTAAGAAGAGAACCAACTGGGAATTTGTTTATCTTATTTTTTAATTTTTATTTTTATTGTGGTATTGGGGATTGAGCCCAGGGGTGTTCCACCTCTGAGCTACACACCCAGCCCTTTTTATTTTATTTTATTTTATTTTATTTTATTTGTATTGTTTTGAACAGAGTCTCACTAGGTTGCTCAGTCTGTTTCTGCGATCCTCCTGTCTCAGCTTCCCAGAACTAGGAATTAGATTTGGGAATCCCTAGGGTGATGTCTGAGCCACAGGAATGACTGAATTAGCACTCCTCAGAGTCTTTATCAGACAGAGTCTTGACAGGATTAAAAAAAACTATGAGCTCACCCTCTCTGGTCCATATGAAGAGATTATAATGAAGGGGTTCCTTACAGGTGAAGCAAGGTGCAGGGAGGGTGAGGATCCAGCACAGAGCCAGCACCAACCCCAGGTTATTAAATATTTCAGGCTCAATGTGGATGCAATGCTTTACATAACCTGAGCAATTTTACCCCCATCATCCTGTTTGACTCCCATAATCACCTCATTTCATGGTACATGATAATCACTTTTTTACACATTGGATAATGAGGGTTCAGAAATGTTAAGAAACTTTCTCAGGGTCACAGAGCTGTTCTCCTGCCCTCATATGCTATAATCTTCCTACCAGGCCACAACTGTCTCCAGATAGGTAATGCAGGAACTTACCTTTCAAAGCATTCTAAAATTTAAGAACCATATTCACAAGCATTGCCCCTTAATCAATGTTCATGGTGCTCGTCATTCTGTTACTATAACAACAAACACCAGAGGCAATTTATAAAGAGAAGAGGTTTATTTTGGTTCATGATTTTAAAAGGTTTCAGTCCAGTCGGTCGGCCCTCTTGCTTTTGGGCCTTTGGTGATGCAGCACGTCACACCAATAGCATGGAGAGAAGCCTTCCTCCTGGCGTTCAAGGTGCAGAAGAGGAAGCAGCAGAGGTCACACAATCCCCTTCAAGGGCAAAACCGCGGTGACAAAAACCTCCAACTACCATTCCTGGTAGTGCCAGGGCTAGAGACCCAGCCTTTTACACATGGGACTTTGGGGAACACTTATCCAAACCATAGCATTCACTATGGTAATAACTGACCCTGGTAGAAGTAGAGCTAGAATGAGCCTTTAAATATACATGAGACAATACCTGGCCCTGCTCGCTTACCCTACTGCCCTCCCTGAGTCTTTCCTGCCACCAGCCATGGAGCACAAAGCAGTCTTCCCATTAGTCTATAAGACACTCCAGGATCTGGCCTGGGACATGACTTTCTCATACTTGCCTCAGTACTGCCAAGACAACTCGGACTCCCTGTCTTTCCTTCAACGTACAAAATACAAGCCTCATCTCGAGGCCTCTACAATAGTGCTGTTAATTTCACTTGGAATTCTCTCCCTCAGGTTCCACATGCCTTTCTCCCTTGTTTTATTCAAGACTCTGATAAACTGTAAAACATAAAAGATGTCCCCAAGGAAGCCTTCAATGGAAGTCACCCTCAATGTAGTCCCACACATACCACCACCACGCCTGACCCCTCACACTCCCCCCTTCTTTCCCTTATCACTACCTGGCAGCTTATCTGTTAATCACCTGTGTTCCCCACTAGCAAATAAGTTACATGATGATAGGAAACTTCTATTTTTCCACTGTCTCTAATACCTACAGTGTATTAAAAGCACATAAAGTATTGCTAAATAAATAAACAAATGAGTGTGGGAGGAAGGTGGGAGAGGTGAACGGGTGCAAAGGGTTCTGACAGGCTATTCCAGACCATCTTCTTCTTCCTTCCTCTCCTCCTGCCTCAGGCTGTAGCTGTGATCTTTCAAATGTTGACTCAAGTGCCTCCATGCGGAGCTGGGTCTGCTAAATATTGCAGAGCCCTCCTGGGTGGAACAGATGCTGAATGTCAGGAGAAGGTCTGTCTCCGGGAACAAAAGCAAGAAATAGTCTCAGCACTCCCAGCTCCAGATGTTGGAGGTCCCTAAGACAGAAGGAGCCAGAGCTTCTAGACCTCATCTCCCCTTCAGTATAGAGATGGATGCCTGCTTCATCCTGCCCCTCCCAGACCCTCCTGGGCTTCCTTCAGAAGAAATTGCTATTCTTCTGCCCTAAAGCACTTTCTCTTCACTTACCTTCCTCATTAGCCTCCTAGAAACAGGAGTCTGAGGAGGAAAGGGAGAGGAAGAGGACATATATCCTTTTCTTCTATTTATGTGAAGGTAAAGAGCTCATAAAAACCTATGTCTGCATTCTCATGTTTGGGATGCTGGACATATTTGGAATTTCAGGACAGGAACCAACATGCTATTTTCCAAAAAAAAAAAAATGGTTTCCTAAGAAAAATTGTTAATAAAGAAAAAACAAAGTAAGTACTATTTCCAAATAAAAAAGTACCTGGCCCATGGTAGAAGCTTACATATTGTGGAAGAATGAAAGATGAAGGGTTGACAACCTTCATGAGGGCAGGTAGAAGGGGAATGCCTCTGAGAATCAGAATGCTCATCCTGAGACGAAGGCTGCAGCTCAGAGTCCAGAGCCAGTCTCTATGTAGCATAGGGTTACCTCCCTTCACACTTTTCTTCTGGCCTGCCTCCAAAGACAACTGACAGTTTTGCCATGGGGAACCTTAAACAGTACAAGAGGTAAGGCTGCCTTTGGGAGCTCTGAGAAGGTATGATTACAGATTTTCCAGATCATTTGCCACTGACAGGGATTTCTAAACACCAGAGGGAAACCTGTCTTCCAAAGTGGAGGGTCTGCTGTGTTGCCAGCACGTGGGGAAGGGGCCATGAAGCATGAAGGCAGCAGGTTCCATGGACACAGGAACCAGTGTCTGTAGAGTCACAGCCCCTCCTGCTCAGCACAAGGCCCACAGTAGGAAGGAGGCAGGGGCTCTGGGAGGCAGAGATAGGAGGCCAAGCAGTGGTTCAGACCCCTCTAGACAAAACACGGGACAATCATAGTTCCTCTGAAGACTGCACCAGTGGAAAGGCTGCCAAATTTCAAAGGGCTTCATAGTATTAGGACCAAAGGAAGCCCCAGGGGCCCATAGTAACATTAAGGGCCTGCTTCCAATTTCAGTTTCGCCGCTAACTTATTACTTGCCTTGAGCAGCCCATGTTACCCCGGGAACCTCACTTTTCATCTGTATGGTGGGATGATAACACATCCCAAGGCTGGTGAGGGTGACAGGAGGATGAAGCTGTGCACTTGGGCTGAGCCTGGGCCTGGACCTCCTTATACTCCCCACCTCCAGTTCTGAGGGCAGTTGAGCTCTGCTGACCACACCCTCATGCTACCTCACAGGGCTGTGTCCTTGGCGAAAATAAAGAGATGAAGCACAGCCCAGGCTCCTCCAGCAGGATGGTGGTGCACATCCATCCCTAGTTCTGTCCCTGCATCTTCTGCCATGCCTCTTAGCAATGGTACATGGTGTGGTGCAAATGAGAGGCTCTTGGGGCAGCAAAGGATTTTGGGCAGGTGCTCAGGAGAAAGCACCTGCTGCTACATACAGGGCAGAGGTGTGTGTCCCAGGGAGAAGAAGAGTGAATCAGTGGGTCCCTAGGGGTAGCAGTCAGGCAGGATGAGGAAGGGAGGTGATAAGTCTCCCCAGTCCCTGGGCCACTAGCACAAATGCTAAAGCTGGCAGTACAAATGCCAACCCTGAACTACCCCCTGTGAAGCCAGTGGGTTCTTGGCAGGAATCTTCCAGGCCAGAGGTTTTCTGGATGTTTTTTTCAGGTCTGCATATGTGTTCTGTTTGCTTGGTGAGAAGTTATGAGGAGAGCAGATTGCAGAAGGAACACAAATGAGATCCCTCCTGTATTTCATGTTCTTCTGGGTCCAAAGTCTAGAAAACTGTAAAGAGCAAAGGGCTACACTATCTTTTTTTGTTTGTTTGTTTTGCTATACTGGAGATGGAACTCCAAGCTAAACTTCCAGCCCTGTTTTTCCTTCTTTATTTTGAAACACGGTCTCACTAAATTGCAAAGGGCCTAAGTAGTAGCTGAGGCTTATTGCAAACCTAAGATCCTCTTGTCTCACCCTCCCAAGTACTGGGATTACAAGTACGTGCCACCACATCCATCTGTAAAGGGCTATACTATCTACCAGGACAGAAGCATAACCTAGCCAATCTGTTGGTGAGAGACCTGTTGTGGGGATCAGTAGAATCTTTCCAAGGTGGCCAGTCATCTTGCTTTCCAGGGACGGAAGATTCTTTTGGATACAGGACTTTCAGTGCTAAAACCAGGATAGCGCTGAGTGCATCAGGATGAGTTGGCTTCCCTGTCCTTCCAAGTATGCTCTCTGCAATGGGACAGGTGGCCCTATTATTCTAAATCAGCATTATCTCTCAAGTCCCTCCACCCTCCATGCAACCCTCCAGCCTCACACCTCTCTCCCTCCCTCCTTTGACAGCATCACCACCAAGCCTAAGACAGAAAATGATGGAAACATGGGAAGGTGTGCCCAGGGCAGGACTAGTCTTCTCAAGGCTGGGCTGAGATGAGGGATAAAGACAGACTCGAGAGCTTGTGAAAAAGGAGCAAAACCCCTGAGACATTTTATTTAAAAAATTCAATGCCACCCACTTTCTGGACAAGCTGGGCCCAGCCTCCCCAGCTCTTCCCCACCCCCTAGGCCTGCATGTCCCTATCCTCCTTGTTATACTTGGGATGACAGTGACATCCTGCTGACAGCTTTGACAGAAAAGCATCTAATTTAGACACAGGAGCAAGACAGACACCCCCTTCCTGGGCTCACCATTCCTTGTCCCTCAGGGGACAATCTTTCCCCATTAGGGGTCTCCCCATCCCCTCCCTAAAAGAGCTTAGAGCCAGGTTCAGGGCATAGCTTGCATGGGTCAGAATTGGTGTTCAAGGAATCACGCTATTTCCTACAATAAAGCCTCTTAAGCTTTTCTACGTGCTACTAGCCATACATATTCTCTTTTGATCCTCACGTCAACCCTGTGAGCTCCCGGGAGCCTAATTCGTTCAAGGTCAGAGTGGAGTTGTGCAGAGGCCAAGGCTCTGTGTTTGCTCTTCCCTCTGGCCTATTTTGCTTCACTCCTGACGAGCATTGTCAAACAAGGTCTGCCAGAGCTGGATGGTCCAGGCAGACGAAGAAAGTGTCACAAATGTTCAGATAAGCAACAAGCCGTGGGTGCCAATGACCTGGGACGTGGCCCAGATGTCCCCACCCCCGGGGCCCACTTCAGACGTCCAAGCCCAGCCTGAAGCCAGAGGAAATACCTTTCAGGACAGACTGTACCCGCAGAGCTATCGGCAAGAACTCAGCAGGTCTCTAAACACCCGCGCGCGTTCCAACAGATACCAAAATATAAAAGAGGTAGCATCTCTTTCAAAGCTGCATTTTCTATAGTCTTCCCAAGTTAAAGAAGCTTTCAACAATATCAGATCTTTTGGGTAATTTTCTGCCAAATGAGAGGGACAAGAACACCATACATACACCCTAACATTGAGGATAGAAATTCCATCCTTTTTCTGAGGCACTGGGAAGAGATCAGAGCTCTCCCACCAATATTCATGACCTGCTTTGAGTCATTGTGTCAGAACAATTCCTAACCCAAACGGAAATCCAGAGTGTCTTTGAGATTCAGTCCACAGGGACCAAGGCCCATGGTTCCTCCTCTGATCAGCTGCATGGCCTTGGGCACCCAGCTGCACCCCTCCCTCTTTGCATTTGTGAAATGGAAATCCTGAGAGAGTGTGTGCCCACGTGTGGTTACAGAATTGTCACAACTCTGTAATTCTGTAACAATTGTGATTACAGAGTTAGATGAGTGGAAACAAGTGAACCCCTTACAGAGGAATGGCTTCCAGAAAGTGCCCCATAAATCTTGGCTAATGTTATTTTTGTGTGCAGAGAATGTGAACAGATTCTCTTAGGGACTTTACAAGTGTCGCCTTGTCTAGATTTTAAACAAAAATAACCATTGTAAAGCCTTGAGACAGATAATATTAATCATTGTGTATAGGTGAGGAGGTAGATTTAGACAGTCAGTGGACAGGTTGGGGTCAGGACAGGGCAGAGCCAAAAAAGAGAAGATGAAGATTCAGAGCCCAAGAGGTTCCTGAATACAAATTTTGCTTAAGCCTCTTTTGGTTCTCGCTGTACTAAGATTAAAATCCAAAACCGGGCATGGTAGTGCACACTTGTAATTCCAGCACCTGGGAGGGTGAGACAGGAGTAATGCACAGGTTCGAAGCCAGCCTCAGCTATTTAGTGAGGCTCACAAAAACTTAGTGAGACTCTGTTTCCAAATAAAATATAAAATAGGTCTGGGTATAGCCTGGAGGTAGAAAATCCCCTGGGTTCCACTCCCAATACCACACACACAGAAAGATTAAAATACAATACCTGAGTGGCCCCAAACCCATCACATGCCAGTCTTCCCTAGCCTTTCAGGGCCTCCTCATACTCTCTGGCTCTTTCCTCTCTCTTTGCCTTCATATATCCTGCCACTCCTCCCCCAGAGCTCCTCACTCTGGCTGGCACCTCCTTGGGGGCCACCAGCTTTTAGGGTACCATGCAGATTAGGAAAAGACATCCATTCAGTGGTACTGGCCTGCACACACTGAGCCTAGATGACTGGTGCAGGCTGGACTTCAGGGCCATGAATTTCTCACTAGGTACCTGTATGTTAGTCAGCTTTCCATTACTATAACAAATATTGGAGACAAATAAATTAAATAGAAAAAAGGTTTGTTTTGTCTCACAGTTTGGAGCTTTCAGTCCACAATCAGTGGCCCTGTTACTTTGAGCCTATGGCAGCACAGTACAGTATGGTGGCAGGGCATGGTGGCAGAGGCTGTCTCACATTATGGCCAGATGAGAAGAGAGAGGAAGAGGCCAGATTACACAGTCCCCTTCAAGTGTGGACCTAAGATCTTTCATCAGGCCTCACCTCTTAAAGTTCCAACACATCCCAATAGTACTACACTGGGAACTACACCCCTCAACACATGGGCCTTTGTAGGACATTCTAGATCCAGATACAGTCTTACAGCAGTACCCATTAGGGTCCAAACACAAATATTTCTGACCCTTCTAAATTGGGCCTCTCCAATGTTTCTATTCTGTCTTACTTGGCACTCCCTACAAGTGTGATTATATGTATGTTTATTTGTCAAACTCTGCTGCTCCCTCTAGACCCAATGATTTATTACCCTCTCTGGCACATACTAGATTCTAAATAAACATTAATTACATGACTAATGGGAAGAATGAATGAATAATAAGCAGTATTCCTGCATTAACTAGGTTACCTGTTTGGATTCTGAAAACATTATTGATAGTGGTATCTCTGAGGAGACCTACAAAGGAGCCCTCACCAAAAAACTGGATCTGCTTAGAATGCTCAGTATCAGTGTGAATTTCCAAAGTAGTGGCAGCCAGTGCAATGTAAAGGACAGAGACTTGCTGTATGTGCTCACAGTGATATCCCTGCTGATGACGGCAGTCCCCGGTACACAGCAGGTGCTTAACACATTTCTGTTAAATTAATAAGTGTTTCCTGCAGATGTAGTTTCAAAGCAGTCACATTTCTGTATTTAAGTTAGAATCCCATTTTGTTGATCAAATATGAACTGGAAAACCATATTCTCTGGAAATTATCAGCAAACTCCCCGGGGAATGGTAATGCTTATATAAGCCAGGACCTAAGCATTCAAACCTCAACCGTTGGATTAGTAGATCTTGCTACCATCATCTCCTTACAAATAGCAGTAATACAGTGAAGACTACAAATCCTCCATCCAATCCAAATGTCCACCATTTTTATTTATTATTTATTTTAATTTTCTAATTTATTTTTTGGTGGTACTGGGGTTCCTAGAAGCCCTTCTACCTCTGAGCTACACTCCCAGACCTATTTTTATTTTTACATTTTTATTTGGAAACAGGATCTCCTAAGCCAGCGCGCGCGGCTGGCTTCGAACATGCGCGATCCTCCTGTCTCTGCCTCCCAAGTGCGGGGATTACAAGCGTGCGCCACCACGCCCGGCTTCTAATTTGTTTTTTATTTTTATGTGGAACATACTGAAAATGGCATACATTCAGACTATGCTTGGTGCCATCCTCCCCACTTCCCATTACCTCCTCCCAACAATAAGTGTCCAGATTAACCATGCTATATTCATACTTTTACACTTATTCGAATGTAGCTCCTCCATTAATCAACCTCAGCCTTCTTCCTCTCCTCTCCTTCCATTTTAGCTTTGCTGAGGTTTCCCCTTCATTATCTGGAGTCTTTCTGGCATTCCTATTACTCCCTAGTTTGAGCATACTAGAGAAAACATATATCCCTTCTTTTTCTGTGCTTGGCTAATCTCATTTAACATAATGTTCTCCAGGTCTTTTCATCTTCTTGTGAATGACATTATTTTCTTCTTTTTTTATAGCTGAGTAGAATTTCATTGTATGTATTTTCCATAATTTTGCAATCCATTCATCTGTTGATGGAGACCTAGGTTGGTTTCATATTTTGGCTATTACAAATTGTGCTGCTATGAACATGGGTATGCATATGTTACTGTAGTTCTCTGATTTCACCCCCCCTTGGAAAAATACCCAGGAATTGTATAGCTGGATCATATGGTGGATCTATTCCCAGTTTTGTAAAAAATCTCCACACTGATCTCCATAGAGGCTGAACTAGTTTGCACTTCCACCAACAGTGTAAAAGATTTCCTCTTTCCCCACATCCTCGCCAGCATTTTTTGTTACTTGATTTCTTTATGCTTGCCACTCTGATTGGGGTTAGATGGAATCTCGGTGTAGTTTTGATTTGCATCTACCTGGTGGCTAATGATATTGAACATCTTTTCATGTATCTATTGGCCATTTGTATATCTTCTTGTGTAAAGTATCTATTCAGTTCAGTTGCCCATTTCTTGATTGTGTTACTTGTTTTTCTAGTGTAGCAAATGGTAATGGGAGAACTGGCTATCCATTTGTAGAAAGATGGAACTAAATCCTTACCTCTCACCATGCAGGAATCAACTGGAGATGGGTCAAAGACTTAGGAATTAGACCAGAGACTGTGAAGTTATTAGAGGAGGGCATGAGCTCAACACTCCAACATATAGGAACAGGCAGTATCTTTCTCAACAAGACCTCCAAAGATCAGGAAATTAAAGCAAGAATTAACAAGTGGGATGGCATCAAACTAAAAAGTTTCTTCTCATCAAAGGAAACCATCGATAACCTAAAGAGAAAGCCTACAGAATGGGGGAAGATCTTTACCAGCCACCACTCTGATAAAGGGCTAATATCCAGAATATGTCCACCATTTTTAGTCACTTGTCTTTAGAAAAGTGTCTTCTCTGAACATCAGTTTATTCATCTATATAGATAATTAGAATACTCATCACACAAGGGAGTCATGAGGATTAAACTAAGTATTACCTGGCACCCAATAAGCAACTATTATTATAACTGTTTAAACAGAAGGTATCATTTCAGATGGAGGCTGTTTAAAGCTCTAAGAATATTTTGTAGGAGAATGTTCCTGGCATCATTCTATACACAGAAAAGACAGGCAACATTGTGAAGTATGCTGTCTTAATAAGAGTGTGGCCTCAAAACTCCACTTCTACCACAATCAATGATCCATTTTGAGGTGGATTCTGATTGAAATTGTAAAAAAAAATATTTTTGGCAACAAGAATGTATATTGCAAAACAAAATGTGTTGCTTTTAAAGTGATTTTGGAGCCTCAGTAATTAGTCTAGCAAGTTCCAAAGATACATTCTGTAGTCATCATTCAGTATTTGTTTCTTTTGGTTTGCCTTTAGAAGAAAAATAAATCAACTGGGGAAAACATCTGTCCTGAAGCTGCTTGAGACTAAAGGCCCCTCAAGGCTTTGGTGGGCTCTGTATTATAAGGAACTTCCCTTGGATCCCACATTCTTTGTTCCTGCCAGGCTGCTCCTGGGTCACTTCTCAGCTCTGGTAGTTGCTGAAACAAGACAGATGCTGCTATACAAAATAACTCCAGAACATACCAGAGCCTGTTGCTTCCAGCACTTGGAAAATTTGACATTCAAATATGCAAATATTTTATGGCACGAAGAGAGAAAAAAAGATAGAAAGAGCTAGAAAGTCACATTTGAAAGGAAACATACTAGAGATGTAAGCAAACTGGAATTTACACTTCTGGATTATAATTAAACTGGTGTTATTATCAGAGGAACACACAGTATTTGCCATGATTTTCTCCAAGGATCTCCAGTTACCGTTAACATCACCAGACATGTCAACCTGTCTTCAGCCCTTGCACAATGACAGAGCTGTGTTTGAAGCCTGGGTACAAGCCTCATTCTCAGCCTACTGACATAGAGGGCAATGGGAAGAGGAGGGCAGAGAATTTGGTGCACTGGCTTTATCCCATTTCCACAGTACAATATGCATATCTCATCAACTATCTGGATTGAAATTCTGCCATCATCAATGTTCACACAAACTTTGAGTTCATTTTCTGGGAGCTGTGAGGAAATAAGCAGTTATTCTCACTGTCTCAGCTGGGGAAGTGAAAAGAAAAACAAACCAGAAGTCCAAAGTCAATCCAGATCACACCATTAGTAGCCAAGTTATTTTGGATCAATCACTTTACCTCAGTTTCTATCTCCCCATACATATTAGTGGAGTTGGCCTAGAAGATGCCAAAGTTGCCATCCACATCTGAAAGTCTATCAAAGATTGCAGTGAAAAGATTAGAATCATATAAACTCAAGTTTAAATTATGTTTTCACCATTTACTAGTTTTATGAAAATAGCAAGTTGCTTAACATCTTGGGGCTCTGGTGTCTGATCAGTAACACAGGTAACACAATAATCATTGCTCCTATCTCAAAGTTACTATAACATTTAAATGCAATTATGTTAGTAAATATTTGACATAGGACAAATTCTTTTATTCTCCTTTTTTTCTCCTTTGTGATGGAGGCTGCAGAATTTAACCAAATAGAGAAAGAGAGAGATTGAGTGGCTGGGAAAGTGGCAACCTCATCAACACTACATTCTCATCCACAGAGACAACTAGGAAGGGCCAGATTTGGACCCAGTAATACATGGGACACTCACTGAATTGAAAGAACATCTATCTGTGCACCTCTGAACATGGCCTGCCATCATCTGGTGGCATGTATTTGGTGAAAAGCAGTTATTTTTATATAAATCTAGTAATACAAGATGGACTTTACTGTAAGACTCACCCTCTTCCTATAAATCACATAAAAATAAACAAAAACAAGAATTCTTTCAAGGTTATCAGTAAAATTACTCCTCTTTATTTGACATAAATCCTGAAATTCCTTGATGTGCTTCATTGTATCAACAGATTTTAAGTGCTGAATCTGACTATTTACCATGTATCTTGCTAAGCACTTAGCAAACAAGAGAAATATTTCTTTGGTTTGAAAGGATGAAGGAACCCTCCTCTGTCAGTAAACTAGGCTACATTGGACCAGGCATGGTGGCACAGACCTGTAATCCCAGTCCGTGGGAGGCTGAGACAGGAAGATTGCAGGTTCAAGGCCACCCTCAACTACTTAGTGAGACTTTGTTTCCAAATAAAAATGGCTGGGAGTGTAGCTCAGAGGTAGAATGCCCTAGGTTCAATCAATCCCCAGTACCAGAAGAAAAAAAAAGATAGTATAGGAAAAGACAAAACGAAAATGAAAGAAGCCTATTTTTTTTTAGAGAAACTGGAAAGCACATTATCTTAGTCATCTCGTGCTATTTAACAAATTACTCAAAAATTCAGTGGCTTAAAATAGTAGCACTTATTATTTCACACAGTTCCTGGAACCTAGGAGGGCTGGGAGAAGCTTAGCTGAACACCTGGCTCAGGGAGCCTTTGTGAGGCCACAGCCAGGATGTCCCCTTGGGCTGCAGTCACTGAAAGTTTGAATGGGGTTGGAGTATCTTCTTTCAGGGAATCCTTCCAAGGATCCTCTTCTCACATGCCCTGAAGGTTGGCTCTAGCAGCTGGCAGGAGACCTTAGCTCCTCCCCTATTGAACCTCTCTAGTGGGGCTGCCCCAGTGCCCTTATGATATGACAGCTGGCTTTTCCCAAAGAGAAGGATCCTGACACAAGCCTGGAAGTCATAGTCTATCACTTCTACAATTTTCTACTGGCTACACAGGTCAAGTCCATTTGGGGTGGTAGGGGACTACAAAGGATATCGATGCCAGGAAGCAAGGATGGTTGAGGACCTGAGCACCACAAATATACCTAAACAGAAAGAGAATTCAGACCTGAGGCCATGGAGGGGTCACTGGGGCAGCAATTCTAACCAAAGACAACGACAGGAAGAAACAAAGACACCAGGGTAAAGCTCAGAGAAGAAGTAGAAACTATCCAAGTTTTGAAAGTGAACAGAGGCTCTGAACACCAAAAGCATGACCCCAGCCTCAGGGAGTAAAGTCAGGAAGGAGGCAGTAGGATTCTAGAAAGACTGATACTGCCCATCTGCTATGGTTTGAATGTGTCCCCCAAAGTTCACGTGTTGGGAATTTAATTCCTCATTTTGTAACTTAATGGTATCTAGAGGTGGGGCCTTTGAAAGGTAAATAGAATTAGATGAGGATCATGAAGGTGGTGTCCTCATGATGGCATTGATGGCTTTATAAGAAAAAGAAGAGGGATTTGAGCTAGCACTCTTGCTCTGCCTCACCATTTGATGCCTTCTGTCAAGTTATGATGCAGCAAGAATGCTCTGACTAGATGCCAGTGCCATGCATTTTAACTTCCCAGTCTCTAGTACTGTGAGCTAAATAAATGTCTATTCACTATAAATTACTTAGTCTCTGTGCATTTATGCCTACACAAGTTTTTTTTTACCTCATTGTGATGTATAAATACAATGCACCAATAAATAAATAAATACATTTTTTTAATTGCTTAGTCTCAGGTATTTTGTTATAGCAACAGAAACAGACTAAGACATCATCTGGGAGAGCAGAAAGTAGTGAGAAGAGGATGCTGAGCAAGGGCATAAGCAGCTCAGTTATCTCCAAGGCAATGTCCTGCTGCAACATTTGAGGACACAAAGAGAGGCAGGAAGAGCTCAACTCTTGCAGTAAATACAACCTGGATTCCTGTCCCTCCTACATTCCAGGCTCCAAAAGTTTTCTATACTTTTGTGATTCTAGAACAATCCCAAGAAAGATAATTTATAAAGACCTTTAAGAACTTCCACCTAGACATCAACCTCCTGTGACCATAAAATTTGATGTTGGTGGGATTTTTTTATACTCTAGTAGTCTATGCTTTGGGTATCATAATTTTAAAATACATACAGAGAATCTGGGAGTGGTGGTACACGCTTGTAATACCCGTGCTTGGGAGGTGGAGACAGGAGGATCGTACAGGTTCGAAGCCAGCCTCACTGGCTTAAGAGACTCTGTTTCCAAATAAAATATAAAAATAGGTCAGGGAGTGTAGCCCAGAGGTGGAAGGGTTTCCAGGAACCCCAGTACCACCACCACCACTAATAATAATAATAATAATAATAATAATAATAATAATAATATAAAATACATATAGAGAATAGACCTAATTGTGTTTACAAGTGTTATTCTAGAAGGCACCATTCCAAGACTCTATACTAAGCAGATAAATGTGGTTTCCTGAGGCTCTATTTCTTTGCCTGTGGCATATCCTTGGGGGTGTCTCCTTTCCACCAGCTTTTTGCAGATGCTGAGTGATACCCTATTGCCCCTGCCCCTAATAAATGTGAATGTATTCACCCCAGTAAGTGGAGATGATTCTACCTTGTCTACCTCTTGAGCAGATTGAGTGGTAACAAGGCCAATGCCAGCTGCTTCCCCTTCAGTCCGTAAAAATTCCTAAATAATAGGAAGGAGGGGAAACTAGAGGAAAACTGCCTGTTGGTGAGTTGCTCTTTCAAAGCTGACAGCACAGAGCCGGCATGGTCCTGGGGGCTTCCAGCATGTGGAAGGAAACCTGATCTTAGAGATTGGCAAGTTCTGCTGATGTTGTTTACCCTAGTGAGTAATAAAAACCAGGGCTGATCTGCTCAGAACCACCTGGCTGTATCCCTCCAGGGAGAACACAGGGCAGAGATACACTGGCCCTGAGATACAGCTGGGACACGCTGGCACCTGGGCCCTCGCTACCCATGAAAATGGTGTCATCTGACAGGAGAGAGCTGCAGAGATCGGTCCCTCGAGGAGAGATTCTCCGCCGACTTCCACACCCTTCAGTACCCAAGGTAGGTGTCAGCACCTCACCAAGGATGAAGCAAATCTGGCCAGAAGCACATTATGCAGGCAGCAGAGCTGCCAAGGTGGGTTGAGATGCAAATGCCGAGGGCAGGGAAAACAGCATTTCCCCAAGCCCTTGGCTCAGCAGAAAGACAGTTCACCTTCCAAGTCTGCCGGCTGGGAGTTTTTGAGTTGCCTGGAGAAACTACCCAACCTCTTGCCAACTCTTCTGCCTCTGACCCTCTACCCCACAGTTAGAAAGCCTGCAGCGAGACCCTGTGGAGAGTCTTAGCCACAGGGTCCTTCTCATTCCACAGAAGCCTCAGCATCTGTGACAGATGCAAATGCAGATTCAGAGTTAAGGCACTCTTCCCAGGATCTAGAAAAACTGCCAAGCTCCATGGAGCTGTTTTGCATAAACTACCTCATATCTGGGTTCATATCTCACTCTGTTATGGAGCATTCTTGTTCCCAATAGGCATTCTTTGCTTCTTCTAGCACAGTATTCCAAAAGAGAGAAATCCACATATTTTCCTCTTTAATGGGGGAGACCAGAGGTCTGAGTTTCTAATCCCTTCATTAATAACCTAGCAATGGCATTCTTTCTTTCCTACACACACATAGCTGGCTGCTGGTGAGGTGGTTCAGGTTTATAATCCCAAGACTTGGAAAGCTGAGACAGGAGGACTGCAGGTTCAAGGGCAGCCTCAGCAACTTAGGGAGAAGCCACTT
This sequence comes from Muscardinus avellanarius, assembly GCF_963383645.1. NCBI lineage: Eukaryota > Metazoa > Chordata > Mammalia > Rodentia > Gliridae > Muscardinus > Muscardinus avellanarius. Next base: position 134,952,430 of record NC_137786.1, read on the forward strand.
CAAAACAGAAAATAAAGCCAGGTGTGGTGGAACATGCTTGTAAACCCAACATTTGGGAGGCTGAAATAGGAGGATCAGGGTTCACAAACAGCCTCATCTACTTAGTAAGACCCTTTGCAACTCAGTGAGACCTTGTTTCAAAATAAAGAAAACAAAATATGGCAGGGGGTGTAGCTCAGAGGTCAAATGCCCCTGGGTTCCATCCTCAGACACACACACATACACACACACACACACACTCTCTCTCTCTCTATATATATAATGAGATATTATTATATACCCATCAGAGTAGTTAAAATTATAAAGGCTGATAATACAAATTTTTCATAAAGCACAGGGAACTCACATGTGACTGGTAGTGTTCAAAATGCTACAAGCTTTATAAAAAAATTGTTTGACAGTATCTGCCACTATGGAATATACACATCCCCTACAACTGAGCAGCATTACTGCTAGATATATTCCAAGACACATATTAGAATGTCACGCCACAGGGTGATTTGTAATAAAGACTGAAAATAAGTAAAATGTCCATCACCACTTAAAAGAATAAAAGGTGACATATTCATATAATGGAATACTATACAAGTGAAAATTAAACTACAGATAAACAAAACAACATGGATGACTCCTAGAACATAATCTTTAAACATATTCTTTAAGAAAAACACAAAAAAGTACTGTGTGATTCCACTTATATAAAATTTTAAATGGATAAAACAACCAGTCTTCAGGAATGAAAGCTTAGATGATGAAATTAAGGTGGCTTTCCTAAGAGAAATGATTATGTCAGGGCAGTGGGAGAGGCTGGTGTTTGAGATTGGCCATAAAGATGGCCAGGAGGATGTTGGCTGTGTTCTTTTTCTGGCCTTTGGCTGGTAGATGTACAGTAGTTTGTTTTTTTGGTGATTCATTAACCTGTACATTTTTGTTGTATTTTTTAAACAATAAGAACAATAACTTTAAAAAAAAAGTCAGCTGGATGAAGTGACACAAACCTGTAATCCCAGCTTCTTGAGAGGTTGAGGTACAAATTCAAGACCAGCCTGAGCAATTAGCAAGACCCTGTCTCAAATTTTGTTAATATTTAAAAAGGGCTGGGTGCATTGTAGTCATACATCTAAATGGAGAACTACTTGGTAGAGGCACACATGCACCCATCACTCATTTAGCCCTTGCCCAGTTCCCACCCCATCCCTTCCTCCCTCCTTCCTTCTCATGTTTGGCTTAGTGATTGACTTTGATATGTTTGTGAATGCATATCATGTACATTAGGGAATTTCCCTCTTACCCCTCCATCCTCCTCAGGTCACCTTATTTACTTATCTATGGTTTCTCCAAAAACCTACCAAATAATAAGAAAAAAAAAAGAAAAATGTGTTTCTATGGTTGGGGGTATAACTCAGTGGTAGAGTGCTTGCTTAGCATGCATGATGCTCTGAGTTCAATCCCCAACACACATTCACAAAAAATCATTTTTATACATCCTCAAATACATATTATAACTTATTTACAATTTAACTATTCCATCCTTTAAAAAAAGTATTGGAAGCATAGCTCAGTGATAGAACACTTGCCTATCATGCATGAAGCCCTAGGTTTCATCCCCAGCAACACACACACACACACACACACACATACACACACACACACACACACACACACACACACACACAGTCATCCTGTATGCCCTGCATGTCCCTTGTAGCACATAGGATTAAATTATAGCTCCACTCTTATCACCTAGGTGGCCTTGGCTTACTTAAACAATATAGGCCTCAGTTCCCTTTTCTTTATGTCAGAAATGATAATGACTAATTAACAGAGTCAACTAGAGCGTTGTATGTTATAGAATAAGTTAAGATTTCAAAACAATGCTCTCAATGGTTGGTAAGAATAGTCAACCAATGGAGCAGAAGAGAAGACCCAGAAACAAGTCCACACACTTTCAGCCAATTGATTTTTGACAAAGGGGCCAAAAACATACACTGGAAAAAAGATAGCCTCTTCAACAAATGGTGTTGGCAAAACTGGTTAACCATATGCAGAAAATTGGAAATTAATCCCATTTTTTCACCCTGTACAAAAGTCCACTAAAAGACTTGGATCAAAGACTTGGAAATTAAACCAGAGACCTTGAAGCTCCTTGAAGAGGGCATAGGTCCAACACTACAACACATAGGCACAGATAAATATTTCCTCAACAAGACTCCAAAGGCACAACAAATTAAAAGGGGAATCAATACATGGGGTTGCATGAAACTGAAGAGCTTCTGTTCAGCAAAGGAAACTATCAAGAACCTCAATCGAGAGCCAACAGAATGGGAGAAGATTTTTGCCACCTACACCACCGATAGAGGACTAATATCTAGAATATACAGAGAACTCAAGAAACTCAATACTAAGAAAACAACGAATCCAATAACAAAATGGGCAAATGAACTAAATAGACACTTCACAAAAGAAGAAATTAAAATGGCCAATAAATGCATGAAAAAATGCTCAACATCACTGGCAATCAGAGAGATGCAAATCAAAACTACCCTGAGATTTCACCTAACTCCAACTAGAATGGCAATCATTCAAAACACAAACAACAACAGATGCTGGTGAGGATGTGGAGAAGTGGGAACTCTAAGACATTGTTGGTGGGATTGCAAATTAGTGCAACCACTTTGGAAAACAGTATGGAGAATCCTCAGAAGAATGGGAACAAATCTACCATTTGATCCAGCAATACCACTTCTGGGTATCTACCCAAAAGATAGGAAACCAAACTACCAAACTAATGCATGTGTATCTATGTTCATAGCTGCACAATTCACCATAGCCAAACTATGGAACCAGCCAAGATGTCCATCAACTAAATTAGTGGTCACTACGATTCTGAGACTCCAGCTCTTGGACCACTCGACCAGCTGCTGGTTCCTCTGGATCTTCATGTACAGTTGGCAACTTGGTACTACACAGCTTTGAACTATAAGTTGATTTGATAAGTTCCCTTTTACCACATATGTGTTCTGACTTCTGTTACCCTAGTGAACCCTAACCAATACAGACATAAACTAGTGAGCTACCATGGGCAAGTACTCTGCCACTGAGCTACAATCCAAGCTCTAGTCATCTACCATAGGAAGGAAGACTGGACCAGGAAAGTATGAATTGCTTTCCTGGCTAACATTCATTTGATTCTATAACACACTGGCTCAAAATAACCATTTTCATTGACTCACAACTCTGAAGGTCAGAAAAGGAAGGGAAAACAGAGTTCAGCTGGTCAGTTTTTCCTTGAGGTCTCTCATGTGGCTACAGTTGGCAGAAGCTGCAATCCACTGCAAGCTCAGTATAACTGGATGTCAAGGAGGTCTTATTCAAATGCTTGGTGACACCACTGGTTTTAGCTGAGTGATCACTTGAAGCTTATGACTTCCACTGAACCCCTACATATGCCCTTCCCACTAGGTCTGGGCCCCCGCAGAATATGGTCAACCCAGGGCTCCAAAAAAAGTGTCCCAGCAGACAAAACAGAAGCTATACTGCTTTTTATGACCCAGCCTTGGAAGTCATCTAGTGTCACTTCTCTGTAATATGTTTATCAAAGCAACCCAAGCCTGCCCAGAGTCAAGGAATGGGGGCACAGAATTTGCAGCCATATTTTAGTATTCAGTTTACATATGAGAACTAAGCTGTACATGAAGTCTGGAAACCATTTCTCTAACATTAAAGGTAGCCTTTCATAATGTTTGAAAATTCTGTCTGGGTTCAAATTCTGACTCTGCTCCTTATTGGCTGCATTGTTTTGGGAAGTCACTTAGTGTTTCTGTCTCTTGGATTTCTTGTTTGTAAACTGGAGATAATAATAATATTATTTGCACTAGACCCTACTACAAAGCAGAATGTGGTGCGTGGTAACAAGCTCAATGAATGTCAGCTTTTAATCATTTATATCAAGAATGATACCAATTCCATGACTTTAGGCTCTGGTTACATCATTTATGACATCATTCTTAGGTCTCCACATGTTTCCTGGGAGACAGTCTTCATTCCTGGGATCAGGAAGGAAGGCCCTATGGCTGCTTCTGGGAAGGCTGGAACCAGGCTCTTATGTTACAGTGGGAAGAGCAATGAATTAGATCCAGATAGTCCTGAGTCCAAATCTTATATCTGCCTCTTATTTGAGGGGTGTGGGATTCTCTAAGATGTAGTTTTCTCATCTGTACAAAGGAGAAAAATGAGACCTCTTGACCAAAGGGCTGAATAAATTAAATGAAAATGTGTTGACTGGAGCATTTAGCAAGATTCAACATTGCACAGGCATTTGGTATTGTTAGTTTAGCTTTCAGAAACAAGAGAATGCCTCAGAGAAGTGAGTTAAAGAAGCATATCTCAGAGCCTGAAAGAAATACCTTGAATAAGCATCCTGTTTAGCCAAGAACAAGAAAGTGTAAACTCTAGATTAAGGATGGTGTGATTCCTTCCTGCCTTACTCATCCCTCACGATCTCACTGTCCAGCTCCCTGTCTCATTAAGCCCTGGAGCTCATACTATCCCAACCCACCATAAACCCATGGGTTCAATACAAGGCTTCAACAGCCTGACCTGCCATTTGCACAACAGGCCCACACTCCAGATGCCTCTGTCCCCTCATGTTATCTCCAGGGGATCCTTTCCTCACTGTGGCCACCTTAGCACAGTGATTTCATGCTGAAATTCCATTGGCCTCTGTTCTTTCTCCAGCTCAAGTTCTTTCTTCAACTCCAACTCAAGCCACTTTGGTCGTTGTCAAAATTCTTCAGACAACAAAACACCAGAAAAGGAGTTAGAATCCTTAGTGAGAGTTAGCTATGTCTTCCCTCATCTGCTCACTTCTGTCTCTATTTATTTATTAATTTTGGTGCTATAGGTCAAATCTATGCCTTCATATATACTAGACAAGCTCTCTGGCACTGAAGTACATCCCCAGCCCATCAGTTTATTTTTATATATTTGTTTATTTGTATACCTATTTACTTATCACTAGGGTTTGAACCTAGGGCCATTCTATCTCTAAGCTACACCTCTAGACCTTCTCTAGCCCTTATTTATTTATTTGTTTATTTGTTTATTTCATTTTATTTATTTTTTGGTATTACTGGGGTTCCTGGAAGCTCTTCTACCTCCAGGCTACACTCCCAGACCTATTTTATATTTTTATTTGGAAACAGGGTCTCTTAAGCCAGCGCGGTTGGCTTCGAACCTGCGCGATCCTCCTGTCTCCACCTCCCAAGCATGGGGATTACAAGCGTGCGCCACCACGCCTAGATATTTATTTATTTTTAAACAGGGTCTTGCTGAGTTACTGAGGTTGACCTCAAACCCACAATCCTCCTGTTTCAGCCTCCCAAGTATGAAGATTTTAGATATGCATAGCTGTGCCTGGCTCCATTAATTTATTTGCTATTGCTAATGGAAGAATTCTGAGGTTGGGTAATTTAAAAAGAAGAGAAGTTTATTTAGCTCACAATGATAAAGGCTGAAAGTCCAAGATCAGGCTGTGAAATCTTGCAAGGGTCTTATACTGGTAGAAAAGCAGAGGGGGAGTGGGCACATGCAAGAGAGACAAAACATGAGGGAAGCCTTACTCTATAACCTGCTCCCAGGAAACTAATGCAATCTCTCTAGATAGAAAGCCACTAGTCCCTCTTATAATTCCCACCAGCTCCCAACACCACTATACTGAGAATCAAATATTAGCATGAGTTTCATAGGACACAAACCATATCCAAACCATAGCATCGCCTTCCCTGTATCTTCATTGTATCAGAGAGCTATCACCACTGCCTTTCTACTCTCCACCATATCCATGCATCCATTCATGCAACAGATATTTATTAAATACCTAATATGCACAAAATAAGCAAAGACTTCTGCCTTCCTGGCATTTATTTATTTATTTTGGTGGTCCTGGGGGTGGAACCCAGAGGCTTTCTACCTCCAAGCTGTACTCCCAGACCTATTTTATATTTTTTTTGTTTGGAAACAGGGTCTCACTAAGTTGCTGGGAGCCTCACTAAGTAGCTGAGGCTGGCTTCGAACCTGTGTGATCCTCCTGTCTCAGCCTCCCAAGCATGGGGATTACAAGCGTGCGCCACCACGCCCAGCATTTCTGGCCTTTATTTTATATGTGGGGGTCTTCATTTCCTCCTAAAAGATGTCCTCCAGGTCCTGCCTCAGGCAGAATTTTCAAAGACAGGCCCACCCAAACAACCTACAAGGTGTTTTGCAGACAACAAGAGTATTTGGGATGGGGAACAGCACCAAATCTAATCAGCAACCAAAAAAAAAAAAAAAAAAAAAGAGCCAATTGAATATGGGGTCCAGAAGCAATTACTTCTCTCTCTGAGGGATCTAGGACCCCTGATTAATGCCAGTGGCATAAAAGATGGAAGCTGGATGTCACTCTCCCACTGGGGTTTTATTACCTGTCCAGCTCATCAAACTAGTCCTTCAAATAAGGAAGCACCTCTGTTTTGCAAAGGTAGAGGTGGCCATTGGACTCTAGAACTCTCTCTCTCATTAGCATAAAATATTGAGGGCCACAAGTGCAAACTACAACTGGCTCTGGGATAATAAAAATACTTCAACTTCTCTGGATTCTACCCACCAACAAACTTACTCTTCTCTACCCATAAAATAAGAAGCACTGGCCTGAAACAGTGGCACATGCCTGTAATCCCACAGTACTTGAGAGGCTGAGATAGGAAGATAACAGGCTCAAGGACAGCCTCAGCAATGTAGTGAGACTCTCAGCAACCTAGAAAGACCCAGTTTCAAAATCAAAATAAAAGCTGAGTGGCACATGCTTTTAAACCCAGTGCTGGGAAGGCTGAGACAGGAGTATCACAGGTTAGCAAGCAATTTAGCAAGGCTCTCAGCAACTTAATGAGACTGTTTCCAAATAAGAAATAAAAAGTTGGGCTGGTGATGTAGCTTGGAGGTAGAATACCACTGGCTTCAATCCTCAGTATTAAAAAATAAAATAAAAATAAAAAGGGCTCAGAGATAGAATGTCCCTGGGTTCAATCCCTAGGGACTCTCCCCAATGTGAAGCACTGCAGGAGGGCTTAGATAAAGTAAAGCTCCTATACCTATAAGGAGGCTTGCATGTCCACTTTTCATAATGATGATATATACTCTGTATGCTGAATATTATCTCAAAATGAAACTTACACAAATGGGTCAAATCTGAGCAAAAGAAAACAGGTGGTTTAAATTTTTGACAAACTGCCCAAAAGTTCATCAATAGCACTCAATTCTCTTGAGTCACTCCACGACCTCTAGCTCAATCCATCTCTCACAAATCACAATTGGCAGCAAGATTCTGCAATGTAAGGTCACATGAATCTGCACTTTTGTCCTCTAAAAGGAATAGACTTTGAAAATAATGTAAGATGCAGGGGAAGAAGAGGTTTCTGAAGGAACAGCCAGGGACAGATTAACCAAATTACATCAGGGTGACAAACACACTTACCTTGATCTATGCATAATATAAATGCTTAATGTCTGATTTTACTTCTTTAAATTTTGTTCTTTGTGTCCTGTGGATGGTTGCCTGTATCATGCTGTCTTTGACTTGATTCCTCAAAAATAGGTCTCTGCCTCAAAAAAATAAATTTTAATAAAAAATATGAATAAAGTGAAATAAGCCAGTCACAGAAATACAAATACTGCATGTTCTCACTCATACATGGAAGCTAAATACATTGATACCACAGACTTAAATAATCAAAAAGTGATGGCCAGGGAAGGATGGGAGGAAGGAGAACAGAGAGAAGTTGGGTCCTGGGTACAAAAAACAATTAGGAGAAAGTTCTAGAGTTCTATAGCACAATAGGATGACTCTAACAATACTTTGTCATAGATTTCAAAATAGAAGAGAAGATTTTGAATGTCCTCAACATAAAAAAATGATAACTATCTCAGAGGATGGATATGCTAATCACCCTGATTTGATCATTATACATTTGAATACATGTTTCAAAACAATACAGAAGAGCTGAGCTTTGTGGTGCACACCTGTAATCCCAGTCACTTGGAAGGCTGAGGCAGAAGAACTGTAAATTTAAGCACAGTCTGGACAATTTACCAAGACTTTGTCTCAAAATAAAATTTATAAAAGGACTATAGGCCGGGCGTGGTGGTGCATGCTTGTAATCCCCGCGCGTGGGAGGCGGAGACAGGAGGATCGCGCAGATTCAAAGCCAGCCACGCTGGCTTAAGAGACCCTGTTTCCAAATTAAAAGTATAAAATAGGTCTGGGAGTGTAACCCTGAAGTAGAAGTGTTTCCAGAAACCCCAGTACCACCAAAAAGAAAAATAAAATAAAATAAATAAAAGGGCTATAAACGTAGCTCAATGGTAGAATGCTTGCCAAGAAAGTGCAAAGCCCTGGTATCAAGCCCCAATACTGAAAACAAAACTATATCCTATAAATATCTACAATTATTTTATATCAACTCAATAATTTTTTTTTAAAAAAAACGAACAAACAGGTGATTCTGCCTGTGTTTTGGCAACATGGAGAACATGAATTTGAGTGAAAAAAGTAAGACTACACCACCACTCATCACTCCTCTCCTATCTCTTTGCTCCTCAGCTCAGAGGCACTTGAAGGGAGGTATATGAAACTTGGAAACATCCTGGGCAAAAAGGTTTAGGGAGGTGAGATGCTATGCTCCTGCTAGGAGACCAAGAGCCTGAGCATTACTTGGAAATAGAAGTCCTGAAGAGAGGAAGGGAATGTTCTGATGGCAAAATGTTCCCAATAATGAAGAACAAGGGGTTCATAGCTGGAAAATGCAGACTAGAGATAATATTTGCCAGGCACATATGATTAAGTGCTAGCAGAAGGTTCCTGAAGCTGGAGTAGACAAAGACCCATGAATCTTATAAAGCTAAGCTACTAATTGTCAACAAAGGTATTAGGGAGCTATGGCAAGGTCTTCAACAATTCATGCAGAGGGGAGTTGGGAAGATGTTGGTCAAAAGATACAAAATTTCAGTTAGACAGGAGGAGTAAGTTTGAGATCTATTGTAGTACATGGTGACTTTAGTTAATAACAATGTGCTATATGCTTGAAAATTGCTAAGAAATAAATATTTAAGTGTTTTTACCATCAAATGATAAACATGTGAAGGTGCATATGTAAACTACTTGATTTAGCCATTCTAAAGGATGTACATGTAGCAAAACATCATGTGGTACAACATAAATGTGTACAATTCTTATCTGTTGATTCAAAATTAAATCAATAAATAGGGCTTAGGATGTAGTTCAGTAGCAGAGTGCTTGCCTAGCATGTGTGAGGCCCTGGGTTTGACCCCCAGTACCACACACACACACACACACACACACACACACACACACACACACACAAAAATAATAATCAATAAATAATATTTTAAAAGAAATGATGTTGAGTATTTAAGGAAGAAATGTTCATTTTCAGTGGCTAATATAGCATTTAATAATTCAACATATGGTACTCCATTGGTCTAAAATGTTATTTCATCTTTTAAACATGACTTTCACCTAGGAGTATGAAATAAAAACATGCAAATATGCACTTTTCCATGACTGGGTGTATTCTTGCACTTGCAGTTCTAAGGCACATGATAGGTGCTCATTGGATACCCTTGCTGCGCGGTTAGACTGGACTGACTAAAATAAAACACAGTCTAAACTCAGATGCATCTGTTTCTCTTCAGCCACATGCAACTGATCATGGCTCAGTCGCCTGGCACAGGAGCCTGAGCCGGCACCACAGTCTGGCTCCTGTGTGGAGTCTCACACCTTTTTGTGGCGACCTCACACCCTTCTTTGCATCTCTCCTTGATCCAGGCTGTTCTTTATTTTTAGCCTGGCTTCTTCAGCAGTTTTGGAAATGTCTTTACGATGGTTATGGGCACATATTGAGAACTCCATGGTAGAAAATTAGGTAGCTCTTTTGTAACCTGCCCACAGCATCTTTGTCCTCTAGCTCCCAGATATGAGGGTTCCCATCTTGCTCTCTGTCTCAATTTTGCTCTTTGACATGAGTGCCAGAAGCCTAGGCTGATCTAGCCTAATAAATCAAAACAAACTTTGGCATGAAGGGAAAGAGAAAGCTTTTAAAGATATTACTTTTTTGGTCATTAAGCAAAGAGTCAGTTCTCCAGTGGACTGACCTTTATTTGCCTTTTGGGGACTAAGCATGTGGTTTTTGAACTAAGCATTCTGGTTCTTTAAGATGAAAAAGAGAAGGAAAGCCACAGGGAAAGTGTCAAATTTGCCCATTTGACATCTGTATAAAAACACACAACCACGAAAACCCCTTTTCTCACTCTTCATCAAAAAAGTTTAGGAAATAGGCTAGCAAGACAAAAGTTATCTGGAGCCGGGCACAGTGGTACATGCCACCATGCCTGGCTTATATGATGAGGGTTGTCTCAAGAGCAAGGATATTGAGAAACGAGGTGGGGGGAGGGGGGTGGAGGTAAACTAAAGTTGAGATGGAAAAATGGGAATGGAGGAAGGAGTGACCAAGAGACTGTCATGTATCACTCTGGACCTCAGTTTCCTCTTCCATTAAATAAGAGATTATTATAAAAAATCTTCAAGACTCTGTCAGGCCCTAACATTGTGTAATTTGTGTATGTGTGTGTGTGGTACTGGGGTTCCTGGAAGCCCTTCTACCTCTGGGCTACACTCCCAGACCTATTTTTACATTTTTATTTGGAAACAGGGTCTCCTAAGCCAGCGCGCGCAGCTGGCTTCGAACCTGCGCGATCCTCCTGTCTCTGCCTCCCAAGCGCGGGGATTACAAGCGTGCGCCACCACACCTGGCACACAAAGTGTGTAATCACATTGCGTGATTATACAAATGGAAGATCTCATCCAGCTAGAGAATAAGTTGATTTCAAACTGTGATTCCCTAAGCTTGTAACTAGTAGCTGCTATACCACTAGTGACTGGAGAGTCAGTTTTCTCAATTACTTCTGGAGAAGTCTTAGACTCCTCTGGAGCCACAAAGAAGAACAGATTATGGCCCAAGCAGAAAACAGGCTCACAGAAACCCCTTTCCATGAGTTAAATGAAGCTCTTTTACTCAGTGGGGGGTCAGTAAAGAGGATAGAGTATGGGGGAGATGGAGAGAAGAAAATATGACAAAAGAAGCAAGATCTTTTAAGAAAGATCCATTGTTTGGGAAATTGGAGGAGAAGGGAAGGAACTTCAATATTTTCCTTCCCATGAAAAACAGATTATGTCACAGGAATACATGGCTGTCCCTGTATCTAGACAACCACAGAAAGAACTGGGAGACATAGACACATTATAACACCCATGCCCAACTCTTCAGTGTTCCTTTGGGGTACAAAGCTATTCTCTCACAGCAATAGATGTTCAAGGCTATGCAGAATGGCGGTCACTCAGGTGGGAATCATGGCAAGACCTTATCACAGCTGTTCCTTCATTATGGTCACTGTGGTACCAACCACCTGTTCAATATTGACCTCCAATATCCTGGAAATTCACTGCCTTGTTCTTCTAGCAAAAATATCATCATTGGCTTAAGCAGTACCATGCCCCCCAAAGCATCAATATTGGTACCAGACCCATATTTGCCTTTACTTATGAAAACTCACAGCTTTTTCTCATGTATGAAATGACATTTACATCTGTCTGATCTTGTAGAGTAGTGATAATATCAAAGAAGTGTATGTTTATGAGAAGTCCCCCAAAGCATCAGGCTCTGTGCTATGTCGGCTGTTGCCATCACTGCCCTCTCTGTTGAGTGCATGGCTGTCATCTTAGACTGATTTGCCACACAAAAGACATCTCTGCCTCTCGCCACCTGGAACAGGCATCTTGCTTCTGTTTATTTTATTGATTTCTGTCTCATTCCCTTCCTAGATTTAAAAGAAATAAAACAACCTTTATTCCCTTGCTGATGCCTCTTAATGTGCCTCTCCTTTGACTGTTATTTTGGCATCTCTGCTATTTAGCTCCATTGTATCATAGCAGACAGTTGGTGGGAAAGGAACGGTGCTAAGTAGCATTGCATTAGAGTCCAAGGGTGACTTCTAACAGTTCAGGGTTAGAAAGCCCTCTTCAGAGGTCATCGAACTTTAATTGCTTTGCAGGGAGTTCCCTTTGGCAAGGGCAAGGAAGAGATGCTTTAATTCCATTACTCCCTGACTCTTGCATGCATGGCAGGTGTCTCCAAAGGAGAATCCAGTGGACCTTTATTGCCAAAATGGGCCTGGATGTGGTCATTCTTCCTCTCTGAGTGGAGGGAGACATACAGGTGCACCAGCCACTGCCATGGAACCCAGACAACCCCTGCTGCCCTCTTGTTAGGATAGCTGTACAGTGTTTGCAGAGTTGTGCCGATTCTTCCCAACACATTTGAACTTGGCAAAAGAACACTCGCCTCTCTTCTTAGAAGCTAGCAGGTGCGTGGGCTGCCTGGCATGGATGAGGGTGCCAGTCAGGCCATGAGGAGCGGGAGGTTCCAGGCCTGGCTCAACCTTCTATTCGTCACGTCACTGTGAGCAGTTCCCGTCTCTCCCTTCTCCTGACTCCATAACAGAGTTCATAAACTGTTGGGAAATTGCTGCCTCTGTCTATTCACTGGGAAGAATTATGATATGGTAGATAGAAAAATGAGACTTGAAATCAGATTTTCCAGCCCTTGCCTTATCACTTCTAAATTTTTGAACTTAAGCAAGGGAGCGCTTGACATCCTCAGGCCTTTCTCATCATTAGGATGAGGATCAAACTCAGCCAGGTATGATGGCACATGCCTGTAATCCTAGTACTTGGGAGGCTAAGACAGGAGGATCACAGGTTCAAGGCTAGCCTCAGAAACTAAGTGAGACTCTGTTTCAAATGAAAATAAAAGCTTGGCATGGTCCCACAGGCTTGTAATCCCAATACTGAGACAGGTACTTGGGAGACTGAGACAGGAGGATCACAGGTTTTCAGCCAGCCTCAACTACTTAGTGAGGCCTTCTGCAACTTAGTGAAAGCCTGTTTCAAAATAAAAATTTTAAAAATAGGGCTGGGTGTGTAACTCAGAGGTAGAATGTCCCTGAGTTCAATCCCCAGTTTCACAAAAAGAAAGAACAAAGAAAGAAAGAAAGAAAGAAAGAAAGAAAGAAAGAAAGAAAGAAAGAGAGAGAGAGAAATAGGGCTGAGGGTGCAGTTCAGAGGTAGAATACCCCTATGTTCAATTCCCAATAATACACGCACGCACACATGCACGCACAGAAAAAGGACCAAATGATAAAAGATATGTCTCCCCTTTATGTACATCTACTTCCCTTTGAAGATGTAAAGGTCCAATAAAATTTTTAAAAATTAAGGTGTAAAGATGAATTTTGTAGACAAAACATTATAACTATGCCACATTCATCTATAAGGCATTTGTCCTGGAACGTAAAGACCCTTACTCTTCTAACAGTTCATGATTCTAATTCTTCTATAAACTCATAAATCCTGATGCTAGGGTTTTAATAAACAATTATACCACCAATTATTTGTTGAAAACCTACTTTGAATCATTCTACTCTTTTCTTAAAAGGATTAAAATATAAGTGACCTATATTTTATAATCACGAAAACATAAGAGAATGTATCCTGAATGACAAATAATAGTATTATATAAGCAAAACATTCTTGTGGGTTCTGAGGAGATAGCGGCTATCCCAGATGTGCTAATCCATCCCACCCCACACGTGACTCAGGATCCACTTGGCCTTAACCAACTTCCATTTCAGTCAGAAGAGGCCAAGCAACATGGGTTATTAGGAGGATTTGAGAACTTAAATTTTCCATTCCCAAAAAGGTTGTCTCAGGCTTTCTTTAAATGAACCACTCTCACCAGCCCCAGAGTTTAAGAAGTGATGTCATCAAGAACTCCTCATGATGGTCCTATGGAAGAAGGTGCTCAGTTCATATTCAAATTGGAGTGCCAGAGGAGTGGGCATGGCTTTGATGTAGCTGAGGATCTAGCCAGAATCCAAGTCTTAGCATCTTCTTGGGTTTGTTTATAAAATAACCCATGCATTTTTCTTCTCATTTCAGAGATGAGAAAACTAAAACACAAAATAAAGATATTTGTCCAGGTTTCAAATAAAGTAGACTAAAATGTTGTAGCAACTTGTAGTCACTGCTTGTGACAGCCAAGTTGCCTGAGCAGACTCAAAGATGGTACCTGGAGTTCCTTCTCTCTGAATACCCGCTACAGCCCTCCCAGAGAGGGTGGGCCTAAGTGGGGAAGAGGCATGTACTTCCAGCCTGGAGACAGATTGAAGGGGAGGGGAAAGAGGAAGGAACCTCTCCCTGGAGAGCCAGTTACTCTTGCTGCTGAATTTGTTTTTGGAATAAATTGGTTGGTATAATAATAGAATTGAAGGTGCCGAAGTGAAACATCGTGACAGAACGAGTTCCCGTTGGCATTTCAATATGGTTTCTTTGGACCCTGATGTCCTGTTGCTCACAGGCAGAGACAATCCTGACCCTGTGGGGGAATGAGCATGCTTCTCTGTACCCCCACAGCTCACTTTACTTGCTAGGATCGAACATGTTCTATCACCATCATCTTTCCTAATCCCAAATCTGTCTAGTAGAAGGAGGTCTTACATTGAGAGGATGGTTAGGAAGTTGTGAGATTACTTCAGAGGCCATCCTGCTCAATAATTCCAGTCTTCCATGCAGTTGGGTTCAGTGACTTGCTAAGATCATGGATCTGGCTCACAGTGGATTCCATGGTGGGTCCCAGTCCATACCTGTGCCTTCTGATGCTCCTCGATGGAGTGCTCTTTCCACATAACATGCTTGCTCCAGTGAGAAGGTTGCTGACTTGAGCCCACCCACCCATGGTGTAGAGATTTTTAATGAATTCAAGGCAAATGGGCACTTACCAGTCTCTTCCCCTTGCACTTTCCCAGTAGCAATAGAGTACCCTTCCTTCATGCTCTTTCCTCTGCTTTATACTCATTCCTATTCACCCTCCAATGCTCTCCCTAAGCATCACCTTCTTCGAGAGCTTTCCAATGCACATGCTGATTTGACTGTTCCTCCATTTAGTTCTTAACACTCCTTTTGCATTGCGACCCAACATATGCGTGTTATGTTGCAGAGTAGCTATTGATTTTCCTACCTTATTCTTCATTCAACTAACTGAGTGCTCTTCTGAAGACAGACAAGGTACCTCCTTCCTGTAGTGTAGTGCCTGGCACACAGCAGTTAGGTAGAATTGTTCACATTGCCAACAGGTGCGTGGTCTGCTGGGCAAAGTCAGCTCCAACTTTGGGCACCCGCAACTCAGATCTTACTGAACTTTCTGGTGCTATCCTCTAGCCTGGGGATATGACAGCATCTCTGATGGGGCCAAGACAGCTGTGCAATGCCCAGAAAACAGCAACAGGTGGAGTGGAGGAGGCCCCAGTGGAGGCGGTGACGGGAGGGAGAGAGGAAGGGAGGGAGCACACTCAAGATCAGCTGTGGGAGTAGTGATGATGACAAGTCCTAGTGCAAGGAAATGCTAAGTCACCATGAGCCACCTGCAAATAGGAGAAATCAAGGAGATGGAGAGGAAATGACTGGTTTAACTTTTATGACTTCATTTTGAGCTTTGATAATTTTAATTTTTCTTTCTTTCTTTCTTTCTTTCTTTCTTTCTTTCTTTCTTTCTTTCTTTTTTTCTTTCTTTCTTTCTTTCTTTTGGTGGTACCGGGGTTCCTGGAAGCCCTTCTACCTCCGGGCTACACTCCCAGACCTATTTTTTATATTTTTATTTGGAAACAGGGTCTCTTAAGCCAGCGCGGCTGGCTTAGAACCTGCGCGATCCTCCTGTCTCTGCCTCCCAAGCACGGGGATTACAAGCGTGCGCCACCACGCCCGGCTTGCGCTTTGATTATTGCAATGGCTGGTACAACACAAGAAGCAAGGTGGTACATCTCCAAGCAGTGGACCAAGGCCCATAATCATTAACAGAGGATGTACAATGAAGTCCCTTCAGGAAGGAAGATGGGGCCAGGGCTCAGTACAAGATGCTGATTATTAGGTCCAAAGAAGAAACAGAGAACCAGGCCAATATCCTCAGCCCAGTTTAACTCTTTTTCTCTCTTTTTTTCTGCTCCTGTGTGTGTATCAAGAACTGGAGAAAGGATCTTGTGATACAACCTCCTATTAAAACCCTTCCCCATGTCCTTTGCTAAGTGGCAGAGACAGCTGCTCAGCCCCTCTTCTGAGAAGCTATCTTCTCCCCCAGAAGAGATCAACTCAGCTCTATAGCATTTTCCTCTCCTTTTTATTTTGCTCTTCTTATATTAGCAACTCAATCTATATGCTGATTGTTGTTGTCCATGCATTAAATGGCAAAAGGCTGCAGTCTACGAATGTTAAGTGAGGAAAAAGCTTCACGGGAGAGAGAGGCTTACTGCTCTCAGCTGGCAGAGGCCAAAGAGTGTGTGAGAAGCCAGCCTTTGGAAGAAGAACCAGACTCCTTGGAGCTGACAATGATTCTCAAAAGGCTATCAGTCCTCTCCTACCAGGGAGGGGCATGCTTCCAGGCAGATGTAAGAATTGGGTTTTTATTGCTAATTATCTCTGCAGTGCAGGTCTTAGTTTTTCAGATGGTTGTTATCCTAACTTTATCAGAGTTATTGCCACTGACAGAATGTTTTTATGTGGCATGCAAGACCAAATTCTGTTAGGTCCAAAACCCAAGCCTACTGAGGGATGCTTCTGAAACAAATGACCTTTGCGTTCCCCAAGTTTATAATACAGAATGGAGGATGAAAGGAAAGTTCTGTATAAACTATTTGTACCTGATAAAAAGGCCAGTTGGTGGAAAGTGTCCCTAGAACAGTCCACCAGGATAGTACGGAGGAAGGAGGAAGCAAATAAAAACAGAGGAATGGAGAAGGTGCATCTCAGGGTGATCCAGTATTCAGACTCTCCAAGTGGAGCCACCCTCAGCAGTGGATCATCACAGGAGCTCAGGACACCTAGAATTATGCTCTGGTAGCACTGTTGTCTCTAGCTCTGTGTCTCTGAGGTTAATGTAACATTTCTAACTTTGCCCTTGTGTGTCTCATGTACATCATCTGGCTTTTATCTTGGCCACCATGCAAAAATCTAATTTTCATTCTTCTTACTGGTCAAGTTTTCTTTCTTCTCCCTTGAGATAAAGGAAAATTGAAAAATATTTAGCACTTTTTTTTTTGGTGGTACTGAGGGTAGAACCCAGAGCCTTTTCTACCTCCTGGCTATACTCCCAGACCTATTTTTTTAATATTTTATTTGGAAACAAGGTCTCACTAAGTTGCTGAGAGCCTCACTAAGTAACTGAGGCTGGCTTCGAACCTGTGTGATCCTCCTGTCTCAGCCTCCCAAAAGCTGGTATTACAAGCGTGTGCCACCACTTTTAAGGTATATGGTATATAAGCGTGTGCACTTCTTTTAAGGTATATGCTTGGTGTTGCCTCAACCTGAGATGGAGCATTGGATAAACCCATTTAGGATCTAGCCCAGACCCCAAGCTGCAGTCTGCTTTCCCCTTTCAGAGCAACCACATGGAAACAGTTAGACTAGATTATCTTGATAATTCCATACTCAGTTTTTCTGCATGTGCACAACTCTCTGATGTCTCATGCCTAAGATTCTGTGCCCAGAACAGAAAGTAATTTCATCTAGGCCTACTCAAAAGCCACATGAGCATTTTCAAGATATGTGAATTTTTTAGCCCCTTCATTTAAGGTAGAAAGTTGGTTGCCAATGATAAAATGGCCTGTCTATGTTTTTTATAATCTTCTAGTGATTTGCGTCTTGCATTTTATGCACTTTACTGTCCCATTGTGACAACCACACATATAATCTCAGCCTGGTTCATCATATTGGTTAGATTTTCTTGCTTATTTGGGAACAAAGAGAGAAACTGAAGCAGAGTTAATGCTTCTTCTTTGAAGGCCTATGCTCATTGTAGCCTCTTCTGGATCAGGATCAGTGAGTGCTATCCCATTCCCCATTCCAGGTTTACTCCTAGCTTTGCTTTGCTTCATTTATTTTATTTTATTTTATTTTATTTTATTTTATTTTATTTTATTGCAGTACTAGGGATAGAAGCCAGGGGCACCCTACCTCCAAGGTATACCCCCAGCCCTATTTTTAGTTCTTTATTTTGAAACAGGGCCTCACTAAGTGGATGGCTGCAAACCTGCAATCCACCTGTATCAGCTTCTCATGTACTGGGATTACAAGCATGCACCACCTGGCTCTCCCAGCTTTGCTGATGGCTTCACAAACACCATCTCATGGAGTCCCTTCCCATAATGCCCTATGAATTAAGCACTTAATTTTTATTTTACAGACTTGGGATGACCAGAGCTGTCAAGTACCTACTTCAGGTTGAAGTACAAGTCACTTTAACTAGGCAAGCTATGACTCAGCATCTATATAGAGGAGTTTTCATCCTGCAAGGGTAGGATCATTAGCACTTTGTATGTCTAGGGACCCCAAGCATCCATCCCATTCCTGCCAGCCTCCTATCTCTACATTCCAGACAAAACCCTGTTTTAGTTAGCATTCTCACCAGCTATGACTCAAACACCTGACATACTAAACTTAAAGATACTGATTTGCTCACAGTTCTGGAGATTTCAGTCCATGTTAATCAGCTTCCAAGCAGGAGCCAAGATTACAGATCCTCAGGGCACAGTGGCGAGAAGCACAGTGAATGCTTGTGTAAGCTCAGGGCAGTAGGGGAGTAGGCAAGGGAGACAAAAGTGGGAAGCTTCAACTACCAGCCAGAAAAACATTGGCCCTGGTCACTCCCCCAGGGACTCCTCCCCAGAAACCAGGTCCCATCTTCAACATGGCTACTTATCTACTACGTGATGTCTGGGGGACATTTTTAATTTAATTTTTGTGGTTTTATTGGTGCATTATAGTCTCACATCATAATGTAAATCATGTTGACAATGACATATGTACACATGCTCTTGGTGCCCCCTTCCCATTTCCCTCCCTCCTGGGGGATATTTTAAATCCAAATTGTAACAACTCCCAGCCTCCTCACATTACCACTGGAAAAAGAAAAGATCAGAGAAGGAATCCTTGATCTGGAGCCTCCAAGCTCCTCAGTGTAAGAAATGCTGCCTCTTTACCTGTGAATCATTCACTTCTTCAGGGAGCCTCCCCCCTCCGGAGGCAGGTGAGGCAGGCAGAGAGGGGAACGGCCAGCCAGCTCCAGTCCTGAGTCAGCAATGGCTCCCAGCGGCTTCTCCTCCGCCAATTAATCACCTCCAATTATGGCTTCTGACAGGCCTCAAGTTGTTCACATCATCGCCTCCTCTGTTCGACCCTCGCCTTCCTGCCAACACACCGCCTATTTCCCAAGGTGCTGACTGTGTGCTGTACTTCCTGGAGCCCAAAAAGGTACCCTGGCAGCCAATTGACTCAAGAATAAGGACCCACCCTCTTCCCCCTCACCATCTGCTCTCAGCACAATGAGTCTTCTGGGGGCAAAAAGAAAAGGGATGTGAAATTCCTCCCTCCCAACAGCCAATAGAAGACTATGAACCCCTCCATTTGCTTACTGGATAATACCTGTTGTGTTTCTCCTCAGCAGTGACTCATAAAGCTTGTTCTCATTTCCACCCATTGCTCAGCATCCTGGAGAAGAAGGCTGCCACACACCCTGTCATGGTCTGCGACACGCCTTGGAGGGTGAACCATGATCCCACCTACCCTTCTGCCCTTTCCTCTCTCATATTGACACCTGCCTCTCCTCCACCCTGCCAACCAAGCCTGGAGCCCAGCTGCCTCTCTGGAATTCCAAAGCATACTCATGTTGGCTGCTTGCCCAGACACATGGGTACCCCCAAGGCACCATGCCATCTGCCGTCCTCAGAGGGTGTTGTACTGGGCTCCCTGTCTTGAGTTGCTGGTAAAGGGAGAGCACACAGCACCCTGGGGTTCTCGTGGGCTCTGGGTACCCGGATATGGAGCACATTTCCCTAGTAGTTTACAAAGAACTTCCCCAGATGTCCTTTCATTTGATCTCTGCATAATCAATAGCAATTACTACACGATGGCACCATTATGCCTTTTTTTTGTATTGGTGTTTGTACCCAGGATCTTTCTTCTTTTGAGCTATACCCCAGCCTTTGTCTTCATCATCATCATATTATTAATCACTTATTTTTAAAATAGTGTCTTGCTAAACTGCTGGGGCTTACTTCAACTTTGTGATTCTCCTGTCTCAGCCTCCCATGTAATGAGGTTACAGGCGTACAGCACCATGCCTGGTACCATATGCTATTCTATTTTTTTATTGCTGCATTGTATTTATACATCATAATGGGGTAATAAGCTTGTGTAGGCATAAATGCACACATCACCCAGCCAGCCCCCACCCAGTCCCCACCTCACTCCCTCCCCATCCCTCCCTCTCATGCTTGGTTTAGTGATTGACTTTGATATGAATAAGTACATCATGCGCTTTAAAGCATTTCCCTCTCCCTTCCTCCCATCCCCACAGTTATGTTGCCTTATTTGCTCCTCTATAGGATCTCTTTTTTCACCTGGAGTTCCTCCTATGTCCCCATTCACCTTAGCTTTCACATACTAGGAAAAGCATCAGATTCCTTACTTTTTGTGACTGACTAATCTCACTTAGCATAATGTCCTCAAGAGCCATCCATTTCCCTGAAAATACCACAATTGTATTTTTTTTTATGGCTGAGTAAAATTCCATTGTGTATATATCCCACAGTTTTGTAATCCATTCATCTGTTGTTGGACATCTTGGTTGGTTCCACAGTTTGGCTATGGTGAATGTGCAGCTATGAACATAGATACACATGCATTAGTTTGGTAGTTTGGTTTCCTATCTTTTGGGTAGATAGCCAGGAGTGGTATCTCTGGATCCATATGCTATTCTTTAGTGATAAGGAAACTGAGGCATGCTGTGCCTATGCAATGCACTCATACTCACTTAGCAAGTAGTAGTGCTGAGTTCTGAGCCTGTTTCTCCATTTTATCAAGAGCAGTCCTCCCACTAGGATTCCAAAACACCCCCAAAACTCTCTCTGTACAGCACATGAACTTTAGAATTATTCAGACTTGTGGTTGAAGCAGACTCTGTTTAACTCTAGAGTTTTTTGGTGATAGATACTCTTCTGAGCACTTTTCATCACAATTTTCACTCACTTAGCTCTTCTTACTGTCCTTTAGGGCAAGAATTATCCATATTCTCAATTCAGCTATAAGTGGAGGCCTGGCTCACCTAACTCAGGAGTCCAGCTGAGGTCAGACTCCAGGGCTGTCTTCTTACCACTACACTGTCTTCTAACTTCTCCAACTGCCAATTTTGTATACTTGAGCAAATCATTTAAGGTTTGCTGTTGTTCCAATAATCTCATCTTTCAAATGGCAATAGTGAGAAGCTTCCTTGCTGTGTTGAGTGAGGGTCAAAAGGAAGAGTGAAGATAGTGTCTATAAAACACAGATCTCAGGCCCTGGCATAGCATGATTAATCCCTGGGACAAAGCTGCTCAAAGAGAGAGGAGCAAGAAAAGACATTGTGAAGGCTGTGTTAGGAGGACTCCTGTCCCCTCCCCTCAAAGGTCCACCAGTGGCAAACACTAGATGGTGGGAAGCCAGTGGGTAGAAGCAGGCCCCAGGGCAGCAAGCACACACCCCCACCTCATGTTGTCCCTTTTCCTAAGCATCTCTCAAGCCTGCCAGTTCAGCCAGTCCTGACATCATTCAGATTCTGAAAAGCAAAAGCCTCTGTAATTAAAGTTCTTACCTACTGGGGACCTTTGTCATCTTTGAGAATCTGATAAAAATGACAAGCCTTATTTTTTCCATAAAAAAAAATTCTCTTGTACCAGATCTCCACGCATGTTCTTAGAAGTTCAGAATAATCATCAGACCACCAAGGGGTCTGTCTGAGTCCAAGTTGATGAGCCTCTTTTCCATGTAATCAGGAAGCATCCTTATAATTTTGTAATTATTCTCACGGCTAAAATCACCACTCTTTTCCTTTCCTGTTTCTCTCCAGCTTCTCACGAGGCTCTCACACACACAGACGCACACACAGGGTCCACCCCCACCCCAACTTCCCTGGACACTGCCACTGGCCGGGGCAGCAGCTGAACCACTGGTTGCGATGGCAATGGCTGTTGCTAAGAGAGCCAGGAGACCAGGGTGGGGGAGGAGAGTGGGCAGCCCAGCAGGGCAGCACCCCCATGCATGTCTGAGCGCCTCAGGCTCTGGAAACGGTGTTCCCAGCTGGCTGCCATGGCAACGGCAGGCTTGGGAAACTATTCATCACAGCCTGGACAGGTTCCCCAGCCTGCGCGTGTGCTTTCTTTTCCCTAAGTGGCTAATTGAGGTGTGAAAGGGTCTGAGAGAGTGGGCAAAGGCGCACAAAGGGCAAAGGGTTGGCACTGAGCAGGCTCCCCCAGGAGGCTGAGAGGACAGGGATGGGGTCTGAGCCAACTCCCTAGCAGAGGGCCTGGCTACTGAAAAGCAACTCCAGGCATAGAGAAGCCCCTTCCTCAGCCAAAGACCTCTGCATGGTAGCTCCCCCTCCTTGTCCATGTGGCACTGTGAGAAGACCTATCAATTATGTTCCAGGTAAGCCTGTAGCCAGGTGGCACCTGGTCACTTCTAGCTCATTTTTCCAAAGCTGACCAGGAAAGGTCATGTGAGGGAAGACTGGAATTGTATTGTCACTGGGTCTAATGTAATGAAGGCCAAGGGGTAAAGTCAGAGGCAAAATTAAAGCCTTGCCACAGTCCCAAAGCCACCAGTTCACTTGTCTGGTAGATGCTAATCAACATTACCATGCTCTAAAAACAACCTCCTTATTGTCCTTATTGCCTTTTTTTTTTTTTTTTTGCATTGGGGATTGAACTCAGGAGCACTCTACCTCCAAGCTACACCCCCATCCCTTATTATTTTAAAATAGGGTCTTGACAAGTTTCTGAGAGTCTTGCTAAGATGCTGACACTGGTCTCATACCTGCAATCCTTCTGTCTCAGTCTCCCAAAATACTGGGCTTATGGGCATATGCCACCATATCCATCTTTCTTGTTGCCTTTTGTTAAGTGGTGGTTAAATGTTGTACCTATCTCAATGTAATCTTCAAAACAAATCCATATTTGTGTGTGCCTGTGTAAGTGTGCATGCAGGATAAAAATGGAACCCAAGGCCTCATACAAGCACATGCTATTCCGCTGAGCTATATACCACTAGTCCCTAAGCAAACTCTTAAGAGATTTTCCTCTTTTTACAGATGAGAAATTGAATCTTAGAAAGGTAAACCACTTGCCCAAGGTCATGCAGCCACAGAGTGGTCACGGTGAGATTTGCAGTGGCAACAGCTCACATATCTTTCCTCTCAGAGGTACACCCACAGGCATCAGAGAGGCCAAGGTCATGTGGGTGTGATCTCCCACATCTCACGAGAGCAAGCACCTAAGCTTTGAGATTCAGTGCCTCAGTGGTTGAGAAGCCCTCCCGAACTACATACTGAAACACTTGCTCTGAGAGAAGCAATCCCATTTTTTTTTTTTTGGTGGGGGGGCGTTACTGGGGATGGAACCCAAGGGCATTATTTTACCTCTGAACTATACCCCCAGCCCTTTTTTAAAATTTCTTATTTGGAAACAGGATCATCTTGCTCTGTTGTTGAGAGTCTCACTCTGTTACTAAGTCTTTACTTGAACCCGACATCCTCTTGTCTCAGCCTCCCGAGTACTAGGATTATGGGCATGCATCACTAAGTCCAGCTGCAGTCCAACTTCCTTTGAACCCAGGGTCTGTTGTGATGATCACTTTACAAAGTTGTTTTAAAACCACATGTTTAAGCTGAGCACAGTCTCGATGCATACCTGTAATCCCAGTCCTTGGGAAGCTAAGACAGGAGGATCACAGGTTCAAGGCCAGCTGCAACGACATAATGAGACTCACAGCAACTTGAAGAGATCCTGTTTCAAAACATAAAATAAAAATTTGGGCTGGGGATGCAGCTCAGAGGTAGAAGTCCCCAGGATTTGATCTCCAGAACAACAACAAAAAAGTTTATTCGTGGCCCAGAGGTCTAGTGGCCGAGTAATGACTCCAGAAAACTCCCCCAAGGAACAAAACTGTCTCTCAATGGGACACATTGAACTTTCCACTGCCAAGGCAGCCAGAGACCATTTCAAGGAGGCTGCTGCTCAGCTCTGCTCCCACACAGAAGCTTGGAAAGCAAAGAGAAGTAGTTGAGCCTGGCTAGAATAATTGAAAGGAAGGGAACTAGTCTTTAGTAGTTCCAGGAATCCTAGCACATCTATCTGTCCACCTTCACAGTAAAGCTTTCAGGTTGACATTATTACCACCCCATATTTGGAGTGAGAAATTCAGTCCAGAAATATCAGTTAGCTTGCATCAGGCTATGAAGGACTTACACCCAAACTTAACTAGTTCCAATCTCTATCCCATTTCTAATTCCATCCTATGACCTCCCACAGAAATTGGCTACTCCTCGTGGCCTATTAAAGCCAGAAATCACAAATTCAGCCTGATAGCTGGAGTCCAAGTAGTGCACCTTCTTCCTCGGGGCTTCCTCGCTCACACAACACATGGACATCTTTCATCCTCCAGCTATTTTTATTTCTCTTTCCCCATTCTTCTTACCCTCCTGGCTCAGTCCAAACAGGAAAGCAGGAGGAAGAGCCAGCAAGCCAGAAACCAGAACAAAGCTCTCAATCCATCTCTTTCTCTAACAACAGGCAGAAGAGAAGACAGTGGGCTCCTCACCCATTCTGAACGCCAAAGTGGCTGCACCAGGGAAGCCTGGAGATGGGGTCTCCCTCCCCAGCCTGCAGGATGTGGCCCTGTTGAACTTTCTGCCCTGGTCTGTGCTTTCTTGGGGGAGCTTTCACACCCACAACTTCTAACAAGATCATGGGGTGAGAAGGAGTCCGGAAAATGCGTGCCCGTAGTACCATTCACTCTCCCCAAATGACTTGCTCAGACTGAGTCTGTCCTTCAGGCTCCAAGTCAGAAGTAGACCTCGCTCAGCCTGACTTTAGGACCATTTCCCTTGCGGGGAGCAATGCTTAGGATCTAGTTACTAGTCATCAGAAGAGCTCAGAATTAAGAATCAGAAGGCCCATATTCCATTACCAGTTCTAACACCAACAAACTGGGTGATCTTAAGCAAGTTACTTAGCCTTTCTGAGACTCGGTTTCCTCTTTTGTAATAACTGGACCAACTAGTCCAATCCAATATTCAAATTTACTGCTTCTTCAAATCTATTCCATATTCCCCTGTCCTTAGCCAACTGCACCTCCCATCCCCAACAGTCCAATATTCCTGTCCTATCCAGACCCTGCCAAGACAGAAAGAGAACAAGGCTTCAGGTTTGTTGGTGTTATGACTTCTTTTCATTTCAGACAGGAAGTCGAATGTAAATTGCGCCCTGATCAGTACTAAAGCTCTGACGCTCAGGTCTCCTACACAATGGATTACATAAAAACAGCTCACCTCTTACTTCCCTCTCTCTTTGTTCCTGCTCTTTTCCAATCACTCAGTCAAGTAATATGTATTAAGTGGATGTGTCTGCAAGGCACAGCGCAGAAATGTAATCCAAAATGACAAGGTCCTTGTCCAAGAGGAACTTACAATTCCATGCGGATACAATACAGACAGGAGCATTAAAGGAAGCCTGCTGCCCTCATGCAGTGGGAGAGGATAAAGGATGTTTTAATGCCTTTAAAGTTTTAATGTTCCTTTTTTCCCACTTTAGTTGTTAATTTTATAGTGATATCATGTTTTTGGATCATCTTTTCTGACTTTTTATCCATGGAGAAAGCCAACCTGCTTTAAGACACTAGTACTCTGATCTGCAGACCCTCTACCCCTGCCCTCTTCTGCTGGGGCCTCCCCTTCAGACTCTGATAGATCAACCATCAGGTGATGAGAATTTTTTTTTTTTTTGTGTGTGTGTGTGTGTGTGTGTGATACTTGGGTGGAAACCAAGGGCATTCTACCTCCAAGTTACATATTCAGCCCTATTTTTTTTATTCTTTATTTTGAAACAGGATCTCACTAAGTTGCAGAGGGCCGCACTAAATAGCAATCCTCCTGTTTCAGCCTCCCAAGTACTGGGATTATAAGCATGCACCACCAGACCCAGCTGTGATAAGACATTTCTCAACCCAAGTTTCTGCATCTCTGCAGCCCAATGCAAGGGTCTAAAAGGCAGGGTCTATGTAAGTGAAGGATGGCCCTTTGAGTGAAGAGAGCTTATAGAGGTGGTGAAGATCTGCCTTCTTCCTCTCCTGATGCCCCCCAGGGCTTACTAGTCTTCTCTGTTCCTGAGTTCTTTATTTGAATTCCCTCACTAAGCCTTGGAGAGGGCAAATGCCACTTGCTGCCTCCTCTCTTCCTTTAATCCTGACACCTAAACCCTCCGCATCTTCTCCATCGATAACAACTTCTCTATAGTTCTTTATAATTTGCGAAGGGCATGCACTTATAGTTTCTCATCTAATCTCAACAATGCTGTGAGACAGGATTATTATTGCTCCTCCTTGACAGATAAGAATCTGAGGCTCAGAGATTTACTGAGTGGCCTCAGACCTCACAGTGGAGCCAGCTGTGCTGAGCTTAGACCTCACCAAGCTCTTTTGGCACTTTTTCTATTTCTAGCATAGTTCTCTATATGAAATAGGGGGAGGCATGCTACTACCGGTACATTCACCACTTCCTAAAATGTCCTGTCACCTAGTCCTTCAGAGGCTGGGACCCTGGGGAGGGGGTCCTCTGGGAGGCTCTATCTCAAGCTCTCACTCTGTCTCCTTAGGCTGCCCAAAAGCCCAAAATTTGACAAGATGAGATCTGAGTTCCATAAAAGAAGAAAAACAGAAGGTAAAAGGGAGCCACGGGACACCCAACTATCCCCTCTGAGGACCAGGTAAAGTAGCTGAGACCAACATTAGGTTCCTCTGAAGTAGAATCAAGGGTTAAATCACACAGTATGTGTGTGTGTGTGTGTGTGTGTGTGTGTGTGTGTGTGTGTAGGAGTTCATTAGGGTTGGATTCTTTTTTTCCTGGACAGAAATTTTACAAAAAGAAAAACATATAGAAAAAATTAGGACATTAGCCCAGGAGCCCCACATAAAAACTAGGAAACAGCTGGTTGTAAAAGAAAGCCAATGAGGTGACAGACGAAGGAGTCTCAGGACTGACCTGCTGTCATTGTCTAATGGAGGCTAGTAGGTAAGCAGGGGAGGGAGGTGTCAGGAGTTCTCCCTGGAGAAGAGGAGGTCTGCCAACACAGCTGCGGGGACCTCACATGAGTCTACAGTGCCAGAGAACAAACCTATCACCGATATGTGAGTTGGGGAAGGCACTGAGTCCATGAGTGCTCTTCAAGGAGAGGTGTACAGGGAGCTACTGGGGGTACTGGACAAGAGTCAGGAGCCATGGGAAAGGCAGGTGACAGCTCAACCCTCATGGACCCCACTCTTAGCTACCTCCCAGGGAAAGACAAATGCCAAAGAGTCTTCAGAGGAGACAGACAAAGAACAAAGACAGGTATAGGGTTGGAAAAAGGTGGGAGAGGCTGGGCCTCAAGGATATAGGGAAAGACTGGCAGGTGACCTGAAAGTGAGAAAAAAAGAGTACAGAAGGGTCCCTGATGCCAGATGATCAGGGGGAGGAAATGGAGAAATCATGGGGGCTGGGGAAGCAACAGGACAGTTTGGTGTTTGAGGACAGGGGACATAGCAGTCCCCCACTCATGACATTGGTGGTCCTATGCACTGGTGAAAGCAAGCACAGGGAGGGGTCAGAGCCTAAGTCTGCCACCCACGCCCAACCCTCCTTCCCTTCTGCTCTGTTCTTGCAGCCCCCTCCCCTGCTTGGCTTCTCCCCCTTCTTGCCCTCCAACTGCAGCTTTCTAGATATTTCTCAACTCTTTCTGTTCATTCACCTGCCATGACCAAGAGCTGAAAACTCCAGAAGCCAAGATTTTTATTTTACCTCTGTTCCTCAAGTGCTGGGCAGTGCCGGTAGAGTGACTTACAGTCTGCACACCACACTTTCTTCATTTATGAGCCTCCCATGAGAGTTATAAGGGGATAATCGAGCGGATGTAAAAGGATTGTAAAAGTACCAGAGGATAAGATGCTTTGGATCCAGAGTTTATCTCCTAGGATGACTCCTTAGTCACTCTATGTCCTTCACGGTACCACCTGCCCAAGGCGCAGTGGCTCCTCCGTGGGCCTCAACACACATCACTGCTCTAAAAAGACAAGGCTTTAGAGAGTGAGCCATACTTGGGTGAAAAGCAAGTGGGTTTACCTTCTAGAAAATCTGAACTATGGTCCAAGACAGGGCCCTAGAGTTAGAGACTTAAGAAGGTGTCTTCCGGAAGCAGATTTAGGTTTTATTTTTATTTTTATTTTTATTTTTTATTTATTTTATTTTATTTTATGGTACTGGAGATGGAGTCCAGGGGCATTCTACCTCTGAGCTACACCCCCAGACTATTTATTATTCTTTAATTTGAAACGGGGTCTCACTGAGTTGCAAAGGCCTCACTAAGTAGCTGAGGCTGTACGTGAATCAGGATCCTCCTGTCTCAGCCTCCCAAGTACTGGGATTGCAAGCGTGTGCCACCATGCCCGGCCAGATCTAAGTTCACATGGAAAATAATCTCAGTGAATTTCCAAGGAGCCACTGGATATGTATATGAGAGACAGACAGACAACGAGAATGAATATGGGAGAAAACAGAAAAGAAGCAAAAGGAAATCATGAAGGAAGGAAGACAAAGGACAAAAGAAGACCAAGGCATGTGGTTGTGTAGAGACAGGGAGAAGAGATGGGGAGAAATGAGGAACAGGAGAAAGATTCAGGAGAGAAGGAAGGAGGCCGAGAGGAACCGAGCCAGGCAGCCGGTGGAGCAGGCAGATGGAACAACAGAGACAGAGAACAGAGTCACAGAGTGGGCACGCAATGAGGCCTGGCAGCCAAGCCCTGTGGATTTCCATGGGAAGCAGATGCTTAGATGGGAGCAGCAGCTGATGGTCCCTGAGCACGTGTACCCTTGTTGACTCTAGGCCCAGTGCAGCCTCCTCGGCAACCAGCCTTAACCTGGAGGAACAAACTGGGTCCAGAGAGGCCCATGAATGACAGCTCTGCCCCTGTGGGGCCTCGGTTGTCTCACTATCTGTCTCCAGGCTCTGTCCCTTCTCTTTGTCTGCATCCGCAGACCTCGTGAATCCCAGGGATGCGATGAGCTGCCACCTCACTCTCAGAAGGAAGCAGGCTTAGCACTGTAGGGTAAATGTGAGCCACTGCACAGAGCGCTTAGCTCTTCCTGGGGTGGAAATATTTGTTGAATGTGCATACTCTCAGGAGGGCCTGGAAGGGGGGAGAAATGACTGACTGTGTGCCAGGAGCTAGTGCCAAAAAGCTAGAGTTGGTGGAGTGGGGATTGGTCCCCACTGCAAAGCAGGCAAGAGGAGGGGCTACACAGGCAAACAGCTGCCTTCCAGAACCCCCTTCTCCTATGGCTACCCACCATGGGCACCTGCAGCCCCTCTCTACCACCCAAGCCACCATACCACCACAGCCCCTTCTGAGCCAAAAGGAACTGAATAGACCCTGGATCAAAGAAATGCTAGGGCTTCCCTAGCCTCATTCTCTCCATCTGCTACCTACAGGCCACTGTTTCATCCCTGCTGCAGAGAGCAGCCTCTGTGGGACTCCACCCCAAGAATTTCCTTTATTAGGAAGGAAGGTCAGAAGGGCATGGAGAGAAGAGGTGCCTACCAGGACCTAGCCCTCTTCCCCAATTCAAGGCAAGGCTCTGCTTCCCCTCTCAATGCCCTCCAGAAATGGCATCCTCAGAGAACTGCAGTGAACCCCTCACCCCCAACATCAGGCAGATCCTGGTGAGGTCCCTCACTGGTCCTACTCCCAAGGTCAGAGGCTTTGACCAGTGGCCACAGAGCAGACAAGAGTTGCCAAACCCTGGGAGGGAAGGTAGCAGAAGGAGGGGGGGAAAAGGGCATGGAACACAGTATCGGAGTGCAGGCGCAATGTGAGTGAAAGACAGGTACCGCGGGAGCCAGATGGGCCAAGATGAAACAGAAGTTAAGTAGGAAGAGACGGATAAACAGCAGACACCAAGCAACCAGCCAAGCATATGCTTTGCAAGCAGGCAACACAAGCACCCAGTAGGGTTTGGGTGGGGGAGGGGACATGGGTCCACAGGGAGGGCGACAAGGGCTTCACTGGGGGCTGACTGCTGCCTGGTCAGAACTAGTGATCTAATCCTTCTCCGCGGAGCCTCAGAAAAATGGAGCTGTAGCTAGTGCTGGCAAGGAAAAGAGGCATTTGGCAGGGAGGGGAGGAGTGTTAGGCCAGTTGCCCAAGGGATTGGACTCAGTGGAAAAAATGCAGTCCCAGACTTGAAAGTCTGAATACCAGGTGCTATTTCCAAGACCCCAGAGCAGAGACCCTTAAAATGGAAGCAGATTCGGGAGAGGAGTGGAGGATTACAGCATGCAAACTCAGAAAGTCCTTGAGCCTGCAGGTGCCGGATTCCCACTAATGAAGCCCAGCTCGGCTGGAGCCCCAGTCTGGGTGATGTCATCCCTTAGAGCTCCAGGCAGGGGAGGGGTGGAACCAGGCTGCAGCTTTGCAGAGTTTGCAGGCTCCACCCCCAGACCAGTCTCTGCTTCTGGTCCCTCTTGGCCATGGCTTCCTGACAAGCCCTGCTAGGAGCCAGGTATTGCTGCAGAACTAGAAGGAGGAGGAGAAGGGTTGCCCAGAGTCACCCCTACAGAAAGCAGGCTCTGAACAGGACCGGCTTGCCTTACTTGGCTCCTTGTCAAGCCATCTATGTTCACTCCCACATTCATTTAAGGAAGCCCTGAGGTTTTGCTGGAGCCCAGTTTCCAGGTACTCCAGTTTCAGCCTCTTTCCTTCCCCCAGCATGCCCAGAAGCACTTAATTGTGCTACTGAGTACCAGGTGTACCACTGGAGTTTCTTGTTTGAATACTGCTGCAGGGAGTAATGACTGAGGAAAATAAGCAGCACCCCACTCTGTTAGTGCTGAGCTAACGAATAAAGGCTATGAGCTGATTCTGAGCCTGTTCTAAGCCCTAAAGCCAGCCCAACACTCCTGCAGAATGGTCCCTTCACCTCTCACATGTTTGTGCTGGACATACGCCAGCCCTGTGCCAGCTGCTGGTCTCTTTCCAAAGCTGCCATTGGCCCCAGCTTCCCGCCTCCCTCCCTCCTTCCCTAACCTTACTGGCCATGGTGACTTGAAGCATTACAATCTCTGGTCTGGGCAAAACTCTGTCTTCCCATGCCCATCTTAGCTGTCAAGGTGCTAGTGGGGATTGCCTTGGCAGCCCCATACTTCTGTGGAGTAGCACAGGTGTACAAACCAGCCCCAGCGCGGTCTGTGGAACACCACACCACAGGGTCTCTTGTCTGGACTCAGCTGCTTGGCACAACCCCAGTGCCCAGGAGCAAAGAGGAGCTTTCCCAGGTGCAAATCCTCAGAAGCCTGGAAGTCAGGCCCACATGTGCCCACGTACCCAGGGCAGATGCTCAGCTCAGTGCCAGGGTCCTCTTAGTCCTCACCCAGCTGTGGCTCTATCTCTGTGACATGTCTGAGGCAGACAAAAGTGAGGATGAGGAAAACACTAGCAGGGGGAAAGAAGTGCCCACCCTGGAGTGAAGTTTCTCCTTTGATTCATTAATCCTTGGACCAGGGGCCTCTTGGCAGCAGCACTAGGGTCAGTTCCTACCAGGAAAATGCTGCCCATAATCACCAGCTCACGAACTTTACACATGAAGCAAATTGCCCTAATAGTCCATTAGCGCGCATAGGACACTTTCCAGGCTGCTTTCTTGTTCATCAGATTTGGTTCCCATAACACTTCCTTGATGAAGATAAAGCAGTACTTTAATCTATTTTATGGATGAGGAAACTGAGGCACAATTTGAATATCTATTTATGGAAAGCCTCACAGAGCATGTGAAAGTAAATGAAAATCATGGCGCAAAAGAACTCATTATGAACCCAGCTCAGTCGGGCATGGTGGTGCACGCTTGTAATCCCAGCATTCGGGAAGCTGAGACTAGAGTATCGCGGTTTGCGGACAGACTCAGCTACTTAGTAAAGCCTTCCGCAACTTAGTGAGACCCTGTTTCAAAATAAAGAATAAAAAGAGCTGGGTGTGTTGGTGCAGGCTTGTAATTCCAGCATTCAGGAGGCTGAGACCGGAGGATCGCAGTTCGCAGACAGCCTCAAATACTTAGTGAGACCCTCTGCAACTCAGTGAGATCCTATTTCAAAATAAAGAATAAAAAATAGGGCTCAGAGGCTGAATGGCCCTGGATTCCATCCCTAGACCCGCAAAAAAAAAAAAAAAAAAAAAAAAAAAATGAACTCAGCTCAGCTGAGCACTCAGGCACCCAGATCCCCTAGTCTCACAAGCCCCTGGGTCACACTGTTTCAATACTAGCTCAAAATGAAGACACACACCAAAGTGAGTAGGGGCAGATGTTTCTACCCACAGATTGCTGCTTCTTCCATACAAGGAAAGAGAAAAGGAGTACAGGGCAACTGTGTGATGAAGTGGGCTGTTACCTGACCTGAGCCTGGAAGTATCTGGAGGATAGAGGAGCCTGGCCTGGATGGAGGGCACAGGGTGGTCAAGGTCTGGAGTGAAGGGGTGTGGCCATTTTGGAAGTGCAGACTGGGAAGGCTCTAGTTTCTCTATGCCCTGTGTATGAGTATAGGATGTGCATCTGTGTTTGGGTGCATAGGTACATGCACACATGCATTGTGTGTGCTTATAAGGCAAGTGTTTATGCATGAGTTTGAGATAACTGTTTATGTTAAGCTATAACATATATTGAAGGCTAACACAGAATAGAAAGTGTAAAGTAATCGGCATGACCCAAGAGACGAGAGACCCTGGAGGCTGGTCCAATTAGGGAAATTTAATTGCAGGCGAGGTTAGCTGCTGAGCTGTCTCATGCAGGAGAGCAGAAATGCTAGGAGGAAGTGAAAAATTTTTATATCAGGGAGAAAAAGGGAGGGGATAGAGCTTGGTTCCAGGAAAAGCTAGACTCAGTTGTGCACAAGTGGTAGGGGTTGGCCTTGGTGGTCAGGGTTAGAATGAGTAGTGGGGGGCTGACCTTCATGGTGAGAGTTGGAATGTTGCCCCTTGTGACTGTTTTCTTGTTTTTGGTAACTTCTCCTTAGACTGGGTCAGACTGCCCTAAGTTATCATGGCATAACCATGCTTGTGAGACCCACATAACTGTGGTTGTGAAACCCAATGGGCCCCTGCACCCTCTGGCCTAACAGAAAGGAAAATAAGGATGCGCTTGTGTAGAAATACGAGCAGGGCCTGTACACATTTTTCTGGGTAACTATAAGAGAAAACTGTGGATATACATCTAAATTTGTATGTTTGGATGAGCATGCATGATGTGCACAGAGATGGGGAAATACTTGTGGAAAGAATGGGCTTTATCAAGGCTTCCCAATAAGACTGTCCTCCTTGCAAAGGGACTCTGAAGGCCTCCTACATGGGGCAATCCAAGGAGTGTGCCCAGGTCCAGGCAGCTGTGGCAGAGCCTCGCCGCCTTGCAGCACCTCCTCTTTACTCTTCTATCCTCCCAGTTCCGCAGAGGACCCAGAGAAACCTCAGTCCTGGACAGATCAATTATGGCTAATAACATTTAAATTCTGGCCTGGAGGTGCTGAGAAGGGCCTGGGAAAGAAGAACAAAAAGATGGCATGGATTCCCTAGGAGGGGATCTGGAGTTAGCAGATCCTATGTTCTGAGCCAGAGGTGTCCAGCCCCATACCCCTAGAGGCTGAAGCCCAATCCTGGACTCAGACCCAGAGCCCATCCCATTTGTGATGAAGCCTTGGCTGGACCAGAAGGCTTCTGCTTTGAAGGCAACAGGAGCTGTCCACGTCCACACCCTCGAGAGCCCCACAGACCACCATACCATGGAGCAGGTTGATTCCCATTCTCTACCCTTCTAATAGCCTCCCAGCTGGTGCCCCAACCAGAAAACCAGTGAAGGCAGGTCTCCTTTGACTAGCGTGACTCTGGCTTTCTATAGCGCTCCTTCCCAGATGAGGGCCACGTGTCCCAGGGAAGCAGAGAGCCCTCGCACACACTCTCACAGAGCCAGCTGCATGGGGAGACCATCCACGGTGAGCAAGATAAGCCCCACTTCTCCTCCATCTCCAGGTGTTCTGGCTGTGCCGAGCCTTCCCCATGGGAACTGAGATTTATAAGGCTGTAACCTCTGCCAGAGCAAAGGCAGCGTCAGCTTTAATCACAGAATGGGGTGCTAAATCCTACGGAGACCTCCGCAGCCCTGGCCCCAGCAGTCAGCCTCAGCTGCAGAGAAAGAGTGATGAGAGGAGGGCGGGAGCTGGGGAAGGCAAGCCCAAGCAGCCAGGCCACTAGGCAGTTGGAAGTTCTCTCTGGGGCTCAGGGAGCCACACTGCAATACTGTACTGGGTTGGGCTTTCTTTCTCCCCCTTCACCCTCAGTAGAGGATGCACCTGTATGTCAACATGGCAGAGACTCAGGGCAAGGCTGTGCTGGAAGGGACCGCAGCTCTACTTCAGTGTTCCAGCCCTCCCCTTCAGCATTCACAACCAAGAAAGTTGGAACCGCAAAAGAGGGAAAGGACTTGGCCAAGGTGACAGAGCACATTTGGGGCCACATCAAAATTATAAGTTGCCAGGTACGTGCAAGGCTGAGACAGGAGGATCCCAGGTTTGAGGACAGCCTCTGCAACTTAGTGAAACCCTCAGCAATTTAACAAGGCTGTATTTCAGAGTAAAAAATAGAAAGGGTTGGGGGTATAGCTCAGAGACAGAATGCCTCTGGGTTCAATCCCCAGTATAAAAGAAAGAAAAAAAGGAGAGAAAGAAAGAAAGAAAAAAAGAAAGAAAGAAAGAAAAACTTATCAGGATTTTTGCAATTTTTTCCCACCCTTTGGTAAAACTTAAGAATTTTTCAAGCTGGGTGTGGTGGCTCATGCTTGTAATCCCAGTGCATGGGAGGCTGAGACAGGAGGATCGCAGGTTTGCAGCCAGCCTCAGCTACTTAGTAAGGCTCTCTGCAACTTAGTGAGACCTGTTTCAAAATGAAGAATAAAAAATAGGGCTGGGGGTGGAGCTTGGAGGTAGAATGCCCCTGGGTTCACTGGGTTCAATCCTCACTACCACAAAAAAAAAAAAAAGAATTTTTCAGAAGGTTTGACAATGCCCAGTCTCCCCTAATCTGCACTGGTAGAGCACTGTAATTAAAATGCAGCTGCATGGCTCCTACCAGGAAATGCAGGGTACATTCACCAGGGCTGCCATTCAACTCAAAGTCCATGCATGAGCTTCCTGGAACTCATAGTCCCTCAAATTGTGGGTGGGTTTTGAAGTGTCTGTGCTTCAGACATTTTTCTAAAGAGGGGTTTACAGCTTTAAATGATTTACAAAGAGATGTACATAGACAGTAGACAAGGTTGGGAATCACTGTTTGAAAGCAACAGAAATCTAGGCTTCAGAGAAATCAGAACTCAGCAATCAGTTTCTAGACATCTCAGCAGCATTTAGAGACCTAAAGAGATGGATTATTGTTTCCTAGATTTATAAGTATACATTTTGCAGTAGGAAAGAGCGAAGCCGTAAGATGTAAGTCCCTCAAGGGTGGAGTTCTTGTCTATCTGTTCCCTGTCTTAGAGCCTGAGCCAGTGCCTGGACATAAGAAGTACAAATACAAATTTGATTGATTTATTAATCTGCCTAGTACTTGTCATCCCATGATCACTCCTCCTTGGCCTCCAGCAATCAAAAGAATCAGTTATTAAGGATCCCCTCCTACAAGACTTGCAACAATTCACTTGTAATTCAATGTTGTACCTCAGGACCTTTTTTGTCAACTGTTAAAGAGCAACCACCTTGGGGGAAATCGAGGCAATGCAAGCAAACCCAGAGTCCAGACCTCCTGACACAGGCTATGTGGTGCTGCATGATGAGCTTGCGCATCTTTGGGTGCCCTTGCTTTAAAGACAGAGGGTGGGCCCCTGGGGAGCGGGGCAGATATGTTCAGCTTGTCTTAGGGTACCAGTGCCCTGCAAACAGAACTACATGACTGCTAAATGCATGGTCAGGGAATTTGCACCTCGGGGGTCTGCACCCTCAGATCTAAAAAGAGAAGAGTTCTAAATCAGACTAGGATCTGGCTGGACCTGGCTCCAGCTCCTCTGCCTCTGTATCGATTCCATTTGTCCCTCCCTCCCTCGCCCCACTTTGCAGCCTCTACAGCTCAACTGCTAAACCTACTGAGAATTATAAACCGGGACCCAGAGGAGGGGGGTTGTCCTGGGACAGAAAGAGCCCCTTTTTGAGAAGGCAAGAGAAGCTGGTTCTGAAGGCCCAGCCCGGCCAGCCCTCCTCCCCTTCCTCGGCCTCGCCCACGGTAGCTGGAACCTGCTGCGGAGAGATGAGCTGAGGCGGGTGGACAGCTGCTGCTTCTGTCTGGAGCTAAAAATAGCCTCCTCGCTGCCCATGTCCAGCGCTGGCTGGGCCAGAGCTCTGAAAAGGACTCAGAGGAAGAGGGGCCCAGGGGTGGGGCCAGAGGCGAGTGTCCCAAAATGGGCAAAGATCAGGTGAGACATGGGGCAGGGAAAGGACAGCTGTGGGGCCTACCTCTCAGCTGGGGTTTTCAGAAACTCCCTGAGGAAGGAGGTTGGATTCTCACCTCTGTGTTTCTGAGGGAGGCATGAGGCACAGAGAAGGTAGGCAGGCTGACCTGAGTCATGCCCAACATCCAACAGTGACGAAGGGCTCACCACGCGCCAGGAACCGTTTTAAGATGTAAAAGGACCCTGTGATGTAGGTGTCGGTGTTATTATTCCCTTTGACAGCTGAAGAAAGGAAGGCCAGAGACATTAACTCATCAAATTCACAGAGCCAGAAAGTGGGGGCTGGATTCTACTTCAAGCAGCCTGAATACAGGGCCTGGCCCCAAGCACAGCCTGGGCCATGGCCAAACCCCACCCAGACCAGGCACAGAGGGGCCAAGGACAAAGTATGTCCCTGAACCCTCACACTGGGGGCAGGACTGGATGAGAAAAGTCTCTTGGCCACAGGACCCACCTACTGAAGAGCCCATCATAGCCAACCATGATGATTCAGCCCTGCAATTTTAGTACTTGGGAGGCTGAGACAGGAGAATTGCAGGTTCGAGGACAACCTCAGCAACTTAACATTCTCAGCAACCTAGCTAGACCCTGTCTCAAAACAAAAATAAAAAGGGATAAGTAGCCATAATCCTTGCGCGTGGGAGGCTGAGACAGGAGGATCACACAGTTTCAAAGCCCGCCTCAGCTACTTAATGAGGCTCTCAGCAACTTAGTGAGACCCTGCTTCCAAATAAAATATAAAATAGGTCTGGGAGTATAGCCCAGAGATAGAAAGCCTCTGGGTTCTACCCCCAGTACCACCAAAAAAAGGGCGGTCTAAAGTAGAGGTATAATGCCCCTGGGTTTAACCCCCAGTACCAAAAGAAAAAAAAGAGCTCATTATAATTTTGGACTTGTGGCATATTCCTAGACTTGGCTCCTTAGCCCCTCGTCCACTTTTCAGGGAAATCCTCTTTAGCTGCCTGTTCACCCTTGCATGCCCTGACAAGGTGCAGGTGACATGATTCCCAGCCAGCTCCAGGGGTGCAGGGCCCACAGAGACACCAAGAAAAGGAACCTCTCCAGGCTCTTAAGAAACCAGGAGATATAAGAACTGGGCAGGAGGGCCAGCTAAGGACCTTTGTAACCTAAATTATTTAAGCGCTTAGTAAAGCGAATTTGGATTTCACAAAAATGGGATGAAGGTTGGGAGGACAGAAGGAAGGACACAAAGGGAAGGGAGAGTGGGAGAAAGAAAGCAGGTAGGGGGAAAGAGGAGAAAGAGAATGAGAGAAATAGCATCTCAACGACAGCTGCCAACCTGGCCTTTCCATCTCAACTAGCAGAGCCTCTGAGAGGAAGGCCCGTCCTGCTGAGCTGAAATGGAGACAAAGAGTTCAGGAGCAGGGACAGAGCCCTGCATCAGCAAGAGGTCGGGAAGGGAGCAAGGGATAGTGGTGGCCCCAGAACCATAGGATGCTCATACACACTGCGTTAGTCCTGTCTCCTCTAAGGAGCCTCTGTTGGGCTCGACTTGTTTAAGGGCAAAGCACAGACCATCCTCCCACAGAGCCACTAATGCAATTAACAAAACACATTCATAAATCTTGCATGGCGTCCGGAGCTGTCTCCTCTCCCTGAGCACAGGGGCCAACTCCGGAGATGCTGTGTAGGGCTGTCTGACCTCTCTAGCATCCAGGCCTTAAGAAGAAGTCTGTATAACCTTAGTAGGACAGCAAGACCATCCTCCCACTGCTCAGCCCCATTGCAAGGGGATAAGGAGACCAAGAAATACCAAGGAACTAGAAGATGCTGGGGGGTGATGAATTTGCACATGTGTTTGCAAAGGGCTGCCCAGAGGTTCATCCCTTCTTAGCTCAAAGAGGCAGCATTCTGCGAGGCCCACAGAATAACCTTTTAGAGGGTAGCTTTTCCTCAGGAGGACAGAGCAAGAGAGTGTAGGAGGTCGAGGGCACCTGAGCAGTGATGTGAGCATGACTACTTGGCGGCACGTTGGTGTTTGTGTTTGCATGTGTATGTGCATGTGTTCAGTCTGGAAAACTGGTGACTCACAAAAACAAGGAGCTTTCGATCTGAAAAGCTTCTATTCAGCTATTTTTATCTCCTCTTGTCTCTTGGCCTTTTTTTTTTTTTCCTCCTGCCTTTCTTAAACGTGAAGGGGTTTGGGGGAGGTGAATGCTGTGTGTATGCTAATTTAAAGCTGGGGCCCAGAAGTAGGCACCCCCTGAAGTGCAGAGATAAATACACATATGAGGTCTGTGGGTGAACAGTGGAGATGCACAATGTTCTACACATCCATCTGCATGCCATACACGCACACAGGCATGATGAGGCCAGAAAAGTCCCTGGAAGCGTATAGGCCACTAGCCTAAGCTCTCTGATGGGGCTGGTGTGTGGCTGTTCACTCACTATGCATGCTTCACATCTACACCTGCCTCCCTGCCTCTCCCATTGTTCATAGGAGCATGCCCTGCCCACCTCCCACCAACCCAGGTGAGCACACTTACACGAATGCGTGGCCATAGGCACCGTTCTAGGCCCTTGTCTTGGGAAAGAACCCTGATCCCCCCCATGTCCCCTCCCTTCTCTGCCCAGCCGCCTTCTTTTGCACCCAAAATTTGTAACACCTTGTCAGATAAGCCTTTCTCTGCTAATGATCAAAAGAGAACAAAAAGTTCCAGCTGCCATGCTGTGCTTCTCCAGGTTTCTCCCAGCCCACCCTGAAACTCTTCTTCCCAAACCAGCAGCCATTCAGCCATGTGGGGCCTAGAACTTCATGGAGAGACTGGGCAGGAGCCAAATGATGAGTTCCCCTCCTCTAGCTCAGAAAGAGGGAGAGGGGAGAGCAAACTCTGATGGCCACCTGCTTCAGCCACCAATGTGCTTGGGGTGACAGTCCTCTAGGCTGAGTGTAAGACTGCACTCTTCATGTTATCTGAATGCCTAACAGTACCTCGACCTGGACTCTGTGTTGTTGTGACTATACATGCATCCCAGTGTCGTTGCCCAAAAATACACGCAGCTTGTGGCCAGTACTCTCAATGACCCTGCATGCACAGGGCAGGCCTGCTCTGCTCTT
Organism: Muscardinus avellanarius; assembly: GCF_963383645.1. Lineage (NCBI taxonomy): Eukaryota > Metazoa > Chordata > Mammalia > Rodentia > Gliridae > Muscardinus > Muscardinus avellanarius. The sequence goes on from NC_137786.1 coordinate 134,992,312, forward strand.
TCCACAGGGGCCTGGATGCTGTGTACCATCAGCCAGTAGCAGTATATCCCTACATGTACACATTCTTAGCAGACTGAAGGAGAAGTCAGATGGGGAGCCATTATTACAGGCACCAAAGGCCCCAGCCCAAGGGAGCCCTGTGCTGCCCCTAAACCATGTCTTCTGCTGAAGGGCCAAATCAGCCAAGAGGAGGTGATGGTGTCTCATTTATCTGCTCCTGGTGTCCAGTGGGCACTGGGCATCCGGGCCTGGAGGCAGCCAGTTATCTGTCCACTCACTCCATTTTACTCCACACACATTTGGGGACTGAATGCTCTATGTGAGGCTTGTGCAGTTGTCATTGCAAAGGGCAGGCTAGAGTCCCTGCCCTACCCCAAGATAGGCTAGCAGGGAAGGAGACATCTGCACAATTAGCTGTGACAGTATGTGCCCCCTAGGCTGTGTGTGCACTTGGCTCAGGAGGAATAATTATCTCTTCTTACTGGGAACCAGGGGCTTTCACAGAGAATGGATATTTTTGCCCAAGCCTTCGGTAATGAATCAATTTCACCAGGTCTGGGAGGAACTTCTCAGATGGGGAATTGAGCTGCCTGTATGTGGGTGTTGGGAGATGTATAAGGCTCAGGAAAAAGAAATCAGAGCTTACCTGCAGACGGACCCGGACATAAGCCCTGACTTGACTAGTCTCTGGCTTTGTGGCTTTCAGCTCAAGGAGAAGTTTTGAATTATCTGCCTCTCTTCTTACCCCCCATGGAAAGCAAAAGCCTTTGACTTTCTTGAAAGATCTGTATAATCTTCTAAGTGGGTACCTTCAGAGCATCTGTAAAGTGGGGATACTAATAGGACCTGCCCTACAGGGATGTTCTGAAGATTAAATGAGAGACTTCATGAAAAGTTGGTAGCACAAAGCTAAGTCAGTATGCACTGTTAGTAGCTATTATTAGCCTATTCTATAGGCTCAGCAGTGATTCTCAAGGGATTTTGCCCCCCCAGAAGACATTTTCATCATACTTGGTAGAGGATAGAAGGGGGCTATTGCTTGCATATAGGGTATGGAGGCAAGAGGTGCTGCTAAGCATCCTACTATGCACAGGACACAGCCACAGCCACAGATAATCCACTCCAAAAAAAATAGTGCAGGGGGTCAAGAAAGCCTGGGCAAAGGAGTTTGATGTTTTCTAAAAGCCACTGAGGTGATGATGATTTTAAGGCAGGGAATGACATAGTATAAAAATCTAAGTTTTAGAAAGAATACCATCAAAGTTGTGACCTGACTGGAGAGCATGATCAGGAGGCACTGCAGACATGCAGTGAGAGAGTGGATCTGAGTGGCAGGGAGATCAGGAGGAGAGCATGGATTCTAGGGCCTTAGCAAGAGGAAAATGGAGAGGACTTGTTGAGAAGGAAGCGAGGAAGGGACAGTCACAGTGCAGTGGGGAGACTCAAGCTTGCACCGACCTGCTGGGCCCTGGGTGGGTGGTATGCTGCCTTTCAATAGCTTGTGAAGAGAAGACTCCACTTGAGAACATGTTCCCTCAGGGGCAGGGTTGGAGAAGCACCTCCTAGAATCTGGACTTGAGCCATACCCCTCCTTTCCATCAGCTCTGACTCAAGGGACCACTCTTCAAGAGACCCACTGCCACACCCACAGGGACCCAGAAGAGGGAGCATCCAGACACATCATTCTCTCTCCTTTCTCCTGCACAGTCTAATTAATAATAGTGTGTCCCGGAAGGAAGGAAGTCCTTCCAATGACCCTCAGCAGATAATTCCCAAGTCAAAGATAATGTCTCTGGGATCTTGGTGTACAAGACATGTCACATCTTTCCAGTAATGACAGTACCTGTGGCAGACCTTGGCAGAGAGGAAGAACTCGGGAAGTCCGAGGTAGACTTTACTAGCAGACTGATCCTCCTTACTAGCCCAAGTTCCCCTGAGAACCGAGCTCTAAAGGCAAGTTAGAAAAATGGAGGGAATCCCCAAGCAGTCAGAACATCAACAGATGAGCCTGTGATTATCCTGTCTTGTGCTCAGTCCTGGGGAAGATACTAGAGCAATTTAAGTTGTTGGTTCCTATTCTCATGTTTTATTTTTTTATTTTTATTTATTTTTTGTGTTGCTGGGGATGAAAATCCAGGGGCCTTCTACCTCTGGGCTATACTCCCAGACCTATTTTATATTTTATTTGGAAACAGGGTCTCACTAAGTTGCTGAGAGCCTCACTAAGTAGCTGAGGCTCGCTTCAAACCTGTGCGATCCTCCTATTTTAGCCTCCCAAGTACTGGGATCACAAGCATGTGCCACCATGTCCAGCCTCAATGTGTTTTAAATTTAGGAAAGCAAGACTAACCGACAGAGAATAATCAAAAGACAATGAAAGACAAAAGACAATTAAAGGAGACTGTGATGTAAGGAGTACTTAATAGAGATTAGACCAGCGTATGAGCCCAGTGGCTTGGCCTGAAGCAAATCTTTGCACATCCCGAGGCTCCCTCAAACTGGATGGGTATTCACAAATGACTTTCCATCCTGTTGACAATGGATGGTGGTGGCACTTCTGATTGGTGCTGAACGCCTGGCACTGTGTTAAGGACGATCCCCAGAGAGAGTGCAGGCTTAGCAGGAACACTGTGGTCTACTGGCAACTGGTGATGCCCAGAGAGTACCACAGGGATGTCCTGTCAATGTGTTTGCTGTTTATTGTTGATCTTGAGCAACTGGCTGGAGTTATTTCTAAGGACTGTTTCAGCTCTTAAATTCTGTGATTCTATGATCTAAATACTAAATTTCAGGGCACTGGCTGGAAGCACAATGAGGCAGAGATCTGTGTGGGCTGGAATATCAAGGAAGGCTTTAGGAGGGAGGCGTCACTTTAGTGAGGCCTTGTGATGGGGGAGTGTGAGTAGCTGTGCCAGAGGTGGGAGGACATTTATGTGCATGAGAATGGGGATGAGCTTGGGCTGTTCTTGGTACAGGAAGGAGGAGGTGCTAGGGCACCGTCTGTGATTGGAGCAGTTAAGATTAGATATGTGAGGCTGGTTATGGATAAAAACAAAAGCTAAGATTCATGGAGAACTTATCATGTGGTACGCCACAGAACGCAGATGATGTTCCATGCATTTTCTCCTCCAACTCACATCTCATCCCCAAGGTAAGTACTGAGCCCAATTGTACCTGCCCAAGTAAAAATAGAGCAGATCTGTGACTTGCTCAGGGCTGGTTCATGTTCTTACTGTCACAGGGATGACTTCTCTTCCCTCAGAAGTTGAGCAGTAAGGCCTTCCCACAGTGGCATCATGGTGGAGTCTGTGGGTTATGGAGTTCAGAAAGGGTAGAAACAGCTTCAGACTAAGGATGGAAGACTTTGCCCTGTTCAAGCAATCCTACCAACAGATCCAAGCCAGCCTAAGTGGCTCATTAGAGACTTTCTCCAAGTCTTAAATAATCTATCGGGAACAGTGAATTGTGTCCCAATACTCTGAGGTAATGCAGAGGGAGAGGAAGAATATGAAATCCCAGGGACTTGGGGAATGTGAGGGTGGGAATAGAGCCTATCGTGGTCTTACCATGAGCTCAGAGGCAGACAGCAGCTTAGCCCTGCCTTCACCCATGGCTGTAGCCGCTGGTTGTCTCCACGCTGTCCCTGCCTGGCACCTGGTGGTGCACTGGGGAACTTCTGTCCTTTCTCTGTCTTTTGCTAGCCCTCCCTCCTTCCTTTCTGGGTTCAGTGGCAGCTCCAGCCTCAGCATTCAGCTTGGACTCTCAGTTCAGTGCAACCCAGGAAAGTTCCTGCTTAGTGTCACTGGTACCTAAACAGCGGAAGGGACTGTGTCTTCTGCTTTGATCATTCTCTCGCCATCTTTGTCTCAGTCTACCAGTGGTACTGTGCCTGCCAACATGGCTCAGAAATCTAAGGATCAGATCAAGCCAACTGGAAATGACTCAACTGCCCCCACAACCTCTCTCTCTCCCCCTCTCCTAGCTCTCTTTCTTAGATGGTCCTACTTCTCCATCTGACCCCATGGAACTCTTGAGGAGGGACCAAGGCTGTAACACTGGACTGAAGATCCCAGAAACCACCAACTCTTCCTCTTCTACCACATTCCCCTTACTAAGTTCTCTTTTGATGTTCAGTATATGCTCATTGACAAAAGGTCTGATTTTGTAGCTTCTCCAATAGTACCTTCTCCTTTTGGGGCCACAGGGTCAGGATGGCCATCCTCACTGCCAGAAAATTCATCCTCATTTTCCAGCTTATGTTCTCAGACACATATATTCCTTTTCATTCCAGGGAGTAGCTGGACATGATGTTGCAATGACTCTACTACATAGCATCCTGCCTTCAACAAAATCAAGTGTCCATCTTAGATTTTCCAAAGCATGTGGGCACAGTGGCCCATGCCTGTAGTCACAGCTGTTCAGGAGGCTGAGGCAGGAAGATGGAAAGCTCAAGGTCAGCCTGTGCTACTTAGAGAGATCTTGCCTCAAAACAAAACACACACAAAAAAAACAACCTTAATGCTTAAAGTGTTTCTGAGTTCAATCCTTTGTACAAAAAAAATGGCCCTAAAGTATATACTTTCTAAAGTATAAGAAAGAACAAACATAGCTCCTTCTGAATGCTTCTGGCTACCTAGAAGAGGCCCTCTGGAACACTCCACAGACTTTAGTTGTGATAGACTTTGCTGCTGCTTCCCCACTGAGCCAGTAGCTGGGTCCCCTCAGCCAGGTGAGCCCACACCATCCTTGTTCCACCCAGACTGAAAACCTCTTCTCTCCTTGCTTCTTTCTCTTTGTAGGTATCTCTCTCCATTTACATGCATGGACACATATACATATCACTTCAGGTCCTATCTGGAGCTGTCACTGACAACTCTAGTTGTGATAGACAAGTTGGCTTGGTTATCAGAGACAGGAAACCCAATGATGCATTACTCTCTGCTAGGAGAGTGAGGAGATAAGAGGATAGAAGTAGGCAGCGTCTGCCAGCGTCATAGTGCAATGGAGAGGAACTGGAACCAGGGAAGTAATCACCTTTAGCTCCGGTCCATGCAGACCCAAGAGTCTTGTTGCTTCATGTCCACTCGATCATCTGACGTTTGATTAAAGGAGGGGGTGGAACACCTCCAAAGGGCATTGAGTTGGTCCCATGAGGTTCGCTACAACAAGCTAAGCCTTTTTCTAGTGCAGATAAAGCAGGCATGGCTCTTACCCCCAAGTGCTGCATCATGAGGACAAGCAATTGGGAAGGACTGGAGAGGTAAAAGCTGCTATAGAATGATTGGTAGCCATTCTGACGCCATCATGCTCCTGTTGTCTGGAGACTGAAGTCCCAGTTACATAAAGCTCCAGCTGACTTGGTATAAGGCATGACTAAGAAAACTTTCCAAACTTTCCAAGACAGTTGGTGATCCTCCACCCTCCGCCCATCAACTGGTGAGAACTACCCCCACAGAGAGGCGAGCAGAGATGAGGGCTCCTAAGCTCCCGTGGCCCTGACTCATCGAACACATAAACACTCCCCAACACTCTTTCCCAAAACAGTTCCCCTCCCACCCATCCACCCTCCTACCAGGGCTGGGTGACAAAAATGAACGCCCCAGAGATCGTGCCAAGTTCTGGGCCAGGCTTAGCCTAGGGAACATGAAATTCCCCATAGAATGAGAGGAGCAAACCTCCCACAAAAGTAAATGATGTCCATTGGAAGTAAAATTACCATTCAACCCTACCATGATTGCTAGATTCTTTTCCAAACAGCTTGGACTATTTTCCCCCCAAAAGAGCTCAAAGTTCTATAATCATAAACTATTAGAGCTTAATGGAATCTCAAAGCCCATTTCTGACCCCTCTCTCCTTTCCTATTTCCATGCACCTATCCATCCATTTATTATTTCTCTCTTCATTCGTCAAAGCTATTGCGTTTCCACTATGTGCCATCTACATCCAGGCACTGCAGACGGCAGGCAGAGTCTTTTCCTCCAGGAACTGTCATGGAGTGGGTGAGATAACAGGTGAAAAGACAGTTGTGGGAAGTGTGAGAAGCAGTATGGAAGACATGCATGGAGACTTGCTGGGAGAAATCATATTTGAGTTATGAAAAAGAAGGAATTCCTGCCAGTCATGGTGGTGCACACCTGTAATCCCAGTACTTGGGAGGTTGACATAGAAGGATCACAGGTTTTAGGACAGCCTCAGCAATTTAGTGAAACCCTCAGTGACTTAGGAAAACCATTAAAAATAACTCAGAAATAAAAAGGGCTGGGCTTGGAAATAGACCTGGGCTCAATCCCCAACACCAAAAAACTAAAAAATTAAGAAGGAATTCCTTTTTGTTCAATAGGAGGTCTGCTCAGCATGTACCATGGCTAAAGTACGTGTTAGGCACCCTCCATGAAGATGCTTGGTAATGATAAATGGAGTTTAATACATGACAAAGGACATAAAGTAAAGGTACAGATGGCAAGGCTATACTATGAAACACCAGAGAATGCTCCCATGAGTAGAATCCATGCATTCTCAAGGAGGGTTTTAAGAAAAGGGGAGGGGAAATTCCTAGGTGAGAAGGTCAGAAAAAACTTCACAGAAGTAGAATTTGAATTTGCTATGAGGATGGTAAGGTTTGATAATACAGATGGGGTGAGGAAGGTGTTCCAAGCCAAAATAAAGATACTAGCAAAGTTAAACTGGGTGCAGTAGTGCACATCTGTTTTCCTACTACTTAAAGGGCTGAGAGAGGAAGACTGTAGGTCCAAGATCAGCCTTGCAACTTAGCAAGACCCCCTTTGTTTTGTTTTGTTTGTTATTGTTGTTTGGGGACAAGCTAAGGATTAAACCCAGTGGCATTCTACCTCCAGGCTACACCGCTAGCCCTTTCTATTTTTCATTTTGTTTTTGTTTTTGTTGGGTTTTTGTTTGTTTTGTTTTGTTTGTTTGTTTGTTTGTTTGTTTTTGTGGTGGTACTGGGGGTGGAACCTAGGGGCTTTTCTACCTCCAGGCTATACTCCCAGACTTATTTTATACTTTATTTGGAAACGGTCTCACTAAATTGCTGAGAACCTCACTCAGTAGCTAAGGCTGGCTTTGAACCTGTGTGATCCTCCTGTCTCAGCCACCCAAGCGCTGGAATTACAAGCATGCGCCACCATGCCCGGCTCTATTTTTCATTTTGAAACGGGGTCTCACTAAGTTGCTGAGAGTCTAAGTTGCTGAGGTTGGCCTCGAACCTGCAGTCCTCCTTTCTCAGCCTCTCAAGTACTGGGATTACAGGCATGTGTGACTGTGCTTACCTGCAAGACATTGTTTCAAAATAAAAAATAAAAGGGTCCAGGGTGTAGCTCTGAAGTGCAGAGCCAGAATGCCCTTGCGTTTAATCCCTAATACCACCACAGTCACACAAAAAAAGTTAGCACCAGTAATATATCAGAATATATAGGCATGGTGTGGTGGCACACTCTTGTAATCCCAGTACTTGGGAGGCTGAGACAGGAGGATCTCAGGTTCAAGGACAGCCTCAGCAAGTAGTGAGACTCTCAGCAACCTATTTAGATTCTGGGTTTTTGTTTGTTTGTTTGTTTGTTTGTTTTTGTGGTACTGGGGTTCCTGGAAGCCCTTCTATCTCCGGGCTACACTCCCAGACCTATTTTTACATTTTTTTATTTGGAAACAGGGTCTCCTAAGCCAGCGCGCGCGGCTGGCTTCGAACCTGCGCGATCCTCCTGTCTCTGTCTCCCAAGCACGGGGATTACAAGCGTTTTAAAAATAAAAATAAAATAGGTCTGTGGGTGTAGCTTGGAGGTAGAATGCCACTGGGCTCAATCCCCAGTTTTTTAAAAACAAAGAATATACTATTTTGATTTTTTGCTTAAAGCACACAGCGAAAGTAGTGGCAGACACAGCTTAAACAGGTCGATGCCTTATAGACAACTCTTAAAAGTTGCTGAGCATATAGCAGTGCATACTTGGAAGGCCAAGAAGGAAGATTGCAAGTCTGAGGCCAGCATGGACAACTTAGTGAAACCCAATCTCAAAGTAATTTTTTTTTTAAAAAGGACTGAGGATGTAGCTCAAAGGTAGAGTATTTGCATAGAATATATGAGGTCCTAGAGTCACAGGGTTTAGTAGGTCTTCTGAATTCAACTCCAGCACTCTTTGGACAAGTAACACAAGAGTTTCGCCTCTCTGGAGTGCTCAAATCCTCCTCCATGTTAGAGGAGCACTGCGGGGACTCTGCCATCCCCTCAGGGTCTCTCCATGCAAAGCAGGTGGACACCTGGCTAGCAATCCATGCTGGTCTACCTTCCTGAATTTTTGAATGAATACATAAATCCTGTTAAAGAGGGTAGTAAAATCTCCCTGGCATACTGAATTAGATATCATGTTGGACCTTCTTGGTTCCGTTTAAAATATTTGAAATTCCCATACCACTCTTCCTTCTTCCTCTCCCCTACCCAGAGACTTTGACTAGTGACCTTGAGAGTTTCCCTTTTACTCTTTTATGTATGTGCCCAGCTGGGACTCTTATCCACGTGGGAACCTCTGCTTGTGACTGTGAGTTTTATTAGAATACTGGGACACTTAACACAGAATTCCCTCTGAGTAAGAACTCAACCAAACATTTCAAGGGTGCCTTTGGCATTACAGGGCTGGTTTGGGAGGGGGCTGGGGAGGAATAGGGAATTGCAGTAGTAGGGATTGACCACAAGGTGGTGCAGTGAGGCTGAGGAAATGGAGGCCCTGGGTAGAAGGGGATCCCACAGCACTCTGCAGTGAGTGCAGGCTGGCTTGACCTTTCCTAAGAAAGCTATGATAGGGGCTTGTTAGAGGGATTCTGCAACGAGGGGGACGCAGTTGCAGAACAGACGCAGCATTTACTCATTGCTCTTCTCCTTTCCTTTTTGTAAGTTGTCTTGTATCCTTGCTGTAGGAAACCATGCCTTAGATGAGAGAGTGAGCTGAGAGACTCTGCTCCTGACACAGGAAGTCTGCGTGAGCCTTGAGGTTGGAGCCATTGCTTAGCAGGGCCTAAGATGCTTTTTCCTTAGTCATTTAATGAGCTCCTTGGAAACAAAAGCAGTCCTAGAGGGAAGCCACACCCTGGACATTTTTTTCCCTGCTGCCCCAGAATTGGATATTTTAAGGGGCTATCCTGAAACAGAGTTTGGATGCTTCTCAGAAGCACAGGAAATCTTCCTTTCTGTTTTTCATCCAAAACCCATCCCACACATAGACCATGCAAATAAAAATTTTCTCCCACTTCAGTTCATATCTGTCGTTAAATACACATTCCTACAAATGTCCTTTTCCAGACACTTCTCGATAGTTTTCTGCAAAATGCTGCTGAAAACATACATCTATGCACAAATGCACACATCCCCATCACCATCTCAGCCACGCATTCCACAGGAGCCACTTCACCCTCTCCACATTGCCTCACACAAGGATTCTTCACAAAGAGTTATGGACGCATTTATCTCATACACGCATATGCCAGAAGAGACACAGTGCAATAGAGACACGCATATGCAATAAAGACACAGTGTAATGCAGAGATAAAAATAACAGTCTTGTGCAGCTTTAGGGCGGAACACCATTTGACCTTGGAGTGGGAAGTCATTTCCCTCTTGAGCATGCTGGTTCTGAGCTCAGCCTGCAAAGGAAGAGAAGGAGGAAGAAGAGAAATGGAAAAGAGGTTCTCAAAGAGTCAAAATCCTCAACCTCTCCTGCCCAGCAAGCGAACAAAATAATAAGAATGAGGGTGGCTTTGACTTGGAATTTTCTGTGAGGTCAGGAGAGTGAGAGGAAGACACACCCAGGAGAAGCTGGTCTCAGGAGAGGCTGGGAAGCCTTGCCTCAGACCTTCACACTTGGTCTTTGCAGGGTGAACAGGGGTCAGAATGTTTGTTGGTGTAAGAAAGAGAAGATGTTTGTGTGGGGGACTGAGAGAAATTTTAAAAAGTGAGGAACAGGGAAGGAAGGAGAAAAAGGCAAACATAGAAGTGGACATTCTTCTCAAGAAAGGGGTACAAAGGAAAGAGTAAGCCATGGAAGGCAGAAGCAAAGGACTGTAAAGGAGTAGTTGCTTACTTAATAGCAGCAGGGAGAGAGGATGGAAACAGAGGAAGTGAAAGAGAAGGAAAGGAGGGCAGACTCAGGGAGAAGCACTGCGCCAGGCCTGATGTGCAGCTGAGCTGGCCTGTCTGGGAGTGCAGCCGGGCCTGCAGGGAAGCCACCAGCTCATCTGTTACTTACAAGCACAAGCGCCCCCTCAATCCTGATTAACAGGAATTAAGTGGCATATGGCTAATCCTCCCTGCCAGAGGTATTAATACTTTTCATACAGTGCAGAGGGAGCCAAGCAGCCTCCTTATTCAGCCCAGAGGTTTCCCAGCTTGGCATCCGTGGGGGTGGGCTCTAGCCACGGGCACCTGCTGCAGGAGGGGCTCCCCCCTGAAGGAGGAGGAGGGGAGGCAGAAGAGATCTTTCTCTAAGTCTCTGAAGCACTCCTAATCCTCCACAAGTGTGCCCTGAATGCTTTCTTCTTGCCAAATACATCTGTGTCTGTTGTTTTATTTAAATAGTCACAGAAAATCTATGAGAGACAGGAAGTTGTATGCTATCATTTTTTTTTTGCGGGTCTGGAGATGGAATCCAGGGGCATCCAACCTCCAAGCTACACCCCCTGCCCTATTTTTTATTCTTTATTTTGAAACCAGGTCTCACTGAGTTGCAGAGGGTTTCACTAAGTACCTGAGGCTGTCCGCGAACCACGATCTTCTGATCTCAGCCTCCCAAATGCTGGGATTACAAGTGTGTGCCACCACGCCCGGCTCTACAAATTGCTTTCTTTTTTTTTTTTTTTTTTTTTTTTAAGGGGAGTAAAAGGTTTATTGGAAGCAGCAGGGAATAGGGCAAGGGTGGCTGAACACCCCCAAAGGGTCTGGAACTCGGGGTCCAGCAGCTGCCTTCAGGACAATACTTGAGAGTAGCCCAAGCCGAATTGCCTTCAGGTGCAGGCTGGACAAAATGCTTTCTTAATCTCACAAAATTTCCTTTTGTTACAAAAAAACTTTAGACCAGCACACTCTTTTTATCCATCTATTGTTCTTACATCTAAGCAAACAACAACAACAACAAAAAAAAAAACCATACCATTTTATAATGTTGTTCCTATACCAGCAATTTAAAAACCCATTTTAAAGACTTAAGCATTACTTTAAACACTATGAAGTTAAGAGCATTTTAAAGCATTGCATTTTGCATTTCCCAACTTCATAATTGAATTATAGATTACTACAGAAATCCATAGCACATAAGCATCACTAGTGTCTTAAAACATTAATTCTGCCAAAGGAAAAAAAAACTTTAAAAGCAAAGTATATTGTATTTAATCACATTTCAGAGGTCTAATTGCACAGCTTTATAGGAGCTTACATTTTAGCTAAGACTGGTTGAAATAAAAAACTTTGAGCAATAACTTTAGTGACGCCAGCAAAAAGGAAAAAAGAAGAGTTGGTTTCCTAACATTATATCTTTTTAACAGAGAAGCTGAAATCTCTAGTTTAACTGAGAATGAGAGAATTGGAGGTCATACTGGAAGCTGCAGGCTGAGTATTAGATTAAAAAAAATAGTTTTGGGCTGGCCTGACATGCCCCTCCCCTAGCTAAGCTTTTGGACCTTGGGCCGAGAAAGAAGGGCAACGCCTTAAATCTGGCCTCCATCTGACATCTCACTTTGATCACCAAATGCTTTTTGGTCTTAACTTAGGTGGTGGGAGTTGGAAGGAATCACTGGGGACCCCAGTCCCCTCCAGAACTGGGGGCACCCAATCCATTTAATGGTCCCCCTTTGCACCGTGAGCCAGGCATTGGAGGGCCCTTTTTGGCCTCCTGGTTGAGGGCATTTACACCAGAGATGCCTTTGCTTTCCACCCCTAAAACAGATTTGAGCCCAGGCTTTTGTGCTCAGCCAGAATTCTTTCATGGCTGAGGACTTCCGGGAAGATGACAACGGAGAAAAGCGGGGCTTATGAGCCTCGCTAACAACCAATCTCTATTACCACAAAATCAGTGCCTTTCATAGCCAGAAAACACCATCAGCAGAGAAACAAAAAATGTAATTACAAGGGACAGAGAAAAAGAGGGCTGGAAAAACGAGACACCAGAAAGAAACCAGACCATAGTGCTGCAGCCAGAGCCGTGTTGCGAAGCGGCGGGCGCCATTTTCCCTTGCAGCACCAGGCTCCAGAGAGGAGAGGAACTCATAACAGAGCTCAGAACCAGAGAGGAGATAAGCCGGCCTCACGCCCGAGGATGTGGCAGCAGTGCCTTACTGCCGGCAGCAGCGGCGAGCTCACCGGACAGCACCAGAACAACGCACTCAACAGCCCACCAGGCTCCAGAGAGGAGCAGCGGACAGCGAGCCGAGGTGAGCCGCTGCAGATCAACCGGGAGGAATTTGGCAGATTTCTCGGTGCAGGGAGCATCTAAAACTCCCAGAGGCTGGGCTCAGCACACCCTGCAGGGAATCAGAGTGGAGCTCAAAAACAGAAAAGAAATACGCCAGCCTCATGGCTGAGGGCGTGGCAGTGGCGCCATATTGCCATTGGCGACAGCAGCAGCGAATTCACCGAGTCCACTACAGCTCCATCTGCGCACTCAACAACAGTGAGTCAAATTGTGGCCCCTAGAGGAGAAATTCCAGTACTGTACTCCCAGGGACTTGACCCAGTGGGGGAGTGACGGTGGCAGAAATATCACACCATAGGAGAACGCCCAACCTGGCACCCTGCATGGTCTAAAGCAGCCTCGATTGACTCCCAGGGTCTGAGATTCTGCGATACAAACCAGAAAAGGAGTAGTGGGGACTGAGATACTACAGACTCGAGATCCAGAGCACCTTAAGTGAAGTCGTAGTGACCCAAGGGAAGAAACCAGAGAAGGTACAAACTTTTGAAATCATGGGAAAGAGGAATAACAATGGAGCAATGAATGCCCACAACCCCACAACATCAGAACCTGATAAAACAGAAATTCAGAGATTTCTAGAAGATCAAATCAGGAAAATAACTGGAGAAATAATAGAGGTGTTTTGAAAAGAATTCAGAGAGAGCCAAAAAGAGATAAAGGATGCAATTAATGAAGTAAAGTCCTCAATTCAAAGTACAAACAACTGATTAGACCACATGGAGAATAGAATCTCACTCTTAGAAGATGATCACTCCAAAAATGAATGCATAGTTTCTAATTTAGAAAAAAAAATCCAACAGCAGGAATCTGACATTGAAGAAATATGGGCCCATTTTAAGAGAGCTAACCTAAGAATAATTGGAATAGAGGAGGGAAAAGAAGGTGAAACCAAAGGGATTAACAATCTCTTCAAGGAAGTAATAGCAGAAAATTTTCCAGACATAGAGCAAGAGGTCGATACACAGGTCCAGGAAACTTATAGAACCCCCATTAGAGAGGATCAGAGAAGAGGATCCCCATGCCACATAATTGTCAAAATGACCAATGTGGAAGCCAAGCAGAGAATCTTAAAGGCAACAAAAACAAAGGCCAAGTGACATTCAGAGGCAAACCAATTAGAATCACTCCACACTTTCCAAACCAAGTCATGAGAGCCAGAAGGGCTTGGAGTAACATATTCCAAACTCTGAAAGAAAACAACTTCCAGCCAAAAATTTTCTACCCAGCAAAACTTTCTATCAAATTAGATGGGGAAATAAGAAGCTTCCATGACAAACAGAAACTGAAGGAATTTATGTCTTCAAAACAAGCGCTAGAGAAAATACTCAAAGAGATTAACTACAAAGAAGAAATAGGTAACACACACCAGAACCAGAGAAACAAGATTTTCCATCCAACAGACAACCAAGATTGGTTATCTGTGGAGATTCATTATTTATGTTAGTCTTTTACCTATCTCTAAATTGTATTGTTTGCTTTTATTGTTGTTAATTTTTAGGATTTCTAGTTGGAATATTAATATACCTTCAGATATAGCATTTGGAAATATTTTATCCCATTCTATCAGTAACTCTTAACTCTGTTTACATTGTCTTTGGATATACAATATTTTTTTTTATTTTTTAGGGAGTTTGTTTACCCTTTTTTTGCCTGTGCCATTGAAATCATATCCAAGAAATCACTGCCAATTTCAGTGTTGTGAGGTTTTATGACCCAGATTTTCTTCTAAAAGTTTATACTATTAAGATTTATATTTAGGTCTTTTATCTATTTTGAGTTAATATTTGTATATGGGATTAGGTAAGGGTCCAATATTATTCTTTTTCATGTAATTATTATTTTTCAACAATATTTAGTTAAAAGGTTAGTATTTCCTCCACCAAATGTTTGTGGAAACCTTGTCAAAAATACCTTGACAATATATGGAAGAATTTATCTCTAGGCTTTTATTTAACTCCAGTGGTTTATATATCTGCCTTTAGAACAGTACTACACTGTTTCAATTATTGTAGCTTTATATGGTTTGAAATCAGAAAATATACACCTTCTAGCTTTGTTCTTCTTCGAGATTGTTTTGGGTATCTAGAGTCCATATTCCATATCAGGATAGATTTTTTTCTGAAAAATAAATAAATAAATGTATGATAGTTTCACCTAAAAAAAAAGAAAAATATATTCTCTGGTAAGAAAGAAAGCAAAAAGAAATATTGAAATGTTATCCTTAAGTCATCAAAAGCTTGGTATCAGACAAATAAAACTGTTATGTGAGATTATCATCGTTAATATTGGATAAATTGCTATAAAACTAGATGTCAACCACTAAGCCAAGCATGGGAAGGAGGGATGAGGAGGGAACAGGATGGGGATCTGGTAGGGGCTAATTGGGCGATGTGTGCATCTATGTCTACAAAAGTATTTTCTTTATACCACTATGATGTATGAATACAGTGCACCAAAAAAAAAGTCCATAAAAAAAAAGAAGAATTCTTTCATGGCTTTTGCCCATCTTTCCCTTTTCAAGACTCTATTAAGCTGAATTCGCAGCCTGCAGTAGTAGACTTTGTCTGAGGATGGCCTCCCCTTCTACCAGGTAAAGAATTAAGAATGCCAGTGTACCAGTATTGGGAATGGCCTAGGAAGATTCGAGAAAGCTATGATTATTAATATATTTCAAAAATTGGGTGAGGGGCAAATCTGTGCAAGGACTTGGTTTTTGCCTAAAAGCAGGCAACTATTCCAATGTAAATTAACCTAGCTAAAAGTAATTAACAAGTCAATAGGAGAGGAGAACTAGGCCTTTCTCTATCTAAAGACAGATCTACATGATAATCTGGGGAGGATGGAGCAGGGTTTGACCTTGCCCTTCATGAAAGGAGACACCTTGCCACACCTGGCTGTGGGAGGTACCTTAAAGAGTTAAGGGGAGGTACCTTACAGGGACATTCACTATGTCAGGAGTATGTGAACAAGATGGAGGTCATGGTATAAAAAGGTAGAGTCCACGTGTGAGCCCTTTGGTGTATTCATTCGAGTCACCCTCCGTGCCACTCTGGCATGGGGCTGTAATTTCTATTTTCTGTATATCTGTCTTTCTAATAAACTTCTTTAAATCTTCAGCAACTGTCCAAGCTATGTATATTTATCCTTAGCTCAGGACAAGAACCCGTGGGTTGTTTTATTTTTTCTTTCTGTTTTTGGTAGTTTGGGGTTTGTTGTGGTTTGAGGGAAATTGTGTCCAGGACTCTAACAGGGGTCCCCGTGAACAGTTTCCCCACAAACATATTCTCCCAAACCGCAACAGCCAGCACCTACTGATTGAGTTGGTGATGTCACTCTAAACTCAGCCCATAAAAAAATTTAAAAAAAAACATGTATGGACAGATTGTATGGACAGATCAAATTCTTAACTCTCCCTCCCCACACTACTGTAGCCCAGGCTGCCACAGTTGTCTCAACCCTGCAATCATTAAAGAAATCTGGGTGGTCTTAGAGGTTAAAGAACAGCTGAAGATAAGCTACTTCTATCTAGCGTTCCTCCTTTTTACAAAATAGATCTAGTTGCCAAATGGTATTATAATTTAGACTTCTCTGAGGGGGCCATGTGTCTCCATCCAACAGCGCATACTGTGGCCCTACTTGGGTGCAGAAAAAAAAGAGATCTTTCTTCCTTAGCATTTTGGTGTCAATTTTTTTTTCCAATTTTGGAGGACCCATGCTAGTGGAGATCCGGCTTCCACTTTGGATTGATGGATCCCATCTGAGAAAGGGTGGGGTTTTTTTTTGTTTTTTTTTTTTTTTTTTGGTGGTACTGGGGTTCCTGGAAGCCCTTCTACCTCCGGGCTACACTCCCAGACCTATTTTTACATTTTTATTTGGAAACAGGGTCTCCTAAACCAGCGCGTGTGGCTGGCTTCGAACCTGCGCGATCCTCCTGTCTCTGCCTCCCAAGCGCGGGGATTACAAGCATGCGCCACCACGCCCGGCCAAAGGGTGGGGTTTTAGTGGCCTGTCTGGAGAAGGTCACTCCCCCCTTCCCAGAGCTTCCCAATCTAAAACCAATTACCTTAGCATTTAAGATATTGCTGGAATCCCATCTAAGACAGAGGTATTTTGTGCTCAGAAGGTTGCCCTTCTTTCCTGAACCCTGTGTGCATGTGGACCTCATGAGGGTGGCCTCACTTCCCACCAGTTTGCTGCCCACCAGGAGAGTATTAAATGGGAAGCGGCTTTGCTACCCTTTCCTCCTGCTCCATATTCCCCTGTCTGATTGAGCTGTGTGGCCTTTCTCTGTTCGGATGAGGTTCTCTGCATTCCCTAAAGCTAGTGGCCCAGCTGGGGGTGTCCAGCTGGGATGCCTGTGTGCATGGAGCAGTGAGAATGGCCTCACAATATACCAAAGGGCATTGCAGGCTTGAAGTTTGGCCAGCCACTCTCCCTCCTGCCCTGCTTGTTGTCCCTTCTCCCCTGCCTTTCCCTTCTCTCTCTCAATGAGGTTTTCTAGCTGAAAATATTGCCGTTTTTTAAAAAAATCTTATTAATTTGCTTCCCTGAAAATATTCTCCAATTTTGGTATGCCTAAGAATTCCAAGCTGCCAGGAGGTCACGTGAGGCCTCCTTCTGAACTTTCTTCCCTGAGGGCTTTCTTATGCAAATGGAGCTGTATCTGCCTCTTGAATGCCGGACAATGCCTACTGGGTGCGGCCATTCACTGAACAGGCATGCCTGGCTTGTTATCTGGCTGAAACTACTGACTAGGTTTTTTTCTTGAGCTCTCAGAGAAGCTTACCCATTCAGGTTTCTAGTAGCTGCTGGGAGTTTGGGGCTGCTGAGGCCTGCGAACTGCCATAGTTCACAGACACACAGGGTGCATGTGGCTGCAGTTGTTAATGGCAATGCTTCCTACAGGCTGCCGCTAAAAGCAAGCTAGCTTATCTCCCTAGAACCTGTTTCCAACTACCAAAAAAAAAACTCACTCCCATTTTAGAAATGGGTACTGGCTGAAGTCTCCTTTCTGGGGAGCTTCTGAAAGGTGGGCTATGGACATTTCTTTTTATATTTAACTTTGTATAGGGCTTTTAAAAGAGTGTCCCATCTTTGATGTGAGCAGAGTAGACAGGCAGTCATTGGGCCTATCAAGCCTACCTTATTTAATGGGGAATTTTCCCCTCCACTGGAGATTCTGCCATAGCTAGTCCATGGAAGGGGGTCTCTACGGTTCCAGAGAGCTGGTTGGCACCGGCAATCCAGTCATCCACCAGGATCTGGTCCCATTTTGGGGAGGGTTACTGACCTTCAAGATGCAGTGGCTTCCAGGCCACCGTTTGCTAGAGTCGCCTTTGGCTCAAAAGATAGCCCCACGTTGGGCACCAAAGATGTTAGGGTTTTGAGAGATGTTGTGGTGAAAGATGCATGTTATCGTTTGGGGGTGACTGTCCTCAGGGACCTTTGTTAGACCCCTGGGAATAATTCCCCCTCCAAAAAACACAAAAAACCACGGGTTCTTGTCCTGAGCTAAGGATAGATATGCAATAGTTCAGACTCTTGCTGAAGATTTAAAGGAGTTTATTAAAAAGATAGAAATACAGCCGGGCATGGTGGCACATGCTTGTAATCCCCGTGCTTGGGAGGCTGAGACAGGAGGATCACATGGGTTCGAAGCCAGCCTCAGCTACTTAGTGAGGCTTTCAGCAACTTAGTGAGACCCTGTTTCCAAATAAAATATAAAAAAGGTCTGGGAGTATAGCCTGGAGGTAGAAAGCCTCTGGATTCCACCCCCAGTATCACCAAAAAAAAAAAAAAGATAGAAATACAGAAGACAGTTACAGTCTCATGTTACCCCAGGTTTTTTGTTTTTCTTTTTGTTTTTGGTGTTACTGGGGTTCTTGGAAGCCCTTCTACCTCCGGGCTATACTCCCAGACCTATTTTTATATTTTTTATTTGGAAACAAGGTCTCTTAAGCCAGCATGGCTGGCTTCAAACCTGTGCAATCCTCCTGTCTCCACCTGCCAAGCACGGGGATTACAAGCGTGTGCCACCATGCCCAGCTGTCTTCTGTATTTTTTTGCTCCCTGACAATGCGGTGAGATGTTTCCTCTGTCAAGCACTTCTGTCATGAGTTTCTGTCTTTTACAAGAAGCCAAAATCAATAAGACCACTTGATCTTGGATTGGAGCCTTCAGAATTGTGAACAAAAATAAATCTTTCCTTTTTATAAGCTCATGTCTTCTGTATTTCATGTTACCCCAGGCTAACATGAGAGGGTGCTTCAAATGAAATCACCGAAGTACAAAACATGGAACAGACTTTTTATACACATGACCTCCATCTTGTTTCACATAATTCTGACATAGTAAAAAATCCCTGTAAAGCTCCTCCCCATAGTTTCCCACCGAACTGAGTTTATGCCCATTTATCTCCTTTCATGAAGGTCGACCCCTTCCTCCCATCCTAGATAGATTATCCAATTATTATGTAAACCTGCCTTTAGAATGAGGAAGTCCTAGTTCCCCTTTCCTATAGACTTGCTAATTACCTTAGCTAGGTTAATTTACATCAGAATAGTTGCCTGCTTCTTGGCAAAAACCAAGTCCTGCCCCTCATCCAATTTTTGAAATATATTTATTAATAATCAGAACGTTCTCCAATCTTCCTAGGCCATTCCCAATACTGGTACATGTATGTTGAAGGTCCCCCAAGGATCATGTGTTAAGGACTTGGTTTCCAGGGTGTTCCTATTGGGAAATGCCCTGGACTTTTAGAAGGTGGGTCCTTATGGTAGGTGTTATGGGTAGATATAGAATATTCCCTGAAGAGCTGATGAATTAATGTCTGGGTTGGTATAAAAGAAGGCTTGTAATCTCATCAGTGTGTAAATCCATTGATGGATTTGCTGGGTGGTGCCCTAGACAGGTGGGGTATGCCTGGAGAAAGTTGGTCCTCGGGGGTTTCGCCTTGGGACTGTTCTTTTGTCTTTAAATCTTGCATCCAGCCTGCATAATATGAGAGCAGAATCCATGTTCTCTCCCTCTCTGCTTCCTGACACCATCCCCTGAGATCAGCAGACCCTGGTCTCACATGAACTGAACTCAAAATCTACATATACACATATATATTCTTCCTTCTTCCTTGTTTCATGGTCAGTTGTTATGGAATTTAGCAGTGACTATGTTGCCTGGGACAGGAGGTCCTTACATCATTGTGGGTGTACTTTCAAAGGGGATTATGGGACCTCAGACCTTTCCTCTTTCTCTTTGCTCCCTGAAAATGAGGTGAGAGGTTTCCTCTGTCAAGCGCTTCTGTCATAAGTTTCTGCCCTTTTCAGAAGCCCAAACCAATAAGACCACTTGATCTTTGATTGGAGCCTTCAGAATTGTGAACAAAAATAAACCTTTCCTTTTTATAAGCTCATTGACTTGGGTATTTTGTTACAGTGATAGAGAAATGACTGATATAAATACAGTGTGCACAACAGGCAAAAAGCTAATGATTTCAGACACTCTTCACTCTACTGTTAGGTCATCAACTTAAATTTACAAGATGTTTCTTCCCTTGAAAAGTTAATGGTACAGAAGAAAGACAGTTGTATGCTATATACATACATGCATGAAAAGTATATAAAATGATTGATGTTATTTTAGAGATACCATAAAAATTACTCTGAATCATAGAGTAAGTGACTGAATTCTGTCCAAGGCAGGTCAAGATAGCATCAGGTTAGGTTAGCTTGGATCTATGCCCTTCCCTAGTAGAAACACTTAATTCCTTTTCGCATCCTACATACTCATCGATAACTCAGCCTGACATTCAAGCCTTCTTTCACAATACTATCCTTTTAAGTATTACCATTAAATGCTTAAACTATACGTTTGTGTGGAGGAACAAGATTGAATACAAGGGCATTTTACTTCCAAGCTATACCCCCAGCCCTTTTTCTTTTTCTGTTTTATTTTTTGAAATAGTCTTGCTAGGTTGCTGAGAGTCTTGTTATGTGGCTAAGACTGTCCTTGGAGCCATGATCCTTCTTTCTCAGCCTCCTACAAACTGGGATTACAGGGGTGTGTCACCATACCTGGCTTCTGCTTTGAATTTTAAAGTTTAAATTCAATTGATCTCTATTTTCTTTCCAATACTCTAACTTCTTTCAACCCTAAGTTGTTCATGTATTTTACTTTTATTTTTATAACCCCCAAAAATTAGTTTCTGCTGTTGTTGTTGTTGTTGTTATTATTATTATTGTTGTTGTTGTTGTTGTTGTTATTGTTGTTGTACTGGGTATTGAACCTAGAGATTTTCTACCTCTGAGCTACAATCTCAATTCTATTTTATTTTTTTAGTTTGAAACAGGGTTTCACTGACTTGCTGAGGGCCTAAGTTGCTGAGAGCCTTACCAAATTTCTGAGGCTGGTCTTGAAACTGCCTGTCTCAGCTTCCTAAGTACCGGGACCACAAGCTTACACCATCATGTGCTTCTAGAATGCCTTATTATCATCATTATTATTATGTATCATCATTTTAGAGCCAGTGTTTCCCTAGATATGTCCATCTGATTACTATATATTTTGCCCACTGTTGCCTTTTTCATCTCACTGCTTTCTTTCAGGTAGTTTCCTCTTTTTTATAAACACTTTTCTAGGTGGGCATATTGGCACATGCTTGTAATTCCAGCATTTGGGAGGCTGAAACAGGAGGATCATGGTTTGCAGACAACATCAGATACTTAGTGAGGCCCTTTGCAACTCAGTGAGACCCTGTTTCAAAAATAAAAAGACTAAACGATAGGGATAAAAGTGTAGCTTGGAGGAACAATGCCCCTGGGTTCCATTCTCAGTACTGGGGGGGGGGGACCACAGTTTTTGCTTAAAACACAAACAAAAACAGATGCTGGCGAGGATGTGGAGAAGTGGGAACTCTAAGACATTGTTGGTGGGATTGCAAATTAGTGCAACCACTTTGGAAAACAGTATAGAGAATCCTCAGAAGAATGGGAACAAATCTACCATTTGATCCAGCAATACCACTTCTGGGTATCTACCCAAAAGATAGGAAACCAAACTACCAAACTAATGCATTTGTATCTATGTTCATAGCTGCACATTTCACCATAGCCAAACTACGAAACCAGCCAACATGTCCATCAACAGATGAATGGATTACAAAACTGTGGGATATGTATACAATGGAATTTTACTCAGCCATAAAAAAAACTCAATTACATCATTTTCAGGGAAATGGATGGAACTGGAGGACATTATGCTAAGTGAGATTAGTCAGTCACAAAAAATAAGAAATCAGATGCTTTCCCTAATATGTGAGAGCTAGGGAGAAATGGGTCATAGGAGGAACTCTAGATGAAAAAGGAAATCCTATAGAGGAGCAAACAAGACAACCTAAAGGAGGAGAAAAGAGGGGGAAAGAGGAAAATCTCCAAAACACACAATGTACTTAAACATATTGAAATCAACCACTAAGCTAAGGGAAGGAGGGATGGGGAGGAAATAGGGTGGGAATTGGGTAGGGGTTAAATCAGTGATGTGTACATATATGTACACACAAGTTTTTACGCCAATATAATATATGAATATAATGCAACAATAAAAAATTTTTTTTTAAGATTAAAAAAAAACAAAAAACTTTTTTAGTATTTCTTTTGCCTGATAAAGAGGTGTTCAACTCTCAAGTAATTTTGCTTTATTCTTCAATCCTGTAGAATCCTGGACCTTTAGATGTAACTGAAATTTTTCTCTTAGTCTTTGGGCTCTATTATTTTACTATTATGTCTAGGAACAACATAACATGGCTAGGTATGATAAGCAAAATGAACTATATCTTTATACTTGTGTATTATTCATGGTATTACAGAAAGGAAGACCAATGAGATGTTTATAGACATGAGAAAGAATTTATTAGGGGACTTTCGGGAAGATGGCGACCGAGAAAAGCAGGGCTTAAGAGCCCCGCTAACAACCAATCTCCATTACCACAAAATCAGCACCTTTCATAGCCAGAAAACACCATCACCAGTGAAACAAAAAATCACCAGGCTCCAAAGAGAAAGTGGACTGAGAACAGAGCCACAGAGGAGATAACCGGCCTCACGCCTGAGGATGCAGCAGACGCGGCAGCAGCGCCATACTGCCGGCGGCACCAGTGAATTCACGGGATGGCTACAGCAAGCCAAGGTGAGCCACTGCGGAACAGCCAGGCGGGATTTCTCCGCGCAGAGAGCATCTAAAGCTCCCAGTGGCTGAGCTCAGCACACGCTGCAGGGATTCAGAGTGGAAATCAAAACCAAGAAGAAAAACACCAGCCCCACAGCCGAGGGCGTAGCAGCGGTGCCATATTGCCACCGGCAGCAGCAGCACCGAATTCAGCGAGGCCAGTACAGCTACATCTGCGTACTCAAGAACAGTGAGTCAAATTGCGGGCCACAAAGGAGAAATCCCAGTACTGTACTCCCTGGGACTTGACCCAGTGGGGGAGGGGCGGTGGCAGAGATATTGCACCATAGGAGAACGTGCAACCTGGCACCCCCCACAGTCTAAAGCAGCCTCTATCGACTCTCTGGGTCGAAGATTCTGTGATAAAACCCAGTAAAGGAGTAGTGGGGTCTGAGATACTACTGACTCGAGATCCAGAACACCTTAAGTGAAGTCATAGTGACCCAAGGGAAGAACCCAGAGAGGCACAAACATCTGAAATCATGGGAAAGGGGAATAATACTGGAGCAATAAATGCCCACAACCCCACAACATCAGAACCCGATAAAACTGAAAATCAGAGATTTCTAGAAGATCAAATCAGGAAAATAACTGTAGAAATAATAGAGGTGCTTCGAAAAGAACTCAGAGAGAGCCAAAAAGAGATAAAGGATGCAATTAATGAAGTAAAGGCCTCAATTCAAAGCACAAACAACCGATTAGAACACATGGAGAACAGAATCTCGCTCTTAGAAGATGAGCAATCCAAAAATGAATGCATAGTTTCTAATCTAGAAAAAAAATATCCGACAGCAGGAATCTGATATTGAAGAAATATGGGCCCATTTTAAGAGAGCTAACCTAAGAATAATTGAAATAGAGGAGGGAAAAGAAAGTGATACCAAAGGGATCAACAATCTCTTCAAGGAAGTAATAGCAGAAAATTTTCCAGACATAGAGCAAGAGGTCGATACACAGGTCCAGGAAACTTATAGAACTCCCTTTAGACAGGATTGGAGAAGAGGATCCCCACGCCACATAATTGTCAAAATGACCAATGTGGAAGCCAAGCAGAGAATCTTAAAGGCAACAAAAGCAAAGGGCCAAGTGACATTCAGAGGCAAACCAATTAGAATCACTCCAGACTTCCCAAACCAAGTCATGAGAGCCAGAAGGGCTTGGAGTAACATATTCCAAACTCTGAAATTAGATGAAGAAATAAGAAGCTTCCATGACAAACAGAAACTGAAGGAATTTATGTCTTCAAAACCAGCACTAGAGAAAATACTCAAAGAGATTAACTACAAAGAAGAAATAGGTAACACACTCCAGAACTAGAGAAACAAGATTTTCCATCCAACAGACAACCAAGATTGGTTATCTGTGGAGATTCATTATTTATGTTAGTCTTTTACCTATCTCTAAAGGGTATTGTTTGCCTTTATTGTTGTTAATTTTTAGGATTTCTAGTTGGAATATTAATATACCTTCAGATATAGCATTTGGAAATATTTTATCCCATTCTATTAGTAACTCTTAACTCTGTTTACATTGTCTTTGGATATACAATTTTTTTTTATTTTTTAGGGAGTTTGTATACTCTTCTGTTGCCTGTGCCATTGAAATCATATCCAAGAAATCACTGCCAATTTCAATGTTGTGAGGTTTTATGACCCAGATTTTCTCCTAGAAGTTTATAGTCTTAAGATTTATATTTAGGTCTATTATCTATTTTGAGTTAATATTTGTATATGGGATTAGGTAAGGGTCCAATTTTATTCTTTTCCATGTAATTATTATTTTTCAACAATATTTAGTTAAAAGATTAATATTTCCACCACCAAATGTTCGTGGAAACCTTGTCAAAAATAACTTGACAATATAGGGAAGAATTTAGCTCTAGGCTTTTATTTAACTCCAATGGTTTATATATCTGTCTTTAGAATAGTACTACACTGTTTCAATTATTGTAGCTTTATATGGTTTGAAATCAGAAAATATATATCTTCTAGTTTTGTTCTTTTTCAAGATCGTTTTGGGTACCTATAGTCCATATTCCATATTAGGATAGATTTTTTTCTGAAAAATAAATATATAAATATATGATAGTTTCATCTAAAAATAGAAAAAAAATATTCTCTAGTAAGAAAGAAAGCAAAAATAAATATTGAAATGTTATCTTTAAGTCATCAAAAGCTTGGTATCAGACAAATGAAACTGTTATGTGAGATTATCATTTTTAATTTTGGATTATTGCCATAATACTAGATTTCAACTACTAAGCCAAGCATGGGAGGGAGGGATAGGGAGAGAATGGGGTGGGGATTGGGTGGGGGCTGACTGGGAAAAGTGTGCGTGTATGTCTACAAAAGTATGTATCCTACTATGATGTATGAATACAGTACACCAATAAAAAAAAAGAATTTATTAGGGATATTTGCTCCCATGATTGCAAAGGTTGTGCAGTCCCAAAACCAGCTGTCTGCAAGCTGGAGACCTTGGATTCCTTGTTGCATGTGTAAGACCAAGTCCAGAGGTCTCAGAACCAGAAAAGTCTAAGATATAACTGTTAGTCTGAAGCCAAAAGTCCTGAAACCCTGGGGTTGGGGGTAGAAGGCCTCTAGGTAAGTCCTGGAGTCCAATGTTCAGTGAACCTGGAGTTCTGACTACTGCAGTATCAGACCAAGTTCTATTCTAGATCAATTCACCTCGGAGTTTTCTCTCTTTGGCACAGTCAATTGGGCAGTGTCTACCCACACAGAAGGCAAAATTTCCCCATCTAATTCACTAAAACTTACACAATAATAGTCTGTTGGGAACACTTCACAAACACACCCAAAATAATTCTTTGCCAGGTTTCCAAGTGTTCCTGTTAAATTGATACCTAAAATTAACCATTGTTCCTGGAATATCTTATTTGGGATAGCTTCTTAAAACTATTGATTTGAGTCTTTCATCAATTCTGGACAATTCTGAGCTATCATTTCTTTGATTTCTGCCTTTATTTATATCCTTTGTCTTGTTTTATTCTACTATAGCTTTTATTCTATATTGCAAATCTCAACATTTTTTCATATTTTCTTTACCTCCCTCTGCTCATTCTGGATAATTGTCTAAGATCTATGTTTCATTTCACTAGTTTTCCTTCATTCTGCTATTTAATCCTTCCATTGAGAGATATGAATTTGCACATACCCATTTCATTTCTTAAAGTTCTATGTGGCTCTTTTTATCATTTGCCTGTTTTTTTCAGTGCCCTTTTTTGTTTGTTTGTTTGTTTGTTTGTTTGTTTCTTAGTCCTCTTATCTGCCTGTAATTAGTAAGACTTTTTTATTGTCTCTTCTGGATTATTTTATTATCTCCTGATTCAGGAGTGCTGATGCTCCCTTTGTTGTGAATGCCAACTTTGCCCCATGGTGAATTGTCCCTCTTGTGATTTGTAGGCTTGCAGTTAGTTTGTCTTCGTAGGGGGGTTGCTCTATTTTGTGTGGCCCTTTGTGTTCTCAGGATGTTCTAAGAAATTGTACATTCACTGCTGCTGATTGCTCCAGGGGATTCAACAGTGAGAGACTAGGTTTTCCATTAATCCCTGGGCTTGGGGACATCTTCTAGAACATGAACCCTCCACACCAACATGTGACACAGGCCTGGGGACTTGAGTTTCTCACAGGAAATGTTTGTTTGTTTTCTTACTCAGAGCCTAGGGAAGAAACTGATGCCCTTTTTAACCGGTACCTTCACCTAAGGAAGCAAGATTTTGATAATCCTGTTCCACGCAGGTCCCAGGAGCTGTCTCCTTATTCTGTGGATGTGATCTTTGCTCTGCCAGGTCTTGGCTCATTCTTCCCCTTCCTTCTCCCCCCTCCTCTTCCTCCTATTATCATGATTCTGACTTGCAAACTTATTGTTTTTATTTTAAGTTCCTTCCAGTTTCTGTCACTTGGGAATCTTTATTTCCTGTAAACTATGCATTTTAATTTCTCTTTCTCTGAATTTCTCTGTGTCTGTGAAAGAGAAGTAGACATCAACACTGGCTCCTTCTGAGAGTTGTTTTTAATGATGAGGGTTTGATTCTTTTTCCAGTCTCCCTCACTGAAATATGGGCTCATTGAGGCAAGAAACCATGGCCACTTTACCTTTGGTCCTGAGTTCCTAACTCAGTACCACACAAGTAGCACAATGTCTGTTAAATAATGAAAGGTAGTTGGCCGGGCGTGGTGGCTCATGCTTGTAATCCCTGCGCTTGGGAGGCAGAGACAGGAGGATCGCACAGGTTCAAAGCCAGCCGCGCTCACTGGCTTAGGAGACCCTGTTTCCAAATAAAAATATAAAAATGGGTCTGGGAGTGTAGCCCGGAGGTAGAAGGGCTTCCAGGAACCCCAGTACCACCCAAAATAATAAAATAATAATAATAATAATAATAATAAGTAGTTATCAAAGATTACCCTCTATTCAGAGTATGGTGGCATGGACCTGTAATCCTAGTACCTGGGAGGCTGAGACAAGAAGATCATAGGTTCAAGGCCAGCCTCAGCAACTTAATGAAATCCTGTTTCAAAACAAAAAAATAAAAAGTGCCCAGGGTGTAGCTCAGAAATAGAATGCCCCTGGACTCAATCCCCATTATCAAAAAAGAAAAAAAAAAAAGCTATCCTCCAAGTATTTCTTCATTTTCAAGGAAAAAAAATTCCTTCATCATTCTAAGCATGGAGATATATTTTTATTCTTAAAATTCGGTATAGGAGTTTTGCATAGCACATGTCTATAGTTTGACAGCTATGTGAATGTGTTTCTCTTTAATTAATATGCTAACATTTGTGGAGCAAGACAGTGTAAGAAGCCATTGGGGTACAAAGGACAAGGTTCACACTGAGTTTGTGATCTCATGAAGATGATGTGGAAATAATAACTCCTGCATGATATCATAGAGAACATTCTATTTATCATAATTTTATTCACTGAGAGGACCATGTGTGTTTGGGAGAAAAGATATAAATAGGCCTGTCTGGGAAGCACCTAAGACTCCGGAGAGCTTGAGAATGGAAAAAGGCAGGTAAGGCTCTCATTTTGCTGGTTGAGCCAGAAGAAGAAGGAAGAAAGTGTATGGGCAGAGGCAGCAAGAGAACAGAGATCACGTTCTGATGTCAGAAGGCTGGGGCTATTCTGGAACCTGTGTATCATGTGGTTAGAATTATAATGAGATATTGGGAGAATCTATAATTATGGTGTGATATTTAACAAAAATTTACCAGAAATTGATAGCTAAAGCAAAGATATTGAAGTTTTGAGTAGCATAACAAATAAATTCAACTGAACAGATATGTATTTAGAGTTCTATACCCAATCATTAGAGAATGCATTTTAATTTTATGCCAAGACATCCTGCTGCCTCGGCATCTATGTGTTGAGACCCCACTCCACATAGTTAATCGGCAAAAAAAAAAAAAGCCCCGAGAAGGAGGTATCGTCTCTGGCCAAAGTACCCCCCACTTTTAGATACCCTTCACTATTATTCCTTTTAACTTTCTACACGAATTGCTCCAGTGATGTGAAATCAGGACTATAAAAAGAAACTGAGTCCATGGAAATAAACTCTCTAATAATTTGTCTAAACGTCCTTGGCTCTGCTCAACAATAATGAGAAACTGGCCAGAATTCAGGTACTGTGATAAGCATTCCAGCTGCAGCAATTACAAAGGGTCTCCGACCCTCACTCCAATCACTAACTTAGGTTAAGCCATTAACTCCGGTAAGGTAGCTCAGTTCAAGGTAACTGTTTACCCTGGAGATCCTGCCTAGAGACAGAGAAGATAAAACCTTGTGTGTGACTTCGAAGCATTTTAGTTGATATACAACTTAGCTGCCCAAATACAATAGACCCAAGGAAAAAGACTGTTGACTTTTACCTCAGTATGAGCATTCCTGGAGACAGAGAGACTGGCCGCATAGTTAGAAATGGATATGACAAAATAAAGGACAGATGTTCTAAATATATATGTATGAAGAAAAGGAAATACCGTGTAAGAGTAAGAAAAGCATTTTTGCATGAAGAAGAGCTTATCATAAGAAAGTCCCAACTGGGAAAGAAAGGAATTAGAAAGTTAGAAGCAGGTTGCAGAGGGTTTGTGACAGGGAAATGGATTATTAAAGATGAGTAGGCTTTTAATAGGTTTGTTGTCTAAAGAAGAGTGTTCAGCAGTTAAGGAAATACATCTGACAATTAAAACCAAGAACTTTGTGGTATTTTGTCTGCCAAACTGTGTTGTGAGTATGCTTAAGCTTTCAGATTTAGAAGATAAGATGCCAACACCTGAAGAAACTCTATCGCATCCATCTGAATCACCACATCTCCCCACACTTGCTATATGAACTGAGCCCAAAAGATGGAAAGTTCCAAGAAAGTTAAAGAAGATCCCTCGAGAAGCCCCCGAGCCTTGGGCATGCCTGTTTTTCCTGGGAGATCGGCCCCTGAAACTGCTTATCTGCAAGACCTTGGAGAGGATTGGGAGTTAATCTCTCGAAGATCAACAGCCAGCTGAAGGACTAGTTTTATTACATTTGTTTACATGTCATTCATTATTATTTCACAGTGATTGCATTCACCCCCTCTTCTCTTTATCATTAACTTTACTGGTGAAGGGTATAAATTTTTGGGTTTTCTGTAATAAAGTGTCATTGGCTCAAGAAGCCTTTGTCCATCTCAGGTTCTTTCTAAAGCGTCGTACCTAAAAACTTAAGGAATTCATAGAGGGGAAAGAACTGCTGCAGATAAGATTCTGCAGAACTCCACCTGCCTTTTGCCCCATCTTTCTGAGGATTTGACCGGGAGCGGACAATAACGACCCGACTGAGATTAGTTGGCAACAATTTTAAGTACAAATGGCACATTTAAGTTTAACTATAGCCTAGTGTGGTGATACATGCTTGAAATTCCAGTACTTGGGAGGCTGGGATAGGAGGATTGCAGATTTCGGGCCAACCTTTGGTAACTTAGTGAGACCTCGTTTCAAAGTAAAATATAAAGTTAAGTCAGGGAGTCCAGAGTGCTGACACATGCTTGCAATCCCAGTACTTGGGGCTGAGAGAGGAGGACTGCAGGTTTGTTGTCAGCCTCAGGTACTTAAGTGAGGTCCTCTGCAACTTGGTGAGACCATGTTTTAAAATAAAGAAAAAAATAGGGCTGGGGGTATAGCTCAAAAGTAGAATGCCCTTGGGTTAGATCCCCAGTACCAAAAAGAAAAAATAATTCTGAGGATGTAGGTCAGAGGTAGAACACTCTTAAATGCAATTCTAAGTACCACAAGAAAAAAAAAATAGGAAGCAAAAAAAAAGAAAGAAAGAAAATCAACCATTACTAAGCCATAAAGTCAATCTTAATAAATACAGAGGCACTAATTTATTCAGAACTTGTTCTCTGACCACAACAGTTGGTGATAACAAAGTAGCCCATGGCTATGTTTCCTATGTATTGAGAACCTAATTAAGCCAACTTCTAAATAATGAATTGTCAAATAGGGATCATAAAAGAAATTATAAAATACTTAAGAACAAGTGACAATGAAGACCATATCTATTAAGACAACGTGGGATGCAGCTAAGGCTGACTGTCCTATTAATGGATTATAGCCTCATACATTAGCAAAGAAAGACCATTGCAAACAGTGTTCAAATCTGGAGGTCTAAAACAGGGAACATAGAAATACAATGCATTGTAATCTACTGTAAAATAGATGCACACATAGTGTATTCAGAAAGACAGAGGAGGGCCACCTAAGTCATTTTGGAGGGGGAAATGGGGGTCAGGAAATTCTTCCATGAGGACGGGATGCTTGAAGCTACTCCTAGAGGACATAGTGGAGTTAGAAAATCTGCCAGAGTAAGCAGAAGGAAATTCAGGCAGAAAAAAAGCACACAGGCCACTTCAGTGACTTTTGAAAGTCTGACAAGCTTGAGAACTTCCATTCACTCAGTGCAACTAGATTCAAGGGGACGGATGAGGATGTAATACACACTGCTGAAGTCATGACGCTCCTGAACATAGAATTTTTTTCAGCCATGTCTTCTTCAGTCATACCAAAGAATTTTAATTATACTCTGAAGGTCATAAGGACCCACTTAAGAATTTTAAGCAGGACAACCTAAGCAATGTTCCTTCTGCAGGATAAAGGAGTCTTAAAATCACTCATGCCAAAGATACTTATTGAGCACCTATCATTGGCCTAGGCCCTTTCCCAGTCACAAATTTTATTTGTTTGATTGTGCTAGGGATTGCACTCAGGGGCACTGTACCTCTAAGCTACACCCCAGCCCTATTTTATTTTATTTTTTTTAAATTTGGAAACAGGGTCTTGCTATGCTGTGGAAGGCCTTGCTATATTGCTGAAGCTGGCTTCAAACCTGCAATTGTTCTGTTTTCAGTCTCATGTACTGAGAATACAGATATGTGCCACCATGCTTAGCTCCAATTGCAATTTTTAAAGCTAAATACAAGAAAATTTTCCTGAAGCTCTTAAAGGTCCAGATGGAAAATGAAGTTTGTATTAGTCCAGGAACAGTGGCCACTGCCTTCCTGTGGGGAGAATCTTGTATCTTTTTAAATTAATTAATTAATTAATTTTTGGTACTGGGGATTGAACCCAGGGACATTCTACCTCTGAGCTATACCCTCAGCTCTATTTTTTATTCTTTATTCTGAAACAAGGTCTCACTAAGTTGTGGAGGGCCTTACTAAGTAGCTGAAGCTCTCTGAAAACCACAATCCTCCTGTCTCAGCCCCCCAAGTATTGGGATTACAAGCGTGCACTATCATGCCTGGCAAGAATCTTGTATCTTAAAGCTTGGCAGCATTCCCTATTTCCTTCTGATGGCCTGTCCTGGTCAGTATCTAGTGATGGACAGCGTAATTCAAGGGAACAATGCCTGCCTGCGAAACAAAATATTGCCTGAAAAGAATGAATGGACTGAGAGGCGACTGTGGAGTGTAAAAGATGAGGAAGCCTGATGGTCTTAGGGGACGGGTGATTCGAGTTCTCCATCCTTTAAAGAGCTGAGTGGCAGTCCCCGACCCCATGGAGGTTTCTGCTGAGAATCTTGAGTGCTTTGAGGATTCTGATAACACCCAAGAGGATATATCCACTCCTCTTAATCCTAAATTTTGTGGGAATATGTCATGGGACTAAAGAGATGCTAAGAGTCTTATCCAGAGTCAAAAAGGGCTTCTTGTGGTATAATTCTCACTGTGTTAGGTACCTGGAAAAATGGAACCAAATCCCCACTATTTCCAGTCCTAGAGCAGGATATTTAAACCTCTGCAGTGGCAACCACAGAAAAGAAGTCTCCTCTTCCCTGGAAAGAATGGGGTGTTACAGATTACCAAGCCCAAACCCTGGGCTTAGAGCTCTCTGGAAGAACTTGCTCCATCCCAAAGCCCTGGAATACAGGGTTGGCTCTAGTAGAGGTTCTGCATAAGGTACAAGATCTCTGTAGCAGAGGGAGGGTAACAGTGGAAGAAGACCCAGTTTCTTTCTAGTGCCACCAGGAAGTAAACACTCCATGGTGAAATTTGTGTGAAGACAAAATTACCTAAAATTGGAAGCCTGAGATAAAAATAACTCCAATCTGTAAACAAAGTAGTTGCAGCATCCAAGAGGCACATGCCTGGAGCATAGAGGGCTGCAGTTACTTGCTTTGTACCAGTTAGGAGCTGCCCCACTTTCACCTCACCTGGAAGTGGTCTCACCTTGACCTCAGGAGCAGAGGGTGCTGCTCCAAAGCTCCCCTCCCTGGTGACTCAGGCTCCACAAGTAACCTTGAGGCTCATCAAAGGGGGTCCAGATCTAAGACACAGGCTAGGAAAACAGTTTCTCACCTTCTCCCCAGTCCAGTGGAAGTAGTTAATAGGTCAGTGGTGAAAAGAAAAAAAGAAAAAGTTGGTCTGTTTTATATCATCCCAGGTGCCTTCTGCAGGATGTCTGGGAACTGTTGTTTACTAGCTGTCTAGGACACCCTTTCTGTGGTATTCATAGGGGCCCAGCCAAGACCTGCTTTCTTCGTGTCCTTAAAGAAAGAGCCTGATATTGGTAGCTTGGGCGTGTACTTCACTGGGACTTGGGGTTTGTAATCTTAGTGACTTCAGACCTGGGGAAGCAAATTCTGTTATCAGAGGGCATCCATTCTGCATAGTAATGCCTACTATTGGTTGTGGGTTTTTTTTGGTTTTGTTTTGTTTTGTTTTGTTTTTGTGATACTAGGAATTGAACCTACGGGCATTCTACCTCTAAGCTACACTCTCAGCCCTTTGTTTTTATTTTCATTGG
This sequence comes from Muscardinus avellanarius, assembly GCF_963383645.1. NCBI lineage: Eukaryota > Metazoa > Chordata > Mammalia > Rodentia > Gliridae > Muscardinus > Muscardinus avellanarius. The sequence goes on from NC_137786.1 coordinate 135,025,290, forward strand.
AAATGAGGTCTTGCTAGTTTGCTAAGAGTCTTGCTAGCCTCAAACCTGTGATCTTCCTGTCTAGCCTTCCATGTACTGAGATTAGAGATACATACCACACAATGCCTAGTAGTTTTTTTTGTTGATTAGTTGATTGGTTTTTGGTGATCCTGGGGATTGAATCCTGGGACATTCTACCACTGAGCTGCATCCTCAGCCTTTTTTCTTTTTTCTTTTTTGAGAGGTTCTAGCAGATTATAGCAGCTATTTGTATGTCCTTGACCAAAGTATGGCCCTCCTCTATCATGGTATTCTCTCTGGCCCAAGGCAGGTTTAGGAGGGAGCCCTGACCCTGGGCAAGTTCTGTAGAGAAATGCACTAGTGGAACAATTTTGGGTCCGAGATTTCCCTCAGGTTTTTGGTTATCGTACTGGGAATCAAACCCAGAGACATTCTGCCTCTGTAATACATACAGCCCCAGACGGACCTTTTAAAATTGTTGTTTATTTTGAAACAGAGCCTCACTAGGTTGCTGAGAGTCTTGCTAGGTTGCTGAGGCTAGTCTTAAATCTGTAATTCTCCTGTATCATCCTCCCAAGTACTGTAGAGGAATGCACTAATGGAAAATTTGGGGTCAGAGATTCCCCTCAGTCAAAGGTCCCACTTCTTTCAAGCTGTGAGGACTGACTTCAGGTGCTTGTTTAGGTGTATAATGGTATAGTAAAGGAACAAAAGCCATGATCAAAGCCATGATCACGTGATGTTTTGTATTGAGAATGGGGGGATTAAACTCAGGAGCACTCTACCTCTGAGAAACACTCCTAGTCATTTTTACTTTTGTTTTTTATTATTATGAAACAGGGTCTCACTAAGTCGCAAATGCTAGCCTCAAACCTTGCCATCCTCTTGTCTCCCAAGTACTGGGATCACAGGTGCGACCCACCATACCCAGAGATAGTGTGACTTTTTTGTTTTTGTGGTACTGGAGATAGAACCCAGGGGTCTTCTACCTCTGGCTTCACTCCCAGACCTATTTTATATTTTATTTGGAAATATGGTCTCATGAGGTTGCTGAGAGCCTCAGTAGCTGAGGCTGGCTTCAAACCTGTATGATCCTCCTGTCCTAGCCTCCCAAGTACTGGGATTACAAGCGTGTGCCACCACACCCGGCTATGTGACTTTTAAAAAGCCTGTAGTCTCACCAAGAGAATAAACAAGCACATATTGAGGCAAAACTCCATCTTTTGCTTCTAATTCCCTCTTTCCCTCTGATTCCCCTACCTGCAGAAGGAGAATTTTTTTTCCCTTGGTGTTACTGGGGACATAACCCTCCAAGCTATACCCCAGCTTTATTTTATTCTTTTATTTTCAAATAGGCCTCACTAAGTTCCTGAGGCTGGCTGCAAACCTGTGATCACCCAGTCTCAGCCTCCCAAGTACTGGGATTACAGGCATACGCCAGTGCTCCTGGGGAGGGTTCTTTTCTTTGTCAAGGATCCACAGGAATATTGCAACTATTTTGCCTGACCTGAATCATAGTAGTGGAAAACAGAAGGGGCACAGGCAATACATATATATTAAGCATCCAATATATTTCAGTTGTTAACATCACATAATTCATCCCTCTCATTAATATTATCCCAATTCCACGGACAAGGAATCCAGGTTTAGAGAAATTAAGTCACTTTCCCAAGGTTACAAAAAATGAGATCCCTTCATTCTGCTAAGATGCCAGTATTGCAGGAAACCTCTCCTTTGCCACTTGATTTGTCCTTTGTGCTTGTATCGAACAGCATTGCAAATGCTTTTGTTTAAGCTCAGCACAAGCATATTTAATTCCCTGAGCTCTTTTAGAAAATCCACCTCCCTCTAGTAAGCCACACATTAGAAGTAAGCATACTCAGATGGGTAATTCTGAGACAGAGGCACAGAATCCACAGCCCCACCCTCTAAATGCTTCCAGAGCTTTGCCTCTGGCCTCACTGAGCTCTGGTTCCCTTCTGATCAGGGTCAGAGCTCTTGAAGTAACAATGAATTTCTGAGGAACAGACCAATTCACAACCACATGTGTTACCCTGCCCTGCTGCATCTCTGGTTAATGCTGCTATTCCGGAAATATGTCTCAGTCATCAGTAATGACATTCGAACTCCATCTGTGGAGGAAAATCAATGTTTTACAATGAAGCACCTGCCACCCTCTCTCCTAGGAACCTCTGCCCTTTATAGAATATTCATGAAGTCTTTCTTTGTAATCTCTGTCTGAGTTTCAAAAGATTCCCTGAAAGAGAAGATCATTTAACAGAAAGAACCATTTCATAATGCAAATACAGGGAATTTAGCAGAAGAAAAGAGGCACTGGTTTCTGAAAACTGTACCCTGTCCACAGTCAGACACTCTCATGTTTTCTTTCTTTCTTTCTTTTTTGTCTTTTTGCAGTACTGGGGATGGATCCCATGGGCATTCTACATCCAGGCGACACCCCCAGTCCTATTTTTTTATTCTTTAATTTGAAACAGGGTTTCATTGAGTTGCAAAGGGCCTCACTAAGTAGCTGAGGCTGTCCGTGAAATACGGTCCTCCTGTCTTAACCTCCCAAATACTGGGATTACAAGGGTGTGCCACCATGCCCAGCTTTCATCTCACATTTTCTAAGTAACTAAAGTGGGTTTCCCAGGTAAATATGCCTGACCATGTGACCAGGAGCTGAAAGGAATAATAGAGGGGAAAAAAAGAGCAGCAGAAAAAAAAATCACTGCTGGGCCTAAGCAGAACCCCCGACACCGGTACTAGGAAAGTCTGGGGTATTCTAATTCCGAGCTATACCCCAACCCCTATTTTTTATTTTTAAAATTTGAAACAGGGTTTCACTAAGTTGTAGGGGGCCTGGCTAATTTGCTGAGGTTGGCTGGGAACCTGTACTCCTCCAGTCTCGGGCTCCCAAAGTACTGGAATTACAGGTATTTAACACTGCACCTGACTGACCTTTTTCCTCTCTTTGATTTCTCTATAAAGGGGGAGAGGTCAACATTTTAAAATTACTTTTACAGATGTTAACTTATGACTTTATATAACTTGGTAGTACATGACCCGAGATAGAAGGTTTTGGAAAGGAAAGACAATAGATTCATAAATTTTTATTTTCTTTATAAAATTTAAGGAATGCAATTAATTCACACTTGCAAAGGTTTGAACAGTTATAAATACATATGAAGAAAATCATAGTGATGGAAGTTGAAGCATATCCTTGGCAACAACCTCACTGTATTTAATGTTTCTTGGCACTTATGTATCTAAATTTGGTATATGATATATTACATATTATATCTACTTCTCAAAAACCCCAAAATACTAAAAAATGTAGGATGAAGTCCATATGTCAACCACTGAAAAATATTGGTTGTTGGAAACTCTGGCATATTTTATTAATAACTAAACTCAGAATTCTCTTGTTACCACGTTGTTTCTGGAGACATTGGGGATACTTTTTTCATCAGATACAAAGCAAACTTTTTCAAGGTTTTCCCACAGTATTAAGTGATGCTTCAAATCCTCCTGCTTTCTTTGGTACAATTTCCTGTTCATTTAATACTTCTCTTCATCTGCTTGTCTTCACAAGACACTGCTCCACTTTTCTTCCTTAGACTTACTATCTACAAATATTTAGAATTTAGAGTAAAGATTTGTCGTGTTCTTGGATATACCATTTTACTTTTGATCTACTACAGAAGCGAATTATATTTATTTTAACAAGATACTGCTTTTATGTACTGCATAGTGTATGCATTATGAATTTTTAAAAAAGATTTCAGCCTTTTTTCCTTCCATCGGATTTGGAATGTGGGGGGGGGGCAAAAATGTGAAAGCAGTAATGTTTTCAAGGCAATTGGCCTACATCCTTATTTGTAAAATAAGAAACACGCATTTTCCAAATTTGAATGAATTATTCTTTCTCAGATCTGTTGTGACAGACTAATTCTTTAGTTATAGAGATGTACCCCGCCCCACTCCTGAACACACTTCTTTACCCTCCTCCTACCAAGTTCTTTGAAAGTGATCCCACGGGCCAGGTCTAGAGCATCGCTGCATCCATAGCAACCAGACTCCAGCTTCTATGGTCACCATGGAGCCGGCTCTACGGGGTCGGTGGTCGCTATGGTAACTGGAGGCGGACCGCAGGGTCCCGGCAGGCTGGGCGCATGCGCGCGGAGTCGGCGAGCAGCGCCGCGCGCCGCGGGCCCCTCAGCTCCCCTCGACATGGCGCTGAGGCGGCGGCCGCGACTCCTTCTCTGGGCCGGGTTGTCTGACTTTTTCCTGCTGTTGCTTTTCAGGGGTGAGTTTGCGCGTTTCTGCCGCTGGGAGGATGTGGTCAGGGGGCGATGGAAGCCAGCGGGCCGCAGCGGATGGGTCGGTCCCGGCGCCGTGGTGGTCCCCGCGCGGGGTCCTGGGTCGCGGGGCGGAGGGATGGCGCGAACCCGCCCGGGGTCGGGTCCCGCGGGGCCGAGGGAGGCCGGGGCGGCCGGGCGGGGCTGGGGACGACCCCGGCGGGAGGGCTGGGTTGGAGCCGTGGCCCCCCGCGGGCAGGGGGCTGGTCCGGGCCGAGGCGCAGTTCTCCGGGACCAGGGCTGGTTCGGGCCACGCCGGCTTCTGGAGGGAGCCCGCAGCGTCTGCCTGCGCTCGTGGGCTCGGGGACCCGCTGGAAGCTGAGCAGCGCGGCGCCCACGGCTGGACAGCGAGCTTCGTCGCGAAGTACCAGCGAGGCAGAACTCCCAGGCCTGTCCTGCTGCTTGGTCCCAGTCTCTGGTGTTTTGTTTAGTTGTCTTTAGCCGCCAACAAAGAAACTGATTTGGGCAAATCCATCTATCCTTTCGCAGAGCTAAACCCCACTGATACTGTCTTTTTTTTTTTTTTTTTTTAAATCCAGTCTGGTCCAGGAGATGGTTACCCTGAAATAGCGTCTGGACAGTTTCGATCAGGACGCTTTGATAAACTTTTAAGGGGGTTTATTTTCTTTACCGCTGTTTGCTATTCTCTTGAGATCCGTGTTTCATTGGTCTGTTGAACCGAATCACTAATAGCTTTCATTTAGTGAGTATACTTCCCCCACACCCCAGCCCCTCACGGTACACTGAAGCTGTTATTTCATTTAGTCTTTAGAACAATTGTGTGGGATGGGTTTTATTAACCTATTTGCAGAGCCTAATTGAGTCTGTTTCCCAAGGCTGCCTTCAGAGTTAGTAATGCCAAACTCTTGCTTACCGAAAGTACCACCAATACTTCTTGCCCAGTGGCCAGCCGCTGTAACCAAACCGTCAAACCTTAATGTTTCCAGAAAATACAAATTAAAACACGAAGGGACTGTTGGGAGTGGGTGTGGGCAGACTTAAGAAAACAAAGAATTCTTGTGTTTGATGCTCATTTTGGTAGAATGCTCAGGATGATGGTAGTAAAAAGTGAGGGTCTGGAAACAGCTCTGTGAGAAATAAGTCTAGCCATGTAGTGGGTGCCTGTATACTTTGAAAGTTATTTCCATAATCCAATGAAGTTGGGAGATAAAAGTGACCAAAAGCTAACCAGGGAACAAGGGTGTCAGGAATGTCCAGCTCCCACTGTGTTGGTCCCAGGGACACTGTCCTATTCATTGCCTGGAACAACTCCCTATTGTTGAAAAGGTTTGTTCACATGAAAGTTTGCAATTCTTATTGCAGAAACATTTAGTAGTTTCCTTCAGGAATGAGTTTCAGCGGGATAGTTTGTTAATAAAACCAGAAAATGCCAAGAGCATCATATACCCTTAACTTCCTAAAAAGCTAGTTTTGTGGTTTTTAAAAATATATATTAAAGGCTGGGATTTACCTGCAGACCATAGGAGGAATCAAATTTTGTAAACCAGGACTGATGACAAGGAATACCTTTGAAGGGATGTAGCTATCTTTTGTTTTAGTAGAGGCTTTATATTCCATTATTTTTTATATTATTTAAGCAAACCCTAAAACGATTTTTCACAGGTCTTGACAACTGGGTCTTTTTATTCATTAGAATTATTCTATCTTTATTTTTGTGTTACTGGGGATTGAATTTAGGGGCATTCTACCTCTGAGATACACCCTAAGTCCTATTTTTTTCTTCTTTATTTGAAAAAGGGTCTCACTGAGTTGCGGAGGGCCTCACTAAATAGCTGAGGCTGGCAATGAAACCGCAATCTTCCTGTCTCAGCCTTTCAAGTACTGGGATTAAAAGCATGTGCCACCACACCCAGCTATAAGATTATTTTTATCAGTTGCTATTTACTATAGTGTTTTCATTTTAAAAATGTTCCTGACATAATAGCAAACATTTTTAATAGGCTCTGTTATAAAAAGTTAATGTGAATTAATTCACTTACTCTTGATAACTCTTAAGTTTGTAACTATTATTTTGCCCATTCTGTGAATACAGGAATAGAAGTATGAAGAGCCAAACTAACTTGCCCTGGGTGATAGCCCTTGCATTTTAAGTTTGGAGACTCCCCATTTGTGTCAGTCCAGTTTTTGATTACTTGTATTATTCCACTTGACAGTGGAATTTTTATTATGGATCAGTGTAACCAAATTATCAAGTTTTCAAAGCTATGTCATTTGTGTATAAAATATCCCTTTGTTGTGTTGATGACAGGTACTATTCAACTTTACAAATATTATGCCACATGTCTCTTTTGATTGATTATGTGGTAATTATTGATAGGTTTCCCAGTCTTTTTATGTCCCAGAGAGAAGTGTTTCATTTAGAATTAAAACAACAGTTTGCATTTTGAGATAAGACAGTTTGTTTACTGAAATGTAACAAAATCTGAAAAATCAAAATTTCCAGGACATTTTTGAGAAAATGCTCTAATTCTTCCATTTGCATTGGTTTGGGCTTCTGAAACATTGTTTTAGAATAGCTTGTCCTTTTGTGTCGTTTTAACTCCTTTTAATTATCTGGCAGATATAATCATTGTCAGACTTGTATGTGATTTAAGAAAAACAAAGAACACCTGTCCTGAAAGTATGCAGTGCTTCAAATCAGCTGCTCATTCCCAAATGACTTGTTGATGGGCATTTGCTCTTGAGTGCTGCAGCCTGGGAAGACTGAATGGATAGCTGCTAGAGATACTTAACCATACCTAATTGAAGTATTACACCCAGGCAGAATTATCAGCCACATACACCATAAGCTCTATGGGTCTTGCTTTTAAGGCAGCCCGATAAGGGTAGGTTAAAATCAATTCTTTTGAAAGAAACTAGACTTTTATCAGACATACTTGTTGAGGTGGTCACATAATGTAACAGAAGAAGCTATGGATTTAAGGTACATTCAACTAGCAGCTGTTAGAGATGCCATATTAGCAAATTCCTTCTCCATACATTCTTTGAATTTTTTGGAAGCACAAGTGGGACAAAGAAGAGAAAATATGTGTGAATGAAGTTAGGATATCTAGAGTCTGCTGAAAGATACCTTAGTTGTGAAGTTGGATTGTCTTTTAAGATGGGTTTAAAATCAGGTAGTATGAATGTGATGGTGTTGAGGGTTGAATGCAAATTTAAATCTTTATGTGCACTCTTTGGATTCTAGCAATATATGCAAATATCTTCACTGGAGTAAGAGATTATGAAAAGAAAGTTTGGGTAAGCACATTCTTTTACACTCACTTTAGCAAGAACAGTATCCTCTGTGGTACTCTATATGGAGAGCTAAAGCCTTAATTTTCTGCCTCTTTGCTACTCTTCATCTCACACAAAAAGCTTCCTGAGAATTAGCCCTTGTTTTTTTTTTTTTGTTTTGATTTGTTTTTTTGTTTTTTTGTGGGACTGGGGATTGAACCCAGGGGCATTCTACCTCCGAGCGACAGCCCTAGCCCCATTTTTTATTCTCTGTTTTGAAAAAGGGTCTCACTAAGTTGTAGAGGGCCTCACTAAGTAGCTGAGGCTGTCCTCAAATCTGCGATCCTCCTGTCTCACCCTCCCAAATGCTGGGATTACAAGCATGTGCCACCTCGCTTGGCTGACCTTGTTTTTGATGTTCCTAGAATGCTGTAGGGGTTTTCTTTTTGTATTGGTTTGTTTTCTTTGTATGTGTTATATGTTGTATCTTATATTTCCCATGAGTAGTTCATATGTATAGCAAGAATTGGAGTGCTATTTGTGTAGAAAAATCAAACTATTTAGAACAATTAAGACCATATGAACCTCTTCCTTATATGGTCTTTTATTTACTGAGTACCCAAGGCTTCTGTGGTTTAGCCTTCTTCCCCACAAATTATTGCTAAAATCATTTTCTACACATCCATGCTGTCTATTGTGCCTGACAACCTCAGCTCACAGTGATCCTTCTTACCTCAAATAAACATATATCTTATTCTGTAGCTCAGTACAACAGACATTTTTTAAAAAAATATCTTCATGCACTGTTCGCCATGCTAGAGGTGCAAAATGAATAAAGCACCCAGTCCTTGAAGAGCCAAGGTGACTGCTTACTGAATTACATTGGGCTTTAGTTGTTGGGTGTGAGTGCATTGTATCTTCTCAATAATATTAAAAAGTTTTTTGTATCTTTCCAGAGCTGACCCTAGTAAATACTGTTTGTCTCTGTCACTTGAAAGTTAGTTAATGGTTCTTAAACATTCTCTAGTGTCTAGGCTTTTTTTTTGGTTGGTGGGGGGGACTGGAATTGAGCCCAGGAACATTCTACTTCTTTCTAACTTCTGTACCCAGCCTTTTTAAAAAAACAGGGTCTTACTAAGTTGCTGAAACTGTCCCTGTACCTGTGATACACCTGTCTCAGCTTCCCAGGTACTGGAATTATGGATATATGCCATCATGCCTGGCTGTCTAGGCATTTTTTTTTATGTATTTTACCTATGGCCTCAGGAACTTTTGGAACATCTCAGTTTTTACTACAGTAGTTGTGGAAGAGTAGTCATTTTTCGACTTAATTTCAAAATCTTTCTGCCATCTACTCTCTGTAGTTACAAGGTTAAGAAAAACAAAGAAATACCTATCATATAATTTAAGTGACACAACTGCAGGTCCTACTAGTTATATGGTAAGTTTACCATTACATAAAATATCACAGAAAAGCCTAGAAGAAAATGTTATTAGATTCTGAGTGATAGGTATTAAGACTATTTTCTGTTTTTATTTTTTCTTTTTGGTCTGATTCTATTATACTTTTGTCTGTTTCTCAAGTTTTTTTAAAAAAATGTGAGGATGTTTAGCCAGGCATGGTGGCGCACGCTTGTAATCCCTGCACTTTGGGAGGCTGAGACCGGAGGATCGTGCAGGTTCAAAGCCAGCCTCAGCTATTAGTGAGGCTTTCAGCAACTTAGTGAGACCCTGTTTCCAAATAAAATATAAAATAGGTCTGGGAGAATAGCCCGGAGGTAGAAAGCCTCTGGGTTCTACCCCCAGTACCACACCAAAAAAAGAAAAAAAAAAAAGTGAGGATGTTTATTGTATATGGAAAATTTGCATTTTGGTTTCTAATAGATACAGTAGTGGAATTTTAAATTTGGCACTAGTAATGGGAAAGCTTAATTTGTTTAGTTTAGTGTGATAGCATGTGGATTGTGCCTTTTTTAAGCTCCTAAATGTCAGCCACATTGGATGAAGGCCTGACTTGAAGTTCAATTGTTGGATCATGTTTTCTTTTTATTCTTTTAAGAGATTAGTTTTTGGCTTTTGGATGGCAGAGCCAAATGTGGGATCCTCAACAAATGGTTAACTGGAAGACTGAAAGCTGCTGAGAATACGTGCCTCCCACGTTATGAACAAACATAACCCGAGTAATTGCTTTGGTTCCTTCTTCAGAGTTTTTCAATGGTTACTGAGCACTTTCTCTGTGCCAGCCAGGCAACACCTGGAAGATCTTTGTTTTCTTCCTCTTTGGAGATAAGAATACAAATCAAATTGACTTATATTGAAAGTCATCTCTAAAAGGTGTTTCCTGAAGGGAGCTCTTAGCTCATGTACCCCAGTGGTTTCTTCCTGCCCACCATAGACTTCTTATTGGATGTCTTTCTCCAAGGAGAGTATTTCATGTTTTTAGAATGAAGTGCAGCTGTCTGGAGGCTTATAGAATTAGAGAGAGTGCAGCAAATCCTGACAGCTGCCTTTTGCCTTTTTTTGGGGTGGGTGGGTAGGGGCTATCTTTTCCTACAAAGCATCATTATCAGAGTTCTGAAACTTGTTTTTTTTTTTTTTTTTTTTGGTATCAGGGATTGGGATTGAACCCACAAGTATTCTTCCTCTGAGTTACACCTCCAGTCCTATTTTATTTTTTATTTTGAAACAAGGTCTCACTAAGTTACTGAGACCTTGCTGAATTGCAGAGGCTGTCCTCAAACCTGCAATCCTGTCTCAACCTCCCACCTTCTGGGATTACAGCCGTGTGCTGCCACAGTGGGCCAGAGTTCTGAAATTCCTAATAAGCCAATCCATACTTACCTCCCTGGCAGTGGGTAAAACAGGAATTTAAGATAATAATTCCCTCAACCAACCAAAAGGAACATAAAATTTAGTAGTTAATCAACTAAGCAACATTTGGATAAATATTTTATATTTTTAGAAGTGGGACTACTTATCTTCTCACTGAATTTCAAGAAGGAGCTGGTCTTCTAAGGATAATTTTAATGTTTTACAGAAGCACAGATTTGTGGACATGGAGGCGTTGAGAGCCAGAAAAGTGGAGAAAATAATATGAGTTAAGATATGGACTTGGGAATTCATATATTGTATTTGGGAACAGTGATTTATTATGATAAATAAGAACAGCTACAATTTATTGAAGCCATGTGCCATGTGCTGATTGTTTTACCTGGTATCTTGGTGAGCTCATGCTACTTAGCTCATGGTAATAGAACACCACAATATGAGTGCCTTAAACAACAGATGCTGTTTCTCATAGTTCTGGAGGCTGGGATGTCAAATATCAAGATGCTAGTAGATGTAGTTCCTGGTGAGGGCAACCAGTAAGTTGTCTTGTTTGCAGACAGCTGCGTTATCTTCACTTTGTGAAGGGAGAGAGATCTCTGAGAACTTTTCTTATAAGGGTCACAGACTTTATAATGGTGGCCCCACCCTAATAACCTCAACTAAACCTAATTATCTTCCAAAGGCTTCACCTCCTAATAACATCACATTGGGGGTAGGATTTCAGCAGGACTTTTGGGGTACACGATTTAATCCATAGCATCTGTGCTATCTTAATTGGTTTCAGCAATCAGTTTTAGAGGCTGCATTTTGCAGATGTGAAACCTGAGATTTGGGCAGGCTAATTACGTGGCCCAAGATCACACCCAGTACATAGAGAAGCCACATCGTCCATTTCAGAGAACATTGCTCGTAACTAGATTGTTGTGAAGCACTTTAAGTAACAGGGTAAGAAAGTTGTACGTTATTGTATACAAGCTAGAAATTCATTTGTCAGTGTGAAGCAGGGAAGTTAAATGGTCAAAATGAAGTGAAAAGGTCAGTTAGGAAATTGTTAGGGTAGTTCCAAGTAATATTTTTTAATGTAGGCCTTTTGCCGGGCGTGGTGGCGCACGCTTGTAATCCTCGCACTTGGGAGGCAGAGACAGGAGGATCATGCAGGTTCGAAGCCAGCCTTGCTGGCTTAAGAGACCCTGTTTCCAAATAAAATATAAAATAGGTCTGGGAGTGTAGCCTGGAGGTAGAAGGGTTCCATCCCCAGTACCACCAAAAAAATAAAATAAAATAATGTAGGCCTCTTGATAGACCATTTTCTGTTTATATAGTAGTCTCCAGTTTAGTCATGGGAAATATGTTCCAGGACACCCAGTGGATTACTGAAACTGTAGTTAATACTGAACTTTTTATATATTATGTTTGAAACTGTAGTTAATACTGAACTTTTTATATATTATGTTTTTTCTCCCCTGAATATACATACACACATTTAATACCTTTTCCATCTTAACTAAGCACTTAAATGCACTGTGGCTGAAACTTTTGCAGTTTGAGGTAAAACAAAGCTAGTATGCATTTCTTAGTCTTTACAATGTCACGGTTAGAAGATTCATTCTTACTATAAATCTCAAATGATTTTTTTTTCCTTATTAAGTGTAGAACTTTGTCCTTTTCACCTAAAGGTAATACTTTCTGGCTTCTCTCTGGTAGATTTGAAATGCCAGCTTCATTGCTTTTGTACTACTGTAGGGCCATAACTAAGTGAAATAAGGATTATCTGAACATAAACAATGAGATACTGTGACGGAGGATCTGGTAACTGTGATGCCTTCTAAGTGACTTAGGGGTTGTAGCTTATATGACATAGATATGCCAGACAAAGGGATGATTCATTCCTAAGCAGGACTTAGCTGAAAAGCATTGAGATTTCATCTTGCCATTAAGAATGATATGTAATTTCAAACTTATAAATTGTTTATTTCTGGAATTTTTTATTTACTATTTCAACCCTCCTCCCACTCCCTTCTGGCCCCTCTCTCTCATGCTGGGGAACAAACTCAGGTCCTAGAGCATGGTAGGCAAATATCTACCTCTGATCTATATCCCCAGCCCCTCTGTTTTGGATATTTTAGACTGCAGTTAACCTTAGGTAACTAAAACTGCAGATAAAGAGAGGACTACTGAATCTGAAAATATGCTTGTTTTAATTGTGCTTTTGAAATATATATTTACTGGATATATAATTTTAGATTGACAGTCACTTTGCCATAGAACTTGGACTATTTATGCCTTCTGGTTTCTGTTACGACCATTGTAGAGTCTGTAGCCAGTCATATCTTCAGACTTTCCTAGGTTGCCTGTCCTGCTGTTTCTCTCCAACTTTAAAGATCCCTTTTTTATAGTTGGATTCTGAAATGTTACTGCAGTGTGTCTAAGGCGAATTTCTTTTTGTTATCCTATTTGTGTTGTACGTAGTGTATCTGTGAATGTATTTCTTTCTTGTGAATTCTCAGGTATTATCTATTCAAATATTGCCTAGCTTCAGTTTCTTATTTATTCTCCTCTGGGACTGTCATTAAACATACTTAGTTACTTTGTCCTCCAAGACTGTTTATCTTTCTGTCATAATTGTATGTTCTTGCTCTTTGTGCTGTTTGGGGTTCTTCATTCATCTTTGTCTTATGGCTATTTCTGCTTCTGAGTATATTGAATCTATTACTTAAGCAATGCATAGAGGTTTTTTTCCTCTACTGATTATATTGATACTTTCTAAAATTTTACTTGATACTTTTTGCCTTTTTTTTTGTTTGCTTAGTTTTTTTATTCCTTAAAAATTTTAAACATTTTGTACGTAGCTATTTTAAATTCCATTTCTGATATTTCAAATCTGTGAAGTCTTAGGCATCTAAATCTATTATTGGTTGTTTCCCACAACTCTTACATATGGTGATTTGTTTGCTTATAATCTGATATGTGGTTTATTTTAGTCTGTGAAAACTAGGCCTAACCCAAGGATGCTTTTTTTTAGAGAGCATATGCTTCCAACAAGTGCTGGGTTGCCGTGCTCTGTGAAGACTATGGTCTCTTCAGTCTCTCTGGCATAATTTAAAAATGTCAGGCTCTGCTTCCCTATCTTTCTTCTGATCTGTGGGTCCAGTCTCCACATTGAAGTGTTTAAATGAGCATTTTTCCCTGAGGGAATCTTTCCCCCACCCCCTTACTGCTTTCTGGTTCAGGCCACAGCTATTTTGGTTTGTTCTGTTAAGATTGTTTTACTTCCTGTAAGCCAAGAGATGCAATAAAAGCCTGGTGTGTGCATGTGCGTGTGTGTATGTGTATGTGTATGTATATATGGGAGATGTAAGCCTATAATCCCATCTATTTGGGAGGCCGAGACTGGAGAATTGCAAGGTCAAGACCAGCCTTGGCAATTTAGTAAGACTCTATCCCAAAATAAAAAAATAAAAATAAAAAAGGCTACAGATGTATCTCATTGATAAGAGCCTTTACTACCTGGGCAGGAGAAGCCATATTTTATGCACGCTCTAGTTGTTATAGTTCGAAAGCACCTTATAGTATCCACCCCATTATACTTCTGGAAACAGGAATCTCAGTTTAATCTGTTTTACCTTTTTATAAGAGCCATATACCCTTCTTTACCTGTTTACATTATGAAGGTAATGTTTTTGTTTTTCAAGAATAAAGTAAAATTAAAATATTTGATATTTTTTAAAGTAAACACCCCTAGGAGGTTCTGATATTCCCAGAGAGAGAATTGGTTGTTATGACTTTGGCAGAGAATCAGCATTTTAAGGATGGGGCTTTGTTATTTCAAAGATATACCCAATCCTGCAATCATAATCTCTTTGTCCTTGGATCAGTTTGACTGAGAAGCAACCATCCATCTCTTGAGATACAGGAACCTAAAATTTGGAGAATTATAGCTGTCCGTGTGAGACGGCCACCCAAAATGGCAGCTGCTCTGCTGTAGCAGCTGTAGGTTAAGACATTTAAAAGTGAAATGCAGGGGTAACCTTGAGCTTTCAGTGGAGAGCTGAGATTCCAGTTTTTATAGGATGAAATGCTGGCTTACTGAAAGATTCAGTCTTGTGTATTGTGAGGACAAAAACTGCCCACTGCAAGGCTTCATTGTTTGCAGGCTTTAGATACTTTTCTGGGTGAAGGGAGGAGCACAGCATCGTGGGTGTTAGGTATGCTGGATTCACTTCCCAGCTTTGCATGTGATTCATATTTGGGACCTTGGGGAAATAATATTGACTTTAGTACAAATCATTTGAAAGTAATTTAAACTCCACCTCTTTGCCACCAAAAACATGCACATTCCTTTTTTTTTTGTTATTAGACAACCCACCTGATCTGTGTGCGTTTTAGATCCAAAGAAGTAATTTTATAAGCATATAAGAAAATTTTTAACTGATTAAATTGGTTCATATTTGTTCATTACAATTGTATTTGAGGATTTTGAAAACCTGCTTAATAGAAAGCTCTTCCTGTTCTTAGATGTATTTCAGGTCCAGGTGTAGTGGGTTCAAAGCCCCCTTCTACTCTGAGAAGTTGGCAAAGTTTACATTTTACAGCCTCAGTGGTTTTATTTTATTTTTTATATTACCTCTACAGTCTTAGGCACTCTTATCTAGTGCTTCAAGAGTTTCTGTGTATATTTATCATGAAGAAAAAATGGATAGCTAATAGGTCAGGTTGGCATTCTTAGATCTGATTTTTTTAGCATCAGGTATGAAAATGTCACTCAGACTATATTTGGTCTAGATTTTAAATCCACTAATAATAAAGAATGAAACTGGAACCTTACCTGTGAGTTTCTAGAGCAGTTGCTCAGAAAGAACAACTATGTCCATGTCTTTTATGGAGAAACATGCGCTTGTGTTTGGACACTTCATAAGAAAAGATGAAAGCTATGGTTCCTTCCTCCAAAAGTACGTTTTTGCACATATGCAAAAAGTTTTCATATACTCTTTTGGGATTTATAACCCCCAGGAGACCATTTGTGCATATCAGGTTGAGAAGCTATACTGGGCCCAAGAATCCTTTGAAGGACACACATTCTTTGGACATCTTCTGAAACAAATGCTAGCCACATGTAGAGTTTGGGAGTGGTATACAAAAATAGGAGTTTATTATTCTGTTATTTCTTCTTTCCATTAATTTTGTTGAAGCCAGACTTTTCCATTAGACCATTTTGTAAATGTTGTCAGATAGTGTCAAACATCTTGTCCTAGTCTTTGTACATTTTCAGTTTAAATTACTCTGTAGCGTACCGCATTGAGACTTAGACTTAAGTTGAAAACAAACAGGGTGTTGCTAAATTGTCAGGAATCTCCCTAAATTGCTGAGGCTGGCCCCACACCTAAGATCCTCTGTCTCAGCCTCCCTAGTATTAGGATTATAGGTGTGTGCCACTTCATGTGGCTTGCCTCTGGTTCATTTATAACAGATCTCTCTGATTCTTTTTTCTACCACTCTTTCTCTAACTTAGGCACTACTACTGAGAAGATGTCTCAACATTGAATGAGGAATGTGGACCTCATTGAAGCCAGAACAAATATTTTCTCCTATTATTACCCTGTGGCTAGTATCCCACATACTGTTTGCAAATTACAGCAAAACATTCCTCAGAATGAGTTCAGAGTCAGGTAACTTTCTTGAGGAGGAGTATGTTTTGTGTTTTGTCTTTCTTTAAACTCACAGGTTTTACTTTCTGTGCTTTTCTTGTCAAGTACATTTCCGACGTGCAAAGTAAATAAAATCTGTTAAAATCTTGGTTACTTCTCTTATGTGTGAGCATCACCTTTTAGCTCACACCTTTTTAAAGTTCTTCTAATGAAACCTCGAGGAAGAAAATTAGCTGGAGTATAGAGTCCAATTTTTTTTTTTTTTTTTTTAGGGGGGAGAATCTGGGGATTGAACTCAAGGACATTCTACCTTTGAGCTATACTCCCAACCCTATTTTTTATTTTGGAGCAGAATCTCACTATGTTGCTGAGAGCCTCATCAAGATACTGAGGCTGTCCAAAAACCTGCAATCCTCCTGTCTTATCCTCCCAAGTACTGGGATTACAGGTGTCTGCCACCAGGCCAAGCTCCTGGATTTGGTTTTCTGTATTATAGAGATGGGGCCTTTCCTTGAATGCCCATGTCCATTCTTCCCAAGGACGTGCTGGAGAGATGGACTTGGATTCTAGAGAAATAAAAAAAAATTTTTTTTTACAAGATTATGGCTGTGTGAAAAGGAGAAAATTGATCATAAGACTATTGTGATTTATTTTCTGTTGAGGCATCACAAGATTCATTGCAGGCTCTTGGGCTCTGTAGCGTCATTTCTTCTCTGTCTTGTCTGAATAACCATGTGCATTGCCACTTCTCTTTTTTGTTGTTGTTACTTGTCTGAATAACCTTGTGCATTGCCACTTTCCTTCTTTTGTTACTGTGGCTCCTCTTGTAAGGCATCTGTTCATCTCCAGTTCTTTCCCCAATATTCAGTTTCCTGGACTTCTGTGTAAAGCCCTTTTATAGGCCTATACACAGAAGCAATCGCTTCCTCTTCTGAATTCCTGTTTATTAGGAAGGAGCTTAATCTAGACCTAGGTTTGAATCTCAGCTCTGGTTTAGACTCTTGAAAGTGACTTCCTTATTGGTAAAAGAGGAGTAATAATGTATACTTTGTAGGGTTGTTTTGTAAAGCACAATTACATAAAGTGTCTACCAGAGTTTCTAAATAAATAGTAACACAAATTAACAGTAATAAATAGAATAAAACTAAATGATTCATATGAAGTACTTAGCAGGATGCCTGGTATAATAGTGAACTTTCAGTGTTTTGTTTTTCATCAGTACTGGTAGAGATTTACTACTACTCTTGTTGCTGCTGCTACATTAGACCTGTTACTACTATGATATAATTTACTTGATTCTGAATTATTCAGAGGCAGATTTAAAGTGAAGCTCATCAAACAGGCTTAGGGCCTCTCACTTGTAGAGGAACCCTTATAAAGCCCTGGATATCACTCTAGTAGTGTGTCCTCACATTTGCAAGATACTTTAGCTATGATCCCTCAAGGCTTCTTTTCTTCTACCCTGCCTTTCCTTCTGTAGTACTTCTCTTTGTGTTGAGTAGCGTTGGAAGGGCCACAGCCCAGAAAAGGGGAGGTCTGGGAGCACATATAGTTTGGGTTAGTAGGATTGCTTTATGTGGTTCATAGCATTCCTATGTGTAGTTGTTACTACTGGTTGTCTCAGTATTGGAATGGCTTCTAGGAATATTCTGATGTTGAATCACCTAGTATTGTGACATGAAGTCACAGGGCTCACTATTTGGCCATTCTATAATGTCATAGTTGAAAAACTAGTAAGGAGCTTCCTTGTGTCAAATAGTATTTCAGATTAGTTAATCTGAATGAAAACTTGAAATGCCAAATCTTAAAATGTGAAACTTTATTATTATTATTATTATTATTATTATTATTATTATTATTATTTTTTGCAGTACTGGAGATGGAACCCAGGGGCATTCTACCTCAAAATTACAACCCCAGCCCTAGTTTTTATTCTTTATTTTGAAACAGGGTCTCACTAAGTTGTAGAGGGCCTCACCAAGTAGCTGAGGCTGTCTGCAAACCACAATCCTCCTGTCTCAGCCTCCCAAATGCTGGGATTACAAGTGTGTGCCGCCATGCCCAGCACAATGTGAAACTTTGTATTTATTTATTTATTTATTTATTTATTTATTTATTTATTTATTTATTGGTAGTACTGGGGTTCCTGGAAACCCTCCTACCTCTGGGCTACACTCCCAAACCTATATTTTATATTTTTATTTGGAAACAGTGTCTCTTAAGCTAGCGAGGCTGGCCTCGAATCAGCAAGATCCTCCTGTCTCTGCCTCCCAAGCGCAGGGATTATGAGCGTGTGCCACCATGCCTGGCAAAGTTTAGATAGAGGTTTTTTAAGTTTAACAGCAGTCCTTATAACTGTGTGATTTTTAATAACAATGGTGCATGGTGGCACATGCTTGAAATCTCAATACTTGGAAGGCTGAGACAGGAGGATTGCAGGCTTGCGATTCTCAGTAGGTTGCAGCCCCAACAATTTAGACCCTGTTTCAAAATAAAAAATAAAATAGGGCTGGGAGTATAGCTTAAGGGTAGAACACCCCTGGGTTCTGTCCCCAGCAACAAAGAAAAAAAAAAGGAAGAAAAGAATTTTGCATTGTCCATGATATTACCAATAAAGAATCATGAAATAGGAACTCTCCTAAACTATTAATAAATATTAAATTGATATCACATTGATTTAACTTAATAATTAATATTAATTATTGATTGGTCATACTTAGAAGGTCTTGATTCTCTTATTTCACAGTATTACCAAATCATAGAAATATGTTGAGGGATCAAAGATCCTGAAACATGTGGAAAAGATTATAGAATACCAAGGAATACAAAAACACTATGATTTTTCTAGATTTTGGGTTATTTGTATAGCTGACTTTTTTGTTTGTTTGTTTGTTTGTTTGTTTGTTTTGCAGTACTGGGGATTGAATCCAGAGTCATTTTACCTCTGAGCTATACTCCCAGCCCTATTTTTTATTTATAGTTTTTGCAGTACTGGGGATGGATGGAACGTAGGGATATTCTACCTCCGAGCTACACCCCCAGCCTATTTTTTATTCTATACTTTGAAACAGGGTCTCACTGAGTTGCAAAAGGCCTCACTAAGTGGCTGGGGCTGGCCATAAACTCTGGATCTTTCTGTCTCAGCCTCTCAAGTACTGGGAATACAAGCGTGTGCCACCATGTCCAGTCTGTAGCCAACTTTTAAAATTTGTAATTTTCTGTGATTCCTGTTTCTTCTCTCTCTCTCTCTCTCTCTCTCTCCTCTCTCCTCCTCCTCCTCCTCTTGTTGTTGCTGTGAATTAAATCCAGAAGCATTCTACCTGTGAACCACATTCCCAGTTCTATTTATTTATTTATTTATTTATTTATTTATTTATTTATTTGGTGGTACTGGGGTTTCTGGAAGCCCTTCTACCTCCGGGCTACACTCCCAGACCTATTTTTACATTTTCATTTGTAAACAGGGTCTCCTAAGCCAGCGCGCGCGGCTGGCTTCGCACCTGCGCGATCCTCCTGTCTCCGCCTCCCCAGCGCGGGGATGACAAGCGTGCGCCACCACGCCCGGCTCTTTTTTATTTTTTATTTTGAAATAAGGTCTTGCTGAGTTGCTGAGGATCTCTCTAAGTTGCTGAGTCAGGTCTCAAACCTGTGATCCTCCTCTCTCAGCCTCCAAAGTCTACGCATGCGCAACTGCACCTAACTACTTGTTCTTAATATTCACTTTGTACTTAATTTTTTATTCAAAAATTTATATTTGTTAGTGTAAATTAGATATGCCTCAGGCTCCATTCTGACTATACTAGAGTCATCTTTAAATTTTATCCTTTGGTGTTATATTGATCAACTAATTTAAATCTTTAATGGCAATATATTTTTCCTGTGTATGTATCTTGACTCTTTAAACAGTTTGTAACTTGGGGACTAAAACTTTGCCTACTGTATAGCCTTGCATAATGTTTGAAACATAATAAGCATGCAGATGTTTATTGATGAGAGAACAGTGTAGCATAAGGTGAGTTTCTCTTTTTTAGTTTTGAAGGGGCAGGTGCTTTACTGCCTCTTTTGAGTGGGCCAGCAAGTTTTTGTGTATATGTGGTGCTGGGGCTAAGGCCTTGTACATGCTAGGCAAGATCTATACCACTGAACTACATCCCCACCCCTGAGAAGTATTTATGTTTAAACAAATATCCTTAAAGATCGGAAGCCACAGACTACTTTTGTTTTTTAATCTTTTTTTTGGGGGGGGGTGGTACTGGGGGTGGAACCCAGAGGCTTTCTATTTCTAGGCTATACTCCCAGACCTACTTTATATTTTATTTGGAAACAGGGTCTCACTAATTGCTGAGAGCCTCACTAAGTAGCTGAAGCTGGCTTCGAACCTGTGCGATCCTCCTGTCTCAGCCTCCCAAGCACAAGGATTACAAGTGTGCGTCACCATACCTGGCTATGTTTCTTAATCTTTATATTAAAATAATTTGGAGTCAGAAGACCTAGGTTCCGCTTTAATCTCTGATACTTTATACTTTGGAGGTTATAGTTGTCTCCTAACATCTGAGTCCTGTTCTCTGAGCCTGTAGAGAGGAAATTATTCATGCTCACTGTATGAGATTGTTACAAGGACCAAATGAGATTGTGTGTGAAAGTGGCGTTGTAAATTATAAAATGTTATACAAATGTAAAAAATTATCATCTCTGCTTTGTTCTATTTACTCTGGGTCCTGAAGTTTCATTTGGTGATTCTGGTCTCCAAAATTTTTATTACAGTCCTTACTTAGAGGAACCTTCTCTTATAAAAGTTTTCCTTATGTCTTATTTTGATGAGATAGCAGGTTTTAAAATTTATTTTTTTTAATGTTGAAGAAACATTTTATCTAAAGTACAGATTGTTGTCTCAAGTTTTTCTAGAAAAAAAAAATCTAGTTTTAAGTTTCATGAGTAAAGAAGAAAAATTTCTCTTTCATATTCTTGGATTTAAAAAGTTCAGTGATTATTTGTAGAAAAGATTAAAACTCTTATGCCTGGGGAAAATTTTCATGCCTGAACTAGCAAATATTGAATAATAAGAGGTTTTAGTGGAAATTCCAGCATATTTTTAAGTAAAGGAACTGCCAGTATAAATGATTGAGTTTACATTAAAAACAAACATTTATTAAATAAATAACTATTAGGAATGGATGAGTTCAGGACAAGAAAATTCTGGGTGAATAGATAGGCCTTTATGTTCCATAGGCTGTTTCCATCTGAGAGTGTTTATATTGTCTTTCCCAAAACATTCTTAGTGAAATGAAATGACAGAAGTTTCACATCCTGAGATAATTGTGCCATGTCATATTAGAATGAAGGGCTTATTTTTCTTTTATATATTGGGAAATATTAGGAGAGAATATGAAAGAAAAAGAAAATACTCTGTAATTCAACACAGTACTTCTGTTTAACAAACAAAGATCCTTATTTTTTTTTCTTCAAAAAATGTTGAAACAGACTACATGCATGGGCATTGAATCAAAGCAGTATAGGCATTACATCCTGGCCTCATCCTTCTCTCTTGGGTTATGGTCATACTCATTTAAAAGTACTAGTTGAAATCATCAGAGTCTAGAAAAACTAATTATTGCTTAACAGCTAGAGGTACCCATTGGAAATCAAAATCTTGGACTCTGCTTTGTTATAGACCTAGCAAGATAAAACAGTACAATTTTTTTTCTTCTTATCATAACGATTGTTCAGGTTGGATTTTTATGCAAGAAGGAACTATCTGATAAGCCAAATCTAGTTAGTACCTAGGATGATGGTCAGGAGACCCAGTTTTTGCCATTGATTTACACTATGATCCTAGCAAGTCATTTAATCCTTTTGTGTTAAGTTTTCTATTCTGATACAAATACATGTCCCTTTCAACTTGTATACATATTAGGTTATACCGTTTTAGAGCTGAAAGATACTATAAGACAGGATTTCTCAACCTCAATACTGTTGTCATTTTAGGCTGGATAATCCTGTGTTATGGAGTATCGTCCTGTGCTCTGTAGAATGTTTAGCAGCATTCCTGTCCTGTACCTATCAGTAGCAGTGCCCCAGTTGTGACAAACAAAAGTGACATCAGACACTTCCAGATGCCCTGTTGGTGTCGTGTCTCAGCTGAGAACTACTACTGTGAGATATTATTCAACTAGAGACAGCTGAGGCCTAGGGAAGTCCAGTAGCCACCTTTGTACCTCATAAATATTAACTGGTGGAGCTGGGTCTGGAGTACACTGCATGTGTGTGTGTGTAGTTTTTTGTTTTTTGCTGATGTTGAACTCAAGGCCTTGCACCTATCAGGCAATAATTCAACTTTACTAATATACTCCCAGCCTGATTCTCCAGTTTTTACCTAAAATTAATACATCTTACCTCCATACTCTATACTTGAAATTTTTGACACCAACAAATATTGGCAATACTACACTGACAGTTGGTAATGCATCATTGTTAACTGTTAACTGTTTCATTTAACAATGATACATCACCTACTTGCTTCCACTTCTCTACCTACCAGATCTCCTCCTATTCATTCAAAAAAACTCATTTCCTCAGCCCTTAAATGTTTTCAGAATTCTTGAGTAACACTTATGAGGAATTGGAATGGATGGTTTGGGAAGTTTCCATTTGTTATCAGCCATACAGGTAAGTTCAAGTTGGATGTGATGTGTGGGATATTGACAATTAGTGCATTCCACTTGGATGAAGATATTAAAGAATATATCTCTGGGCCAGTTGTGGTGTTGTGCAGTCCTAGTACTTGAGAAGGCTGAGACAAGAGGATCACAAATATAAAGCCAGCCTCAGCAAGTTAGAGAGGATTTCAGCAACTTAGGGAGAACCTAGTTACAAATAAAAATTAAAATAGGGCAAGTGATGTAGCTCAGAGGTAGAATGCCCCTGAGTAATAGTGTGTCTCTGGAATCTAGTACCCATTTGCCCAGTAAAATCAGTGTGCAGCCTTAGGTTTATGAACTTTCTTGTTCTTCCATTCTTAATTCATATACTTCCCAGTTGCTGTTTTTTTTTTTTTTTTTTTTTTTTTGGTGGTGTTACTGGGTTTTCTGGAAGCCCTTCTACCTCCGGGCTACATTCCCAGACCTATTTTTATATTTTTATTTGGAAACAGGGTCTCCTAAGCCAGCGCGCGTGGCTGGCTTTGAACCTGTGCGATCCTCCTGTCTTTGCCTCCCAAGCACGGGGATTACAAGTGTGCGCCACCACGCCCAGCAGTTGCTGGTTTTTAATAAAGGCAAAATCTACATATACAGAATGTAATACTAAATTTTGTTTTATTGTTTAATTCCATATCTGATGTTTTATTATCATATCCTGTGTGTGTGTGTGTGTGTGTGTGTGTGTGTGTGTGTGTGTGTTTTACTGGATATGGAACCCAGGGGCCTTCTACTTCTGAGCTGCACCCCAGCCCAATTTTATTCTTTTTATTTTGAAATAGGGTTTCACTAAGTTGCAGAGGGCCTCACTAAGTTGTTGAGGCTGGTGAAGAACCTATGATCCTCCTGTTTCAGCCTCCCAAGTACTTGGATTACAAGTGTGCACCACCACACCCAGCTCCTGGATTTTTGATGTACTGAAATTCAGGAGTGGCATGGAAACATAAAGAGAAAGAATATATATATATATAACTAGATAAGTAAGAACAAGTTGAGAAAAATTAGTTTTCAGAAAAGAAAGACTGTCAGGCAGGAAACTTTACCTTAAGGAAAGGCTTTGCTCTAAAGTCAGGTTATATAGTCTGAACATCTGAATTCTGGAGAGCTTTCAAGCTCTTTGCTGAGAATGTCTCTAGATTTCAATGTGGTCTGGTTAGCAGAATTTTTTCTTTGATATCTGTGTAAAAAAACCATTTATCTTTGAAAATTCCCAACTACTGCAGTGTTGAAAACCTCAAGTGCTTTACTTTGAAGGTACTTAAAAAAAATCTATTGAAATCTTTGGATTTAGGTATAATTGGGTTGTTACATAATATGATTTGGAACATGTATGAATGTACATTATGAAAGAGCTTGAAGTCTCAGACTCTGGGATTTACAGACTAAGATAAAGTGTAGATTAAGGGTAATTAGACATTTAGAGTAATTATTTGTTGGGATTACATTGACTTGTTATTTTTCTGTTCCTCCTCTCATTAAGTATATCATAAACTATCTTATGCCAAATTACTGGCTAGCTAAGACTCTTACAGGTTTTATTTTCATTGGTCATCAGTATTCTTAGTGATGTTTTCCACTAGAAATGAGATGAAACTAACAGCAAGACACTGGATTCACCTAGTACTGAAAGGCAGTTAAAAGTGGTCATCTGAATTACAGCTTTGGTGGTCAGTGGAGTGGAGGGGGCAAAGAACATTTGTCACATACGACTTAGAGTAAACTAAGTGTGGGGTTAAGGGTGCATTGTACAGACAAATGTGTATAATGATAGAAACATTTTGTGAGGCAAAGGAAGAAGAGAATCACTCCCATATTGTAGTTGAGGACACTTTTTTTTAACTGTAAGAAAAATTTATGGACACTATAAATTTGGTAACTTTAAAAGTTTTTTTTACACACACACACACACACACACACACACACACACACACACACGCCGGGTATGGTGGTGCATGCTTGCAATCCCAGCACTTGGGAGGCTAAAACAGGAGGATTGTGCAGGTTCGAAGCCAGCCTCAGCTACTTAGTGAGGCTCTCAGCAACTTAGTGAGACCCTGTTTCCAAATAAAATATATTAAAAAAGGTCGGGGGTGTAGCCTGGAGGTAGATGGCCCCTGATTTCTATCCCCAGTACCACACACACACACACACACACACACACACACACACACACACAACCATATATATAATTAATCAAACTATCCTAGGGCAATGTTGCAACAACTTAATGTTTTATATATTTACTTCAAGTTATTTTCCTATGTATTTAAAAATAATAGAATTTATATACTAACATAATTAGTGTATGCTGCTTTTTTATTCCTTTGCTCAAAATTTTTTAGGGGCTGCCAACTGCTATTAGTCTAAAGCCCAAAGTTTTGAATTTCTTACTGTCTGATAGGTTTTCTCTCTTCCTAGGTGCCCTTTTTGGTCTCTAGCTTAGCTTCCTTGGCTTGATTTTATTTTGTCAGACATGCTCAATGATATTGCACATGCTACTCATTGTATGTGATATGTTCTTTGGCCTCCCCTTTTGTGTGTTTCTGGGGGGGGGCACTTGGGATTGAACCCAGGGGCATTTCTATTTCTGAGGGACATCCCCAGCCTTGTTTTACCTTTATTTTGAAACAAGGACTCCCTAGGTTGATGAGAATCTTGCTTTTTGCGGAGGTTGTCCTTGACTGCAGTCTTCCTGTCTCAGCCTTCCAAATACTAGGATTACAAGTATATGCCACCATGCCTGGCTCTATTACACATTTTATAGTACTTTTGAATTCATAGTTAATTAGGGTAGAATTGGATGTTGTTTATTATGTATGTATTACTAGTATATATATATATATATATATATATATATATATATATATATATATATATATTTTTTTTTTTTTTGCAGTGCCAGGAATGGAACCAAAGACCTTGAACATAGTAGCCAGGCAATGAATTATACCCAGCCCTAGAATACCTTTAGAATTCATGTTCTATGAAGTTAGAAATTACTTATTGTACCTCTTAGCCCCCAGTACAATACATGTATATGTTCAGTATTTGTTGAATACTGACCCTGTTTCAAAATAAAATAGGACTGGGGGTGTAGCTCAGGTAAAATGCCCCTGGGTTCAATCTCTAGTACCATATACACACACACTGAAAACAAAAAATAAATCCTAATCAATCATTTGAAAATGTAGCCAAGAGTCTGGGTTGTTAAGACATGGCTTATACACCATCAGTTTATGAAAGTGATGATCAACTATAGATGCAGTGAGTCCAAATTTTTATTAAAAATACCAAATGCACCAGGCATGGTGGTGCTCTTCTATAATCTCAGTACTTAGAAGGACGAGACAGGAGGATCACAGGGTTGCAACCAGACTCAGCAATTTAGCAAGACCCTCAGCAACTTAGTAAGGTCCTGTTTCCAAATAAAAAATAAAATAGGGCTAGAGGTGTATTTTGGAGATTGAATGCCCCTGGGTTTAAATTTCAGGAACGAACAAACGAACAAACAAATGTCTAGTGATGTGCACGCATATTAATATTTGAGGCACACTGGGTTAAGTTGTTTTATAATGTGTAGATGGGGTGGTTGCAAGTCCAGGAGACCTGAGTCTTGGTCTTAGACTTTATATACCCAGTTTATTGGCTTATTGCTCCTATTTCTTTCTTTTTTCTTTCTTTTTTATGATACTGGGGATTGAAGGCAGGGGCATTTTACCTCTGGGCTACACCCCCATCACTACTATTCTTTATTTTTAAACAGAGTCTCACTGTGTTGCCGAGGGCATCACCAGTAGCTGAGGCTGGCCGCAAACCTGGGATCCTCCTGTCTCAGTCTCCCAAGTACTGGGTTACAAGCATATATCACCATGTCTTTGTACAGCTCCTATTTCTGAAAAATAAAATTACCCAGTACTTTCTTGTCTCTTTATTTTTATTTAAGGCTCTCCTGGATCTATTCAGCACCTCCTTATCTCCTCCCATGGGGTTGTATCAACAACTTTGGGAATCCAAGACTTTGACCATGATGTTTAAGGTGTTAGATCTATTGAGTTTCTTCCTCACATAGTAAAAAAGTAGCCCCTATTTAGTATACATGGTCATGTAGCAAGTTAATTACATTACCATAACTCATTTCGATTTTTTGTTTTCATTTAATTTGCCTGATTTTGTATTTTACATTAGAACAAAACTTTCAAGCTAGTCATCTTGTGCCAATGGAAAAAATAAGTTTTTCATTTTGTATTTGTGTATGCAGAGACACTTAGAAGATATTCCAAAAGAGTATTTTTCCATTTAGATCTAGACTGTTCTGTTACAAAACCTAATTTTAGCAAGTAAGGAAATAAGGCTAGTTTGTTCTCTCTTCCTACTGAACATTTTGCCTGTCACGTTTGTTCAACAGACCCAATGCTGACAATTTTCTTACTTAAATTTAACTAAATTTTTAAAAGTAGATTTAACAGTAAATGAATCATCTTTTCTTTGCTGAGCTTAACTAGAACCATAAACATTGGCCCTTAGAAGATATTTACACAATGAACTGATATCAGTAGAGTTCTGAATTTAGCATAAATAGGAAAGGCCCTGCATTCTCTGGTCATGTTCTTGGTCTGTTACTTCTTCCTTAAAGGTCTGAGGATTGGTGAGGTACCTTTGTGTTTTTTTTTTTTTTAATTACTTTTATTTTATTTTTTTAATTATTTTTTTATTTTTTATTTTTATTTTTTTATTGGTGCACTGTATTCATACATCATAGTGGGATACAAACTTTTGTAGACATACATGCACACATCGCCCAGTCAGCCCCCACCCGATCCCCACCCCATTCTCTCCCCATCCCTCCTTCCCATGCTTGGCTTAGTGGTTGACATCTAGTATTATAGCAATTTATCCAAACTTAAAAATGATAATCTCACATAACAGTTTCATTTGTCTGATACCAACCTTTTGATGACTTAAAGGTAACATTTCAATATTTCTTTTTGCTTTCTTTCTTACCAGAGAATATTTTTTTTCTATTTTTTAGGTGAAACTATCATATATTTATATATTTATTTTTCAGAAAAAAAATCTATCCTAATATGGAATATGGATTCTAGATACCCAAAACGATCTTGAAAAAGAACAAAGCTGGAAGATATATATTTTCTGATTTCAAACCATATAAAGCTACAATAATTGAAACAGTGTAGTACTGTTCTAAAGGCAGATATATAAACCATTGGAGTTAAATACAAGCCTAGAGCTAAATTCTTCCCTGTATTATCAAGTTATTTTTGACAAGGTTTCCACGAACATTTGGTGGTGGAAATAATAATCTTTTAACTAAATATTGTTGAAAAATAATAATTACATGGAAAAGAATAAAATTGGACCCTTACCTAATCCCATATACAAGTATTAACTCAAAATAGATAAAAGACCTAAATATAAATCTTAAGACTATAAACTTTTAGAAGAAAATCTGGGTCATAAAACCTCACAACATTGAAATTGGCAGTGATTTCTTGGATATGATTTCAATGGCACAGGCAAAAAAAGGGTAAACAAACTCCCTAAAAAATAAAAAAAATATTGTATATCCAAAGACAATGTAAACAGAGTTAAGAGTTACTGATAGAATGGGATAAAATATTTCCAAATGCTATATCTGAAGGTATATTAATATTCCAACTAGAAATCCTAAAAATTGACAACAATAAAGGCAAACAATACAATTTGGAGATAGGTAAAAGACTAACATAAATAATGAATCTCCACAGATAACCAATCTTAGTTTCCGTTGGATGGAAACTCTTGTTTCTCTGGTTCTGGTGTGTGTTACCTATTTCTTCTTTGTAGTTAATCTCTTTGAGTATTTTCTCTAGCACTGGTTTTGAAGACATAAATTCCTTCAGTTTCTGTTTGTCATGGAAGCTTCTTATTTCCCCATCTAATTTGATAGAAAGTTTTGCTGGGTAGGAAATTTTTGGCTGGAAGTTGTTTTCTTTCAGAGTTTGGAATATGTTACTCTTAGCCCTTCTGGCTCTCATGACTTGGTTTGGGAAATCTGGAGTGATTCTAATTGGTTTGCCTCTGAATGTCACTTGGCCCTTTGTTTTTGTTGCCTTTAAGATTCTCTGCTTGGCTTCCACATTGGTCATTTTGACATTTATGTGGCGTGGGGATCCTCTTCTCCGATCCTGTCTAAAGGGAGTTCTATAAGTTTCCTGGATCTGTGTATCAACCTCTTGCTCTATGTTTGGAAAATTTTCTGCTATTACTTCCTTGAAGAGATTGTTGATCCCTTTGGTATCACTTTCTTTTCCCTCCTCTATTCCAATTATTTTTAGGTTAGCTCTCTTAAAATGGGCCCATATTTCTTCAATGTCAGATTCCTGCTGTTGGATATTTTTTTCTAGATTAGAAACTATGCGTTCATTTTTGGAATGATCATCTTCTAAGAGTGAGGTTCTGTTCTCCATGTGGTCTAATCGGTTGTTTGTGCTTTGAATTGAAGCCTTTACTTCATTAATTGCATCCTTTATCTCTTTTTGGCTCTCTCTGAGTTCTTTTCGAAGCACTCTATTATTTCTACAGTTATTTTCCTGATTTGATCTTCTAGAAATCTCTGATTTTCTGTTTTATCGGGTTCTGATGTTGTGGGGTTGTGGGCATTCATTGCTCCAGTGTTATTTCTCTTTCCCATGATTTCGGAAGTTTGTGCCTTCTCTGGGTTCTTCCCTTGGGTCACTATGACTTCACTTAAGGTGTTCTGGGTCTCGAGTCTGTAGTATCTCAGACCCCACTACTCTTTTACTGGGTTGTATCACAGAATCTCCGACCCAGAGAGTCGATAGAGGCTGCTTTAGACTGTGGGGGGTGCCAGGTTGCACGTTCTCCTATGGTGTGATATCTCTGCTACCGCCACTCCCCCACTGGGTCAAGTCCCAGGGAGTACAGTACTGGGATTTCTCCTCTGTGGCCCGCAATTTGACTTACTGTTCTTGAGTACGCAGATGTAGCTGTACTGGCCTCGGTGAATTCGCTGCTGCTGCCGCCGGTGGCAATATGGCGCCGCTGTTACGCCTTCGGCCGTGAGGCTGGCTTATTTCTTCTTGGTTTTGAGTTCCACTCTGAGTCCCTGCAGCGTGTGCTTAGCTCAGCCACTGGGAGCTTTAAATGTTCCCTGCGCTGCAAAATCCCGCCTGGCTGTTCCGCAGCGGCTTACCTCAGCTTGCTGTAGCTGTCCGGTGAACTCGCCGCTGCCGCCGGCAGTATGGAGCTGCTGCTGCGTCCTCAGGCGTGAGGCCAGTGTATCTCCTCTGTGGCTCTGAGCTCTGTTCTCAGTCCGCTTTCTCTCTGGAGCCTGGTGATTTTTTTGTTTCTCTGGTGATGGTGTTTTCTGGCTATGAAAGGCGCTGATTTTGTGGTAATGGAGATTGGTTGTTAGCGGGGCTCTTAAGCCCCGCTTTTCTCGGTCGCCATCTTCCCGGAAGTCCGGTGAGGTACCTTTGTATGCTGAGACAAACATTGAGGCAAGAGCACTCAGAGTAAGTATGTAACAGCATTATATTATATAAAGCTGTTTATTTAAGGTTCTTCTCAAATCCAGGGGCAGTTGTTGGGGCAGATGTTTTCTTGGACTCTAATCACTTGCCTTTTCACTCGGGCAGGCAGTGTTTTTGAAGTCTCATGCTTGTTACCCAAAAGCTAGTTGCATTTTACCCACCCTAGTCTTTCTTTCTTCAATCAAGGAATGGTTTTTTTGTTTGCAGCTATCTGTGTTTTGAGCTGACTTCTTTTATGTATTGTGATATGCAGTTGATCACTGATGAACACATTTGGATTCTTCTTGCCCTTGGTAGGTAATGGTCAGAATTATTCTACTTGTGCTACCAGTGGTTAAGGGTCTTCTCAGTTTGTGGTTTCTCATAATTCATCAAGTTTAGTCTGTTTAAATTGGTTTATTATGAAGTGTTTGCTGGATG
This sequence comes from Muscardinus avellanarius, assembly GCF_963383645.1. Taxonomy (NCBI): domain Eukaryota; kingdom Metazoa; phylum Chordata; class Mammalia; order Rodentia; family Gliridae; genus Muscardinus; species Muscardinus avellanarius. Next base: position 135,056,030 of record NC_137786.1, read on the forward strand.
CCCACATTGTGCTTCACACTTTGTAGAACTGTTTGGGGGTTACCTAGAGAGAGTCCATTGTGGTGTCTTGGGATTTGGGGACAGGGCTGGCTGGATCATAGTCACTGATCCCATGGCATCCCTTTGTTTATACCATAGAAAAGACTTCTCATTATCCTCTCCACTCCCATGCCTTGAGTCCATCTGAGTAGCCTGGGGTGAGAAGGAACACCTTAAGAGTGGCATGGACAGCAAGGTGTGGTGGCACAAGTTTGCAGTTCCACTGCTAGAGAGGCAGAGACTGGAGGATCATAGGTTTGAGGCCAGCTTCAGCACCTTAAGCCCTCCACAACTTAGTGAGACCCTGAACCAAAATAAAAAATAAAATAGGGCTAGGGGTGTAGCTCAGAGGTAGAATGTACCTGGATTCTATCCCCAGTGCCCCGTCCCCCAAAGAGAGAGGCATGAAATTTGTGAGTATCTTAACTTCCTTTTATCCTCCTTCCTGTTAGTTTGAACTGAGAAACGGTTTCTAAGATGGTATTATCTTATGTAAGTATTACACAAGTTGGCATTTTGTGGAAATAGTCCTTACTCTCTGTGGTCGATGGTCTACATTTCAGGTTATTTTGCCTCTAAAATTTAATCTCTGCTTTTCACGTTGCTCTGCATCATGCATTCAGGAACAGAGTGCGCTGACATCTTCACTTTAGACTCAGTAAAATTCTCAGGTGCCTCTAAACCATTCGATGGACCTCTGGAACATTAGGGTATACTGTAATGTCTTTTGCAGGGATGTCTTTCATCTTATTGGTACTTAGCTGTATTGGCTTTGAGGGGCAGGCTGACTTCTGGTGGTACAGTCAGCTTTTATTTTCCACTAATGGGGAAGGGAGGCATTATAGGATGTGGGAAATCTAAACTGCAAAGAATTAAAATAATTTAAAACTGTTTTTCTTTAAATAACATTTGCTGTATTTCTCACTGAATAATGCTTATCTTCAGTTAATGTTTTCTTTATTTCTTTTTGCCACTTTATAAGTCTTATAAATCATGGGAAGTAGATTTAAGGAGTGATCTTAGGGGTTTTTAAATTAAAATCTATTCTTATGCCAGGTGTAGTGGTACATGTTTATAATCCCAATACTTGGAGTTTGAGACAGTAGGATTACAGGTTTGAGGCCAGCTTCAGCAATTTAGTGAGACCCTGTTCCAAAATAAAATATAAAATTGCAGTTTTGTACTAGGGGTATAGGTCAGGGGTGGAATACCTCTGGACTCAATACTTAGTACCCCCCCCCACACAAAAATCTATTCTTTTTTTTTTTTTTTTTTTTGCGGGTCTGGGGATGGAACCCAGCAGCATTCGACCTTCGAGCTACACCCCCTGGCCTAATTTTTATTTTATTTTGAAACCGGGTCTCACTGAGTTGCAGAGGGCCTCACTAAGTAGCTGAGGCTGTTCGTGAACTGCTATCCTCCGGTCTCAGCCTCCTGAATGCTGGAATTACAAGCGTGTACCACCACGCCTGGCTAAAAAATCTATTCTTAATTTGCTTATTCCGTGTATATGCTTTCTTTTGTAGTGTAGGTTGATACTGAATTCATGCCATTGTTAAAGATTCTACCCTTGAGTTCTTGAAAATTTAGTGCTTATAAATTGGGAAGACTATGTTAGTTTTAAAGTCATTTCAGCCTTTGAAAACCTCCAAACTTTATGTAGCACACGGGAAACATGGCCTTTTCCACATAGTTTGGATCAGATTCATCCCCTGTACCTAGTCAGGGTTCCAGAGTGCCTGCTGTACACGTAGGGCATTGTGCTGAAGTGTCTTAGGCTCTGCCCTCCAGGGAGAGGTAGCCATTCCTTTTGCTGCATCTATACCATGGACCACGGGTCACATATGTGCACAAATATTAGTTTAAAGATGAGCTGCTTCTTAAGGAAGAAGTGGACACAAAAGTTAGAGAGGAACACTAAGCAATTCAAAATTAACTAAAATCTTCTGTTTTGAAAAAGATGTCTTAGAGGGGAAAAAAAAAACGTGCTCTTGGAAGAAAGCATGATAATCCAAACCAGATGTTCATGTGAGACATTTGGGATTTGCAAGATTAGCTTTAATGATTTGGGGAAGATAGTAAAAATATTTCTACCTCTGCAGGATTTTACTTTTCCTCTTATCTAAAGTTAAAATCTGAACCTTACCTAGAGTAAGTCTCTGAGGCTTAAGTGGCTGGGCAAGTATGCCAAATAAGTGTTCTCTTTGTCTTTGAGTGAGCTCTCTTCCTTATCTGTTGACCTTACTTAAACAAGAATAGCTGAAGTGCATCATGCCCCAACACTGTCAAAGTGCAAGGAACTGTAAATTAGACATAGAGTAAGGTTTTATCTTTTATCATTCAGGGGCTTGATTTTTATGGTTACACTCAGCTTCCTGATTTTAGAGCTAGTTTGCAAGGTTGAGCTCCCACTTGCTGCTCTTTGTGAAGGAAAGCTTAGCAAGCACTATTCTTCCCTCGATATTTTCCCACTAACATTTGCACTGATATCCACCATTGGAGACAGATCTTTGGGTTGAGGCAGAGTCTCCAGAAAGTCCTCATTCATTCATTCATTCATTCATTTTTGTGGTACTGGGGATTGAACCCAGAGGCATTCTATTCCTGAACTATACCCCCAGCCCTATTTTTTTTTTTTTTTTTTTTTTACTTTTTATATTGAAACAGGGTCTCACTAGGCTGTAGAAGGCTTCACTAAGTTGCTGAGGTTGACCACAAACCTATGATCTGATCCTCCTGTTTCAGTTTCCCAAGTCCTGGTATTACAGGCCTATACTACTACACCTGGCTGAAAGCCCCTATTTATTGATTTATTTTTTTATTTTTTATTTTTTTGGTGGTACTGGGGTTCCTGGAAGCCCTTCTAGCTCCGGGCTACACTCCCAGACCTATTTTTACATTTTTATTCGGAAACAGGGTCTCCTAAGCCAGCGCGCGCGGCTGGCTTCGAACCTGCACAATCCTCCTGTCTCTGCCTCCCAAGCGCGGGGATTACAAGCGTGTGCCACCACGCCCAGCAAAGCCCCTATTTAAATACATGTAAGTTGCATTGGAGAAGAGTAAGATGGGTACATGTAGATGAAGTATTCGGGAAAACACTAAACATGTGGCTATTGGCCTGAGAAAGGTAGGCTGAGGAACAGGTTTGAATTATGTCAGCAATTTTGTTGAAGTCTATTTCCATTTTATTAACTTACTCTCTCCCTCCTCACTACTTAGAAGTAGATTTGAGAGTACTCATATAATGTGTACATATATGTCTCACTTTTCTCCGATGGCATTGGAGGAAAAGACAGCATTTATTATCTCTAATTAATTATACTGCTTCTATAGGTTAAATTCTGTTATACTTGATCTATATATGTTTATTTACAGATTTCTACTCTTTGCTTATATTTCTAACTACATCATTTTATGCTCTGCCCAATGAAGATTTTCCAGCAATATCATCCAAAACATACTTATAAGTCCAAGTTTGCTAGTTTTTAAATTTGCCTCTTTTTGTTTGTGTGTGATACTGGGGGTTGAACTTAGGGTCATTCTACCTCTAAGCTACAGCCCCAGACTCTCTCTCTCTCTCTCTCTCTATATATATATATATATATATATATATATATATATATATATATTTTTTTTTTTTTTTTTTTTTTAATTTTGAAACAAGGTCTCACTAAGTTGTGGAGGACTTAACTAAATTGCTGAGGCTGATCGTGAACCTGTGATCCTCCAGTCTCAGCCTCTCAAGTACTGGGATTATAGGAGGGGTATGTCAACATATCTAGTTTGCTTCTACCTTTAATGTTGGGCCTCTTTGATAAAAGTTAAATTCCATATAGGAAGTGATTGTGGTGATTGTGTGTGTGTGTGTGTACTTTTTTTTTTTTTTTTTTTGGTACTGGTGATTGAACCCTGAGGCATTCTATCTCCAAACAACACCCCCGGTCTGATTTTATTTCTCATATGGAAACAGGGTCTCACTAGGTTGCTGAGAGCCTCATTAAGTTGCCGAGACTGACTCTGAACTTGCAATTTTCCTGTCTGAGCCTTCCAACTACTTGTGTCATGACTGGTTTTATAATTTTATTGAGATATTAGCTCAATTAATGTAAAGGTAGAAATATGGCCTTATTATCCTAAAGGGCTTCATTAAAACTATTAGATATATTGTTCAAGTCTTATATTTCTGATTAGAAAAGTACTTTGAGGTGAACTTCTCTTTCTCCTTTTTTAAATCAGTAATTTTCTATCTTTGGATCTTTGATGAAATGGTCACATTTTTCTGATCCGAGCAGGTTTCTATCATTTTTCTGTTCTGCAGGGCCTTGTGTCTTCTAAAGAGTGACTGCTTTGTGCATAACATATAGTGTTCTTTGCTGCTTTCCACCCACAGAGCCTTTCTTGCTGAGGAGGAGGTGTGATGTAGGAAAATTATGAAAGCTTTTCAAACCCGCTTGAGTTGATGGCCCAGATGGTGAGGAAAACCCTTTGGGGAGCTAAAAATTAAATAGATAATAGCAGATTAAAAAAAATCCTTAGTTCTCATTCTCTTTAAGACCACTTTATAGTTCCCATTCTTTTATTTATGTGTCTGAATTAATTTACCCACTGAGAGGGAGCTCCTTGAGAGCAGTCTTGGGTTTGTACACCATAGAAACCACCACATCTATGAAGTGGTTTGCTAACATGATAATGATGATGGCTGACATCATCTGAATGCTTTGTGTCGGGTACTGGACTTCATGTTTTATATCCCATTTAATTCTTACAATCTTAAGAGGAAAGCATTTATAATTATTTTTATTTTATGGATGAGAACACAGATCAAGATCCAAGTCACAAACACCTGGTAAGCATGGATTTAGACTTAAATCCCAGGCATTCTCGAGTTTTACCTCTTAACTACTGTAATGTATTGTTTACTAATTAAATACTTAGTTTTTATCTACTTTTATTGCAGCGTTATAATTATATGTCATAGTGAGATTCAAAGTAAAACAAACATGCATGCACACACACATCACTTGGTGAATTTCCCTTCATTTCCACCCTGTTCCCCTTCATCCCTCCCCATATATATAAATGAGTTTGGTAGTAACACCTTAATGTATGGGCATACCCTTATTTAACCTGTTCCCAAGCCTCGTTTTCCCCTCCCTCCCTTCATCCCTTAATCCCCTTCCACTATTCTACTGGTTTTTCCCTTCATTTGACCAAAGTCTCTTTTGCTTTCTATTTTTATTCTAGCTTCTGCATATGAAAGAAACCATATGACCCTTTGAGGCACTAACTGATCTCACTTGGCATGAAATTCTCTAATTCCATCCATTTTCCTGCACATGACATAGTTTTGTTCTTTATATCTGAGTAAAATTCCATTGTGTATATATAATACATTTTTAATCTGTTCCTTTGTTGACAGACACCTAGGTTGTTTTCATAATTTAGCTATTGTAAAGTTTTCTGCTGCAAACATGGGTATGTATGTATCACTATATTAATCTAACTTTAATTCTTTTGGAAAGATACTGAAGAGTGTTATGATTGGGTCATATGGTGGTTCTATTTCTAGTTTTTTGAGGAACCTCCATACTGTTCTCCATAAGGGTTGTACTAATGCACAGTCCCATCAACAATGTATAAATGTTCTTGTTTTCCCCATATTCTCACCAGCATTGATTATTATTTCTATTCTTGATGATTGCCATTCTAACTGAAGTGAGATGAAACCTCAGTGTTTTGATTTGCATTTCCCTGCCTGCTAAAGATGTTGAAAAGTTTTCCATATATTTCTTTTTCTTTTTTTTTTTTTTTATAAATGTCTGTTTAGTTCATTTGACTATTTATTGATTGGGTTTTTGTGGGAGTGTTGCTGTTGTTATTATTTGAGTTCTTTATCCTGGATATTAATCTTCTGTCAGAAGAGTATCTGGCAAAGATCTTTTTCCATCTGTAGGTTTTCCACACTCTTAATATTTCTTTATTTGGGGCATTTTAAAAAAGAGTTGAGGTATAGTTGACATATGATAAAATGTACATATTTTAAATATCTAATTTGATAATAAACCCTTGAAACCACCACTACAATCAAGATAGTGAACATGTCCACCATCCCAAGATATGCTCTTTGTTACTAAGTTGTCACTGCTTTGAGGCACTCTCAGTAGACAGAACTAGGAGATGTATGTATTTATACTAACTCATGTATATATACATTATGTTTATTCATATTATTAAAATAAAATGTTAGTTTATACTGGTATCTCTAACTCTAATCCAGCACAACAGGGTTAATTTTAGCCTTGCCCCCTTATGTATTCATAATTTCTTCTGATTGTGAGAAACTCAGCTGTCATTATCTACAATATATTCATAGTTATTTGCTCAACCTCAGCTTTGTATGTGCAAAGTATTTTCAGAGTTGCTAACTCATACTATTGTAAGAAAAACTTACCAACCAGAGCAGTGTTCACATAAACTACTTCTCTTGGTACCCTTATAATATCCAGTTAAAGCACTATTTTCCATAGTTGTTTATATCAACTCTTTTCCCCTTACTCTCTCAGGTGAGGTTATGTCATTTCTAACATAGTTTCTTTTGTCATTGTCTGCCTTCCATCCTGGTTCCCCGGACCTCTTGACTAATTTATTTATTTATTTTTGTGGTACTGGAGATGGAACCCAGGGGCATTCTACTTCAGAGCTATACACCTCCAGCCCTATTTTATTCTTTCAGTTTGAAACAGAGTCTCACTAAGTTGCATATGACCTTACTAAGTTGCTGAGGCTGGCCGTGAACCTGAAATCTTCCTGTCTCAGCCTCCCAGTGCTGGGATTACAAGCATGTGCTACCATGCCCAACATCCTTTCTAATTAAAAATCTTCATATAATAAAGTTTATTCTTTTTAATGTACATTCCAAACAGTTTAGACAAATGCTAAGAGTCATGTATTCACCATCACAGTATTATACCCTAGAAATTCCACTGGGGAGCCCTTTTATAATCAATCCCTATCCCTGGTTTTTAAAATGAAGTATTTATTAAGATAAATTATTTCCTAGATCCTGATACTGTATTTTGCTTCTTTTCTTTTCTTTTTTTTTTTCTGTGGGTCTGGATATGGAACCCAGGGACATTCAACCTCCGAGCTATACCCCCTCCCCTATTTTTTATTCCTTATTTTGAAACAGGGTCCACTAAGTTGTGGAGAGCTTCATAAGGAGCCGAGGCTGGCTGTGAACTGCAATTCTCCTATCTCAGCCTCCTGAATGCTGTGATTGCAAGTGTGCACCACCATGCCCAGCTCTGTATTTTGTTTCTAAAATCAATAATGCTGAAATAATTTTTTCACAATGGCTTTGATATAAAAATATGTAGATTAGACAGGGCTCAATTCACTGAAACCAATAGCAAGGAAATTGAGCTAAGAATATTATTGCTTTGTTTTTATTTCATCCTAGAATGATAGTTCTCAGTATAGCTTCTCAGTGTATACTTTCTTCTCAACATAGGCATCTTTGATTTTTCTTCCATAGTAGAACAGTTGAAGACCAGTGAATAGTAATTAACCAGTTCAAAGGAAACAAAGGTCACTTGCTAGAAGGACTGTCCAAAGCCTGCCACTATTAATATTTTAAAAATCACTTGTACTGTAGTGATATAACCTAGCTGACTGTGATGTCTGTATCACACATACAGAAGCGTGCGCACACACACACACACACATACACACACACACATTTTATGGTGGTACTGGGAATTGAACACAGGGCTTTGCACATGATGCGATACACCACCACAGAGCTAGATTGTAGACTATATCTAGCCCTTTTAATTTTTTTATTTTGAGGCAGGTCTTGTTAAGTTGTCCAGGATGGCCTTGAACTTGCCGTGATCCTTGCCCCAGGCTCCTGAGTAGCTGGGATTATAGGCATATACCACCATGCCTGGAATAATTACATTTTATTTTCTACCTTTTCTTTGGAACACTTTTGTCATTATTACCTTTTATTGTGTTTATAAGTATATTCATTTATTCAGTAATCTTTATATATTTTGTTGTTGCCTGTCTGTAATCCCAGTACATGGGAGGATGAAACAGAAAGATCACAGGTTTGAGTCCAGTTTTAACAACTTAATGAGACCCTTGGCATGTTAGTGAGACTCTGTTTCAAAATTTAAAAAGTGCTAGGGGGTGTAGCTAGGAGGTAAAATGCCCTTGGGTTCAATCTCCAAGTACCAAAAGAAAAAAAACTATATATTTAATTCTGACTGAATATGTGGCATTAAACTGTAGACTTCACTCTTATATTGGATTGTGTCCTTCTGTCTCCTTAAACTACTTTTATATAAGATTAAAATAATTTATTTTTAAATATTAGTTGTATTTATAATTATATTTATATATATCGACTCCATGTAGTCTTATATTTATATAAATTATAGTAGAATGATAGATTTTTCTTCTAAGAATTGCCATAAACCAGAGTATTAACATATCAACATTCTCTAGAACTAGAATGATTAGGGAATAGATAGATGTATACTTTTTCATGTCTTAATTGAAAGCATAAGTGGTTTGAATATTTTATTCCTCATTGAGATAAGAAAATACCAGGTAAACTGCTTTTCATGTAAGTGTATGACTCAGTGGTCATCAGTAGATAGAGGTTTCCCTACCCTGTATAATCTTTGGAAGTTTATCATTTATTTTTCTATCTCAGGTGGGACTACACTGAAACCAATGTGAATATTATGAGACTTAACTTTTTTGTTGTTGTTGTTTTGGGGATTGAATCCAGGGTCACTTTACCACTGAGCTACACCCCTATCCCTTTTAATTTTTTGTTTTGAAACAGGGTCTTGCTAAATTACTGAGGCTGACCTTGAACTTGCAATCCTCCTGTCTCAGCCTCCCAAGTACTGAGATTATAGGTGTACATCACTGTGCCCTCTGAGATTGAACTTTTTTTGTAAAGTCTACTCCATTTTTTCTCTAAATATCTTAATTACCATTGGAAAAGTTTGTAGCATATTTATTTTTCTTTTAACATTTTAAGTCCAAAGTCCTTGTTTTGCAGTTCAAATATATTTCTTCAAGTTGCAATGTTGTGTAATAAAACAAAAAAATCATCCCTGTTTTCTGAACAGTGGTGGTCTTTGGTGGGTGGAATTACCTTACCCTTTTCATTTGAAGGTTTCCCTGAAGTGGCTCATTCATTCAGATTCTACAGTAGTCTCCTGTACTGCCTTTCAAGATAATAGCTAAGGCTATTTTCATGTTCCTCTTGAGGGCGCAAAGACATATTGGGCCCTAGAGAGGCTATGCTGGATGGAAAATGACTGCAGTGCATCTGTAGTTGGAATACAGATTTAATTTTGAATTATTCTCTGTAGCACATGAGAGCACACACTCCTCTCTTGGAATTTTGATACCAGATTCTGTAATCAGATGCAAATAGTGTTTTCAGAACTGGGCTCACACAGAGCTCACACAATGCCAAGGTCTTATGCTCAGGGCAAGTGTTAAGGATAATGTATTTGCAGATGAGGCATTTCACAGAACAAGAATGTGCCTTGACACATGTTCTTCGTATAGTCATACACATTTGTGATGCCTCAGTACCTCTAAATGGATCTCATGGAAACAGACAGGAGAATTTTATGTGTTTATCTTTGCATTAGAGTCCAGAATGTTTTACACTTGGTATGGCTAGTCTGCAGTTAGAAAAAGTGACATTGCCAGTTTCATGCAATGCTGACTCCATCCACAAAGTATTTGTTATATTCGGTTACTTATTTCAGTGTAGTGCTAATAAGCTCGTGGCAAATGCTGGGGGGGTGCTATACAGTACAGAAAAATGGCTTTTTCTGAACCATTAAAAATTGGGAAATCCTAGCACCATTGCAGTGGAAGTGATGCCATTATTCTGAGTCATTCTTTTCTTTCTTCCAACTTTTACCTTCTGTCTTCTTGCCTGACACTGCCCCCTTGGTCTTATCTGTGGCAGCTTCCTTTCTTGCCCCTTCTCTGACCCCAGCCCCTGGTTTAGGAAGTTTTATCCATATTTTTTACTTGGTGGTTTGATGCTGAAAGATTGTACATAACCCAGCCAGCCCCTTTTCTCATTTTGGTTTTCTCCCATAGTTTGCATTAACACGACAGTAATTTCTTCCTTATAATAATCCTAGACTTCTATTGTGTAAAGCTGTATTTTAAAGGTGGGAGAGTGCATGAGTAATAATCCTTCCAGGGCAAATTATTTCTTTAAGCTCTTCTATTCAAGATGAATGCTAGACATAATCTTATTCTGTTAATATGTGACTGGATTAATCAGACTCATGCTTAGAAAATCTTTGATGATTTGGGTTTGGAGACAGTAGAGCCAATCACATTGAATACATAATAGAATCAAATACTTTGATTATATGATAGTGTGCTCAAAGAAATAACATATATTCTGATGTCTTCATGATAGCTTAACATTGAAATATTACATGACTGCTCCGCCGACTGCATTTAGAGTTGCTGCTGAGTGTATGTGCAGTGGAATGACAGGTTTTTCTTCTATGCAGTGCCATAGCCAGAATATTAGTATGTCAACATTCTCCAGGAACGGAATGATTAGGGGATAGATAGATATTTAGTTTAAGGACTGGCTCATGTGATTATGAAGGCTGATGAGTTCAGAATCTATGTTGTGTGGACCAGCAACCAGGTATAGAAGTCCAAAGGGCCTGTGCTGGAGAATCACTGTTTTATTCAGGCCTTCAGCTGATTGGGTGAGACCCACCTACCCAATGGAGGGCAGTCTGATTCACCCACAGTTCATCAATTTAATGTTAATTTCATCCAAACACACACTCCAAGTTGACATATAGAATCCCAGCCACATTTGTTTGGGCCTTTTTGTCCCTTATTTTTAAGGTTCTGTTTCATTACATAACCACTTGGTTTAACCAAGATCACAATGGACAAGTATAACTAGGACTTTAGCTGGCTTTGTTCTTGTCAGAACCCATTTTTGACCAATTTATGATAAATTATCTGCTGTTTGTATAGGTAAATGGGTCTGGAAAATAATGGATTCTTTCTTCCATTTTGCTCTTAAGTTTCTTAAAAAATTGGTTAAGGAATTGAGACATTTTTGAAAAGATGCTGTTTTATATTATTTTTTACAAAAGATCTTGCTAAGCAAGCATTCAGAATTGTTTTCTGAAGAAAAAATGTGTAGCTACTGTCCACTGGAAAGCCTGTGTTGCTGCTTTATATTTAGACTTGAGCCCCAGTGGGCCAGTGCAGTGCATAGTGACGTTTGCTTGACGTACACCCACAGTGCCAGAGTCCTAGGCTGGGGAAATTTCTTTTGAGCAGGAGACAAACTGGACAGAATGCCAGAAGGCTAAATATAACTCTTTAGAGAGCCAGACATACATAAACTAGTTGTTAGGAAACAACACATCTGACTAGAGCGAAAACATTTTCTAACAGATTTCCACCTTGATTTAACTAAATTAATTTTTCATGGAAAGCTAAGACAGCTATTGATTTTCCTTTGTTTGTTGTTAAATAATAGTAGCCATTGTTAAAGATAGAAGCCCCTTAACCTCCCATGATTCTCAGCATTTTGTTCTTAGGTTAATAGGTCTCTTCTACTTTTCACGTGAGTTTTATTTCCAAAATGAAAGACTAGTGGCTTACTCAACAAGACCTTGATATATATGAATGTGGATTGAATCGTCACCTTTGGAATTTAGTTTTTGATGGGTCTTTAGAATACTTTAGCCAGTGTACTAAAACTCTGAGAAAAATCAGTCAAAATAAGCTAACGTCTTTTGAATAAGGAAGTTTGTAGGCTGAGGCCAATATTTCTTCCACATCTATTATGGCTCAAGTATATTTTTATTATAATAATGTATATTATTGGTTCTTTTTACTTGAGGTTCTAGAATCATTTAATAGCCACCAGTAGCTCTTCAGAATAGTAAAGGGAAATAGGCATCATCCTGGTATTCAACAGTAGGGCACTGTTTCTGAGCACAACTTATGATTTTGGGTTTGGCCCTCCCACAATAACAAACTTAGCAGGGCTCCCCAAATAGGGTTGGACGTAAGAATCACCAGGGTTTCTTGGCAAAAAATAAAGACCTAGATCTTTCTCAGCCTGTTGATTTGGAATTCAGGGCATGTGCGCTCTGTGGACTGGGAAAGGGAATTGGGAAATGGTATCTTAAGCAAAGCTGTTATCATTATAAACTTGTCTAGTATCAGATCTCTAGATCCTGGCATAATTTCCGGAATATCTCTCAAAACTGAAGCAGGAAACTGCAGTTGTTTTCCACAGCTGCTAAAATGATTTCATATTAGGAAAGGGAAGGGGGAAACAAAGAAAACAGTAGCTCCAGAGAAGAATCTGAGGAGCTATGTGAACCAGGAAGGCCTCTGTGAATGCCAGCGCCTCTGTATTTCCTCTCCTGACTTACCATTCTTATCTGCCGGTTCTTTCCACTCTCCCTTAACTCAGGGCCACATCTTCACTTGAAGGAAGAGGTGGTTGGTTGAGGAGGAAAGTACCACATGCACATCATGTAAAGGCTTTTTTTTTTCCCACTTCCTTGACAAACTCATCTAAGAAAGGGTTTCAGTAAAACAATATGCTATCAGTTTAGGCTTCAGGGTCTGACTCATGTCTTCCTTTTAGTGTCAGATATTCTTTATACATAGTGATTGCTGTCTCATTTGATTCTAGATAGATTTTACTTTAAGTTTCATCTTATAAGAAAGATTGTGAAATAAAGCAGGAAATAAGGACTAGGAATCAAAATTCCTGGCTTCTGGTTTTGACTTTTCACTCGTAGCCACTAATCTCTCTAGAATCTGATCCTTTACATGGGAAGCAAGTGTAGTTAATCCTTGCTTATGTCCATGGAGTTCCAGGAGGCTGAACTGAGTGTTTAGAACATGCTGTGAGACAGCCTGGATGGTATTCAGAAGAAGATACAGCTTGTGAGAGTCCTAGCAGGACTGTGTGCTTCTCCTTACATCATCAGTTTTCAGAGTGTTGTTGGGAGAAAGCACTGTTTCCTTTGTACTTTTCTTTACATTAGGTATCTATCTTGCAGGCTGGCTGACAGTCCTGTTGAGGGAAAAGTGCTCCAATAGGCTCAGTTCTCTTTAGCAGAACAGTCAGCTGACCTTTATGAAGCAGCACTTGTTACCTGTCAAAATAATGCTTTCTGTAAATTTACAAGCATGACTTCTCCCTCTGTGACTGTTCTCTCTCTCTGCAAGCTACTGATCTGCTCATTATATGTGGAAATTTATACATTGGATAGCTGGCAGGTTCTCCCAACATTTCTTCCCTTGCCCACCTTGTCTTCCTAGAGAAAGCAGATATTTTCCTTGTAGAACAGTGCCCAGAATGGTGGGATGCTAGTAATTCCTGGGCCTACTTGAGGGTACCAAGATGTAAAAATTGACCCAAAGTCCTGTGGCTTTCTAGGCTGTATTTGCTTTGCTCATGCTCCCTAACCAACTGAGGAAAGGCTGTTGTTCAAAGACTGTGACTCATATAGATGAATGGCCCCAGTGTGTTCCATCTCTGCCACCATTGCTTCTGCCGAGCCAGCACTGCAATACCCTGCAGATTCATTTATATGCATGATGACACCATAATATTTTTCTGAGAACTGAGAGGAAAACCTCCTTACTGGGAAGAGCCTGTGTTCTTTATTTTAGGGTAGTCCACATTTCTGTATGTTTAAGCAAGATCTAGAGCTGGCTGGCTTCTCTCCACAGAAGTATATCTTTCCTGAGGTCCTTTATTAGTGTAGTTCAAATGTGAGCACACAGATGGGGAGAGGACATTGCTGGGAAAGTCGGAGAACTAAACAGATAGAGATGATTCAGGAAATCCAAGAGAGAGCTTGGAGCTCGGACAGCAAAGTCATTTTCTTGGTCAGGTCTTCCTCTACAGAAACCCTAAGCCAGATACCACTATTTATGGCATGAGGCATGCATTTGGGATTAATCTGTATTTACTGTGTATACTCTTTCTGAATACAGATTTTGTCTCTTGTCCAAATCCCATTGGTGATACACCTAGCAGTTTAATACCTGGTTTCACCTTAAGGGTATCAGTAACCTCTCTTGCTTAGTACTTGATATGAAAGTGATGCAGATAAGCTGACACTGATACTTTGTAGCATAGCTTTCCCTTTGGATCATCTCAGTGTCATTTAGCATTTGGAAAGTAGTTAGATTATAGAGGAAGGAGTTTTCAAACTTTTAAATTACCTCTTGCCACATTCTTCATTAAGTGTACAAACAGAAAAACTAACCAGAATGTTTAGTTAATCTCTCATGGAGTCACCAGGAAAAGAAGAATTATAGACATTAGAGTGTAATGGAAGAGTATTGGATCTGGAGTCTGTGAACACAGTTTGAAGTACTAGCTCTACCTGTGGACTAGAAGTGGCCCTCTTGGTTACATCATAGCTTGTTAGTTGGACATGATACCACCTGCCCTATCTTGAAGGCTGATCCTAAGGAATATATCTAACTCATCTTCATTTCCTTCCTAACCCCTGGAACTGACATCTCTGATGGCCCTGGTTTCACGAATGAGGAATTTTGCCATTGCAGTAAGCCATTTGAAATTGGAAATTGGAAATATAGAATTAGTTTAACATATTTTAAGCAAATGAGCCCAATTGAGAATGGAGTGACAACTTCTACTCCTGATTACCTTAAGAAAGACATAGAGGCCAGGTGTGCATGGTGACACATACCTGTAAACCTAGTACTTGGGAGGCTCACACAGGAGGACAACAGGTTCAAGGTCAGTCACAGCAGTTTGGAGGTATCCTCAGGAGCTTAGCAAGACCCTGTTTCAAAATAAAAAAAAATAAAACAGAGCCAGGTGTGGTGGTGCATGCTTGTAATCCTTGCAGTTGGGAGGCGGAGACAGGAGGAGTGTGCAGGTTCAAAGCCAGCCTTGCTGGCTTAAGAGAGACCCTGTTTTCAAATTAAAAAAATATAAAAAAAGGTCTGGGAGTATAGCCCGGAGGTAGAGGGTTTCCCAGGAACCCCAGCACCACCAAAATAAATAAATAAGTAAATAAATAAGTAAATAAATAAGTAAAGCAAGCAAGCAAGCAAGCAAGCTGGGAATATGGCCCAAAGGTAGAATGCCCCTGGGTTCAACCCCTAGCATCAGAAACAAAGACATATAAAGAAGAAAAATAAGAGAGTAAGTAAGGCTAGCTGGTATTAGCTGGTCTTTTTATAATCACTCCTGGCCCCTTAGAGTTCTCCCCCTTTCTTTGTAGTACTGGGGATTGAACCCAGGAGCTTTCTTCTACCTTTGAGCTCTAGCCCTATTTTTTTTTTTTTGTTTGTTTGTTTGTTTTGAAACAGGGTCTTGCTAAGTTGCCACATGTTGTTGGCCTTGAATCTGAGATCTCCCCGTCTCAGTCTTCCAAGTTCAGGAATTACAGGTGCGTGCCACTGCACTTGGCTTCCAGATGACTCCTTTCTAGGTCCTCTCTGCACTGTAGATCTAAACTGACATGTCTTTCTTGTTGGGGACCAGGTGCCTCTAGGCAGAAAGCACTTACTGACTCCCACAGAGAATCACACAGTGGTATTTTTGTCTTCAAAAATAAAAGTCAGTATTTTGGGTGTTGTTTACAGCCAAAATAAAGGTGGGGGGGGGAGAAAGAAAAAAGTTTCCCTCCTGTGTTTTAGCCTTGGCCTCACAGAGGCTGGTAAATTTGTGTGTGTGTGTGTGTGTGTGTGTGTGTGTGTGTGTGTGTGTGTGTTGCTGTGGATTGTACTCACACATGCTAAGCAAGCACTACCACCCCCAGTCTATTTTTATGATTATTAATCAGCCTAAGGACACAGCCTGAGGTCCAGTTTTCTCCTTGATATAGCTAGAGATGTCATTCTCTGTGGCTTTTTATAAATCCTTTGTCATCTCACTTACTTGTGGAGACAGCCCTCTCAGGAGTGGGCCCCTTTGTCTGCATTCTCAGAACTCATCCATTCTCTCTTTAGAGAGGATGATATATCATTGAACAAAAGGCCAATAGCTTTTGTCATCTGTGAATTCAAGCATATTTTGATACTCAGAAATTTAAAATTTCTAGATTTGGTAGAAATTCAGGAAGTATTATTATTATTATTATTATTATTATTATTATTATTATTTTACTTAATTTCCTCTGTATACATCCTTATAAAGATACTAGTCAGTTATGTTGAATTCAGGCCTAACCTTAACGCCTCTTTTAACCTTTATTGCCTCTTTCAAAGTCACTGGAAGTCTGGATTTAGCATATGAATTGGGGGGCATGGTATAATTTTGTCCTTAACTCCCTCTTTTAGGTTCTGCTGCCCTTCTGTTTATTAGCCTGTCTTTCCTTTACTTGTTTCCAACTCACATGGGATTTTTTTGGGGATACATGTGTGATTAAATGTGAAGCTTGCTATTCTCTGGTTATTGGTCCCTAGATAGTATAATAGTGATGATAGAAATAGCCCTTCTAAAATGTTTAATCTATTTATCTTCAATTGTTGGTGAAAGAAGAGTGAAGATTTTCTAATATTTTACTGTTGGAAAAATGGAGGGGTACAAAATCACACTGAAAGTCAAAAAGTATTAAACATTGGACCTAGATTTCTTGATAGTATTTCATAGCTTTGGCATATAAAAGAGCTTTAAAGATGGAATTATAATGTTGAGCATTCCTCTGCACTGGGTTGGGTTTTCTGGTTTGCAAACGCATCTCTTAATTATCTTTAAAGCACTTAAGTCCCAGAAAGTCATGTAAGCTAAGAATGGCAGTTTGCTGTTTACAGTGAGAATGAATGCTCCAGTGTCAAAAGAAACACTAACGCGTTGCATATGTGTATTGAAATGTTGTACTCTACACCACACATATGTTACTATATGTCACTAAAAATAAAAATATATTTAAAGAAAGCAGAAACACTGACAGATCAGACAGTGAGTCAGTCCTTACTCTTCATCCAGTCTTGTCATACACAGGCTGTAGTCTTATCATGCATGGCCTTTGCCATTTACAAACACTGCCTCGCTGTGTCTCTCCTCTCCACTTATAACCAGTAACTTCTCCAAAAGGAAGGGCATAAAGATGAATTAGAACAGCAGAAAAAGAAAGGAGCGACAATGCCAGCTTACAGTGACACCAGGAAATGGTGGGCTTCAAAGCCCCAGGGTCATCTCTTCACAGAAACACCAAGAAAACACCCATTAGCTCTATGATCCAGTTTAGTTTGGGTTCTCAAATCAGTCAGATATTACGGCAATCAAACAGATATCCATTTAAGAAGAAGCCATCTTTCCCATTACTTGGGAGGCTGAGATAGGAAGTTTATAAGTTCAAGGCCAGTTATAAGTTCAAGGCCAGATAACTTAGCAAAATCCCATTTTAAACATTTTACTTTAAAAGAAAGGCAGGAGTAGTTCAGAGGTAGAATGCTCCTGGGCTTAATCCCTAGTATTAAAAAAAGATGAAGAGAAAGAAAAGAAAGAAAGAAGAAAGAAAGAAAGAAAGAAAGAAAGAAAAGAAAGGAAGGAAAAGGGAAGAAGGAAGCAAGCAAGCAGCAGCCATTGTTAAGCCTTTTGAAAAGGTTTGTGGTGTTTTTCATTTTCTTGCCCTACTTGCTCTCTGGTGGGGCAGCTCTCTTGGTTTTGAGTAGTTGGCAGCTGTTTCCCAGTTTCTCTGTTTGAACCAGAGTGTGCAAAGCAGATGGTATTTACAAATTATTATGAATAATGTTCTAACCTGTCTGGGGTGTAGCTAATGGACCAGTGCAGGGTGCATATCTGTCTTGTTAACCAGAAAAGCAGTCAGGAAGGAACAGTGGACACTGCTTCTAAGAGTTACAAAATGGCTATAAACCACAAAGGCCTAAAGAGATTGGCTAGAAATATAGAGAAGGCATGTAGGAGCTATGAGAGATTCTTTAGGACATGAGGATAGAGAAAGCCAATCTCACATCCAGGCAAGACATATACTCGGAGAACACCTGAGACTACTTTAAAATTCCATCTCAGGTTGATTGTTGGGTGGAGAGCAAGTCTACCGCCCTGAACAAAGCCTATCTGCAGATATTCAGAGAGGGAGGGAGGGAGGGAGGGAGGGGGGATATCTTGGCATTCAAGATTCAAGGCAATCTTTGTTAAAATATTAGTTAAAATAGATTTAAAGAACCTTATTGATCACAATTGAAAAGGAATGGTCTTTACAAAAGAATGTCTGGATAATTTTTTTATAAAAGTTGTATATGGCAAATCTTGGGGCAGGAGAAGAATCCGATTTCCAGAGTTGTTATAATCATCAAATGGCAGGTTTCTCAACAGCAGAAAAGTCACAGAGTATACAAAAAAATAGGAAAACATGTATTAACTAAATCAGTTGATAGAAATTGCTCCAAAAGAAACATGAACATTGGTTTTATTAGACAAATATCTTAAATTATGTGCTTCAAATATACTTAAAAACCGTTGGGCATGGTGGCACACATCTGTAATTCCAGCATTAGGGAGGCCGAGACAGGAGTATTGTGGTTTGTGGATAGCCTCAGCTACTTAGTGAGGCCCTTTGCAACTTAGTGAGACCTTGTTTCAAAATAAAGAATAAAAAATAGGGCTGGAGGTGTAGCTCAGAGGTATAATACTTTTGGATTCCATCCCCAGTACCACAAAAACAAACAAAAGCAAACTATATATGTGTTGGTATCAGTTCAAATTATTGTAATCTTCATGATAACCAGAACGAAAATATGTCACTATAAAAATCAGCTGAACACAGAAAGAGACAGTGATTAAAGAAACAAGTAATACAAAAAATTATTGACCTACAGAAACAAATAGAAAAATGACAGAATTTTTTCCTTATATGTAGTTACTTTAAATGCAAATGGACTAAACACTATGAGAAAAAGGGATTTATTCCAGAAATGCAAGGATAGTTTAACATATAATCAATTAAAGTATTATACTATATTCATAAAATAAAAGGGAAAACACATAATAATCTCAATGCAGAAAAAGCGTATGACCAAATGTAATATTCTTTCATGTTAAGGAAAAAAAAAAAAACTCAGAAAGAAATAGAAGGAGCTCCCTCAACTATATAAAGGCCAAAGAGGAAAAACTTGCAGGTAACATTATATTTAATAGTGAAAGACTGAAAGTGTTTTTTCCCTACGATCAGGAACAAGACAAGGATGTTGTTTTCACCACTTATGTGTTAGCTTTCTGTTGCTGTGAAAAATACCCGAGAAAAGAGGGAAGATTTATTTTGGCTCATTGTTTCAGAGGTTTCAGTCCACGGTCATATGATTTCATTGCTTTGGACTTTTGGTGAGGTAGAACATCCTGGTGGAGAGGGTATGGTAGAGCAAAGATACTTATTTCACACTGTTGTGTTGAGAGAGAGACAGAGGTAGGGATCAGGGAGAAGATATAATCTACCAGGGAATGCCTCCATGTGCCTACTCTCTTCAACTAGGACCCACCTTCTACAGTTCCCACCACCTCCCAGAAGTCCATTCAGCTATGAATTCATCAGTGGATTAATCATCACTCTTTAGCTCAGAGCCCTCATAATTTAGTAACTTCTCAGAAGTCCTACCTCTAAGCCGGGTGTAGTGGTGGATGCTTGTAATCCCAGCATTTGGGAGGCTGAAATAGGATCGAGGTTCGTGGACAGCTTCAGCTACTTAATGAGGCCCTTTGCAACTCGGTGAGACCCTGTTTCACAATAAAGAATAAAAAACAGGGCTGGGAGTGAAGCTTAGAGGTAGAATGCCCCTGGGTTCCATCCTCAGTCGAAAAAAAAAAAAAAAAAAAGCCCTACCTCTGAACATTTCTGCACTGGGGACCAAGCATTCAACACATGTGCTTTGGGGAAGACAGTCCAGATCGAAGCCATAGCAACTTCTGTGTAGCATTAGATTTCTGGCTAGAGTGGCTCACAGGAAAAGGAATGGCATCTAAATTAGAAAGGAAGAGGTAAAATTCTCTGTGGATGACATTGTCTTGATTGTAGAAAATAATATATACACAGAGATAAGCAAATTCAGCAAAGATGTAGTATATGAGTCCAACACACAGTACTTCTGGTTTCCAGTCTGGCATGTAAGGAGCTTGAAGAACTCACTATATCCTAACAAGGAAAAGCTTAATAATCTGCAAATTATCAACTCTTCTTAGATAGTTTAGAAAATTGATGTCACACAACAAAATATTGCCCAAAGTTGGAGAGATGAGCAGACATACAGAATCCTAATCTTCCAGAGCAGAAACCTAGGAACAGAAACTTCCATAAGAACTAGTACCAGAATAGAAAAACCTGCACTATTTCATTCATTCATTCATTCATTCATTCATTCATTCATTCAGTACTGGGGATTGAACCCAGGGACATTCTACCCCAAGCTACACCCCTAACCCTATTTTTTTTATTCTTTATTTTGAAACAAGGTTTCACTAAGTTGTGAGGCTGGCTGTGAACCTACAATCCTCTTGTCTCAAACTAAATGACAATTTTTTGGATATTCAGTGTGGAGTAAAAACTCCATGGGTGGGGGGACAGTTTTTGGAGGCTTCTGAAAATTTTAAGTTTTACCTCCAGGAGCCTTACAAAGTTCTTTCAGTGAAGAATGGAGAAAAATCCCCTTCCAGCACATGGAGAGGAATACCATTTTGAAATAATCTAAAATATTCTGTTCTTAACAAGGACTGCCCACAGATAAACTATCTTTGCATAGCCTAACAATGGCTACCCATAGATAAACTACTTTTGTGGAACCTAACCTTCTGGAATTTTAACAGCCTGACTTGGGATGGGAAATCCCTATGTCCAGTCTCCTTTCAACATCCTGTCCAACCTAAGGGGAGTGGGAACTGGGAAACACTTGTGAAAATTGCAGCCCGTCTGGCACCATGGTGCATGCCTGTAATCACAGTATTTGAAAGGCTGAGCTAGGAGGATGGCAAGTTGGAGGTAAGCCTGGGTGATTTAGCAGGACCCTTGTCTCAAAAAGTGAAAAAGAGCTGATTATGTAGCTCAGAAATAGAGGGTTCCTGGATTCTTTCCCCAGTACTGGGGGTGAGAGTGGGTGGGGATTAATTGCCTAAGAGCCCAGGCCACTAAGACTGAGAAATAATCATAGAACTATAAAACTCTTCCCCTTCCCACTCATATTACCATCACTTCATTAAAAGCTTACCTACTACAGCTCCCTTTACTCTGCATATCGTGTCTGCCATTAAAAAAAAAAAAAATTACAAGGTATACAAAAGGGCCAAATACAGTTTGAGAAGCCTGAGCAACTATCCGAACTCTGATGTGGCAGAAATGCTAGAATTTTCAGACCAGGAATTTAAAACAAATATGATAAATATGCTAAAGGTTCTAATGGAAAAAGTAGACAAAACATATGATGGGCAATGCAAGTAGAGAGATGGAAGTTATAGGAAAGAGTAAAAAAGAGATGCTAGAGACTAAAAACCTGTAATAGAAATGAAAAGTGCATTTGATGGACCCTTGTAGACAATACAACTGTGGCAAGAATCTCTGAGATTGAGGATATGTCAATAGGAATTTTCCAAACCAAAAGGACAGAGGAAGAAAACTTAAAAAAGAAAAAAAGGGAAAAAGAACAAAATATCTAAGAACTGTGGAACAACTATAAAAGGTATAACATATGTGTAATACCAGAAATAGAAGAAGGGAACAAAAGGAACATTTGAAGTAGTCATGCCTGATGAGGATTTTCCTTTTTTAAAATTTTTATGTGGAGGATTTTCTAAAGTTAATGTCAGATACCAAACCACTGGTCCAGGAAGCTCAGTGAACACCAAGCAGGATAAATGCCAAAAAAAATCTAAACCAAGGCCATCATATTCAAACTATAGAAAGAGAAAATTTTCAGAAGACAGAAGGCAAAAGTACCTTGCTGCAGCCGGGCGTGGTGGTGCAGGCTTGTAATCCCAGCATTTGGGAGGCTGAGACCAGAGGATCACGGTTTGTGGACAGCCTCAGCTACTTAGTGAGGCCCTTGCAATTTAGTGAGACCCTGTTTCAAAAATAAAGAATAAAAAATAGGCAGGGGGTTTAGCTTGAAGGTTGAATGCCCCTGGGTTCCATCCCCAGACCCTTGCCTATACAAGAGGGAGGTTATAAATCACATCAGACTTTTCTTCAAAAACCATGCAAGCAGCTGTGTGTGGTGGGGCATGCTTGCACGCTTGTTACTCCAGCATTCAGGAGGTTGAGATAAGAGTATCGTGGTTTGTGGACAGCCTCAGGTACTATTTAGTGAGGCCCTTTGAAACTCAGTGAGACCCTGTTTCAAAATAAAGAATAAAAAATAGGGTCGGGGGTGTAGCTCAGAGGTAGAATGCCCCTGGGTTTCATCCCCAGTACTGCAAAAACAAAACAAAACAAAACAAAACAAAACAAAACAAAACAACAAACTAGCAAGCAAGAAGATGGAGTGTTTCCAGCTCAGAGCATTACTTTAAAACTACTATGAATGTATGTTTATAAGTTCTTGAATGCATATGAGTTTCCTCTTTGGGATAAATGCCTAAGAGTATTATTGCCTGGTCATATGGTAGTTGTATGCTCAATTTTTAAAGAAACTGACTAATGGTTTCCCAGAGTGTCTGTATCAATAGTTCATTGCAAGAAAGCCTTCTCTTGAGGCTTTTGTGGGATTTTTTTTCATGCATGGTTTTTTAACTTAGAGGAATGTACTGGACATTTTCTTTCTTTCCCTCCCTACCTCTCTCTTTCCCTCCCTCCCTCCCTCCCTCCCTCCCTCCCTCCTTCCCTCCCTCCCTCCTTTCTTCCATCCATCCGTCCATCCATCCATCCATCCTTTAATATTGGGCATTGAACCCAGCTTTGTTTATTTTTTTGTTTTGAAATAGGATCTTGTCAAGTTACTATACTCTGGCTCGAACTCATGATCCTCTTGTCTCAGCCTCCCAGGTTCTGGGATTACCGGTGAGCTCCATCACACTGATTTGTACTGGACAGTTCTGTACTGTCTTTTCAACTTTCTGTTAATCTATAGTTATTTCAACATTAAAACTTAAAAGTATTTTTTTTTTTTTTTTTTCGGTCTGGGGATGGAACCCAGGGGCATTCGACCTCCGAGCTATACCCCCTGCCCAATTTTTTATTCTTTATTTTGAAACCAGGTCTCACTGAGTTGCAGAGGCCTCACTAAGTAGCTGAGGCCGTCCACGAACCACAATCCTCCGGTCTCAGCTTCTGGAATGCTGGGATTACAAGCGTGCACTACCACGCCCGGCAAAAGTACTTCATTTCTAAAACAATGTGATATCTGGGATTTGGATCCCAGAGGACACAGTTAAATAAAAAAAAAAAAACAGTAACAGTTTTCTTTTCAAATGCTAATATTTAAGTATCCTAGAAAGATGTGCTTTGAAAGTATTTAAACTTATATAAAAAATAGATGTGTATATATATATATATACATATATATATATATATATACATATATATATATATATATAATCTGTAGGTTTTCCTGAGTCCTTTTAGTTGGATACACAAGTAAAAAAAAAATGAACTTATATAATTGCATTTATGGTCAGTGTATAATGAAGATCCTTTTGTGATCATGGATGATTCGCAGTGACCTGTGTGCTTTGGATATTTTTATTCAGCTTTAATGTTGTGAGGTTTTGCTTTTGCACTTTCTAATGACCATCAGCACTAGGCAGAGAGTATATATCCAGCTGAAGTTCATGTATCTGAGTATCACTGTGAGTCTCACCATGATGATGTACAGTGTGTGTATATATATATATATATATATATATATATATATATATATATATATATACATACATATATATATATGTTTAGTGAAAAGAGAGAATCTCTGCTGATCACATGACTTTTTCTTCACCAAATGTAATTGTATTCTTACTTCAGGAAGACATACTTGCAGTTGAGTGGGAGAAGTGGTGTTCCACCCCTTTTCTGTACTCTGTCTTCTCTGTAAACTCTGTATGAGTGATCTAACTTTTCTGTATCATTGCCATCATTTTGGTATTGTCACTGCTTTTTTTTTTTTTTTTTTTTTTGGTGGTACTGGGGTTCCTGGAAACCCTTACTCCTCCGGGCAACACTCCCAGACCTATTTTTATACTTTTAAATTTGGAAACAGGGTCTCTTAAGGCAGTGCAGCTGGCTTCGAACCTGCACGGTCCTCCTATCTCTGCCTCCCAAGCGCGGGATTACAAGCATGCGCTACCACACCTGCTTGTCACTGCTATTTATTTATTTATTTATTTATTTATTTATTTATTTATTTATTATTTTTGCAGACCTGGGGATAGAACTCGGGGGCATTCTACCTCTGAGCTACACCCCCAGCCCTATATTTTATTCATTTATTTTGAAACAGGGTTTTACTGAGTTGCAGAGGGCCTCACTAAGTAGCCAAGGCTGTGTGCAAACCGTGATTCTCCTTTCTCAGCCTCCCAAATTACTACTTTTTAAAAAGAAGTTTTATTTCTGGCAAAATATACATAAAGTTTTCTCCATTATTTATTTTTATGGTGCTGAGGATTAAACCCAGACCATCACACATGCTAGCTAGGCAAGTGCTCTTTTCCACCACAGTATCACATCCCCCACCCAAAAATTTACCCCCCGTTTTTTGCATCACTGGGGATTGACCCCATGGGCATTCCACCTCTAAGCTATACTCCCCAGCCCTGTCTTTTATTCTTGATTTTGAAACAGGGCCTTACTGAGTTGCAGAGGGCCTCACTAAATAGCTGAGGCTGTTCATGAATTTGCAATCTTCCTGTCTCAGCCTCCCAAGTACTGGGATTACAAGCATGTGTCACCATGCCCAGCTAAAATTTACCCTAAAAAGTGTACATTTCAGTGGCATTAAGTACAATCGTAATACTGTGCAGCCACCCACACTCTTCCATTTCTAGAACTTTTTCATCATCCCAAACTGTACCTATTAAACAGTACCCCTAGTAACCTCTCATCTACTTTCTTTCTATGAATTTGCCTAGTTTACTTTATATAAGTAAAACTATACAATATTTGTCTTTTTATGTTTGGCATTTCATTTTTCATAGTGTCTTCAAGGTTCATCCATGTTGCAGCATGTGTTGGTTGTTTTTGCCTTTTACCTTTTTAAGGCTAAATAACACTATTGTATATATATGCCATTTTTATTTATTCATTCATCTATAGTTGTTTTTTTCTACCTTTTGGTTGTTGTGAATAATGCCACTATGAACATTATGTAACGTGTATCTGTTTGAGTCCCTGCTTTCAAGTTCTTTGGATATATAGGAGGATCATTTTGGGACATATGATAATCCTATGATTAATTTAAGGAACTCCCAAATTATTTCACAGTAGCTGCACCATTTTACATTCCCACCAGCAGTGCACAAGGATTATGTTCACATCCTCAATAACACTTGTTATTTTCTTAAAAGGCCCCCATGGGTCTGAAGCAGTTTTGATTTTATTTCTTTGTAGTTTGGGTTTTATTTATCTGAAGGTTAATGATGTTAAACAGTTGAACATCTTTTCATTGGCTACTTGTATATCTTCTTTGATGAAATATCCTTCTGTTTTATTTTTTCTCTCTCTTTTTTCTTTTTGGTGGTACTGGGGATTGAATCCAGAGGCATCCTACTTCTGATAGGTGTGTACTGAGTAGCTGAGAATAGGCGTGTACCACACTACCTATATTAAAATTTTGATGAAGTCTAATTTACCTATTTTTCTTTTCTTGTCTCTGCCTTGATATCACATCAAATAAAAGATTGCCAGGTCAAAAATATGAACATTTTCTTCTATGTTTTCTATAGTTTTAGCTCTTACAGTTAGGTCTTTGATCCATTTTGAGTTAATGTTTAAATGTGGTTTAAGAGCTCACCTTCATCATATTTTATGTGGATATTCCGTTTTCCCAGCATCATTTATTTAAAGGAATGATGCAGCTGTGCTTGGCGATGTAAGTCTGTAATTCCAGTGCTTGGGGGGTTGAGATAGGAGGATCATAGGTTTGAGTATGATAACTTAGTGAGACCCTGTTTCAAAATGAAGCATAATAATAATAAAGAAAGGGCCGGAGGTATATAGCTTAGAGGTAAAACACCTTTGGTTTGATCTGCAGCACTACCAAAAAAAAAAAAAAAAAAAAAAAAAGATATTTTTTCATTGAATGATTAAATACTTGAAAATCATGTGAGGGTTTATTTGTGGGCTTTCTGGTCTATTCTGTTGGTCTGTATGTCTATCTTTATACTGATTCCACATTGTCTTGATTGTTGTAGCTCTGTATTAAGTTTGCAGTCAGGCATTAAAGATAGCATAAAGATGAATAAACATAGTACCCGTTGTTTAACACTGAAACGCAAGCTCCATGAAAGCACAGACTTATGTTTTATTTATGCCATCTCTAAAATATAGACCAATATAATCACATAAGTGCTAAATAAGAATTGTTCAATGAATGGATCCTTTGAAAACACTAAGTCCAGTGGACAGGACAAAGCTGACATGAAATTAAGTAGGAACAACACTTGGCAGATTTGTAATTTTCCTTCCAAAAACACTTTGCACAGTCTTAAATTATGTCATCTCAGTGTGAGTATTCTGTTAGCACTAGGTCTCAGTGTGTGCCCAATTAAACTTCAGCAGCCATCACATCAGGCTCCTAGATCCATTTCCTACCTGGTTGTCAGAATCGCACCCCTGGGCACCAGATAGTACTTGAGGTGAGTTACTTATGTTGTCTTCAAGTGTGTTGTTTGTGGTTTCTAGTCCTCATAGCACTATTCTTTTACATGGTTATGACTACATTTTAAAGTGGGATTGTAGACTGATGTGGGTAAGGAGTTCAAGAAAATTTATAAAGTTAAGAGTTATTTGGGAATAAAATGAAAATTCTGGGAGAGAGCAAAGCATTCACTTCTTCGATTCCATTTTTACCAGTTTTTCCTTAATGCTTTTCTTTTTTCTAGTGCAATGGAATAAAGAAGCGATTATTTCCACTATTTGGGGCTATTTAGCTTCTTTTTTGCATTTTTATTGGTGTGTGTAATTACACATCACAGTGAGGTTCAACATGATTCCCATGTATGCACATGGCACTTGGTACTTGGGTTTCTTTTAGGTTGTTAGAAACACGTTGGTTTAGTGTGCCTTAGAGGTTTATTGTAAAGGTATCTGTTGGCCACCAAGAAAACTGAGATATGCAGACACCATTGCTACTTTAGTGGCCACTGAATCTGTTATGGTCTCTAGTCCACTTGCTGTTGTCCAATCTAATATTTCCACCATTTTGATGAATCCACTTCTTTCTCCTTGTGAGCTGCTTCTACTTGGTTTCTCTTGTGACTGTAGGCTCTCTAACTCATTTTTTTCTCTTGGCTTCATACTTGTTAGGGAAGGGATCTAATTGGGCTCTGCTTCAGTATCCAATGGGCAGTGGTCTCATGAATCACCTCTAAGACCCTTTTGGTAGTGTTTAGATCAGACACTGATCGCTGGTCACGGTCACTGATCCCTGGCCAGAGTTTTGGTGTGTTTTCTAAATCATAGTGATCAAACTGAGAGGAACTGTTTGTGGTCATTCTCCTTATTAGGAGCCTGGTGGCTTTGGCAGATACTCAGAGCATCATGTTATTCTCCATTAATGGGCCACTGTGAGCTTTTAGACTAAAGGAGAAGTAGGAGGTGCTGCACATGCATGGGATGTATTTCAGTCCTCTAGAAATAGCTCATGATTACCCCAATTAAAATAAAATTATCCTCAGTTGCCCTGCTTTTATAGCCCTTTGTAGAAGTGTTTTGGAAACTAGTAGCAACTCAGGTATATTATATTTCTGATTTTGTTTCTTTTTATTAGATTCTTTAAGGCTTTTGCTACAATGAGAGTGAAGTCTTAGTAAGAAAGGATCCAAGTGTATACTTAGCATGGATACATGTAGCTGGACCATTAAATAAGATATAGAAAGGAAGAGAATGGATTATTGTGGCCAGCAGGCCAATGTACAAGGAATTAGAAGGTAGCTTGGATACCAAGTCTTTATGCATTTTCTTCAGCCAGCATAGTAAGCTAACATCCAGAGACCTTAATAGGAGTTTTCTATATGTAGGCTTTTTTGTTTTTTAAGGAATGCAAACTTTTTAGAGGCCAGGTACCTGAACAATGGCATTTTTAGGTGGTGGTATACCTTCTTGATCTTCTAAGATTAGATGAGAAATTCTGAGACCATATAATTATCATATGTTGATTTCATCAATAGTACAAACATAGCTCCATGAAAATCATTGTACTATTAGCTTTCTCATTTCACTAAAGACTGGTACAAAGTTCTGCATGGACTGGAAGCACTAGGCTAGATGAGAATGTGGTGAGGTGGCCTCTTAGCTGGTTAATAGCTATGCCCAGAGAGGGTTGATGCCATCCTGAAGGGGAGGTTTTATAAGGATTTGGACTATGTGGTGTGGTCCCCAAGAGCTCCTTTGCAGGCCTTGAAGTCTAGAGGAGGGGTGTGTGTGTGTGTGTGTGTGTGTGTGTGTGTGTGTGTTGGGAGGGAGGGAGGGAGAATGGCAAGAGAAGGCTGAGCAAGTCTGGATGAGAGATGGCAATGGGATAGATGCTGGCTCTGAGCAAGAAGGAAATGCTTAGAGAAAGTCTTTCTTTGTCTTGGGACTAAGAAGAAGAGTGAATTTGCAGAACTCTTCTTTCTGTTGGTCTCTTCCAGAGAAGGTCAGACTGAAAGGGAAAGCAGTTGACTTGTATGTATCTAAGATACTTTGTTTTGGAATGCATTTTTCAGTCCTCTGTGGTTACTGACTGGTAGCATAGAAAGAAGCATTAATCCTGACATCATGAGATCCAAGTGTTTTCTGGTATCATAGAGATCCTCCCTCCCTCCCTGCCTTCCTCCCTGCCTCCTTCCCTGCCTCCCTCTCTCCTTTTCCTCTTTCTTCCTTCCTTTCTTTCTTTCTTTCTTTCTTTTTTTCTTTCTTTCTTTCTTTCTTTTTTGTACTGGAGGTGGAACCCAGGGGCATTCTATCTCTGAGCAATATCCCCAGCCCAATTTTTTATTCTTGGTGAAACAGGGTCTCACTGAGTTGCAAAGGGGCCTCACTAAGTAGCTAAGGCCGTCTGCGAACCACAATCCTCCTGTCTCAGCCTTTCAAATGCTGGGATTACACGCATGCACCACCACGCTGGTGAGATGCTGTTTCTGAAGTTGCTTTTCTTTTTCCTTTCAGGCTGCTTGGTCGGTGCAGTGAATCTAAAATCAAGCAACCGAAACCCAGTGGTACAGGAATTTGAAAGTAAGAACAAGGAAACATTGTGAGGTGAACGGGTGCCCTCTAGAGGACATTTGATGGTCTTGCAGTCAATTCAGGACACTCCTGTATCAATCCTGAAGATGTTCAGGGTGGATGCTCAGTGGTGTGCCTGTCTCTCCTGTGTGGATGAACAGTGCACTACACACATGGTTTATCTTGGCTACCATCTGCTTCCTGCCTGGATTTGTGCTTACATGACAAAGAAGTTTCTTATATAAAGCACGGTCAGGAGGGTAGTTTCTGTAAAATCTTTCCTAATGTCTTGTTTTTTTTTTTTGGCAAAACTTTAAATCTCCTGGAGCCTGAAGGTGGTTCAGTTTATAATCTACATGAAAGGGCTCTCTTCACTAGAGGGGCTCACAGGGTTGGGCATACAAGTGAACCCAGAGTGTTCTACATCTATTCAACATCCTTTTTCCACTTTGTTCACTAGGCGTGGAACTGTCATGTATTATTATGGATTCACAGACAATTGAACCCAGGATTGAATGGAAGAAAATAAAAAATGACCAAACCTCTTATGTGTTTTTTGACAACAAAATTCAAGGTATGTAGTCTTTCCTGTCTATTGACCTTTCCTTTGTCCACAGGAATGCATTTCCCTTGAACTGCTAACCTGTATCTCGAGCCAAGACTGTTTTGATTTTTAAAATTTATTACTATGAAAAATTTTAAACATAGGCAAAAGTGATGAGAATAGTGTATCCATCCTCCCAGTACCCATCACTCAGCTTCACCAATATTACTTCATTAGTTAGGACTTTATGCACAACCCATCTTTTGAAGAATCAAAGTGAATGTTCTCCTTGGCCATCTTCTGTCATGACTCATGAGAGGAGTGACACAGGTGAGTCCTTCAGAAGGCTAGTCCAGCAGTACAGAGTGCACAGGTATTCACTGAGCCACTTTTTCCTGGCTTGGTGCTAGGGGTGTCCCAGGAGGAAAGAGTAGAGAGTACTTGCTAGACAGGCAAGCACAACCTTATCCCAGGGCCAGCACTGGGTAAGCATGAGATGGCACAGTGTGGATGTGGTATTGATGGAGAATGGTGGTCCAGCAGGCGGCACCTGGCAGTGGGGTGGGACAGTGGGTCAGGCAAGATGGAGAGGGGAGGTATGGAGAAAGGTTTATTGGGGCAGATTGAATGCCGCTTGTGAAGATACAGATGCCAAAGACAACATGGCTGCTAGGAGGAGCTGCAAGTTCCCCACTGCAGCTGAGGCTTGGGCAGGGGGAGAGGGAGGAGATGAGGTTGGACATGTTTGTGGCTAGGTAAGCACAGTGAATGCTAGGTGAGCAGGGACAGTGGGCAGTACCTAAGAGCACACCAGATGCTCGGAGCAGAAGCACTGTGGCCACATCTGGGCTTTAGAAAAGTGAAGTATCTGCTTTGCAGAGGAAAGGTTGGAGATGGGAAAAACTCAGAACCACAGGTACCATGTCAGAGTTCTTTCACAGAACCCGAAAGGAGCTGACAGTGCCTGAGCTGAAGTGTTGACAGTGGAGGCTAAAGACTAAGCTCTGTGTGTGTGTGTGTGTGTGTGTGTGTGTGTGTGTGTGTGTGTGTGTGAGAGAGAGAGAGAGAGAGAGAGAGAGAGAGAGAGAGAGAGAAATGACACACAATAGAGGGACACTGCCTTCTTTAGGCAGGAGGGAAGGAAAAAACAGGAAATTAGTGCAGGGATGGTCCGAGTTTATGGAGAAGCTGAAAGTTGAGCAAAAATTTGTGGAAACAAACTCAAGTATGGTTTCTGTTTATGTTCTCAATATCATCCAAAACTTTAATCTCTTAAAAGTATTATTCTCTTCCCACTCTCATGAGACTCTCCTGACCCCTTATTTTTTAAAAAGATTGAAATGTTATTCTCTGGAAAAAATTTTCTTTGCCCACTTAGGTTGCCTCTGGCAAACTACATACAGTTTAGATCATCAGGGAAACCAAGTGAGACATTCTTTTAAAGAAGTTTCTCTTCTGGGAATTAAACATCACATCTCTTAGCCATAGGGATGATGAGTGCAAAGGAAAGGGTTCCCCTTGCAGGGTGTGAGGGCTGCAGGGAAGACACATGTTGGCTAGTCTCTTTTCCTGCCACAAGGCAGGACTGTATCAAAAGCTCCCTGCTAGATGTCGCCCCTTAGTGTGTTCAATTCAGTGTTTGTTAGTATAGTTACATATCTGTGCAACCATCACCACTAATTCCAGAACATTTTCATCAGCCCCCAGAGAAATCCCATACTCATCAGCAATCAGTACCCCCTTTACTCCCAGCAGCCCATAACCCACTTTCTGTCTCTGGATTTTCCTATTCGGGACCCTTCATATAAATGGAAGTTTTCAGTGTTTTTTTGTCTGGCTTCTTTGACTTAGCATAATATTTTCACAATTCATCTATGTTGTAGCATGTTTTAGTATCTCACTCCTGTTTATAGCCGAATGATATTTCATTATAAGTATATCACATTATTTTATCTATCACTTGGTATACACGAGTTATTTTCATGTGTTGATTATTAGTGCTGCTTATGGACATTCATGTACCATTTTTTTGGTTTGAACAGAAGTTTTTGTTTCTGTGGAATAATAACAGATACATCTTTAGGATCACATGGTAGTTGCATGTTTAGTTTTGTTAAAGCTAACTAACTTTCCCAAAGTGGCTTTATTATTTTACATTTCCCACAGCAATGTACTTCCCACATCTTTACCAACACATATTATTCTCTGACTTTTTTATTCTAGCAGTCTTAGAGGCATAAAGTGGTATTTCAGTATGGTATTGATTTACATTTTTTGATGACAGATGCATGTGCATATTGGCCATTTCTGTGTTTTTCTTGGAGAAATATCTACTCATATCTTACATTTATTTTTAACTTGTTATTTGTCTACTTGTTGTAAGTTGTTCATCCATTTCAGGTTCCAGACCTTTGTTGGGTGATTTGCATCTACTCTCTTTTTCCCATTCTGTGGATCTTTTTACCTGCTTTGAAGTGCAAACATTAATTTAATTATAATTTTTTGTAGTACTGGGAATGGAACCTAGAGACATTCTACCTCTGAGCTACACCACCTGCCCTATTTTTTATTTTGAAACAGGGTCTCACTGAGTTGCAAAGAGCCTCACTAAGTAGCTGAGGCTGTCCGTGAACCACGATCCTCTGGTTTCAGCCTCCCAAATGCTGGGATTACAAGTGTGTGCCACCACACCTGACTACAAACATTAATTTTGATGAAGTCCAGTATAACTATTTTTTGTGCTTATGCTTTTGGTATCATTTCCAAAAAACTGTTGCCTAACCCAAAGTCATGAAGATTTAGGCCTATGTTTTCCCAAGAGGGTTTTTTTTTTTTTTTTTTTTTTTTTATGGTACTAGGGATGGTAAGGGCATTCTACCTCTGAGCCATACTTCCAGCCCTATTTATTCTTCTTATTTGAAACAGGGTCTCACTAAGTTGCTGAGGCTGGCCATGAACCTGCAATCCTCCTGTTTCAAACTCCCAAGCATGCACCACCACACCTGGATCCCAAAGTTTTAAAGTTAACTCTTACATTTGTGGTGAGATTGAGGTTCAACTTCCTTCTTTTACATATGGCTATCCAATTGTCTCCTTAGCATTTGCAGAAAGCTAGTTTTTAATGCCAGTTATTTATTTATTAATGGAGAATCCCTCCTGGGAATGGTGAGATTCCCAGGTTCCTGGCTTTGGCAACAGTTTAGATACACTTGAGTGCAGCTTACACAACAGCTATTGTTTGTAGCATTCAAAGTACAAAAAGGATCAACTCATAGTTCCTAGCCTCAGGTGTTCATTTCTGTTACTTGGAAAAGAAACAGAAAACAGTCAGGATCTTCTTAATGAGGCATTGAATTCTGGCCCCAGAAACCAAGCTTTTCAAAAGGCAGGGATATCTCTAGGGATTTTTAGTGCTCTGTGCCTTCTTTTCTATAGGAGACCTGACAGACCGTGCAGAACTCTTGGGGAAAAGTTCCCTGAAGATCTGGAATGTGACCCGCAGAGACTCAGCCCTCTATCGCTGTGAGGTTGTTGCTCGGAGTGACCGCAAAGAAATTGACGAGATCTCCATTGAGTTAATTGTGCAAGGTAGGAACTCACTTGAAGTAAAGCGTACTCACCTGTCATTCCTCCTGAGTCTCTAGCTGTAGAATAAAAATCACTTCTTATTTCCATTCCTTTCTTCTAGAGCTGCATTTCTAAGGATATTATGTGACTTGGGGCAGGTGGGGATGCCGATGCAGCTGCAATTGCCTGGGTTGGGGTGGGAGGTGAGAAGGAAGTGAAGCTTCTGCCATTCCTTCGCTAGCTACAGGCCATGTGGGGGTACTGTGTCTCTTCCACAGCTTTCGCCTGAAGGTGGGAGGAATTAGAAACACATTAGAGATGGGACTTGGCGTGTGATGGCTGGAGAGCAGGACACGGTACGGCCAAGCTGCAGATGTGACCATGGGGACTGTAGCCAAGGATCTCCTTGGCTGGCTTCCTTGCCTTTGGGGCCAAGTTGCTTAAGGGGCTCCTTGCCTTTGGATCTAATTTATTAAAGTGCTGGATACCGCCATGTTGCTAAGCTTTTAAACGTCAACACATGTTTTTCCTGCAGTGAAGCCAGTAACCCCTGTCTGCAGAGTGCCCAAGGCTGTCCCTGTGGGCAAGGCAGCCATGCTATACTGCCAGGAGAGCGAGGGCAACCCCCGGCCCTACTACCGTTGGTACCGCAATGACATGCCGCTGCCAACAGACTCCAGAGCCAACCCCAGATTTCGAAATTCCTCTTTTCTCTTAAACTCTGAGACAGGCACTCTGGTAAGATCTCTTCTAAGAGGTGAGATGGAGATGTCTTTGATGAGTCAAGGAATGCTTTTTGTGGAAAGAACAGTTATTAGAAGAGATAGTGAAACTACTTTTTAAAGCAGGTGCTAAAAATTCAGCATGTTGGAGATTCTACAGGAACAATGACCCTCCCCTCATTTACAAACAAGTCCTAAAGAGCTAAAATAAAGAAACCTGTAGATTTAAGAGACTAAGGAAGGGCTATTAAACAAATGTTATGGGTGCACATTATTTGAGTCCTGACTTGGATAATTAGCTGTACAAATCACTGGGAGATAATCCAGGAAATTTAATTACTGTCTGGATATTTCATGATATTAAACAGTTGTTAATTGCTTTAGGCTTGAAAATAGTATTGTGGTTATAGGTTTTAGAAGTCTCTCTTCTAGAGAGGTACATACTATTTATGGATAAAATGTTTCAAAATAACTGGGTGGTGGGAGGTACATGAAGGAGAGAATACAGACTGTGGCACCAGCATGTCACTCTAGGCTTCTGCTGCTTATAGTTCTTGTGGGTAAGGGGCTTGGTCTGTGGAATAGCCAACCTTATGTGGTAATCAGGCAGATTATAATAGGATCCTTGGTATTTGTTTTGCCAAAGTGTTGCCTAAGGAACAGTCATTGTCAGGAGTTTCTTCACCAAATAAAAGTAAAGCACAGAAGCTAAGCATGAGGCAGGAGGATCTCAAGCTCAAGGACTGCCACAGCAACATAGCAAGGCCCTTAGCAACCTTGTAAGACCCTATTTCCAAACAAAAAGTAAAAAAAAAAAGAAAAGAAAAAGTTAAGCACAGCCTCCCATTGTGGATGTTGCCTGGCTTTGGCATCTGCACATGCTGCTGGGAGTTCGTAGGTGACAGTGTCAGGAGAGCATGTCAGGGAGGAAGCTGGACAGTGCCTAGGAAGCCACAGGGAAACCAACTAGGCTTTGGAGGCTTTGGAGGGTTGGGGTTAGGGTTGTTCCCATCCCTCCGAGGTCCACCCTTACGACTGCTCTTACTTCTCACCCCCTGAAACAGGTTTTCAGTGCTGTTCACAAGGAGGACTCTGGGCAGTATTACTGCATCGCTTCCAATGATGCAGGCTCAGCCAGGTGTGAAGAGCAAGAGATGGAAGTCTGTGAGTTACTTTTTGTAAAGATTTCATCTAAAGACCAGGAAATGAACAGAATGTTTAAAACTGAGCATTATTCCATCAACACAGGCAACTGTTCTGCTGAGGGTCAGACTTCTGTAGCTGTCTGGATCCACCAGAATCTACTGGGGAAGTTGAAGGGAAGGGTGAGAAAGTGCTGAGTCTCGTTGAGAGGGTCCCTGAAACAAACCCGCCAGGCTCTTTTGGTGCTGGAAGCATGGCCAGACCAGCTGTGTAACTTTCACAAAGGGTCATTAATTCTTTTGGTGATAATCACCAAAATAGAGGTTGTATAAGGCTTTCCTCCAGAAATTTTTTTCAGTTGCAACTATTTTGCAGGATTCTGAATGGTAATTTCTTGCCCCAGTAAATTAACTCTGTTTTGTGATGATGTCATCTCTAGGGTACTGGGAGGTATTGGGAGGAAGAGGGAATGAAGTGTGTGTCTGAAGGACTTGGGGAGTTGAACCTTTCCATTTTATGTGTTTGCAGTCTCGGAGCATTGTTTTCCAAACTTGCCTGATGATTAGAACCTTTTGGACCACTGTTCCACATAGAGATCCCAGAACCCATCCTTCATGCTAGAAATGTTTGTGTGTAAAACAAGTATTCCTCTGAGGTGATTCCTCTCAGAGCTCTGTCAAATTTGGAAATTTTGCTCTAGGGCCATTTTCTCCTGGAGGAAGAATCCTGAGTTGATAAGTTCCCTGTGTATTTTTCTCTGTACTTTTATTTGCATAAATGAAGCAGCCACCATGCCCCCATATTGAAGGTGCCCAAGTGCCTTTGTCCAGTAGTTTTTAATATGAAAAAGGAACATGGGTTTCTTCTCAGAGGGCTTGTAAATAGGAAGCCAAGTGGCTAGTGGAAAGTCATGTTCTCAGTATTTTCTACTTTTATGGCTTGAGCCGAATCTTCTCCCACCCTCCAAATAACCTATAGCAAAGGAAGACTATAGAAATTGGGAACGTTTTTCCCTTAGGGGGCCTGCTTCCTAATTCTACATATAATGTAACAATTTCCTTCATTAATAATGTTCCCAGGCATTTAGCTAGAGAATTTCTAACCCTTCTTATAAATGCTAAGCCCCTCTAAATTCAGTATTCAGGATAACTGAATTTTAACTGTCAAAGTCTCAGTACTTTATATGTGACACCAGGGGTTATGATGTCTTGTATTTCTTAGGCTAGAAAGATTTAAAATATCCTCAATTTGCTTTTCTGGCTGGGGTAGGCCAAAGGAGGTGGGGTGGGGAAGGTATAGCACAGGTCAGGGATCTTTTAAAAAGAACAGAGAGTATGTGTCATCTCTTCCTGCACACCTCCTTTTCTGCAGATGACCTGAACATTGCCGGAATTATTGGGGGTGTTCTGGTTGTCCTTGCCGTCCTAGCCCTGATAACACTGGGCATCTGCTGTGCATATAGACGTGGCTACTTCATCAACAACAAAGAGGATGGAGAAAGGTAAGCTTGCCTTATGTGAACAAAGCAAAGCTTAGGCCAGCATTAACAAGGGAACCACAACACTCAACTGTCCTCTTCTGTTCACAGTTACAAGAGCTCAGGGAGACCCGATGGAGTTAACTACATCAGGACAAATGAGGAGGTAAAGAAGGAACAGAAAACGCAGCATTAGGAAGCCTGGTGGTCTAGGTGCACCCAGGGGGAAACGGCTTCCAGCTTGGAAGTGGAGTGGGCCTTGTAGGAAGATATGAGTACTGCAGATTAAGTTCCTCAGCTCC
The DNA here is from genome assembly GCF_963383645.1 of Muscardinus avellanarius. Taxonomy (NCBI): domain Eukaryota; kingdom Metazoa; phylum Chordata; class Mammalia; order Rodentia; family Gliridae; genus Muscardinus; species Muscardinus avellanarius. The sequence goes on from NC_137786.1 coordinate 135,093,232, forward strand.
TCAGCTCTTCATAGTAATGTACACGTAACAGTGGATTCACACCTGGCAAGTCCTGTGGGCCTTATGGTTAAGCATGACTGTTTCATTCATTACTAGTTTTGCCAGTAGTTTCCTCTAGGAATTTGTTTAGCCCTTGCATGTTTTCCCTTTCCCACTAGCCCCCAGCTTGGTGCTAACTTTGTGCTGGTTTTGCAGGGTGACTTCAGACATAAGTCATCATTTGTGATCTGAGGCCTGGTGATGTGACGGAGAGCGAGCACATGCGAATACCTCTACTAGAAACTCCTGTCAAGGACAGCCAGAGCCGAGTGCACACTCGGACAGAGCTAGACACTCCTGCAGAAGCCAAAGTTGACCGCTACTCCTTTCTTACTCTTTTAACAAGCCACACGAATCAAAGACTCTTCCATAAGATGGGCACAGTAGCCACCAGGTAAAGAAACTTAGCAAGTTCAGAGAGCTAGCCCAGTTCTCACGTGGGTGTTAGGGTGATCGTGAAGGCTTGCCCACATCAGCTCTCCTGGGCCAGGCGCCATGGACCCATATTTACCACTGGCTGTTCATCACTCAGGATGAGTGCTGGCCACATGAGAGGTGACCACGCAGCAGCAGCCACACAAGCATGGCATGAAGCCTGCGGCCAGTCATCAGTGAGCCCAGAGAAGGGTTTGCATGCAGTGCCTCAACACATGGGCCCTCATACCCACCACACTGCCTCACCTTAAGGCATTGGTGATCAGTGCTGGTGTCCATCCTGGAGAATCTTTGTGGATCTGTATTTTATAAAGAGAACCCAGATCAGGAAGGTAGCTGGCTAGATGGAAGAGGGCTCTTCTTACCCAAGGACCCCTGCTTGTCTAAGAGGGTGTCAGGATTTAAGGAAAACCTTCATCTTAAGCTAAGTCTGAAATGGTACTGAAAGATGCTTTTTTATGGGTCTTGATTATTTTATAAAATTTTACATTCTAAATTTTCTAAAGATGTATTTTGATTACTGAAAAATTTCTATTTAAACTGTAAATATATTGTCATACAGTGTTTAAAACCTATTTTTTTTAAGAGTTCAATTTATGGTAGAATTTCTAAGCTACTAAGTGTTAAATTGGAAAATATCAATAGTTAAAAAGAGTCATTTGCCCAAGGAATCTTCTCAAGAATGCTTCCTGGAACATTCCTTTGTCCACATATTTTTTAGCATTTTTCATGAGGAAAAAGTATGCCGTATGTACATCAGACCAGACGTTGCTTAGGTAACCTTTAGAAATTCCCAGTTTAGCAATGTCAACATCTGTTTGTGCCTCTCCAAAAGAAACCTAGGGAACTCAGGTTAGCTTCAAACTGCCTCTTCCTGAGATAACTCCAACTGCCTATGTCTAAATACTGCCAGAAGACCCTAGGCATCACGTACAGGCCATGTGGGTCTTCTCTGGGGGCTGAGTCAGATGCCACTGCTCTAAATTGGTTTTGACCACTTATAGGTGCTGGCGAGAATGCCTGCTTCTACCCGCACAGCCCTGACACGGCTCTCTTGCCCAGTTGGCTTCAGTAGTGTTGCTCACATGCTGTCTGGCTCTTGGGCTTCTAAGGTGAGCACCAGGAAAACTGATGCCTTCCAAGTAGCATCCCAACCTTCCAGACCTCCTTTTGGTTATAGCTGGTTCACAAAACAAAGTAGCCACTGCTGTTTGTTTTTTAAGTTCATTTTAATTATTTGTGTAGTTCATAAGACTGTCCAGGGCCAAAGGCAATTTTGAAATCAAGTGTGCCAAATACATTAACAGTAAAAAAGAAAATGAATCCCATTGTTCCTCTCTGCCATGAAGAAAAGTGCCCTGACACTGCAGATTCTCTGCTTCAAATAATAAACCATTACGTGGTGGCAGCCAGTCCGGCCTTTTGAAGGATGTGAGGAAGTACAGCCAAGGTCAAAGCCTGGTGGCAAGGAAAGTAAAATGCCCGCATCAGAGGCAGTTTTCCCACTTTTATTTTATTTTTTATCTTCTTGAGACACTGCTCACTTTGTGGGGCATTAGAAATGTCCCAGAGCCTTTGTTCTTCAAGAGATGTTTAGCGTCAGATACAGTGCCATGCTAGACTCATGATGTGAAGTGGCTTGAAACGAGGAGCTTCTCAGAGGAGCACCTAATTCCACATGTGCCTGGAGGGTGGCTGTTTTTGTAGCATGTAGTCACCTTGTGATGCAGCTTTTAGTGTCTTAATTTTTTATACTCTGACAGTTTGTTTTTAATGGAATACTTGAGACATGTTGACGTTTCTTTTGTTATGTGAACTCCTAGGCTGTGGGGTATTTGGTAGAGCAATGGTTCTGCACTGGCTCAGTGGTACCTGTCTTCTTTTGCATTTGCATCTTGAATGTCTCTTCATCTCCACCTCCTGGGACGAAGGGGGCCTTCCCCAGTCTACTGGTGGGGAATAACACGCTAGCCTCCTTGTTAGAGAAAGGGTAGCCTTCTGGCCTTCCTTCTACATCCTAGAACCTTCTGCCCTAAGTGTCATGGGAACTGAATCTGACAAAGCAGAGAGAAGTGACTGTGGAGCCTGGGAAGCAGTTGCCCATGACTGTTAAACTACAGAGAAGGAGTGTCTGTGTATCTTTAAGATGTGAATGTGACTAAAGACTCGAGAGGCCTGTATAGGCTCATCTCTTCTGGCCTTTGAAATGGATTTTGTTGTACATAAGAGTGATAGACTTGTACTAACACATCTGTAATGTGGTATTTGTTAAAACCTCATTTATAAAAGCTTAAAAAAACCTCATTTCATTCTTTTTCTTGTTTGCGCTTATGTTGGGTAGGCCATGTCTTCCTAGTACCTTGTTAGGCAGGGACACTGAACCGAGACAGCCCATCACTCTCCACAGGGAAGCCACACTTGGGACTCACAGGTGTGTTCACTGAAGAGCAGCTATGTGACTCACTCCACCAGTGAAGAGGCCGCCTGTCACAGTTCATGTACGGGAGAGCTGTGGGGAGAGCACAATGACTTCCACTCCCCAATCCCACTAACACACCTGCTAAAAACACACTTAAAACAGTAGCTCCTGGGGCTGGGTATAGCTCAGTGGAAGCATGCTTGCCCGGCATGCGTGAGGTCCTGGGATTAATGCCTAGAAGCACACATGGGCGTGTGAACACACATGCGCAGAATTAAAAAAATAAACCAGCCAGGTATGGTGACACATGCGTATAGTCCCGGCTACTATAGAGGCTGAGGCAGGAGAATCACTGGAGGCCAGGAGTTTGGAGGGTGAGACTGGGCAATACAGCGGTACCCCAACTCTTTAAAAAAAACAAACCAATTGCATTTATGGCCAACCAGTGTTTTAAGTTCCTCTGATAGTGCCAACAAAAGGGTCTCAAGTTGTTCCCCCACTGTGAAGCAGTTTTTAGTAGTGTCTTACAAACTGGCATCAGTACCAACTCTACATATGGGATGTGAACCATGTTTTCATATAGAGGACTCATACTTACCCACTGATAAGGATGTCTGTTGTTAAGAGGCCGACAGCTTCCATATGGGAACAAAGGCAGGTGTCAGGTGAACCAGATCTTAAGGACAAATACATCCTTTTTCTAATAGGAAAGATCTAATTTCATTCTTAAGTACTTCATGTCAAATTAAGACACATGCCAATAAAAACCCTATTCTAAAAATAGAAAAATTCTACTGAATGGAAGACAGCTGCGTTTAGGTTTAACCTTTATTACTTCATTTTATAAAGCTGTACACTTTTAGAAATCTTCAATTATAAATAATAGAAAAAATATTACAGTCAAAATTCTGTCATTGGATATGGGAAAATACATACTATAAGGAATATAGACAAGCTAACAGAAGCTTGATTTATATAAAAGAAAGCTCAAGGTTTTTAAGTTGTGTTCCTTAAAGAGAGCAAGACAATGTTCCCTCAGGCTCTTGCCCTCTGAGATGCAGTTTCAGTTAGCTGTCTTCAGGGGGACCTTTCGGAGGGACCTCCGACTGGGGGCCGGGTTGTCTTTATTTCTGGCTGGTGACTTAACATTCCACTGCTGCGGCTGTGGAGGCCTGAGGAAAGATACAAACCAGTCAGTCATAAAAGAAAAAACTATGACAAAACATCTCCTTCAAGAGGAACTCATTAGTAAACTTACGATTTATCAGGAAGTGATAAACATAGAATGTCATTTCCTTGACTCTGGGCTTCAGTTTTCTCTGAAAGGGAGTAAAACACAAATTCAGTGTTCCCAGAGATGCAAAGGCAACTTGGCATATCAGACAAGAAGGAAGGAAAATGGTAACTTGCCTTTGGCTGAAAAAGAAGCCTGAGGTGTCCCTATGTAACTGACCCCTGCTCCGAATGTGACGTCACTGATGGACTCTGGGGAAGAAGAAATAGCACTGTTAATGAAAAGCTGGTAAGACACAGGCATCAAATACAGTCACTTGGGTGAGTCAGCTAGAGTCCTGCTCAGGCTCCACACACAGCTCCTACCCAACTGAGCTATGGCCACCAGACATGCAGGCCTCAATCTAACCTTCTCCCAGGTCTTGATAGTGCTAACGCTCCTTCCTCCTGGAAGTTCTCCTTCAGTCTCTCCTTACTTCCTTTCTGTGGCCATAGCCCTTCAGGCTGCTCTGCGGCCCCCAATTCTTCACTGTGCATGTCTCTGGCTTCTCACCCACCTAGCATCTTCAAGGACTGTCCATGTGCCAAGGACTCCTACCTCTACTCAGAGCCCCTCCAGCCCTCATTCCACACTTCCTATTGTACGTCACCTGGATTCCTCTGCTCTTCCTCCTTGACAGATTCCTTCTGTGTTCCTAGCCAACAAATAGTCCATCCAAGCTAGAAATATCAGGCATCGTTAACTGCTCTGCCACAAGAATCAGTAACTAAGTACTGATTCCAGCTTCCAGGTTTCCCAACCCTTACCCGTCCTGTCTCCCTCACTCCTCGCCCTTATTTTCCCAGTACTTCCCCGACTTTCCTTACTAGCCACCCCTTCCAGTCCACCCTCAGGAGGCAGGAAAGCACAGTGCCTAGGAACATGGACGGAAGCAAACTAGATTTGCATCCTGGCTTTCTATCTCTACTCATATGAACTATACTAAGAAGCTCAAGTCTCTTCATCTCTGAAATGGGGATTAAAAATGTACTCACCCCATTGGGGCTTATCAGGACTCAATGAGATTTATGTAAGGTGCTTAACAGTATCTGATATAAGGTAATTACTGAAGGAATGTTAGTATTATCTCCAATGTCACTGCAGTCAAGCTTAATTAAAGATCTGATAGTTACTACTGGGATTACAAGCATGTACCACCAAGCCTGGCTTTGTAGTCTTCTTATGAGTGTAAATGGTACTATTTTAGTTTATGGGTTTTTTTGTTTTACAGTGCTGGGGATTGAACCCAGGGCCTCACATATCTTAGGAAAGTGCTCTGCCACTGAGCTATATCCCTAGCCCTTTTTATTTGTAAGACAGGGTCTTGCTAAGCTGTCCATGCAGGCCTTGAACTTAAAGGTCCTCCTGCCTCAGCCTCCCAAGTAACTGGGATTACACGTATGTGCCACCATGCCCGGCCTACCTATGTTCTAAAACCCACTGCAGTGCTCTGGACCTGAGAGCTACTCAAGCTTTGTTAATGGACAAAGGTAGAGAACACTACCTTCACTGCTGCCATTAAAAAGCTCAGGGCTGTTCCATTTCTGTGAGTTTTCCTAGCTCTCGCACCTGGAATTCTCCCTCCTTATATAACACATGACTTTGTCTATTCGGAAGCCTGTGTCCTTGTGTGCATTCCATGCAATAAGTCTCCCACCTTTACAAAAGCATCTACACAGTGGTTCTCATACCCCCAGTGCACTCTGTCTTAGGTCAAAAGGCAGAAATGTCTTTGCTACGTGAACTATAGTAGTAAGAGGGACTTATTACCACCCCTCCCTCCACACACATTTTAAGTTAAAATTCAAGCTCTGAAGACAGTTCCTCTGCACTGAGTAGAATCAACCTGTGCTGAATACCAACAGTGGGCTTGAACAGTTGAGCTGGGCGGCCTTCTTCCTACCAGTCCTGAAGAGCTTAGACAACTTCCTCACAGCCACCTGTCCGAAACTTCAGTCACCCCAAGAATCTATATAAATCAGGCTGAAAACAGCACTGAGTGCTCTTAAGTCCTCTGATGATCCTCCCAAGAAGAGGAGCTAATAGGAGGCCCTCTCAAGGATTTCTTACTGGCTCAGACTTGAGAGATGGACAAAAGTTGCATCACCAGAAACACTGCACTTGACTTCCTGGAGAAGCGCTCTCCTGATCCGGTGACAGCTGAGTCTCATTTTCAGTGCAGAGATAAGTCCATACATGCAAATTAAGGTGGCATTAATACACTATGCCAGGTTTCCCTGCTGGGGAACACATGCTGCCAGGAAACCAAATGAAGACTCGAATCAGGCTCATGTGATGAGCAAAACTGAAACGAGATGTTTCTTCAGCATATGGTATCTAATTGCCAAAATAGAAGCACTTGGTGCTCCTGAGCCAGGAACACAGAACATACAGAAAACTTCTCTTTGTAAGAGGCTGGCTCTTTTACATCTATAATATTACACCTGTCCATATACAGGAAGCCGAAATTATCCACTGCCTTTCAAGACAAAAAAAGTCAGAGTCAGAATCAGCTGTCTGAGAAGTGGGGTGGGAATCCTGTTTGTTTATTGATCTCCCTTAAAAGCAGGCCCTGGACAGCACAGCACTGCAGGTCAACAGAACCAGCAAGCAAGCAGCAAGGACCCAGGAGGTGGTCAGTGAGTGAATTGGCGGAAGGTGTGACTGATGCTGGCTGCTCCATTATCATGGAGCACATCCTAGACTACTCTCATCTCATGATGTCGGGTCAGAATTGGGAGAGATGGGCTGGAGAGGGGACAGAGGATGGGCTCAGAGGCCTGATCTCAGTCACTCAACAGATCTTTGCGTGACACCTACCATGTGCCAGGCTCTGTGGTTGGCCCTGGAGGCAGTGAGGAGTAAAACAGCAAAACCCAGCAAGGACGGACAGAGAGTGGCCACAGAAGTGGTGGGCCCAGTGGCAAAGGTTGGAGGGTCAAGGGAGGCACCAGTCCAGCCTGAAGAGCCCAGGAAGGGGTGCTCTGCATGTGGTATGGGAAGGTCCAACTCAGGGAAGAGTGGCTTGACATCGGTTATGATGAGGGACATGCAGGGCACACCAGGGAGTATAGGAATAGTACATATTTTGGACAGTAACAATTTCTTCATACTACAGGTTGAGAATCACTCATCTGAAAACTGGAAACCTGAAATGTGAATTTTTTTGATGGAAAAACACAACAAGCAGGAAATTCCCTACCTGACCTCATGTGATAGGTCAAAGTCAAATAGCAGGTACATTAAAAATAGTGGATGCACCTACTTTCAGGCTACGTGTATAAGGTGTATGAGGCATAAATAAAATTTCTGTTTTGACTTGGGTCCCATTCTCAAGATACTTCGTTGTGTGTGTGTGTGTGTGTGTGTGTGTGTGTGTGCGCGCGTGCGCGCGCGTGCGTGCACGCACGCACATGCTCCAAAATCTAAAAATATAGGAACACTTCTAGTTCCAAGCCTTTTGGAAAAGGGATCCTTAACCTGCAAAGTAATTTTCTTACAGCCTTCTAACTTGCCTCTGTTTTGAAATGAAAAGAACAGACATTAGGAAAGAGGCTGGTGGGGAGTGAGAAGGCATGGCTGGGGTGCAGTCCTCAACACACTGCTGCCTGGCCTTCTGGAGCCCAGAATACAAAGGAACCCGTCAGGGCCGTCCCCGACCTCTCCCCAGGGTGAACCAGCTCTGCAACATCAAGTACCCTTGGCCAGGCAGGGAGGTGGTGAGAGGGCTGCCAAGGCCAGCCACCTGGCCTGGCTGTGCCTCAGTTTCACATCTGTCACACAAGGGGCACTCACAGGTTATAGGGAGGGTCAACTGAGTCAATGCAGGTAAAAGCACTGGGAAGAATCTGACATTCAGTCGATGCTCACTAAACGGAGCAAGCATGACTACTGTGAAACGCTGTCAGAATAATGTGCCTCGGTGAGGCTGAGTGTCAAGGGAGACTGTCCAATTACAAGAACGACCTTGCAACAGAAGGAGTTTTACCACAACTCTAGCAAATACATAATGACTGCTGGGGAGAGCTAAGGGAAGCCTGTTTATTCAAACTGGCTACTTACTGTCAGGGGTGCTGATTGCTCGTTTAGTTACACGGTCGATAGCTCCATTAGACTCTCGCTCCAAGCTGTAGGAAGATGCTATGATAGAAGGAAATACCATATTTGTTTAAAAAAAACAAACCAACCAACCCAGTGAGCCAGGCGTATGTTTGTAATCCCAGCATTCAGGAGGCTGAGACAGGAAGATTGTGGTTCGAAGGCAGCCTCAGCCACTACTTAGTGAGGCTCTTTGTAATTCAATGAGACCCTGTTTCAAAATAAAGAATAAAAATGGGCTGGAGGTGTAGCTCAGAGGCCAAATGCCCCTGGGTTCCATCCGCAGAACGGCAAAAGTAAAAATACCCCAAACAAACAAACAAACAAAAAAAAACAATGATCAAAGAACAAGCAAATATATATGATAAAGTTATGATCCTTGACATTTAAAGCGTAAATTCTGAAAGAACTACAAACAAATGATAAACATGAGAAAAATAATCTATCCTCACTAGGATTCAAAGAAATGAAAATTAAAACTGGTTTTGGTCTGTAAAACTCACCAAAGACAATGGAAAATAATAAAACCAGTGTTTCTAGGCAGGAAAAGAAAGCATGCACTATATGGCATGAATTATGGACAGTCTGACACTACTAATGGTTTTGAAATAGTAATGGTCTACACTGGGAATAATCCACACTGTTTATATCAATAAACTGAAAAACACCCACACCTTCAAGAATAGGGTAGTAACAAAAAGTTTTTGGTACTCCCATAAGAAAGAATCCTATAAAGCCACTGGGAAAAAGTTTTGAAAGTTCATGAAAAAAATTTTTCCTACATATTATAATTGTGTGTAGAGAAGCAGGCTTTAAAACAATGGACACTAATGTCACAAATTTATAAATAAATCATGTATGAGGAGCAGAAAAAAATACCTCATTGCTATGGGCAAGGTCCCCCCGCCTTTTTTTTTGGTGGTATTGGGGTTCCTGGAAGCCCTTCTACCTCCAGGCTACACTCCCAGACCTATTTTATATTTCATTTGGAAATGTTCTCACTAAGTTGCTGAGAGCCTCAATAAGTAGCTGAGGGTGGCTTCGAACCTGTGCAATCCTCCTGTCTCAGCCTCCCAAGTCCTGGGATTACAAATGTGCACCACCATGCCCAGCCTATGGGTGAGTTTTATATTTCATTTTTTATTTTTTTGGTGGTATTGGGGTTCCTGGAAGCCCTTCTACGTCCGGGCTACACTCCCAGACCTATTTTTATACTTTTATTTGGAAACAGGGTCTCTTAACCCAGCGCTGCTGGCTTCGAACCTGCGCGATCCTCCTGTTTCTGCCTCCCAAGTGCGGGGATTACAAGTGTGAGCCACCACGCCCGGCTTATATTTCATTTTATTTTGCAAATCTTTTAACATAAACATGCATTGTTTTCTTTCCTACAATTAATATTAGCATTATTTGTTAATTTAATATTATTTGTTTCAAAGACACTAGAAACCATATTAAAAGAGTGAGCAACAGACATATTCTGTATTCTGTTTTTCAAGCTGCAGACTCTCATTATGTTTGGCTTACCATGACTGTCAGGGTTGTCGGGGCTTCCAGAATTTAAAGTGAAAGCCACCACTCCTAAGCTCCGACTGTGATGTCTGCTCTTGGACTCCACAGCTTTCTTGACAGAGTTCAGGATTGCGATAGTGCTGAGAGACATGGGCCTACGGAAGACAACAGGCCCCAGATGCTGCGCCGGATAGATCTCTGGGAAGACAGCACTGAAATGCTGTGATTCCCCCATGTCTTTTCAGATATATTTCACCCTCTCTCCACCCACAAGGGAGTGGGGGGAGGCTCCCTCGGCTGAAGCCTGGTAGGCAGACAAGATGCCTCTGAGAATTTGTGAGGCTCAGTCTGTCACTGCCACGGCAGGCTCCCTACCTGGCACTGGGCATTAGCATCTTTAGAGGTGCTGTTTCTGATGAGAGAGGCAAAGCTGGTGTGTGGCCAGTGCTGGGGCCAGGTGTTGAAGGCCGGCTTGCTGTCAGGGGCACAGTGGCATTTTCCTGGCCAACGGGAGCTGGCATTACTTCTGAGCCTTGTCCAGCCTGTTAGGGAAGACGAATGGAATCTTCGCATGCTGTGAACACATCCATATGTAATCTATTTTAAAACCTATCAGCCCTGGGCAAGTACAAGTTTCCCTTCAAAACAGAGAAGTATTAGCAAATTGCCATAAATAGATGTGTGGCATTAAAGAAAAGAAAAAAAGGAGTAAGTTTGTTCTCATCACTTTCTAGTATAGCAGATCTGTCTGCCTGGATTCCTCAGGCAGCAGGAACACAGTGCTTTTAATGGGAGCAGCAGCTAAACCCAGACACGCCCCCCAGGGACAATATGTTCTCAAGTGGGATGGTTGTGAGAAAGAGTGCAACAGGCCCAGGGACCGCAGGTCAAAGAGTCAGCAAGATCAATACCCTCTACCAGCTTGCCTCCTGGGTGCTCGTACATTTCTTCCCAATATGACTGTGACTTTCCAGGCAAGATCCTATGAAGGTATGTCCATCACACTTAACAAAGGGACACAGTATCAACGAACAAGCAAGATGGCCAGCCGAGAAGTCCAACTCCTGAATTACGTGTGGATTTTGCGGAACTCTGGGAAAACTGGGGTTCTGGAAAGCCAGTTGGCCTGAGGCGGGCCTCCTACCTACCTGCACAGCTTGCGCCTTTTCACCACCTAAAGCCACCCTATTCACACTTGTGTCTCACCAGCTCTTGCTCCTGGGCCAGCTGTTCGTTGTACTTTTTCATGTCGTACTCGAGTTCTGAGGCCAATTGTTTGTCAACTGAGAAGAAATCCTTGATTTCATCTCGGTAATACTGCATCACCTCCTAAAACAGACCCAGACACACGCTTCAGTATTTTCTTGAATAAAGAAATGTTTTCCAACACAATGTAATCAATAATAACAACAGTTAGACTTGTATTACTGAGAGCAGACTCTTTCTCCTACATTAACACAGGTTTTAACATAATTGCACATTCTAAGAAAACACCACGGTACTTCTACTGACCACACAAGCAGGAGACCATAATGTGAGGTACTAACTAATCATTCTGATCTCTTGAGAAGCTTCCTGTCTACCTGCTAAGTAACAGGCCATCAACCCAGGTTCCTGATGAAACAAAGATGTGGCCCCGGCTCAGGCAGGCCGTTGCAGCAAGAGACAGTAAGGCTCCAATCCTGTTTTTGTATATTCTGAAGATTTTACAGAAAACTCCATCATATCTGGGTAAAAATACTTAGATATTAAAGAGGGCTGCTAGGAACAAGGCCTCTTGGCTAAGACAAAGGAACCTTTTCACTTAAGGATATTTAGGAAAGAAAAAAGATATACTATAGCTCCAACTAGGAGGAAAACCCTAGGGAAGAGAAGATGCCTCCATTCTCCAGCTTCCACACAAGGAGTTTCCTTCCACAGTGCAGAGTAACTGTTGCTTCCAAGATGGCAACCCTGCAGAGGCCTCTGGCATGTGCTCGGAAACAGGAAAAAGAGTCATTTTTCTTAAGTGATTAAGGACTTTATTTAGGATCTAAGCTCTTCCCTGTACCCTCTGGTAGGGCAATACAATTAAAAGAATAATTGAAAGATCTCATATTTTCTGTACAGTGAGCTTATCTTTTATATCTTAACTTCTCTAGCATAAAAAAGCCTTTTGAGCTGGGCATGGCGGTACATGCTTGTAATCCCAGTACTTGGGAGGAGGATCTTGAGACTGGAGTACTTGAGACTGGAGGATCATGTAGGTTCAAAGCCAGCCGCAGCTACTTAGTGAGGCTCTCAGCAACTTAGTGAGACCCTGTTTCCAAATAAAATATGAAATAGGTCTGGGAGTATAGCCCAGAGGTAGAAAGTCCCTGGGTTCCACCCCCAATACCACAAAATAAATAAATATATAAATAAATAAATAAATAAATAAATAAATAAAAATAAGCCTTTTGAAAAATTGTATTCAGTGTAATTTTGTTGTGGACTTTTTAAGAAAAAAATTTTTGAGAAAGAAAAATACATTATTGTAATAAATTAAAAGTTAAGGAATTCTTGCATTTATTTCGATGTGGTTTTGTCAGAAAGGTCTGAGGCCTTATTTAAGTCTGCCAAGCCTCAAAGTAAATACACCCTGGCTTTGTTCAGAGGGGTCCTTCGCCTGGAGCCCCTCTTCACCAGCAGCAACTCCAGCCCAGGGATTGTGACCTCTTCCCAGCAAGGCAGGCTGCCACAGGCAGCGACTTCCCACACATCCCTCATCAAGATGAACCCAGATGACAACTGTGTTCCTGATCCCAGAAGAAAGTCAGTCTTCAAAACTGAATCTAATCCCATCAAAGACAGATATGCTCAGCACAGCAAGTCAGCCTTTCACAAACCCAACGGAACAAGAAAGGAAGGAACAACCTCAGTGGCACCTTCGGTCAAACCCCCATCCTTGCCATGAAGTCACAAGCCTTCATGGCAGGCATATTTCTAAGTAGACCAGTGTAACGGTGATGTTGTCGCACTCTGAGTATCATTACAGTCCTTCTACACTGGCAGAAGACCGTCATCAATGAACGAGGGGTCAGTGGAGAACCACAAAAGTCAAGCTCATTTACCCTGAGATAGTTCATAAGTTCCCGCAAAGCTGGGATCTTATTTTTTTCCAACACGGTCTTTAGGGAGATGATAATTGGAATAATATTTTCTACGAAATTCCTCTTCTGAACCTGCAGTAACACAAAGAAAGGTGTGCTTTAGGCGCATGAACTTCTGAAAAGCAGAAAGACAAAAACTTTTCCTCGATTTTGTTCTTTAAGTATGGCTAATCTAACATACTAAAAAAAATTATTTTTAGCTGCGTGTGGTGGTGCACACTTATAATCCCCGTGCGTGGGAAAGTGGGAGGCTGAGACAGGAGGATCACAGGTTCATGGCCAGCCTCAGCAGCTTAGTGAGGGCACTCCCCCCTCCCCCGCAATTTAGTGAGACGCTGCTGTTTCCAAATAAAGAATAAAGCCGGGCGTGGTGGCGTACGCTTGTAATCCCCGCGCTTGGGAGACGGAGACAGGAGGATCGCACAGGTTCGAAGTCAGCTACCCTGTCTTAAGAGATGCTGTTTCCAAATAAAAAAGTATAAAAATATGCGTGGGAGTGTAGCCTGGAGGTAGAAGGGTTTCCAGGAACCCAAGTACCACCAAAAAAAAAAAAAAAATTGGACTGATGATTGATAGAGAACCTAAGATGTATATAATGCCCCTGAATAGTTCAATCCCCAGTACTGCAAATATATATATATATAATATATATGTATGTATGTATTTCTGAGTATGAAGCTAGGAATGTATAGGACTCATAGCTTTTCTTCTGGAGATTTTGCTAAGCATTACTTCAAATACTCAGGTCTGTAAAGTAGGATGTAGATAAATACTACTTATATTTTTATTTATTTATTTTTTTGCTTGTCTGGTGATGGAACCCAGGGGGGCATTCAAACTCTGAGCTACATACACCCCCTCCCCCTTTTTTTATTCTTTATTTTAAAACAGGGTCTCACTAAGTTGTGGAGGGCCTCACTAAATAGCTAAGGCTCACCGTGAACGGCGATCCTCCTGTCTCAACCTCCCAAATGCTGGGATTACAAGCATGCACCACCATGCCCGGCTCTACTTATATGTTTAAATGAAAAAGAAAAAAGAAAAATATGCTGAATAACTTGACAAAAACTCCATATTTCCACACAATCCCTCAATGGACTGCTGGCTCTGGCTTCACGTTATTCTTCCATTTAACATCCTCCCCCTTGGATTAAAAATTACCTCACTCTGACTATCCCAGAGACATTTTATATTCCTGTCATTGAAAATGACAATGGTCTAAACATGGCTAAGCATGAAGATGGCCAGGCGAGTATGTGCCTTTTTGGTATACATTTTGAAAAGTACTAGTTGTTTGTATAGTACTCGATTTAGTAAATGATTGGTAACTAAAAACTTGGCAATAAATCTCTTAGAATTAAAAGTAATTCATTATAGTAGGCCATATATGTAAGATTTATCCTTCTGAACCTTAAAGGTACTCTTTTTCCTTTCCATTTAAAATCACTAGTATGTTTCTTGTTTACAAACCACTCATTTCTAAAAAGTCTCATCAGAGTCCCTGAAACAGAAGGGAAGTAGGTAGAAAAGTAACAATTTAATAACAGATATGAATCTGAGCAGATGGTAAGTTTAGCAATAGTCTTAAAAAGTAGCCAGATGCACTCTCTCAAGTATTATCAAGTACCTATTCTGCCCCAGATACAAAACTGATCCCTGTGGACCCAGAAATGTAAGCAAGAATTCCTGTACTTGAGTTGCTTGTAGACCACTGCGTGTATGTTGTGATAAATGGCAGTAAGCAGGAAGTAGCAGGGAGTTAAGGAATTAATGTATGGAACAGGGACACCTAAAAGGGAAGTGGGTAGACAGGATGTGCATTGGAGGCTTCTCTGAAAGATGACTCTCAGGATGTGTGGGGATTAGGAGGGTAAGGGAAGGTAGCACAGAGTTTGTGCTGCAGAAAAAAAAAAGCAGTGTCAAAGGCATGAAGCAGAAGAGCACATCCATCTAGGTCAGAGAGATCAGAGGTGAGGAGGGAGGCAAGGGCTGGAGCAGGGACAGGCACACTAAGTTCTATATGTCTTAAAGGAAAATTAGAGGTTTATTTGAAAGATGATGGGAAGTCATCAACATAGCTTTTAAAGATACCATTAAGTGAAATATAGTGAGACAAACAATAAATTTACCCATTTAAGAGATCAGTTCCATGACCTTTGACAAAAGTATGTACTAAGTAACCAATACCACAAGTTATCCATAATCCAATACCCCGAAAAGTTTCCCATTGCCCCTCACAGACAATCTGCCTCCGGACTGTTTTAAGCCAGGAAATAAAATGATCACATTTGTACTTAAATTGCTCTAGCTGTAGGGTAGGGTATACTTGTGATAGAATCTAGAGGCAGGAAGGGTCCTAAGGAAACTACTGTAAAATGGTTTAGGTTTTAGAAAAGACAAACCTAGGGGATATGCAGGAGAGTTGGAGCTGCAAGATTAAAGCAGCAGGATCTCACAGCAAACTGGACGTGATCAAACTCTATTCTTTGGGGTCAACTGCCTTCAGGGGTCAGGCGGGAAATACAAATTGGTCATCCTAGCTAGGTATAAGACTACTAGGCTTTTCCCCGAACTCAGTCAAACAAAACACAGGCCTGGCACGCCAGTCTCGGCCCTGCCTTCTGCTGTAGCACCTTGTTCCCTTTCGGATTATTTGGTAATCAATGGTTCCCTTCTCCACAGCACACCAAGAGAAGGTAGAGACAAAAAGCAGAAAGAAGCCGGGTGTGGTGGCGCATGCTTGTAATCCCAGTATTTGGGAGGCTGAGACAGGAGGATCCAGGTTCGTGGACAGCCTCAGCTACTACTTAGGCCCTTTGCAACTCAGTGAGACCTTGTTTCAAAATAAAGAATAAAAAATAGGGCTGGGGGTGTAGCTCAGAGGTAGAATACCCCTTGGTTCCATCCCCAGTACCGTGGGGGAAAAAAAAAAAAAAAAAAAAAGCAGAAAGAGATGACTAGCTTAGTTGTGACAGAGTAAGTGTGAGATGCTGTGGCATATTTAGGCTGCGAATGCAATTAAGTTCAGGCTTACAAGAGGTTAGAACTAGAAACACACTTGAGGATCACCAGCACCTGGGCTAGAGTCAGAGCCACTGGTAAGAATGACGCCAGGACCCCAGGCACACCACCAAGGCCAGTGGGAGGCACAGAGGCACCAGCAGGCCCGCCGAGGGAGGAATGATACGCACCTGAGAGATGAGCTTTTTCTGGGCTTCCTGCATGACTACATTTGCCAAGGCCATGTCATCTTCTTCCATGAGGAGATCCTTATCTGGTTTAGCTCTCATTGCCAAGAGCTTGATCTCCTTTGAGCTGAGGACCTCAAATGTATCTGAGAGTAACTCACTGGCTTCCATGTCCAAGGGTAGGACGCCATCGGCAAAGCAGGCTAAGAAAGAGTGCAGGAGATCAGCTTCTGAGAAACACGTTAGCCCCAGAGAGGAAGGGTAATTTGCAGAACTGGGGGCCCTCTGGGGCTGTGAGGGGGTCTGCGTGGGATACAGCTGAGAGGGAAGGAGGATAAAAAGATGGGTCTTCCTGCAGTGTTGTTTCCTCCTGCTGCAGGCCTGCTGCTTCATTATCAACACAGCATTTCATTTTTAAACACACATTTCACCCCGAGCACACCATGCCTACCCAAAATACTAAGGCAGATTTTGGAAGTGATATTAAATCTCTGCTCATCTGTGAAGTGCTCTAGAAGAAACTTGTAGATCCTCATTCGCTGCTCCTTGTTTGTCTTTCCCTTCAGTGAAAACAGGCGCTTCTCTCTGTGACAGAACAGGACAATTTTTATGGCATCATGTGGCCATGGGTGACCAGGATTCAATATAACATGTTTTTTTTTGTACTGGGGGTCGAACCCAGAAGCATTCAACCTTTGAGATATGCCCGCAACCCTATTTTTAAATTTTAATTTGAAACAGGATCCCGTTAGGTTGATGAGAGTCTCACTTCTTGCTGAGGCTGTCCTCAAACCTATGATCCCTCTATCCCAGTCTCCCAAGTACTAAGACTACAGGAGTGTACCACCAAGCCCAGCTTAATACAGCTTTTTTTTGAGGCACTGGGGATGGAACCCAGGGACATTCTACCTCCAAGCTATACCCCCAGCCCTATTTTTATTCTTTATTTTGAAACAGTCTCACTGAGTTGCAGGGCCTCACTAAGTAGCTGAGGCTGGCCTCAAGCCTAGGTCCTCCTGTCTCAGCCTCCCAATGCTGAGATACAAGTGTGCGCCACCACGCGTGGCTTTAATACAGCATTTTAACAGCATCCTAAAAACTGTGTGCCAAAGGTTTGAGGACCATGACGAGATTCCAGTGTCATCACAGAAGCATTTCCCTTAGGACTATTCTTGCAACTGAATTTTCTTAGTCATCTGACAAGGAAAGCAACAACCACTACAGCAAAGAAGCGGGTCGGGGTCTGTGTCCAAAGTGTGTGTTCAAAATAGCCAAACATCTCCTGAGACTCACCGACCCTTACTGAGACAAGGAGACCACTGTGGCTGCTTCACTGACCTCTCTGACTGAGGGAATTTGTTATACTTCTCGTGCTTCTCGTAGTTGTTGAAGTGGAAGATGCATTCAATGAAGTGCTGGAAGAATATGACAGGGGTCCTCTTCAGCAGCAAGTGAGCCAGGCAAAACTCCCCGAGGCTGCAAAGAAGAGGGCACAAAGGAAGGAGATCCATTTGCAACCTGCAGGCCACCTCTACACATACACAAAGACCTTGGCAAAACAGAATAAAAAAGTAAAGAGCAGTAAAAGAGATTCTAAATCTCTCCCATAAACATCAATCAAAAGCATGGCAAAAATCCCACCTATTTATCTATACCTGCTCAATGTTTCCTTTTGAATCTGAGGTCATTGTAAAGGCTTTCTCTACTAGGCTTTCTTTCAAAATTTTAACAAGGAGTTACCGTCCAGCTACATTTAAACAGGGTAAAAACAACCAACCTTCCCCAAATTGCTCCTTCAGCAAAGAAGGCTGATGCAATGACAACGATGACCTGAAAATAAACGCCTGGCCTTCGCCCCCAACCTCATTACCCACAGTAATGAACAGAACCAATTTTAATAAGCAAAACTTTTTTTCAAGAATGGGGATTAGTAATAAGAGCTTCACATCTGGCTTAGCAGGGCAAATATCCTCTGCAGAATAACTGACGCTCACTGAGCTTTGGAATCACCATCAGGCCCCAGCACTCTTGTCCCACCTGGCAGAGGCTTTGATCATACGTGTACAGTGCTTCCCCCTGGACAGGTGCCACTAGGACCTCCCCAAAATGAAGGGCAAAATTCCAATGGTTTCCAAAGCCAAATATAAGTAACAAAAGCCAAATGTCACCTATAGGCTGCTCAACCATTTCTCATGTACCCAGGCAGTACATGAGAGAACGTGAGGAACTGCATTTGCCAGGGCCAACCTGAGGGTCGCAGGGCTTGCTATGGCCATTACTCTCGGAGACAACGTTTTAGTTTCCTTTCAGAGCTCAGATACAATTCCTACCCATACAGGAGCACCAGTCACCTCTCCACTGGAGAGGAACAGTGACAAGGACAATTCAGATGACTTGCATTTGGCTTTGCAAAGCATTAGGACTTTGCAGGAGATGTACCTTCCCCTATTGGTGTTCCTTAGGCTTAGACTCAAATACATCTGTATTCATAGCACTCACATCAACTAAAAGTTAGAGAAAGTGGTTCAGAAATCACAATGGAAATAAATTCCACTGTAAAGAGTCATACTTTAACTTTTCACCTAGAAAAAAGGCAGCAGCCTGATTTACAAATATGAAAATAAAACAAATACAACTCTATTTAATAAAGAGAATTCTCTGAGGAGAAGACAATTAGGGCCAGACAGAAGCATCAGTTTGATCTAAGAGTAGTCAGTATATTCTTCACAAACTCTGATGTTTAGGAACCCAGGTTTGAAAGGAAAAAAGGTCACATCAGATGAAATTCTTCTAAACAGAGTTGCTACAAATGATCAGAGTGGAGGAAACCATTAGATAAACAAAAAACATCCCCCAAAGAAAAAATGCATAACATATAAGACTAATCTTTCTCCTATACCTACTGGGACTATGTTAAAAGGGCAAGTTTTAGTCTTGATTGGAAAGATTCTCCCAGATCCTATGACTTTGTTAAACTACAGAATAGAAACTATTTTGTTATTTGTTTGTTTAAAAAATTTAACATACTGAAGTAATGCTTACTAAAACATTCCTCTCAAGTGACAGAAGGTGGTACTTCCTAGGTTATCTGTTTAGAAAACTTCAATGGCTCTGAAGAAAGCTTAGTAAGTTAAGAACTTAGCAGCCTTCCCCAGATTCTCCATACCCCTCAGGACAAGTAGGGACCAGACATAATCACACCAACTCAGGGATACTGTCAAGTGATCGGACACAGCACTAACTGCATTAAATGAAAAATAGGGAGGACTAGCTAAATCAGAATAATAATAATAACATCGTAAAAGGTAATTCTCTAAGAACTGAAATCCAGGTTTCAAATGGCCCAAGGAGGGCACAAGGAAGTGCAGTCTGTTCACTCCTATTTTCAGCTTGAGTAGAAATGTAAAATTCTGACTACTTTCAGATTTCTTCCCAAGTCAACTGCATGTTGAAACTCAAGGAAGGCTGCTGTAAACTTCACATGTGTCTACATAATAATTTCTACCAGAACTCTACTGAAAACTGGAGACAAGTTCTTTCTCACATACTTATTCTCCTTGGCTCCCACACCAAATGAAAGCCCTCTTGTTATTTGGCCCATCCCTACACTGCCATTTCTTTTCCTCCTGATCTAACTTCCCATGATGCTCTTTTCTTGCTCTGAACCATTCTACCGTGTGCTGTGTTCCAGGCACCATGACGAATCAAGCCCGAACTGTCTGTAATTGACTCTTAGAGCACTCTCTCTACTCCCTCTCTGTGAGAGCTGGCTCTCCTCCAAGGACACCGGTACACTCAGCCTTCTCAAAAGAAGGTTCTCTCACAGCCCAGTCAGGGTCTGGGTACCACACTTCCCAGACACTAATAGTTTCATTCATTCATCTACCAAATGCTAACTGAGTGTCTATTTGGGTTTCAAGCTTCCTTTTAGGTGCTAGGATACAAACTCTCTGGCCCTCAGAAAGTCTGTACTGTATTGGGTAGACAGATATCACACATGTAATCAATACGAGGTATTTTGTCAAAAGTGCTCTGAGAAAAAAGCTAGAGGAGGGTGAGAGGAAGGAAGGGGAGTGAGGACCTGCTACTGGTTCAAAAAAAACAAACACTCATGCTCCTCCAAGTCGGGCTGATAACACTCAGGCTCTCCTGTCACACCCCCATCGCCTACTCTGCTCTCTACTACTTGGTATCTGGTTCCTAGTTTTCCTTTCCATTCCAAATCCTAACATGAATCAAGTCTTTTTAAGGCCCATACAGGGGAGCTCATTTGACACCCTAATCTTATATTTTCCTGACTTCGCTGCCTCCCATTTCCCCACATCTTACTCAATGTCACCCCTCTGCTGCCACATCCTGGACTGCTATACTTGAGAGCAAACATTGCCCTTCATGAGCACACTGCCTATCCTTTCAGCTGACTCCCTCACCTCATCCCACCTGTTCTGCCACGCCCTAAGCCCTCTTGATAGTCCCGTCCTTTCTTTTTATTTTTTGGTGGTATTGGGGTTCCTGGAAACCCTTCTATCTCAGGGCTACACTCCCAGATCTATTTTTATACTTTTTTTATTTGGAAACAGGGTCTCTTAAGCCAGCGCGGCTGGCTTCGAACCTGCGCGATCCTCCTGTCTCTGCCTCCCAAGTGTGGGGATTACAAGTGTACGCCACCACTCCTGGCGTTCATCCTTTCTTTATCCTAAAGCAAGCCATCTTTGTTTTTTCTCCCTCAATGGTATATGGTATTAGTCATTCTTTTGCCTTGAACCTCTCTGGCCCCTGCCTTCTTGCAATTCTGTAGCAATTGCCCAGTTAAAAGAATCCACTTGCTACATGGTTATTACCTTGTGGTCCCTGGATTAAAAGGCCATCACTTAATATGGAGAAGAAAAAAATATATCACACAATTTTGTAGCCTCCAAATTTGGTTTTTTTTGACCAATTAAAAATATCACACAAGCCAGGCATGGTGGTGCATACCTGTAATCCCAGTACGTAGGAGGCTGAGACACTGAGACAGCAGGATTGCAGGTTCAAAGTCATTCAAGGCCAACCTCAGCAACTCAGGTTCTTTAGTGAGACGTTATGTAATTGTGTGTGTGTGTGTGTGTGTGTGTGTGTGTGTGTGTGTGTGTGTGTGTGTGCTGGGGATTAAACCCAGGGGCATTCTAATTTTGAGCTATACCCCCAGCCCGATTTCTTTTTATTCTTTATTTTGAAACAGGTTCTCACTAAGTTGCAGATGGCCTCACTAAGTAGCTGAAGCTAGCCGTGAACCCAGATCCTCCTGTCTCAGACTCCCAAGTACTAGATTATAAACATGAGCCACCAAGCCTGGCTGAAACTCTATTTTAAAATAAAAAATAAAATACAGCTGCAAGTATAGTCAGAAGCAGAATGCCTCTGGGTTTAACCTCCAGTAATAAAAATAAAAATGTCATAAACTGTTCATGCTAAAATCTTTTAAGAAATCCAGTAAGACCAAAATAAATAATATCTGCACTGGCCCATATTGACAAATTAATATTACTTAAATTCTCAAAGTTAAACATCCTGGTACACATCTTAACTATGGCTTAAACAAACCCAGAATGCAGAAATAAAATGAAAAGATTTAAGGAGGGGGAGAATTAAAATTGCTCTTTTGAAAAAATATATTCTCTTAAATTTTATGTTTGAATTTATTTTTTTATCCAACATATAAAACTATAAAAAGTACCTATTTATAGCATACCATGTGATGTTTCAATACAAGTATATACTGTGCAATGTTTAAGTCAGGTTAAATAATCTATCACTTTTTTTTTTTTTGGTGGTACTGGGGTTCCTGGAAGCTCTTCTACCTCCAGGCTACACTCCCAGACCTATTTTTTATATTTTTGTTTGGAAACAGGGTCTCTTAAACCAGTGCAGCTGGCTTCGAACCTGTGCAATCCTGTCTCCACCTCCCAAGTGTGGGGATTACAAGCGTGTGCCACCACGCCTGGCTCTATCACTTCTTTTTAACAAGCACAAATAGGAGCTAAAATAAAGTGTGTGTGTGAGCACATGGTGGGAGGTGAAAAAATACAGGTTAAGCCACTATCCCAGCCTCATCACCAGAAAGCATTCTAAGCACTTCTAATCATGCCTACGTCCAGGCTGTGCACCACACTGTATGGTGAGCCAGCCAGCCACCACAGTTAGTGTGCAGGGGGCACTGTAAAGGTAAGAGTAGCATAGCTTATGTGGGAGGCTGAGACAGGAGGATTGCAGATTTGAAGACAGTCTTAGCAACTTATCAAGATTCTCAGCAACATAGCGAGACCAGATTTCAAAATAAAAATAAAGTAGGGCTGGGGGAGTCTAGCTCATAGCTCAGTGATAGAACACCCCCGAATTCAATACTTAGTACAAAAAAAAAAAAAAAAAAAAAGAAAAGTAGTATAGCTATCTTGTGTCTCTTTCTCAATTATACATACAAAGAAAAAGTGAGAGCCCTAGCTTTTTGCTTCAGACTCTAGACAGTATTAATTAGAATGTTAACCTTCTAATACTTTGTTATGTGAAAGGTTCCTCCCTGGAAAATTATACTCAAAAAAAGCTGAGTAGAAATTCTTCTATGGAACTGAGACTAAATTATTAGTGACCATATTTAGAACCAAAGGGACTCATTATTATAAGCTATTTATAGCTAATGAACTCTAAAAAGACCTTTTCCCGACTGTGGTAGCTTTTGCCATGGCATTCAACATTCTATTTTCTAATTGCAGGCTTGCTTTAAAAAGAATTATTAAAGGCCAGGCATGGTGGCACATGCCTGTAATCCCAATATCTGGGAGGCTGAGAGAGCAGGATCACAGGTTTGAGGCCAGCCTAAGAAACCTAGTAAGAGCCTCAGCAATTTAGCAAGACTCTCTATCAAAATTTAAAAAATATAAAAGGGCTGGGGGTGTGGCTTGGAATCAGAATGCCTCTAGTTCAATCCAGCACTCCCCCCAAAAAAATTCATATGATATAAACGAGGGTAGCAAATTCTATTAGACCATTTTTCAACCACTTGAAAACAAGTCTTTAAAAAAAAGATAAAGTCGGATGTGGTGGTACACGCTTGTAATACCTGTGCTTGGGAGGTGGAGACAGGAGGATCGTGCAGGTTCGAAGCCAGCCTCACTGGCTTAAGAGACCATTTCCAAATAAAAATATAAAAAATAAATGTGGGAGGGTAGCCCAGAGGTAGAAGGGTTTCCAGGAACCCTAGTACCATAAAAGAGCCAGGAATGGTGGTGAATGCCTATAATCCCAGTACTTGGGAGGCTGAGATAGAAGGATCACAGATTTGAGGGCAACCTCAACAATTTAGTGAGACCCTCAGCAACTTAGTGAGACCCTTCTTCTAAATAAAAAATAAAAAGGGCTGGGGGGTGTAGCTGAGGTAGAATGCCTCTTAGTTCAATCCTGGTATTAAAAAAAGGAGTAAGAACTAAGTAATTGGCATAGTAACTCAGTTCCCATCCAATACTCGAGAAACACCCATTTCCAAGGACCCTTGTAATGTGTATACTCTTATTTTATACTGTACAATTCTGTCTTAGCTCCTAGATTTTCTTCCTTATCATTTCTGCATTTAACTTTTTTTGGCTTAAAAATCAATATAGTTAAGTCAACAGTAAATGGATTCTTTCTTATACTTTAATATGACAAAGGAGCATACTCTTCTTTATTACTCCTTCAGGAAAGGCAAACAATGTTAGCAGACATCATCAATGTTGAGTTTATTTTTTTATTTTTTGTTTTTTGTGAGTCTGGGGATGGAACCCAGGGGCATTTGACCTCTGAGCTACACCCCCTGCCCTATTTTTTATTAAACAGGGTCTCACTAAGTTGCAGAGGACCTCACTGTCCACGAACCGTGATCCTCCGGTCTCAGCCTCCCGAATGCTGGGATTACAAGCGTGCGCCACCACGCCCAGCAATGTTAAGATTATTTAATGATAAATCTGGCCAGGTTTTTCATTTTGTTTTGAACATGTATATAAAATAAAAATCTGTCATGTATGCTTAGTATCTTTTAAATGTGTTAATTTCTCTGGCAACTAACAAAAGCTCACTAAATCCTACATAATACAAATCTAAAACAATCTGAAAGAAATATAGTACATACCAGAAAGCAGGTGAATTGTTGAGTTGTCTGACAACATGAGATTTGAAAGACTTACCTGGCAATGTCTGGGTGTGAATCTATCAATGTGCTGACAAATCGGAAGAAGAGAGAGCCCTTCCATTTCACAAATTCTTCCTGTAGAAAAGAAACCGGCAATATTTCAGGGTGATTTTTAACATAGAACCTTAGATGCATCCAGTCACATGGCCACTGCTGTCTTTCCTTTGTGTTGAATCACACCTGCCAGTTACTGTTGTAACCAGGACACGTGAGCTCGGTTCTGTGGCACTCACTTCGCAACCATCCTGACACCACAAACCAGTGTCAGTTCAAAGAGATGAGGAGTAACACATGGCAGAATAGCATCAAACCTTCTACCGGATTAGGAAAATGGCTCAAAGTACACGGCTTTAATAGGGACACAACCCCTGTTGCCTCCAAGGTACAAATTGCATGAAAAGATGAATGTACGAAACACATAAAAAAAAAAAAATGATACAACTTAGTGAAATGCTTTCTTTTTAAAAATCAGTATCATTTCCTCTTCATTATAGGTCAAATATACACTCTCAATGTATACAAGAATATCTAATGCTCTGTAGAACTTTGCAAGAAAGTTCTTTCACACAATGAAATATCACAGTGGACTTCCAGAATAATGTTATATGATAGTCCAGCACAAATATATGATCTTCATTTTTTTTTTTTTTTTGGTGGTACTGGGGTTCCTGGAAGCCCTTCTACCTCTGGGCTATACTCCCAGACCTATTTTTTATATTTTTATTTGAAAACAGGGTCTTTCAAGCCAGAGAGGCTGGCTTCGAACCAGCGCAATCCTCCTGTCTCTGCCTCCCAAGCGTGAGGATTACAAGCGTGTGCCACCACGCCCGGCTTATTTTCTTCATTTTATAAAAAAAGAAGTCTGAGAAACATGGACTTGTTCAGGGTCACGGAGAATAACAGAACTGGAACTAGAACTACTTGTCTACTAAGTGTACTTTTTTTCTATGTGGTGTTTATTTGCAGAAGATGAACTTCACACTGCTTGACAGGATGTCTGAATAAACACCCCACACGAATATTTACAAGTAATAGATGTGTTTAAAAAGCTGCACTGAGCATCACAAGAGTGATATTCTAAACCAGTTTGAGAGGAAGCTAATTATTTTTGGATTCTAATACAAACAAAGCAGCACATTAACCATATTAATTAAATATTTCGTTAAACGAGAAGGTAGAGGGGAAATGGAGAGTTTAATTCTCATACATACCTGCAAGAGGTTGGTAAGCAAGATGAGTGTCTGCTTTCGAATTAAAGGATCTGAATCCTTCAGACACATTGATATGTTGGGAATATACTTGTCCACCATGACTGTGTAGCGGATACATAGATCACACATCACAATGACAACATTGTTGCGGACAGCCACATCCTCACACACCTCCAGCTCTCGCACAAGGGCTGGGATGCTCTTCTTTGCAAGGTCCTCATGCTGTAAGCACAACTTACCTGTTACAGAAGAGAAAGGAAGATGTCTTGATTCTAATTATCTGTTTTATTTAAAGTTAAAATATCATGCCAACCCTTACAAACAACAAAAATCAAAGGCAGGCAAACCCATCCTATATAGTACAAAGTTCAAAATATCTTAAGGAAAAATAAACTCTATCAGGAGTTTCATGAGACACATGATATGGAATGTTTCTTTACATTAATAAAATTAACATCCTCTTAAAAAATAACATTTGCATTTTATAGTTATCTACTTACCTAAAATATGATCAATAATATCTAAAGAACGATTCATTTTACTTTTAATTATGTATATACTCTGATACCTTTAGATTAAGTTGAAATGTGAGCTAGGTAAGTAGGAAAGAATGTCCCCTCATATATTTTGCTTATAGTTAAAGGAAGGGCTGCTAAGTATTTTGTTTCTATGGTTTTGTGGTACTAGGGGCTGAGCCCAGGAGCTCTAAGTCACAACCCAGCCCTATTTTATTTTCTGTTTTGAAACAGGACCTAAGTTATCACATACTGGCTTCAAACCTGTGGTCCTCCTGTTTCAGCCTCCCAAGCACTGAGATTACAGGCAGAGGTCACCACAGCTGGCTACAAACGCTCATCTTTTATCCATCCATATGTATGTTTTGTGGCCTGGGGAATGTTTTGCAATTTTTAAGATATTTTAAAAATAGTTTTAAAAAATTAACAACTTATCTATCATAAAATACTTAACTATAATAAAGAAAAAAATCAAATTATAGCACAGAGGTCAGTGTTTTTAAGATTAACAACAATTTGAGTTCATGGAGAAAAATGCTTACAGTTCATCTGCCAGTTCTGGAAAATATTAAATAAACTATCTCCTTTTATAAAATAAACTTCAAATTAATTTTTCTATTCCCTAAACTCAATGTAGTGCCTGGAATACAATTTTTTTTTTTGGTGGTACTGGGGTTCCTGGAAACCCTTCTACCCTCCGGGCTACACTCCCAGACCCATTTTTATCCTTTTTAAATTTGGAAACAGGGTCTCAAGCCAGCGCAGCTGACTTCGAACCTACGTGATCCTCCTGTCTCTGCCTCCCAAGCACGGGGATTACAAGTGTGTGTCACCACACCCGGCTGGAATACAATTTCTGATAAACAGGTTTCATGATACTTTGTGAGCATAAAAAATTATAGAAACAATTTTAATTGTAATAAAGTAACATAATCCTAATAAAAAACCAGAAGCTCCCTATAGAGAGCATTCTGTCTTACAGTCTTGGGTACTTATCAATTTAGAGGCTTTCATTGTGAGCACCCTCTTACACCCGCAGAGTTGAGTCCTCCTATTAGCACTGCCTCTTAAAATTACAAGAGCTAGAGCAGGCATAGCTCATCAGCATACAAAGCATTAGGGATCAGCTCACAACTAATGCTCCACACAGAAGCAGATCACACAAGGCACACTTCCCACTTGTATTACTTACCTAAGGTGATGATGGCATGTGCTCTAATCACAGATGGCATGACAGAGCCTCTGACTTGGGAGGGTAGCTGAGTGGCTGGGGCATCACTGGTTCCTTGAGATGATGGTACTACAGGGAAAGGAAAGGGGTTTACTAACAGTACCTCAGCAGTTAACTCAGTCCTAAGACAGCACGGTGCAATGTATGATCGAGTGCCTCACAGTGATCCGCATCCGCAGAAGAAGCCAGAATGGACTGAATCAGAAGGAAGACTCGCTTCTCCACTCTGGCTGGACACAACTGGGCTATATCTCCTAAGGTGAAAATGTACTTCACCTACAAAGAGAATTCATTTTGCAATTAAAAATACAGCAAAAGAAAAACTACCCCAGGTACAGTAATGATGTCAATAAGATAATTTGTCTCACAAATTACAAAAATTTTATTATCGTGTTTTAGAAAAAAACATGATCATTGTATAAATGTAGTTGCTATTTAATAAAACCAAAATTAGGGTGGCCATATAATTTTGTCACTTAAATCCAGATACTTCTGTGAGTTAACAGGAATGTTTTTAATAATTATGTTTTGATAATAGGTATTATCAAATAATTTTTTTTTTGGTACTGAAGATGGAACCCAGAGGCATTCTACCTCTGAGCTATACCCTCAGCCCTATTTTTTATTCTTTATTTTGAAACAGGATCTCATTGAGTTGCAAGGGGCCTCACTAAGTAGTTGAGACTTTCCATGGACCACAATCCTCATTGACTCAGCCTTCCAAATGCTGGGATTACAAGTGAACACCAGCATGCCCGGCAACCATAATAATATTAGACAAACATATACAATTATCTACCTATAATTTCACCACCTAAAGGTATCATTATTATCTTTGTATATAACTTCATTTCCAAAGCATCTCTATAATGATATGGCTTTATATTTTCTCTTTTTACATATTTACCACTCATGCTACTTTGAAGTTTGCAATTATGCTGAATACTGACTATCCTTTAATGTCAATATGGGCAACAAATATAAGAATATGTACATAAAGAAGAAATTTAAAAATATGGCTATCATTATAATTTTTCTCACTATTCCCTAATTAGTAAGCATGTATGCCATTTGTAACTCTGCTATTGTTTATATTAGCTCTAGTAAATATCTTTTAGGATGCTATTCTATTTCCTTAAAAGTGAAAACCAGGGTTAAAGAACATGAAACTTATTTTACATTTTAAAATATATTTCCAAATTATTCTCCAAATTAATTTACTATTTAGCCAAAATACACACAAGGACCTCCTTCCTCACAGCCACCACTACTATGTTTATTAAAGGCTGAACTTTGTGGTTAAATAATATTTTTCTTTTTTTTAAATGTTAAAAAATAGCTTATTCTAGTGGTTGGTGCAATAGCTCAGGTGTCAAGCACTTGTCTACCATGTATGAGGCCATGACTTCAAGGAAGGAAAAAACGGAAGAGAAAGAGAGGAAAACAGGGAAGTCAGGTGGGAAGGAAGGAACCAGTGAGCATATGCTGGAGCAGCGCATGACAGCATGCATCTACAGTCCCAGCTTGCTGGGAGGACCACCTAAGCCCAGGAGTTCAAGACTAGCATAGACACCACAGCAAGATTCCATCTCAGAAAAATACAATGCAAAACAAAACAAAAAAGTTAATTCTAAGCTGGGCATGGTGGCCCATGCTTGTAATCTCCAGTACTTGGGAAGCTAAGACAGGAGGATAGCAGGTACATGGCCAGCCTCAGCAACTTAGTGAGGCTCTCTGCAACTTAGTGAAATACTGTTTCAAATCATAAAAAAAAAAAAAGAGGGCTGAGATGTAGTTCAGAAGTAGAATGCCCCTGGGTTCACGAATGAATGAAAGACAGAAAGAAAGGAAAGAAAGAGAGAAAGAAAGAAAGGAAGGAAGGAAGGGAGGAAGGAAGGAAGGAAGAAGAAAGAAAGAAGGAAAGAAATAAAAGTTATCTAGGGTAAGAAAGGCAATGTTAAATGCATTTGGGTCTAAAATTTAGAATATACATTATCTAGGCATGGTGGCACATACTTTTAATACCCGTGCTTGGGAGGTGGAAACAGGAGGATCGCACAGGCTTAAGAGACCCTGTTTCCAAATAAAAAAAAATATAAAATAGGTCTGGGAGTGTAGCCTGGAGGTAGAAGGGTTCCATCACCAATACCACCAAAAAAAAAAAAAAGAATATACAATATCTCTTAATGGATTAAATATTTAAACTATATAGAAATATGAATTAAACTATATACATTGGGACAAAACCATATCATGTTTTATCTGAAGAGATTTTAGTGACATATTTAATATTTGAAAAGAATCTTAGGAGAAATAATTCACTGACCATAATAAGCATTTTTCTTAGTGGGGGCAGTGACTCTGACCCAACAATAAAGAAAAGCAAAACCTTCTAAAACTCTGGTCCAGGTTCCCATATGCTATTGTTATTGCTAAATATGTGCTCAGACACAATGACCTTCTCTTTTACTAATCTAAGCCTGGCTTATGATCACTGACAACTACAAGAGCTAAGTGGGGGAAGCAGAAACTACACACAGAAAAGAAGTGCCTTTCTAATTTAAACAGATGAGAAAGGCAGCCCATTTTAATGAAATGATGACCTGTACAGAAGGGCATCAAAAAGAAGTCCATAATTCCTTCCCTCGACAGTATCAGAAGCTAGAATAAGAATTACTGGAACACATTCTGTCAATAGCCCACTGGTTTATAATATTTTGGCTCACAGAAATCTCTTGGACTGAAATAGTTTCTAAAGCAGAGGTGCCAAGGAAGACAATCTTGCCCTTCCAAGGATGTCTGTGTTTTGAATCGTCAAATCTTTCCCTTTCTTTTGACAATGTGACCACTATTCCTCAGTTCTATTGTACAAAGTTCAAGCATCTCGGAAGACCTACTGTAATTCCTTTTTCTTAAACTGGAGCATTGTAATTGTAAATCACGATGAAGTTCAGAGTGATAGAGGCATACATGCACACTGACATGTTGTAATTCTTTTAAAAATCAAACAAACTAAAAGACTAAAAAGCATACTTTATTATCTTTTCACCTTATTATTTCTTTTTTTTTTCCTTTTTCTTTCTTTCTTTTTTTTTTTTTTTGGGGGTGGTGCTGGGGTTCCTGGAAGCCCTTCTAGCTCCAGGCTACACTCCCAGACCTATTTTTACATTTTTATTTGGAAACAGGGTCTCCTAAGCCAGTGCACGCAGCTGGCTTCGAACCTGCGCGATCCTCCTGTCTCTGCCTCCCAAGCGCGGGGATTACAAGCGTGCGCCACCACGCCCGGCTTCACCTTATTATTTCTAAGTTTGAATCTACTAAGCTTACAGTGCATATCGTGTTTTCCCAGTTGAAATCAGGTTTCACATAAATTCTAACTGGATAAAGTGTTCTATCTAGTTTTCCCCCAGACAGTAAGTAAATAAGACAAAATTGAAAGAATTAGTACTAAAATTACTTTTAAGAAGAGAGTAAGCTATTAGAGCCCTTTTTTTGGTTAACAACATTTAAAGTTCATATTATAAAACCATCCTTAATCTCTGCAGGTAAAAAAAGGAAAGGGAAAGAATGGTTAGGGAAACCAGCTGCTTACCAACAGATCTTCATTCATATTCCCTGCCCCATCCTCCTTTAGAACGATGTCGGAGAGGCGGTGCTCGCAGGTAGAGAGCACGTCCCCACACACCTGGTTCAGCAGTTCCTGTAAAAAGTCCTGGGTCAGCTATGGAGGCTCCCACTCATCTCCCAGACAACCCAGCAACCCCACAGTCTAAGCTCTAGGATCTTCCAGTGCATGAAAACTGGCTATTACACTTGTACATCCTTCCTTTTCCTATGATTTGTCCAAAGCCACAATGATATACTCAGTAAATTGGCCATGAGAACTGGGTCAAGTTGAGTTTTCAAATAGTGTAGAGATCATTTTTCTTTATTTGTCCTACAAGAGCAAAAGGTAAATACTTAGGAAAATCTAGTGGCCTAATTTATATGGTATCTTTAAAGCAGTTCTGTTCAAGAGCAGAGAAAACAAGTCACAATTCTTCTGGCCTATGCAAGTAGCACATTAACTACTATAATAACCACTTCAGAGATACAACAGGAAGGATGTTGTTAGTGTTCTAAAATGTATTCATTAGGGAGAAATTTTCAGTGTAATTTTCTGCTTATAATAATTTCCAGGGTCACTGCTAGTACACAACATCTAACTGGACCTCTGAGCCAAGAGAGTGCTCCCAACCTATTTCTAGAACTCCTGGCCTTTATTTTCTCTTGGAGGCTGTTCCTAGAGAACAGGTAAGGTTGAGCTCAGTGCCTCCAAGCCCAGTACATTACCCGAAGCATACGTTTATTTTATAAAAAATTGTTTCTGTTGAAATTATCTGTTCATGTGTGTATCTCCCCTACTACACTGTAGGTGCCTTAGAAAAGGTCTGCTTAGTCATCACCCAGTGCTGAGCAGTAATACAACACAGTAGCCAGTCGATGTTTGCCAAGCTGTAGGAAAATCATTATTATGCACAAAATGTTTTTTAGTCTGATATGGTCTAAAATGTTTCAAAATTATTATCTTTGTTACTTATATAAAAGTATATCTAAGATTTTAGTAGACCATACAACACTGCCCAAGAAAGTTTCTCAAATCCCTGGGCTTTACGCAGAGACAAAGGTTTACTTGTGAGCCTTCAAGACGTCTATGGCCCTGAAAGTCTATCTTACAGACAACTTGTTTTTCAGCTAGGGATGTTGAAAAGAACACTTAGAGACCTGTGCTCTCACCCTAGCTCTTCCACAGGTAAGCCAAACTTTGCAGGATAACACTCATAATCTGCCATAATTTTCCCCTTGCATCCTTCTCTCCTTATATTAGATTCAGCTGGGCATGGTGGAGCATGCCTGTAATCCAAGTATGTGTGAGGCCGAGATAGTAGGATTGCAGGTTTGAGGATGGCCTCAGCAAATAGTAAGACTTGCATCAACTTAGTGAGACCCTATTTCAAAAATAAAAATAAAAACTAAATAGATCTGGGAGTGTAGCTCAGAGGTAGAATGTTCCTGGGTTTAATTCCCAGTACCAAAATTAAATAAATAAGAAATTCACTAGACTCACAAAGTACCAGCTACATTAAAATGCTATTTAAATAGGCTCTGTCAAATGTTTCTTATTTTAATATAATTTCTAGTCTTGAGATAAAGGGTTTAAAAAATAATACTTCAAGTGTTCTTTTTACCAATATAAGTGCTTAAAGGCAAACATCAAGAAAACACCAGACACCAATCTACATAAGAAATAGCTCAAGCATTTTTTAGTTAAGTGTACTCTAATCTGTATTAAGGTCACAAGCAAAAAAAAACTTAAAATACTCTGTGGTATTAGATCTGTTAATGTAAATGGGAAATGTAACATACTAAACAAAGAACTTTCTCATGAAGTTACACAAAGAAAGAAAGGTAGCTAGGTAGGTGAAGATGAAGAGATCCTTTTATATTCTGGAAAATATAAATATATTTCAGCAGTTATTTAAATTGTGACTCCTATAATCATTAGTAATAGCCCCTGTCCTAAATTTTTCATAATGCACAGCACTGTGTAGGAATATATTTCATGATATAAACAGAAATCACAGCAAGGCTGGAGGTGTAGCTCATTGGTAGAGCACTTTGCCTAGCATGTGCAAAGCCTTGGAGGGGAAAAAAGAGACACAGTAATAAAATACTTTATTAGGGATACTGATGAGGATTTTAAGGGATCAAAGTAATTCTCTGCCTCACATAAATCACTAATTTGGGTTTGTGACTATAAATCCATTAGCTATAGTCTGTGGGCAACTTTGAGGACACTACACCAGCAAAATATTTGAGTAATGTAACATTATAGTAATAAGACAGATATTTTCCAGAGTTATGACTTATCAAATGATCAAAAACCTTCAGTCTGGAGGAAACTTCTTGGAAAATTACATATTAAATATATTTGGAATGAGGGTCTATGCTATAACTTATCAAAAGATAATCTTGTAGAATTCTCCCCAGGAAATATATGTCACTCAACCAAGAAGGGAATATGTCTTTAGCAGCTAAATCTCTGTGAATGTCGGCTGCTAGTCACATAAGCTACTGGAGACTACATAAGCTTATATATCCTCTACTTACAGAGAACACTCCTCAAATCTCAAAGCAAATGGCAACAGGTCCAAATACCAATAGGTGAGAAACGAAGCAATGCGTGTGGCCATACATACCTGTTCCTCTACCAATGTCTTTGCAGATGCTCTACAAAGCCTTTGCAAAGTATCCACAGCTGAACTGATCAACTCTAGGGACCACTGAAATCCATTCAGTTTACACTTGATGATATCTAAGAAGGAAGTCAAAAACCTTGAAGTTTAACTGTTTGAAAATATTTAAATATAAAACTCAAGTCAACGGCAACAGTTTAAAGAAAAATTCTCCAACAGACGCTCACCAGTCACTGTGCTTCGGGTGTTCTTTGACAGATGCTTTGCAATATGCCCAATGACACGTAGGATGTGTCCTAAGGTGTCTAAATTGGGATTCTGCTGACTAGAGAAAAGGCAGGAGAAATATCAAGCGAGAACTCAATACAGTGTTACGACAAAATAAATGTCATTTCTGCCGGGCCTGGTGGGGCAATGCTTGTAATCCCCGTGCTTGGGAGGCAGAGGCAGGAGGATCGCGCAGGTTCGAAGGGAGCCTCACTGGCTTAAGAGACCCTGTTTCCAAATAAAAATATAAAAATACGTCATGGAGTGTAACCTGGAGGTAGAAGGGTTTCCAGGAACCCCAGTACCACCAAAAGAAAAGAAAATAAGTGACTTTTCTTCTGCATTACGAGTGCTGAAGAGAGTACACTAGGTAGCATGACTTTTAATTTCAAGCTGTTGAAACATTAAGGTTCTTAATAAACCTGGGCCAAGGGTAACTAGCAGCTTCAAAGTGATTCCCATTTTTGACATATGTTTTTACTGCAGAATTTAAAGAAAAAAATCTCTGCACAAATAGCTATGAAATAGCCCACTCCCTTAAGATGTAAGCTTTGTTTCCAAGGACCTTTAGTGTTCATCACTGGCTATAAGCACACAAACCTGCTGACTTCCTTCCAGGTCTGCATTATTTTGGTATAGTCCAGCTTGGGTGATGAGCAAGCAATCTTGGAGAGCAGCATCCAGGCTGGTGCAGAATGTTCCATGTCAGTATGAGATATCACATTGTTTATAAAAGTGGATGAGAATTTATCTTTCTTGGCCCAGATATAAAAAGCCTTATTTAGATAGCGGCTAGAAAAAAAGAGACAGAAAAGCAGAATTGTAACTATATACACAAAACTGTTCAGATCAACCCCTCACCAAAAGAGTATCAATTATTGCTGTTTCAGGATCCCTTTGCATTAGTAAACATCCAGGCAGAGGGTCTTAACTAGTAGCATATGTGATATCAAGCTAAGCACTTAAGATAAAATTTCATAATTAATTTGAGATTCTTCTTATGCTCATCCCTTCACAAACCCAGAAGTTATTATAATATCCAGAGTTTATAGGGTTATAGTGAAAAAAAAATGATGTCCCTTTTTCATTGAAAGGATTGAAAAGATAACTCAGTATTCAAATACAGAGATAATGAATGGGGTAAAAGTACATATAACCTATTAATGTGACTCAGAAGTAGATTTTCAAGCCTTTTAAAAAATTAAAAATGAGCTGGGCATGGTGGCACACATTTGTAATCGAACCATTTGGAAAGCTGAGACAGGAGGATCACGGTTCATAGACAGTCTCAGTTAATACTTAGTGAGGCCCTTTGCAATTCAGTGAGACCCTGTTTCAAAATAAAGAATAAAAAAAAATAGGACTGGGTGTGTATCTCGGAAGTAGAATGCCCCTGAGTTCCACCCCCCAGTACTACAAAAATAAATAAATAAAAGGAAAATGTTTCTAAAGTGTACATCTTATGTCACTGTTCTTTTAAAAACCATCTTTTAACCAATTAAAAAAAAAACTCAAAAAACAAAACAAAAAAAAGTTTTTTAGTCGGGCGTGGCGACACACTATTTATTTTTTTAATTGGTGCATTGTAATCATATATCACATTGGAATACAAGACTTGAGAGGATATACAAGCACACATCATCCAATTAGCCCTCATCCAGCCCCCATCCATTCCCTCCCCCTCCCTTGATCCCATGCTTGTTTGGTGATTAACTTTGATACATTTGTTTATGTACCTCCTGCATTTTAAAGAGGCTCCATCTTCCCCTATTCCATACCCTCTGATTGGTCACCTTAATTGCTTCACTATAGGACCCTTTCTATAGCTCTACCACTTCCTGTTGCCTCTTTCCTCCTAGTTTTTGCTGATTAGGGGAAGCATCTGATTTTTATTTTCTGCGATATTTCTCTGTGCATGCGGCATTACAAGTACCGATTCCACTCTTGACGGCCCCAGTAGGGGTCTGACTACCCGGTGGACTGATCCAGACCTCGCTGGCTCAAGCAGCGGCCTTGCCTCATGGGAGGCCCCGATTCTAGTCTCGCTGGCCCCAACACCGGCCTAACCCCTCAGCTGGCTCCTATCCCGGCCTCAGAAGCCCCAGTAGTGTGGCCTTGCCTCACGGCAGGCTCCGATGCCGACCATTGGCCCCAGCATCGGCCTAACCCCTCGGCAGGCTCCGGTCCCGGCCTCGGAGGCCCCAGCACCGGCCTAGCCTCATGGTAGGCTCCGATTCCAGGTGGCACACACTTGTAAACTCAGTACCTGGGAGGCCAAAACATGAGGATCACAGGTTCTCGGCCAGCCTCAGCTACTTAGTGAGACTCCCCATGACTTAGTGAGACCCTGTCTCAAAATAAAGAATACAAAATAGGGCTGGGCATGTAGCTTGGAGCCAGTACCGCAAAAGATAAATAAATGAATAAAAATATATAAAGAATAAAAAAATGGGGCTAGAGGTGTAGCTCGGAGGTAGAATGCCCTGGGTTCCATCCCTGGTACTGCAACAAACAAACAAACAAACAAACAAGCCCCCAAACCCATCTTTTATTTAACTTATTCCCATAGTATCATAGAAGATCATATGGCATATGGCTCATGAGATAATGTCATATCATGTTACACACACACACAAATATATATATGTATATACTTATATATACATATATACACGTATATACATACATATATATGGATATATATGTATATATTTATATACATACATATATATGTATATATATGTATATATATTTATATACATATACATACACACACACACACACACACACACACACACACACACACACACACATATATATATATATTTTTTTTTTGGTGGTACTGGGGTGGAACCCAGGGGCTTTTCTACCTCCGGGCTATACTCCCAGACCTATTTTATATTTTATTTGGAAACAGGGTCTCACTAAGTAGCTGAGGCTGGCTTTGAACCTCTGCGATCCTCCTGTCTCAGCCTCCCAAGCACGGGGATTACAAGCGTGCGCCACCACGCCCGGCTTCATGTTATATTTTTAAGTAAAGAGAAAAGTACACTTCTTTCTCCAATTAATTTTTCCTAGACTGCTGTAACATTCACACATACAATGTAGATTTACTATACTTTCAATTTTTTAAAGAAAGATTCTCAAAGCATGCAGAACAAGGCAGCTATAACAAAATTAACAAATTTATTGTCATAGTAAGCATATGTATATAAATGGTTTTATTAATTAGCTATTGATTAAAAAAATCCATCCACATTTTTTTCAGTACTTGGGATTGAACCCAGGGTATTCTACCTCTGAGCTACACCTCCAGCCCTATTTTATTATTACTTTGAAACAGGATCTTACTATAAATTGCAGAGGGCCTCACTAAGTAGCTGAGGCTGGCCAAGAACCTATGATCCTCCTGTCTAAGCTTCCCAAATACTGAGATTACAGGTGTGTGCCACCATACCTGGCTATCCACATGTTAAGAGTTTCATTATATTTGGTTTACAAAAAAATTTATATCTGACTATGTACCAACACCAGGAGATACAATTAACAAATATTTTAAAATAATCACATAAGCCAGGTGTGGTGGTACATGCTTCTAATCCCAGTAATTGGAGAGGCTGAGACAGGAGAATCTCAAGTTTCCGGCCAGCCTCAGCTACTTAATGAGACCCTGTTTTAAAAAAAGGGGGGGCTGGGGGTGTGGCTTGGAGGTAGAATGCCCTGGTTACCCACAGTACCGCAAAAACAAACAAACAAAAAAACAATAAAATTCTCTGAACTACTACTTCCTCTGAACTACTACTACTTCTTTTTTTTTTTTTTTTTGGTGGTACTGGGGAAAGAACCCAGGGACATTCAATACTATTTTTTATTCTTTATTTGAAACAGGGTTTCACTAAGTAACTGAGGCTGGCTGTGAACCTGAGATGCTCCTATCTCAGCCTCTCAATGAACTTCCAGTTTTTAAGTCTCCAGTCTGGCCTCTGTGACAATGCACCCCTCCAAGTTAAGTGAATAGTTTCCAAGGAGCCTCCTACCCCAACCCTGGTCAGACCCCTGTCAAGCAAAGCCATTCCCCATATAGTCAGAGCAAGATTCAACAAACACCAACCCACAGCACTGCTGACTCCATCCTAGTATCAAGACCAATAGCCAGTCTTTGGTATCCATTTATCCTGTACTAGAGATGTGGATTCTAGCAGTCCTCTGCTCTACCAGTTGGATGGCTTTCATTTCCCTCTTAGAATGCCTTATCTTCTAATCACTTTAATTACTGGTTTGAAAATCTCTATTCTTAGCCGGGCGTGGTGGCTCATATTTGTAATCCCTGTGCTTTGGAGGCGAAGACAGGAGGATCCCGCAGGTTCGAAGCTAGCCACACTGGCTTAAAAGACCCTGTTTCCAAATAAAAAGTATAAAAACTGGTCTCGGAGTGTAGCCCGGAGGTACAAGGCTTTTCAGGAACCCCAGTACCACCAAAAAAAAAAAAAAAAAAAAAAAGCAAGAAAAGCAAGCAAGAAAGAAAAGCTCTATTCTTAGTCCTCTCCTCTTATCTACAAGCTAACTCTGGGTGATCTCACTCACCAAGACCCCCCCCCTCTCTCCTCTGTAACCAAGAATCCCAAGGACACATTCAAAGCTGAACTTCCAGGAATCTCTAACCATCTTTCCCTGTTCCCCACCTGCCTGACCTTTGTTTTCCATACCTCAGTCAGGTAACTAGGTACAAAGTAATTAGGTGGAGGGAAGCACCAACCCCAAAGGGATTAATTATGATCTCACAGAGTTATTAATAATGATCTCTCAGATTCCAAGTGGTTATACAAGCAGGAAGCCTGGCCTCTGAATCTCTCTGGCTTACCCATGGGATCTTTTCTGTATGTCTCCCATCACTGTGCTATCATCCATATCATCCACCACAAGACCTTTAGCACAAGCTAAGCAGGTGAAGCTGCCTGATCTTAGACTTAGAGCTTTTAAAACTGGGAGCTAGCCAGGCATGGTGGTACATGCTTATAATCCTAGTACTTGGGAGGCTGAGACAGGAGGACCAGGGTTCACAGACAGCCTCAGCTACTTAGTAAGGCTTTCCACAACTTAGTGAGACCCTGTTTCAAAATAAAGAATTTAAAAAAAAGGGGGGGGGGGGCTGGGTGTGTAGCTAGGAGGTAGAATGCCTGAGTTCAATCCCTAGTACCATAAAAAACCAAACCAAAATAAAAACAAAAAAAATCCCTGTGAGCTAAATAAACTTCATTTCTTTAAAAAGTACCCAATCTCATGTATTTTGCTATAACAAGAGAAAATTAACTAAGACACCATCCTCAGTTGAAGAAGAGGATAGAAGAGAAGGATAAAGACAGGGATGAAGAGGAAAAAATATACCAAGATGCGATGCGTCCTTTCTCTGTGCTACTCTAACTCACTTTCTATTAAAACTGTGACTTTATTTTTATTTTGTCTCCAAGTTTGCACTAGACTGAGAACAACCTGAGTAGAGGAAGTGTGCTGATTTCTTTTGTAAATTTCTAGCATTTAAAATAGGGCCTGGAAAATGAAATCTTTAAAATGTTTGCTTAAGGCCGGGCGTGGTGGCGCACGCTTGTAATCCCTGCGCTTGGGAGGCAGAGAGGAGGAACGCGCAGGTTCGAAGCCAGCTGCGCCGCTGACTTAGGAGACCCTGTTTTCAAATTTAAAAAAAAAGTAAAAATAGGTCTGGGAGTGTAGCCCGGAGGTAGAAGGGCTTCCAGGAACCCCAGTACCACCAAAAAAAAAAAAAAAGTTTGCTCAACTGAATCAATCAACTCACAATTTCCTTCCATTTTTAATCCCAGTCTTCCCCAACTCCACCCTTTTTGCTGCTAAACAGCTCTGAAGATGTGTCCCTCTCTCCATTTCTACTGCCCACTTTAACTTAGGCCTCACTGTCTTTCAATCATTTCAACAGTGGCCCATGTTGTCAAACTCCAGTCTTGTCTTCTTGGCCACAAGAAGTCTATTCTCCATACTTGCTAAAATATAAAATCTAGTATTTCTCCTCTGATTTAAATTCATTGGCAGCCTTTCCCTGCCACTTTGCTTTCAATACAAAACCAAACTTCTTAGCATGTGTACTACAATGATCTACTTTGATTTGGGACCCAGCTCCATACACCCGGTCACTCCAGCCCACTGAACACTCTGCACCGCTAGTGCAGTGCACACTACCTTATGCATCCAGAGCTATTTCCTCCATGGGATAACTTTTTGCTCCATAGTAGCTTTCAAGATTTAACAAAAGGTCACCTATTCTGGGAAGCTCTCTCTGTGGGAACATTTCTTGATGTTCTTGTAATACTTTATATTAAAGAGCTTACTATAATATTCTGTCTATAAATGTTTACAGGAGTCTTTATTCTATAAACCTTACTGTTCTGAATAGTGCTTTTGCTTTTTAAAACTAATTCCCTGACTCAGTGGCTCACTTGCTTTTTTTTTAATCTCAAGATCCCTTTAAGTTCTTTTTTTCCCCTCTCATTTGATAGTGCTGGTCTTCTAAGTATATATTCTCCAAAATTACTGACCACTCCAAAGAACTTGTTTATGAGGATTTTATCTACCAATATTTACCATGTTAGATATTTAAATTTAAACAGCCAAATTATTTAAAAGTAACAATAAACCCATTACATGTTAATATATATAACAATGTTTTATAAAAATAATCTTTGTTCCAAACCAAAAAAAACTTAAAATGAGTGTTACTATTATAAAATTTTATAAACCTCTTTAAAATCTGCCTAGAATAAAAAATAAAGATTCTCATATCTATACTTCTGCACTCAATTTATTCCAATATGATCATATAGCTTCTGGAAAATTCCACTGTACTATCATGAAAGAATAGGAGTAGAAAATGGCAAAAAAAAAAAACAACATTGTGTGTGTGTGTGTGTGTGTGTGTGTGTGTATTACTATGGGATTGAACTCAGGAGTGTTTTTACCTCTGAACTACATCCCAGCCCTATTTTATTTTCAAATTTTGAAACAGGGTCTCACAAAGTTGTAGAGGAATTCACTACGTTGCTGAGGCTGGCCTCGAACCTGTGATCCTGCAGTCTCAGACTCCCAAGTACTGAGATTACAAGAATGCACCACCATACCCGGCTCCATATAACACCTGAATATGACTCAAAGTCATATTTCATGAGTCCATTACACCAGAAATACTGCACTAGCCCATATCCTATAATGGTTATCCCAAATCTACTTTACACCCATGGTTTCCTCTCTACCTTCCTCCTCCTAACTTAAACAGGTCTGATGACTAGAATACTAAGGAAAGGCTGATGAGCTCTAGTGTTCACATGATTTTTTCTTTTGTACCTCTCTTTTCATAATCCCTTTTGATTCTGAAGTTCTCTCCTCCTACTTGATTACTTATTAAAAATATGTTGTGTCATACAATCCAGCTCTACCATTCCTGTGTATTTTTCCAAAAGGGTTGAATCCAGAGAACTATAGCAACATATGCATACCTATGTTCATAGCAGCACAATTCTTAATAGCCAAAATATGGAACCAACCCAGGCCTCCATCAACAGATAAATGGATAGCAAAACTCTGGGAAATACACACAATAGAATTCT
Source organism: Muscardinus avellanarius (assembly GCF_963383645.1). Lineage (NCBI taxonomy): Eukaryota > Metazoa > Chordata > Mammalia > Rodentia > Gliridae > Muscardinus > Muscardinus avellanarius. Next base: position 135,134,612 of record NC_137786.1, read on the forward strand.
ACTCAGCCATAAAGAAGAACAAAATAATACCATTTGCAAGAAGATGGAAAGTCCTGGAGAGCATTATGTTAAGTGAGATTAGCCAAGCACAGAAGGAGAAGGTACATATGTTTCCTCTAATATGCCCAAACTAGGAAACACAGAGGATACCAGTGGTACTCCAGGTAATGGAGGGGAAATACCAGCAAAGCTTGAATGGAAAGATAGGGGAGGAGGAAGACTGAACTTGATTAATGAGGGTCTACATCCGAATATGTGTAAAATTATGAATATGGCATGGTTACCCTGGACAATCATTGGTGGGAGGGGGGATGGGAAAAACAGTGGCTGGGGGGAGAGGGCACCAAGTATAGTTTAAATGTATACCATTTATGTTCAATAAAAAATTAAAAGAAAAAAAAATGTTGTGTGTGTGGCACTAGATATCAAACACGGGGCCCTGAGTAAGCTAGCAAGAGCTTTGCCACTGAGCTACATCCCCTGCCCTCCTTCTACTTTATAAAGTGTAACCCTCTGCCTATTATTCTTTTCCAAAAGATTTCTTAATTGTAAATCACCCTCTATTATTTATCCTCAATAGTTTCTGCGTTTTTCACCTCTGACTTCAAATATATCCACAGGTCATTTCCTCCATCTGGAAATGAAAACAGAGCCTGGGGAGGACATACAAGGTTCTGAATGATAAAGTGCACCTCAAGGTCAGATGTTAAACGTGTTATGGAACTGACTGGATGCAGCGAGCCAGACTTCCAGAAGGCAATAAAGGAAATCCTGAAGGATAAGTAAGAGCAAACAAAGAAGGGAAGGCTGGCAGGACATTTCATGGAGAGAATACCATAATCGAAGGCATGGATATATAAGGGTGTGGGGAACAGGATGGGGTTGTTGTCAAAAAATGAATGCTACAAGGAAAAGAGAAGGGCTGGGAGGAGTGATATGACAATATCTTAGGAAGTTTCCTAAAGAATTCTTGCTTCCACAATGGTACTCTGGGCGGAGTGGAAGATAGACCAGATCAAGGACAGCCAGGCTAGGTCTGAGACATGGAGGGGAGAGACACATTTCTGGGATGGTAAATATTGAATCTCATTTTTTTTTTCTTAGACATACATTGCTAGATTGTTCTCCAAATAAATGTTGACAATTTATACTCTAACCAAGTATGTGAAAACATCCATTTTCTCAAATTCTGAATGATACTTGGCTAAAGCACAAACTGTTTAATTTCATATTTTGAACAAACTCGAAGTTTAGGTTTTAATTTGAACTCCTGTTTCTATGTTTACTGCTCTCTTCTGTTTCAAGTTTTGTGAAATACATTTTCATGTAATTTATCCATTGCTCCATTAAAGAGATCATCTCTTTTGACTTATGAGATTTTTTAGTAAGTATAAGACACCATCCTTTGTCATATGTAACAGTTTCTCCAATTTGTCCTTTATGCCTTAATTTTATTTATGGTGTCATCTTAGCCCATTTATTTATTGATTTTTCCTGCTATAACATAATTTGTAAAGAATAGGAATTTATTGCTTTCAGTTCTGGAGGCTGGGAGTTGGAAGGTTAAGAAGCCAGCAGATGTGGTATCTTCTGAGGTCACTCTCTGCTCCCAAGGCAGTGCCTTGCAGGCTGTGTTCTCTGAGAAGGGAGGCAATGGATACTCATATGGGCCAATGGGCGTAATCTGTTTCCTTTTATAATATATGCTTACAATTATACATTTTCTTTTAGGTATATTACTACATGATTAATAAAGCCACAGGTTTTTCTATGTATGCAGTTTCAAAAATCTTCTAATTCACTGGTCTTGTAATTATTTAGAAGTATATTTTTTCTATTGGATCTTCAAATGTTCTTTTTGGGTTATTCCCATACTAATTGTATTATGCTCAGAGAATATCATCTGCTAATATAAATTTATTATTTTTAAGATTGGCTTTAGGAAGAAGTACATGATCAATTCTTACAATTTTTCTGGCATGTAACAATACATAAGAAGGTAAGACAAATTACCAAAAATGTAGAGAAACAAACCCATAGACCCGTGGAATTATCAGATGCACAACTTTAACGTAACCTTCCTTAATTCAATCAAGAAAGCAAAAAACTAGATTGACAGCTTTAGCAAAAAACTGAAATCTATAACTAAGAAATGAAAATTCTGGAAATTAAAAATTCAACGATAAATCAGTAAATAGATTTAATAGTAGCTTACATACATACAAAGAAGGCCTGGAATAAGTAGAATTATAAACACCTTATTTATCAAATAAAGATTGTACTGCAAAGCAATGAATAAAGATTTTTTTTCTTTTTCTAGTACTGGAAATTGAACCCAGAAGTGTTCTCGAACCCTATTTTATGTTTTTTATTTTGAAACAAGGTTCTGTTAAATTTGCTGAGGCTGGCCTCAAACCCGTGATCCTCCTGTTTCAGCCTCCCAAGTACTGGGATTAGGTATGTGCCAGCATGCATAGTGAAGATGGCCTTTTCAATTAGTATTTCTAGTGCTGGGCATGGTGGCTCATGCTTGTGATTCCAGTACTTGGGAGGCTGAGACAGGAGGATCCAGGTTTGCAGCCAGCCTCAGCTACTTAATGAGGACCTCAAAAACTTAGTGAGATCCTGTTTAAAAATTAAAAAATAAAAAACTTGGGCTGGGGGTATAGCTCAAGGGTAAAATGCCTCTGGATTCAATCTCCAGAATCACAAAAAAAGTAAAGAAAAAATAGTATTTCTAGATTAATTAGATGTTTAGAGAAACTTGAAAACTTTGATACCTAACTAGTATGGTGCAGAAAATCAATGGCAGATAAGTTGAAAGCCTAACAGTGAAAAGGAAATGAAAACAAACCAGCAAAAAAACAGGCTTCTAGTAGATTGTATAGGATAATATATGTATAACTCAGTGGTTGGAGAAGATTTCATAGCCACTATAAAAAATAATATGGAAGTTCCTAGAAAAATAGAAATATAACTACTATATGATCCTGCTTATCCCACTTCTGGGCGTATGCCTGAAGGATATGAAATCAGCATATAAGAGATACCTGCATGTCCATGCTTACTGCAGCACTATTCACAGGAACTAAGACGTGGAATCAACCAAATGGCCCATCCACAGATTCATGAATGAGGAAATCCTGTCATCTGCAGAAAAATGGTGGCACTGGAGGGCATTAAGCTGAGCAAAATAAGCCAGACAGAGCCATGTATGGTGGCTCATACCTGTAAACCCATTACTTGGGAGACTGAGACAGGATTATTACAAATTTGAGATCAGTGTCAGCAACTTAGTAAGATGCTCAGCAAACTAGAAAGACCCTGTTTCAAATAAACATAAATAGGGCTTGGGGTGTAGTTTCGAAGAGAATGCCTCTCTGGGTTCAATCCCCAGCACCACACACACACACAGGCACACACACGTACACACCAGACACAGAATGAAAAATATCACATATGTGATTTCTCATATGTGGAAACTAAAATTAAATCAGTGATCTTAAAGTAGAAGAGGGATAATTAGGAACTGGGAACTGGGAAAGGGGAGAGAACAAGGGAGGGTAGAGTGAACAGACAATCAATGCATGATGAATGCATAGATGGAAATATCATAGTGAACCCTAATCTGTACAATTACTGCATTAATGATAATTATCATAATAAAAACCAATGACAAACTGAACTCATCAAAAGACGCTATTAAGGGGTTGAGGGTGTAAGCCAGGTGTGGTGGCTAAGACAGGAGGATCACAGGTACAAAGCCAGCCTCAACAACTTTGCAAGGCCCTGTTTCAAAATAAAAAATGAAAGGATTGCAAAATTCTGGGAAATACATACAATGGAATTCTACTCAGCTGTAAAGAAGAAGAAAATCATGTCATTTGCAAGAAGATGGAAAGACCTGGAGAATATTATGTTAAATGAGATCAGCCAGGCACAGAAAGAGAAGGGACAGATGTTCTAATATGCCCAAACTCGGGAGTATTAGGAACACCAGAAGGACTCCAGATAATGGATGGGAAACCTCAACAAAGCTAGAATGGAAGGATAGAAGAGGAAGAAGGCTGAGGCTGATTAATGCAGGAGCTACAACCAAATATGTGTAAAAGTATGAATATAGCATGGTTAACCTGGACACTCACTGTTGGGAAGGGGGAAGGGGAAGTGTGGGGGGGCACCAAGCACAGTATGAAGGTATGCCATTTTTAGTATGTTCCACATAAAAATTAAAAACAAATTGCCGGGCGTGGTGGTGCACGCTTGTAATCCCCGCGCTTGGGACGCTGAGACAGGAGGATCGTACAGGTTCAAAGCCAGCCTCAGCTACTTAGTGAGGCTCTCAGCAATTTAGTGAGACCCTGTTTCCAAATAAAATATAAAATAGGTCTGGGAGTGTAGCCTGGAGGTAGAAAGCCTCTGGGTTCCACCTCCAGTACCACACACACACACACACAAAATTAATTAATTAAAAATAAATTTTAAAAAATAAAAAATAAAAAGGCTGGGGTTGTAGGTCAAAGGTACAATACCCCTTGGTTCAATCTCCAGCACTAAAACCAAAAGCAAACCAAACCAAACAAAAAAATAATAAAAGAATAAAAAGGCAAACCACAGAGTGACAGAAGATATTTGCAATATATAATACTGCTTGCACACAAAATATTTAATGGTCACTTTCAGATGAATAAGCAAGAGTGACAACCTAATGAAAACAAGGAAAGAGACCTAACAGGTAATTTACAAATATGAATCTTTAAATACTGAGATGAAAAAAGACTTAATCAATATGAAGTACAGATTGAAGATACAATGAAATGCCATTATTCATTGGCCAAAATGGCTATAAAGAAAAAGACTAACAAAGATATGGTGCAACTGAAACCTTCATATACTGCTGATAAAACTGTAAATTACTACAACTACAGGTTTTTTTTTTTTTTTGAAAGATTTAAAGGAGTTTATTAAAAAGACAGAAATACAGAAGATAGTTACAGCCTCATATTACCCAGGGGTAACATGAGGGGGTGCTTCGAACAAAATCACCTGCGACAACCACTTTGGAAAACTATCTAGCAATATCTATTCAAGGTGAATGAAAACATATTCAACAATACTCTCCCCAGATATTTTCTAATAGATGTGAATATAAATACATGTATGTAAGCCAGGCGTGGTGGCGCACACTTGTAATCCCAGCATTTGGGAGGCTGAGACAGGAGGATCATGGTTCACAGTGAGCCTCAGCTACTTAGTGAGGCCCTTTTCAACTCAGTGAGACTGAGATGTTGTTTCAAAATAAGGAATAATAGGGCTGAGGGTGTAACTCGGGAGGTTAAATACCCTTTGGTTCCATCCCTGGTGATGAAAATAAATAAATAAATAAATAAATGTATGTGAATAGTAGCATTACACAGGACATTAAAAAACTAGAAGCAAATCAAGTATCTATCAACAGTAGAATAAATAAACTGTGATTAAGTCATAAATGTCATACCTATGTGTGTTTGCGTCTGTCCAGCCAAGATAGCTCTACCACTATCTAATTGTAAGATTACTGCAATATAGATTAAAATATATTATCACAAATCCTAACTCCTAAATAGTGCTCACTGTACAAAGTATATACTCAATATATGTTATCAAATATGAAAAAATAATAGTGCAGCATTAAATTCAACCAATGTAATAAAATGTTATGAAAAATTTAACTTGCAAGAATGAGAATGTCATCTTTCATAATACCCAATATCTGCAAAAGATAATATGAATGTACTGTATCCATCCATGTTGTGTACTACATATTAAGATACCAATCTAAAACTGGAAAGCAGTCATAAGGAACCAAAGGAAGTTATAAAAGGTGCCAAAAAAGAATCATCACAAAAATGCTAAGATTTGAAGTATGTTAAGAAAAAGAGACCAAGTCTTTACCTATATTAAGTAATTTGAAAAACTGACTTTATAGATCAATGGAAAAACTGATTACTAAAAAGCCCTGTGGCCTTCTACAAAAAACAAAGTCCAAATAGTTAACACACCTCAGTTCCTGGCATTCTGTAGTGAGGAGGGCAAGAAGTGACCAAGTGAGCGCCTGGCTGTGGTCCCCACTATGAAATTTACTGTGGTGCTTAATGTTCTGCAACAGAAGCTGGTCCAGGCACTCCAGGGCCTTCTCCTGCACAGTGGTCTCACAATCCATCACCACTGGGATGACCCCCATTAGCCAGGCTTTCTGGATCAGAGCACATCTAGGTTGGTCCTGAAATTTGAAAAATTATATTAGAAGGCCTGATGCTATGATAAGTCTAAATACAAATCAGAGAAGTTGTCATCAATGGTTTAAGAGACGTGTTAAAAATCACACCTACAATTGCAAATATAGCCAGGCGTGGTGGTGCATTTGGCCTATAATCCAAGTAAATGGGAAGCTGAGACAAGAAAATGGCAGGTTTGAAGCCAGCCTCAGCAACTTAGTGAGGCCTGTTTCCAAATAAAAAATAGGGCAGGGGGTGTTTCTCAGAGGCTGAATGCTCTGGGTTCAGTCCCTAGCACTAGCACCACAAAAACAAACAAACATGCAAATAGAGCATGAAGTGAAAAAAATCCACATTCATAATATATGCAAACCAAACATATGAGTCAACTTATATATAGTAAAGTCATTATGTTATTATTTGTAGTAAATCAGAATCAGCACTTGTTTGGTCATTCAAAACTAGAAGTAAGCTGGGCATGGTGGCATACACTTGTAATCCCAGCATTTGGGAGGCTGAGACAGAAGGATCATGGTTCAAGGACAGCTTCAGCTACTACTTAGTGAGGCCCTTTGCAACTCATTGTGATCCTGTTTCAAAATAAAGAATAAAAAATAGGACTGGGGGTGTAGCTCAGAGGTAGGATGCCCCTGGGTTCCACCCCGAGTACTGCAAAAAACAAAACAAACAAACAAACAAAAAAACCCCAAAACCAGGAGTAAATAATTCAATTTACTTCAAAGAATTAAAATAAATGCTGACAGAAAGCCAAAAGATGCATTACTTAATGCCTTTTTTCATGAAATAAAGAAATAAACATGTTTCTAAAAATCTTCAAGAGCTAATTAGTTGGCAGAAACAAATTATATATAGTATTAGTGGATTTGCTCTTTTGGTAACACCATCTCTAAATCAATTGACAAAAATCAATCTAGGCCTCTTCTGAACAAATTAATTTCAAAACTTATTTTCTTATCTGAGATTTAAGATATACCAAGAAAAGGCATAAGCATTGTTTAGAATTAGTTCCTAATTATATTTAATATAAACTATAGCCTGTCACATGTAATTGAAGTATACCTTCTCTTTTCTCTTATAACATATAGTCTTACAATTGCCTTGGTAGTTTCTAACAGTCAACTAACATTTGGCAATAGGTACCTATCATAGAAAATTACTTTTTTTTTTGGTGCTGGGAACTGAACACAGAGGCCTTGACTATGTATGCACTCTGCCACTTAGTTGCATCCCTAGCATCAGAATTACATTTACTGTAAAATACCATGCATGAGATATATAATGTCTTGCCTCTCACCATAAGAAGTTCAGTAAGAGATTGTAGGGCCTGCTTCCGGACAGATACTGCAGGGTCCCGACAGTGATCCTGCAGGATTGACAGGTCCTTCTCCATACCCAAGATGTCACAGTGTTTCAAAATATTTACTAACACCTGAAGGCATATACGCAAGATGAAGTGATGACTACATAGCACACATACAGAGAGACAAAAGGAAAACAAAGGCATACTTCAAGTTTGTGGTTCTTAACATTTTGGAGGACATATATTCATTCCTCCTCCCTGTTGCCTCTCACGTTTTGCAACAGGATAAAGCTAAGACTTCATTCCAGAAAATTTGACATTTTATATAAACAAATATTTACAACCAATTTCAAAAATATATTGAGATTCATTCATGGTTGGCCCTTAGATTAAGAATCTAAACAAAACAATTAGAGATATCAATTTGTGGTTCTTGAAAGACAGATTCTTACAACGCAGTAAGAAAGCTTAAAAACATAATTCTTTTAGTTCATCTATAAAATCTATATATAACAGGGCCAGGTCAAATATAAAAAGCTGAGTAATGAATATGGCCTTGAAGTTTTAAAATATTCCCCTGCTTTAGAGTATATTTTAAAACATGTAGAAAAAAATTCCCACCTGGATCGCAGACTTCCTAACGTTGACCTTCTCATCCCGGATTCTCTTCCTTAGCATCGCCATAACACATCTTTCTGTTGAGAGAACACCAAAAAATTATGACTGAGGAAGACCAGACAGCATTTAACATTTCACCACACATACCAAGAAAATATGCTCTTCTTAAAGACTCACTAATTAGCTTGTTTTAAATCCTAAGCAAACAACATACGAATCCCAGTATTTGGAAGGCTGAGGCAGAGGATCACAGGTTTGAAGCTAGCTAGCCTCAGCAATATAAAGGGACTCTAAGCTCTCTAAGCTACTTAGTGAGACTTTGTTTCAAAAGAAAAAATAAGAGAGCTGCCAGAGCAGCCGGAGCGGAGCGGCCAGAACAGCTGGAGCAGCCAGAGCCGCGTGGCGGAACCGCCGGAGCAGCCAGAGTGGCCAGAGCCGCGGTGCAGAGCGGCCGGAGCAGCCGGAGCGGCCAGAGCCGTGGTGCGGAGCAGCCAGAGCCCCAGCGCAGAGCGGCCAGAGCGGCGCAGCCTACATCTCCCCTAGCAGCACCAGGCTCCAGAGAGGAGGGAGACTCAAAACAGAGCTAAATCCAGAGAGGAGGTACTCTGGCCTTGCGGCCTAGGATGCAGAAGCAGCTTCTTACTGCTGGCGGCAGTGGCGAGTTCACCGGACGGCCCTAGACCAACCCACTCAACCAGCCACCAAGCGCCTGAGAGGAGGGGTGGACAGCGAGCCAAGGTGAGCAGATGCTGAACAGCCGGGTGGCAGTCAGCAGATTTGTTGGTGCAGGGAACATCTAAAGCTCCCAAGGGCCGGGCACAGCACAACTGGCAAGGACTCAGAGCGGAGTTCAAAACCAGAGAAGAAATACGCCGCATCACGGCCGAGGGCGTGGCAGTGGTGCCATATTGCCAGTGGCAGCAGCAACGAATCCACTGAGTTCACTACAGCTCCATCAGCGCACTCAACAACCGTGAGTCAAATTGCGGCCCCTAGGGGAGAAATCCCAGTACTGCACTCCCAGGGACTTGCGCAGATAGTCTCCCTGGGTCGGAGATTTTAGCAGTGCAGCCCAGTGGAGGAGTGGCAGTGGCAGAGATATCATACCACAGTCACAACTCCCCACTGGAGAACGCCCAACTTGGCACCCCCCCACGGTCTAAGCAGCCTTGATTGACTCCCTGGGTCTGAGACTTTGTGATACAACCCAGTAAAGGAGTAGTGGTGACTGAGATACCACAGACTCGAGATCCAGAGCATCTTAAGTGAACTCGTATGTGTCCCAGGGAAGAACCCAGAGAAGGCACAAACTTCCAAAATCATGGGAAAGAGAAATAACAATGGAGCAGTGAATGCCAACAACCCCACAACATCAGAATCTGATAACACAGAAATCCAAAGATCTCTAGAAGATCAAATTAGGAAAATAACTTTAGAAATAATAGAGGACTTTCGAAAAGAATTTAGAAAAAGTCAAAAAGAGATAAAGGATGCAATTAATGAAGTAAAGGCCTCAATTCAAAGTATAAACAACAGATTAGACCACATGGAGAATAGAATCTCGCTTCTTGAAGATGATCATTCTAAAAATGAACGCATAGTTTCTAATTTAGAAAAAAAAACCCCGACAGCAGGACTCTGACATTGAAGAAATATGGGCCCATTTCAAGAGAGCTAACCTAAGAATAATTGGAATAGAGGAGGGAAAAGGTGAAACCAAACGGATCAACAATCTCTTCAAGGAAGTAATAGCAGAAAATTTTCCAAACATAGAGCAAGAGGTTGATACACAGGTCCAGGAAACTTATAGAACTCCCTTTAGACAGGATCAGAGAAGAGGATCCCCACGCCACATAATTGTCAAAATGACTAATGTGGAAGCCAAGGAGAGAATCTTAAAGGCAACAAAAACAAAAGGCCATGTGACATACAGAGGCAAACCAATTAGAATCACTCCAGACTTCCCAAACCAAGTTATGAAAGCCAGAAGGGCTTGGAGTAACATATTCCAAACTCTGAAAGAAAACAACTTCCAGCCAAAAATTTCCTACCCAGCAAAACTATCGATCAAATTAGATGGGGAAATAAGAAGCTTCCATGAAAAACAGCAACTGAAGGAATTTATGTCTTCAAATCCAGCGCTAGAGAAAATACTCAAGGAGATTAACTGCAAAGAGGAAATGGGTAATACACGCCAGAACCAAAGAAACAAGAATTCCCATCCAGCAGACAACTAAGCAAAGAAGAATAAACAGTATCTCAAACAGAAATAAGATCTTAACATGTTGGGAATTAAAAATTATCTCTCTATAATCACACTGAATGTAAACGGCCTCAACTCCCCAATAAAAAGACATAAAGTGGCAAAATGGATTAAAAGCCAGAATCCATCCATGTGCTGCTTACAAGAAACACACCTTACAAGTAAAGATAGGAACAAACTCAAGGTAAAGGGCTGGAGCAAGGTAATCCATGCTAATGGTACTCGAAGACAAGCAGGAGTAGCAACTATTATATCAGACAAGTTAGACTTCAAACCCAAACTTATTAGAAGAGACAAAGAAGGTCACATTTTACTGGTAAAAGGAATAGCCCAGCAAGAGGAAATAACAATAATCAACATCTATGCCCCAAACATAGGGGCAGCTACTTTCATAAATCAAACTCTTTGTGACATGAAGTCACACATAAATCCCAACACAATAATACTGGGAGACTTCAACACACCTCTCACAATACTAGACCGATCTTCCAGACAAAGGGTCAGTAAAGATGTCTCAGAACTAAAGAACACCATTAACCAAATGGACCTGTTGGACACATATAGAATATTTCACCCAACTACAGTAGACTTTACATTTTTCTCAGCTGTTCATGGAACCTTCTCCAAAATAGATCACATCCTGGGACACAAAATGAGCACTAGCAAATTTAAAAAATGTTACATACTTCCCTGTGTCATTTCAGATCATAATGGAATGAAACTAGAAATCAACTATAAGAAGACCCAGAGAAACAACATAAACATGTGGAGACTGAACACCACACTTCTGAATGAAGAATGGGTCATAGAAGATGTAAGAGGTGAAATCAAGAAATTTCTAGAAACAAATGACAATAAAGAAACAACATATCAAAACCTCTGGGACACTTTGAAGGCAGTATTAAGAGGAAAATTTATAGCACTGAGTGCTCACTTAAGAAAAACAGAAAATCTTCAAATAAATAGCCTTATGACACACCTCAAAGCCCTTGAAAAGCAGGAACAATTGAACCCCAAAGCCAGCAGAAGAAGGGAAATTATTAAAATTAGAGCAGAAATTAACGAAATAGAGAATAAAAAAACAATACAGAAAATCAACAAAACCAAAAGCTGGTTTCTTGAAAAAATTAACAAGATTGATACACCACTAGCCAACCTAACTAAAAAAAAGAGAGAATCAACCCAAATTATGAAGATAAGGGATGAAAAAGGAGACATTACTACTGACAGTGTAGAAATCCAGAGGATTATCAGAAACTACTTTGAAAAACTATATGCCAACAAAATGGAAAATCTGGAGGAAATCGACAACTTCCTAGATAAATACAACCTTCCTAAACGGAGTCAAGAAGATATAGAACACTTAAACCAACCAATAACAATCAAAGAGATTGAAACAGCAATAAAGAGCTTACCATCAAAGAAAAGCCCAGGACGAGATGGTTTCCCAAGTGAATTCTATAAAACCTTTATAGGAGAACTAATCCCAATACTACTCAAACTATTTCGGGAAATAGAAAAAACCGGGACTCTCCCAAATACATTCTATGAAGCCAACATCACACTAATACCCAAACCGAATAAAGACAGTTCAAGAAAGGAAAACTACAGGCCTATATCTCTGATGAACTTGGATGCAAAACTATTAAACAAAATACTAGCAATACGCATTCAAAACCACATCAAGAAAATCATTCACCATGACCAGGTAGGGTTCATCCCAGTGATGCAAGGCTGGTTCAATATACGAAAATCAATCCATGTAATTCATCATATAAACAGAATCAAAGACAAAAACCACATGATCATCTCAATAGATGCTGAAAAAGCATTTGATAAAATTCAACATCCATTTATGATAAAAACACTGCAGAGAATTGGAATAGAAGGAACATATCTCAACATTATTAAGGCAATCTACAATAAGCCCACTGCCAACATATTAAATGGGGAAAAACTTCAAGAATTCCCCCTAAAAACTGGAACGAGACAAGAATGTCCACTATCACCACTTCTCTTCAATATAGTACTAGAGACTCTAGCCAGAGCAATAAGGCAAGAAAAGGAAATCAAAGGAGTACAAATAGGAAAAGAAGAACTTAAGCTTTCACTATTTGCAGATGACATGATACTATATTTAGAAAACCCAACAAACTCAACCAAAAGGCTTATAGAACTGATCAACAAATTCAGCAAGGTATCTGGATACAAAATCAATCTTAAAAAATCAGAAGCTTTCCTGTACACCAACCATAAATCCACTGAAAAAGAAATTCAGAAAACACTTCCACTCAGGATCTCCCACAAAAAAGTAAAATACCTAGGAATAAACTTGACCAAGGAGGTAAAAGATCTCTACAAAGAAAATTATAAAACACTGAAAAAAGAAATCGAAGAAGATCTTAGAAGATGGAAAGACCTTCCATGTTCGTGGATTGGCAGAATAAATATCATTAAAATGGCCATCCTCCCAAAAGTGATCTACAGATTTAATGCAATGCCCATTAAACTACCAAGATCATTCCTCACAGACATAGAAAAATCAGTCCTTAAATTTATCTGGAATAACAAAAAGCCAAGAATAGCCAAGGTAGTTCTCAGCAACAAAAACCACGCAGGAGGAATCACAATACCTGACTTTAAACTATACTACAAAGCCATTGTAATAAAAACAGCATGGTACTGGCAAAAGAACAGATATATAGACCAATGGAGCAGAATAGAAGACCCAGAAACAAGTCCACACACTTTCAGCCAATTGATTTTTGACAAAAGGGCCAAAAACATACACTGGAAAAAAGATAGCCTCTTCAACAAAAGGTGTTGGCAAAATTGGTTAACCATATGCAGAAAATTGGATGTTAATCCCACTTTTTCACCCTGTACAAAAGTCAACTCATGATGGATCAAAGACTTGGAAATTAAACCAGAGACTTTGTAGCTCCTTGAAGAGGGCATAGGTCCAACACTACAACACATAGGCACAGACAAACATTTCCTCAACAAGACTCCAAAGGCACAACAAATTAAAAGGAGAATCAATACATGGGATTGCATGAAACTGAAGAGCTTCTGTTCAGCAAAGGAAACTATCAAGAATCTCAATCGAGAGCCAACAGAATGGGAGAAGATTCTTGCCACCTACACCACTGATAGAGGACTAATATCTAGAATATACAGAGAACTCAAGAAACTCAACACTAAGAAAACAAAGCATCCAATAACAAAATGGTCAAATGAACTAAATAGATACTTCACAAAAGAAATTAAAATGGCCAATAAATGCATGAAAAAATGCTCAACATCACTGGCAATCAGAGAGATGCAAATCAAAACTACCCTGAGATTTCACCTAACTCCAACTAGAATGGCCATCATTCAAAACACAAACAACAACAGATGCTGGCGAGGATGTGGAGAAGTGGGAACTCTAAGACATTGTTGGTGGGATTGCAAATTAGTGCAACCACTTTGGAAAACAGTATGGAGAATCCTCAGAAGAATGGGAACAAATCTACCATTTGATCCAGCAATACCACTGTTGGGTATCTACCCAAAAGAAAAGAAACCAAACTACCAAACTAATGCATGTGTATCTATGTTCATAGCTGCACAATTCACCATAGCCAAACTATGGAACCAGCCAAGATGTCCATCAACAGATGAATGGATTACAAAACTGTGGGATATGTACACAATGGAATTTTACTCAGCCATCAAAAAAAACGCAATTACATCATTTTCAGGGAAATGGATGGAACTGGAGGACATTATGCTAAGTGAGATTAGTCAGGCACAAAAAATAAGAAATTAGATGCTTTCCCTAATATGTGAGAGTTAGGGAGAAAAGAGGAGCAAACAGGACAACCTAAAGGAGGAGAAATGAGGGGGGAAGAGGAAAATCTCTAAAGCTCACAATGTACTTAAACATATCGAAGTCAATCACTAAGCCAAGCAAGGGAGGGAGGGACGGGGAGGGAATGGGGTGGGATTTGGGTAGGGGTTAAATCAGCGATGAGTACATGTTTGTACACACAAGTTTTTTACCCCAATAAGTTGTATGAATATAATGCACCAATAAAAAAAAAAAAAAGAAAAGAAAAAAAAAAAGGGCTAGAGGTGTGGCTTGGAGATAGAATGCCCCTGGGTTAAATATCCAATACCACACACACACACACACACACACACACACACACACGTGCGCGCGCGCGCGCGCGCGCACACACACAAATATTAATGTGTGAATAGTGGTGGAAAAGAAGAATAAAATTTAAATAATTAGGCATTCTCTTTAAAAAGCATATATTTTTGAATAAAATTTTGATTTAAAATCATGGCCCCTAGCTGAGCAGGGTGGCACACATTTGTAATTCTAGTACTTGGAAGGCTGAGACAGGAGAATCACAGGTTCAAGACCAGTCTCAGCAATTCAACAGAGCTCTCAGCAACCTAGTGAGAATCTGTTTCAAAACAAACAAACAAAAAAGGCTTGGGGTGTGTAGCTTGGAGGTAGAATGTTCCCCTGTATCTCCCTCCCACAAAATAAATAAAATAATGAAAAAGCACAACATGTTACTATTAATAGTATTTTAAAATAAGAATAACTATTTCCTCAAAAAAAGTCAATCATGAAAAAAATGACATTGTTTTACATTTTTATAGTCTTTAATGCCTGGCTTAATTAAGCCAGCTGGATTCTCATCTCTGTCTGGATTTTACATGTCATGAGACTTCAAGATAACTCTAATTTGCCCTGGTGAGAAAACTATGATGTGGAAAGTAAGTAATGTTTTAATATTATGATCATAGTATTCACATCAAAGACCCATGAATGAAGCTTAGTAATATTTTAGGGTCCCCAAACCACACTGTGGGGATTGATATATAAGAAGGCATCCTAAAAAAAAAAAAAAAAAAAAAAAAGATAACGGCAAACTATAAGATCAATAAAATTAACAAACCTTTAGGTAAACGGACCAAGAAAATAAGAAAAATTTTCATTGGTAAATCAGGAGTAAATCAGGAGTAAAGGGGACATTACTACCAACTTCATATGAATACAAAGGATTACAAAAGAATACTAGGAACAATTTCATGCCAACAAATTAAATAGCCTAATGAAATGGACAAATTTCTAGAAAGGTATAAAGAGAAAGCTGACCCAAAAGGAAGCAGAAAATTTGAATATAGCTATAAAAAGAGCTTGCATTGATCATCAAAAAACATCACCTCCTCCCATACACGAAAGCTAAGGACCATATGGTTTTACTGGAGAATTCTACTAAATGATAAAACAAAATTAAACAATACAGACTCTTTCAAAAGGTAGGAGAGCTTGGTACGGTAGTGCACACATGTAATTATAGTACTTGGGGAGCTGAGATAGAAAAATCACAGGTTCAAGGAGAGCACAAAGTAACTTAGAGACTCTGTCCCAAAATAAAAAATAAAATAGGGTTGGGGGTAAAGTTCAGGGATAGCATGCACCTGGATTCAATCCCCGGGATCAAAAACAATGAAAAAGGTAGAATATACTTTCTACTTTATAATATTAAGCCAGTATTACCATTATAGCAAAACCAGATAAATAGACCAATATCTCCTACATTGCTCATGGAGTTGTAAAATGGTACAACCATTATGGAAAAGTTTGGTGGCTCCTCAAAACATTAGACATAAGCCGGGTGTGGTGGCGGCACACCTGTAATCCTAGTACTTGGGAAGCTGAGGCAGAAGGATTGCAGGCAGCCTCAGCAATTTAGTGAGGCTCTCAGTAACCTAGTGAGACTCCGTTTCCAAATAAATAAAATCTATGGGGTGGGGGTGAAGCTTGGAAGTAGAATGCCTCTGGATTCTATTTGAAGTACCACAAAAAACAAAACAAACAAAAACATTATATGTAGTTCCTGAAAGACCCAGCAGTTCCACTTCTCAGTACATACTCAAAAGGAATGAAAACCCATGTCGATACTAAACATTGTACAAGAATGTTCACAGCACACTAACTTGCTAAGTGGATTCTGAAATGGCTTCAGAAAATAAGTAAAAATAAGAAGAATAAAAATAAGAAGATGAAGAACAAAAAATAGAAACAATAGGTCCTGTTTACATTTTCCTCTTTTTTTGTGGGAACTTTTCCCCAAACACAAATTTAATCTCCACTGAACTTTCCTTAGTAACTGGTTCTTTGTTTGGTAAGTAATCCTAGGAGTTCATAATAATTAACTTTGTAACAAAATATTTATTAATATTCCCTTTAGTGTGTCAGGTACATTGAGGTTTAGTACAAGATAACTGGGATATAACTTATTTTTTTTATCTTAAAAAGTATAGCATACTACAAGGAAATTACTTTTTGGTTTTTTTTTTGCAGTACTGGGGATGGAACCCAGAGGCATTCTACCTCTGAGCTACACCCCCATCCCTAGTTTTTATTCTTTATTTTGAAACAGGGTGTCACTGAGTTGCAAAGGGCCTCACTAAGTAGTAGCTGAGGCAGGCTGCAAACCAGGATTCTCTTGTCTCAGCCTCCCAAATGCTGGGATTACAAGCGTGAGTCACCACGCCCAGTTTTAACTCTCTTTTAAGGGAAGAAAAAAATAAATTCTTAAGAGTGAATTAACCAGGAAAACAACAACAACAAGGTTTTAAAATTCTACCTACGTTGCCTAAACTCCAATAGTATTAACCATGATATAAAATCTGACATACCCCCAGATACATTTACTTCACCAGTGCTGTAGGTGTTGTTCTCCTCTGAGGGCTCAGAAGGGTTTAATGTCTGCCTCCGAGAGACTAAATATTAAGAAAAGCAGAAAAAAGGCACTCATTAAGGTAAAAATTGGCTACAGTTTTAATAGTATTAACATGGCATATTGCTATTTAAGTTACTACATTATTACTGAAATGAATTCTAATATCTTTAGTGAAGAAAACTGTAACATTAAAACAGTAAGTATGGGGGGTCCCGTGCGGGGGCCACGCGAGACTCTGGGCCCCGGGCCGGAACGCGCGTAGCACACCAGACCCCTGGAGAAGCCGGGCACAGTAAGACGCTGGGTCCCGGGTGGGAGCCGCGCGGGGCACGCAAGCCGGGGCGGGTCGCAGGACTCTGGGCCCTGGGCTGAACTGGGCGTAGCATGCCAGACCCCGGGCCGAGTACCCTGGGACCTGGGCGGGGGTGATGCGGGGCACGCCAGCCGGGGCCCAGGACCCTGGGCCCCAGGCGGAGTAGTGCGGAGCACTCTGGACCCATGGGGAAACCGACCAGGTCACAGTGCTACTGAGTTAGAGCCTGATCCCATTACCTCCTCAAACCACATATACTGTCTTCTCTTATTTAAAAAAAAAAAAGGAAAAGAAAAAGAAAAAGAAAAATATCGGAGAGGAGTTAAGAAAGCCGTTGCAGACGCCAAGACACTGGAGATGCAGACAAAACTTATCTAAATGCACTGGAACTTATGGAAAAATTCCCCGTGAAGGAGGACTGCTGTTTCTCTATATTGTTAAGAATCTTGGACATCACCTGTAAGGAGAGAGTTTAGCGGAGACCAAGGAGAAAGGTGGTATTGAAAGTGGTCTCCATGATGGCGGTGGAGACTTGTATTCAGGAGAAGCAGAAATCAGATCCTACCAACCTTATTTTTTTGGGAGAAATTACACCAAATGTCGAATGCTACTGTCACGCATGCTTAGGAAAACTGGACAACATTCAGAGTGGAAAAAGAGCCTGGGAAGGATTTGAAATGGTGTAGGCAGTGGCAATGGCAGAGGCCAGTACTCACGGAAGGCAGAGATCTGATGCATTACACCTGGAACCTTTGAAATAATAACCCCAGAGACAGTGATCAGAGCCTGCTGAGGGGTTAGGCCGGTGCCGGGGCCAATGGCCGACATTGAAGCCTGCCGTGAGGCAAGGCCACTACTGGGGCCTCTGAGGCCGAGATCGGAGCCTGTCGAGGGGTTAGGCCAATGCTGGGGCCAGTGAGGCTAGGATTGGAGCCTGCCGCGAGGCAAGGTCGGTGATGGGGCCTTCAAGGCTGGGATCAGAGCCTGCTGAAGAGTTAGGCCAGTGCCAGGGCCAGCAAGGCCAGGATCGGAGATCACCGTGAGGAAAGGCCGGTGCTGGGGCCTCCGAGGCCTAGATTGGAGCCTGCCGAGGGATTAGGCCGGTGCCGGGGCCAATGGCCAGCATTGGAGCCTTCCATGAGGCAAGGCCGCTGAGGCCTCCGAGGTCGGGATTGAAGCCTGCCGAGGGGATAGACCGATGCTGGGGCCAGCGAGGCCGGCATCGGAGCCTGCCGTGAGGCAAGGCCGGTGCTGGGGCCTCTGAGGGCTGGATAAGAGCCTGCCGAGGGGTAAGGCCGGTGCCGGGGCCAGCGGCCAGCATCAGAGCCTTCTGTGAGACAAGGCCGCTACTGAGGCCTCCAAGGCTGAGATTGGAGCCTGCCGAGGGGTTGGGCCGGTGCTGGGGCCAGTGAGACTGGCGCCGGAGCCTCTGTGAGGCAAGGCCACTACTGAGGTCTCCGGGGCTGAGATAGGAGCTTGCCGTGAGGCAAGGCCTGTGCTGGGGCCTCCAAGGCCGGGATTGGAGCCTGCCGAGGGGTTAGGCCGGTGCTGGGGCCAGCGAGGCTGGCACCAGAGCCTGCTGTGAGGCAAAGCCAGTACTAGGCCCTCCGAGGCTGGGATTGGAGCCTGCTGTGGGGTTAGGCCAGTGCTGGGGCCAGCGAGGCCCGCATCAGAGCCTGCCGTGAGGCAAGGCCAATACTGGGGCCTCTGAGGGCAGGATAAGAGCCTGACAAGGGGTTAGGCCGGTGCTGGGGCCAGCGAGGCCGGCACTGGAGCCTGCCGTGAGGCAAGGCCGGTGCTGGGGCCTCCGAGGCCGGGATCGGAGCCTGCCAAGGGGTTAGGCCAGTGCTGGGCCAATGAGGCTGGTACCGGAGCCTGCCGTGAGACAAGGCTGGTGCTGGGGCCTCCGAGGCCGGGATCGGAGCCTGCCAAGGGGTTAGGCTGGTGCCGGGACCAGCAGTCGGCATCGGAGCCTTCCGTGAGGCAAGGCTACTACTGAGGCCTCCAAGGCCGGATCAGAACCTGCCGAGGGTTAGACCAGGGCTGGGGGCAACGAGGCCTTCATCGAAGCCTGTCGTGAGGCAAGGCCGGTGCTGGGGCCTCCAAGGCCGGGATCGGAGGCTGCCGAGGGGTTAGGCCGATGCTGGGGCCAACAGCCGGCATAGGAGCCTGATAGGAGGCAAGGCCACTACTAGGGCCTCCGAGGCCGGTATCGAAGCCTGCCGTGAGGCTAGGCCGGTGCTGGGGCCTCCGAGGCCGTGATCGGAATCCTGCCGAGGGGTTAGGCCGGTGCCAGGGCCAATGGCCGGCATCGAAGCCTCCCATGAGGCAAGGCCACTACTGCGGCCTCCGAGGCTGGGATCAAAGCCAGCTGAGGGGTTAGGCCGGTGTTGGGGCCAGCGAGACCAGAATCGGGGCCTCCCATGAGGCAAGGCCACTGCTTGAGCCAGCGAGGTCTGGATCAGTCCACCGGGTAGCCAAGCCACTACTGGGGCCGTCAAGAGTGGGATCGGTACTTGCAACACGGCATGCACAGAGAAATATCGCAGAAAATATGAATCAGACGCTTCCCCTAATCAGCAATAACTAGGAGGAAAGGGGCAACAGGAAGAGGGTGAGCTATAGAAAGGGCCCTATAGTGAAGCAACTAATGTGACCAATCAGAGGGTATGGAATAGTAGAGGACAGAGGCTCTTTAAAACGCAGGAGGTACATAAACAAATATATCAAAGTTAATCAGCAAAGAAGCATGGGATTGAGGGGGGGGGAATGGATGGGGGCTGGATGAGGGCTAATTGGATGATGTGTGCTTATATTATCCTCTCAAGTCTTGTACTCCAATGTGATTGATATATGACTACAATGCACCAATTTAAAAAAATAAATTAATTAAAAAAAAAACAGTAAGTATGGAGGTGGAAAAAACATTTCAAATATCCAGCAAATCTTTAAGTCAGTTATTTAATATTTGAAAATATATTAATTGATTACCTGATGAATTTCTTAGTAAGGTACCAGCCTGAGTCCCTATTCCTGAAACCAGAGGACCTAAAAATAAGAAGGAAAAAGCTTCATAAGCCCTGAGTAAATAGCCACTAAGAAATCAAAATCAAGATAATTGGGTCTAAACATAGCATAGATTCTAAATTGCTAACAATTGATGTCTCCTCAAAGAAAACAATAAGCCCAATAAAGCCAATATCCAACAGCACAAAGTAATCATAAAGGCAGCCAACAACCTTACCTCTAAAATATAGATATGAATAAGTGAGATTCTTTAAAAAGGGCTTTCAAATTTATCAGGCTTCCTTATTTAAATAAAAAATAATTCAAAGCTGGGGGTGTAGTTCAGTTGTAGAGCTTGTGCTCAACATGTGTAAGGCCCTGAGTTCCAAACCCAAGTCCTCTTCCCTCCCCACAAAACTCATTAGACAATAAAATACACTTAAAATGAGAGTAAAGATCAATCACACCATATCAAATTATTTTTGCTATAATAAAGTGATCTCCTTAAAGTCCATTTATTGATTTTTTTTTTTTTTTGTAATGCGTGAAATTGAACTCAGGGCTTTGCTCATACATGCTATGCAAGCACTCTATTCTTGAGCTACAACCTCAGCCTTTCCTACTTACTGTTAATAAGGAGCTCCAATATACTCTCCGATGCACTGCTAACAGAAAACTCCAGACAATGTGCAAAGCTGGACAGTGCCTTGCTGCGGACAGTAGGTGCCTTATCTAAACAACGATCAAACAGAATTTCCTGCACCAAGAACTTATGTTTAAGGAACTTCTGATGCTCGGAAGAAAGAGTGTCATCCACATCTCTTTCAGGCAGCTCTAAGAGAGCTAAGACAACATCAAGAGTGAAAACCCGGTGTGGGATCTGGTAAAGCAAAATCACAGGAATTGCCGTGAGACAAAAGGAAACCAAAAAGTCTTCTCCTGCATTCAGTTCTGGTTGCCATTGGAGGTCAGCAGCGCCAGGACCCAGGACTTTATGCAGATATTATCTCCTACCTTGGAACTTTGTGAGTATTTGTAAAGCCAGGCAATGAATGCAGCATATTCCCTACAAGGAAGTTTACTGAGCAGCTGGCCCAGGGCTTGAGCTGCAGAAGTCCGATACTCTGACTTATCTATCACCTGGAACATAAAAATAGTGAAGCTGTTCAGCTAATAACTACCTGTAGGAAAACTAAAATGTATGTTGTAATACAAATTAAAAATTAGTGAGCATAAGTAGTTTAATGATGGTTACTTTTAAATTTTATGTATCTATTTATTTGCTTCTTTATTTTTGTGGTGTTGGGGGTTGAACTCAGAGAAATTCTACGTCTGAGCTACACCTCTAGCCTTATTTTTTAATTTGTTAAAAGGGAGGATCTCACTAAATTCCAAAAAGCTTCACTAAGTTGCTGAGGCTGGCCATGAACCTACAATCCTCTTATCTCAGCTTCCCATGTCCTGGGATTACAGTCATTGTGCTACCACAGCCAGCTTCAATGATCTTTAAATATTACACAAATGACTATGAAATTTTAGATTTCAGACTCCTTTGAAAACTAAGCTATAGCCGGGCGTGGTGGCACATGCTTGTAATCCCCGCGCTTGGGAGGTAGAGACAGGAGGACCGCGCTGGTTCGAAGCCAGCCTTTCTGGCTTAAGAGACCCTGTTTCCAAATAAAAAAATATAAAATAGGTATGGGAGTGTAGCCTGGAGGTAGAAGGGTTTCCAGGAACCCCAGTACCACCAAAAAACCCCCAAAAAAACAAAAACCTAAGCTATAAATCCTTTCTCCAGAAAAATTCATACATAGATTTAGCATATAATTTAAGTTTATGGATTTTAAGATCCACACAGTTCAAATTAAGAACCATTTGTCTAAACAGTTATACAACTTTAAGAGATAATCAAGAAAATTTGAAAACTGACTCAGCACTTAAAAATACTAAAGAATTATTTTGTTTAGGTGTGCTAATATTTTAGGGTTATATTTTTACAGAGTTATCTTTAGAGACACATACTGAAATACTATGAATGAAATGATATAATGGAATTTGCTCCCCCAAATAATCCAGTATACATACGCGTAGGGGAAAAGTATATAAATGACCCAAAGCAGAAAAAAAAAGTAGGTGATGGGTGTGTGTTAGTTGGCCATCCTATTCTCCCTATCTCTAAGTATGTTTAGCATTATCAAAATATGAAGTTTATTTTTAAAAGAAGATTTTATTTGGGAGAAGATCTAATATTAAATAAGACTACTAATTTTCAAGAACAAATACACACACATTTATCTTCATATTATCATCACTATTATTAATAAAGCAAATGGTACCTTGGCACAGATATGCTGCAGCAAAATACGAAGGACTGGGAATATACTTTCTTTCAGTTCATCCACAAGTGAGCTATTTAAAAGAAAAACACGTGCACTGTTTACAGTACATCTATTTTTATAACAAAATAGCAATTTCCCAACTCTGTCCTAGAAAAACACTACTCCTATATCTCAGAAATCCTAAATATTAAAAATAACCTACTCCTAAATTCAGTAAACTAAAAAGTGAAGGAATACCATGTTAGAATATAGAACTATTTAAGCACTTCCTATGTAGTTTTAGAGCTGTCACTGAGAAACTAAGTAGCCAGGAAAGATCAAAACCACAATTTTCATATAGTTCTCTTGATTACATATTAAATTTTATATTAAGATGTAAAATATATCTTTTTAGGATAAGTAGAAGAACAGATTAAGACACAGTACCACCTTGTGGTAGCTAGGTAAAATGCTACTTTAATGCATTTACAACTTTATTTCTCCAAACTCTGACCCAAGAAGAATTTACAATGCCCAGATTTAATCTATTTACTCTGCTGCTTATGTTATATGAATATTACTACATCTAGCAACATGATGAACTCTCATGGGAAAACCAAAGCAACAGTACTCACACTTAGATAATCTTAGTTATTTAATGTTTAAAAAAATCCTTAGTAAAGCAATTTGCTCAGTGACCACATGACATCATCTACAGTCCCATCTCCAGCCACACTACACACTGTGCATACCTGCAGGTATGTACACACATATGTACATACTCACCACTTCTCTGCATCTCCACACTGCGTGACAAATATTCAGTGAAAGAAGAAAAAGAAAAGCCGAGGAAACATCAAACATATCTTCACCAATAAAGCTAAGATAGGACCTTTTAAGTGGAGCCGAGTGATTCGTGAGGGAAAAAGCAGTCTATTAAATTATTGCTAAGGAAGTAAAAGCAATTTCTATTTTTTCCTTCAGGAAGTACTTTCTGTAGGGGAAGGGGAATAGAAAAATAAGAAGATACGAGAAAATATGGGCAAGGAGTAAAAAAGCAAGGAGACATGAGTAGAAATAGCAAAGAGGAAGAGGAGGCAGATGCCTTTCTCTGTTAGAGAGGTGAATACCTAAGTCAACAATGATAGAAAAGAGAAGACAACTGTCCTTTCTCAGAGGCTGACCACAGAGGTGGATGGAATTAAGCTGGAGGAAGGCTTTGGCTCCAGAATTTCCAGGTTCTCTATCTCATTAACCACCACCAGACCAGATATTTCAACTCCACAGACATTAGAAATTTTGGTTAGTACAGCGCCCAGATGACTGAGGGAGTGTGACCAAAAGAGTAAGTATTCAAGATTTGTGTGCTTCACCTGATAAACTGGACTGCCTGGTTTCTACGATTGATGACTTGTGAAGTAATAGTAAGGGGGGAACGATGGGATCCTTCGCCTACTTCTAACATCAATATTACATTTAGCATTTGATGGAAAATACAACCAATAACCTAGGAGAGAAAAGAAAATTTGATTTAAGGTATACTAGAGAATCGGAGAACCTCAAAGATAGCAATGCAGACTATAGTAAACCATTTCAAACTTTTGAAGGTAGATTGGGTTAACAGAATTCTGGCAGAACACTAAGGATGTATTTCAAATACACAATGTAAACAGTGTATGAAAGAATTGCTTATACACGACAATATAACAATAAGAACACCTAGTTTCTCTCTCCATTCTCTGAATATTATACCTTGAATTTGGGGCAAGTGGAGAACTGCCATGTATAAATAAAAGAATGCTACTTATAACCCCTTATTTAAAAAGGAGGGAAGAATGATACCTTACACTTGTATTTTACTTGAAGTTTACAAAGTGCTCTCCAATATATCAACTCATGATTTATTCACCTGACAAAACATTCACTGAAAGCCAAGTATGTGGTAGCTATTGCATTAAGCACTTTTATATTTATTTAGATATACCTAAGTTTAATTTTAAGACCCTTGAAAAGTTTAAACTTACAACCCCAAGACGTAAGCAAGACAATATATAATTTTTACTTTATAGAAAATAATAAAAGAAACCCCAGAGGTGGGGTGTCCTAAGATCTGGCTAAAACCAAGGTTGCCTATCATCAAGTTAATATTCGCACAACTTAAAACAATACGAAATCTTTAGAGATACAGCATACCTAAAAGAAAAAATTTTCCTATCCATTTTAACTTTTAAGATGTTAAAATGAGCATGAAAATTAAAAATGTTTCTGTGAATTGTACTACATCCATATTCCAGATACATAGAAGTGATAGATAAAATAAATGAAAAAATATTTAATGTTATAAAATATTGAACATTTCCTAAACAACAGACATGTTTTTCCTAAGCAGGCATTGTTACTCAATATGTGGCAACTTAATTTCATTTAATTCTGTGACAAGTCTGAGGCTTTTACAAGGTTGAATGGATTCATGCAAGGACACATAACTAGTAAGTAGTGGAGTCTGAATTTGAAAAGAGGTTCAGAACCCCAAGTGTGCTCCAAATCTTTTTAACCACCACATATTGCCTCTGCAAATTAACTGTGTCATAGCCACCAAAAGTGTCAGAATCTTAATCCATCACATTCCCCTCCAAATTTTCTTGCTTTAGTAATGATATCTGAGTTTAGTAATATCTCAGTGCATGAATTATCCTAATTCTGATGGTTATTGTAATATTAAGATAACTTACGGGGTAAAACCCAGATATCATTGCTAAGTAGGAATAAAATTTCTGTAGAATATTAACTAAAATATAAAAATAATAACAAATATGCTGAGACAAACTTGAAGCTTCTATAACTCAATTCTTTTTAAAACAACTGGATAAATATTTCTAAAAAGACAACTGTTCAAGCCAGGCATGGTGGTGCCTGCTTGTAATCCCCATGTTGGGGGCTGAGACAGGAGGACTATGCAGATTAAAAGCTAGCCTCAGCTACTTAGTGAAGCTCTCAGCAACTTAGTGAGACCCTGTTTCAAAATAAAATATAAAAATAGGGCTGGGGGTATAGACCGGAGGTAGAAAGCCTCTGGGTTCCACCCCCAGTTCCCCCCCCACACACACACACAAAAAAAAACCAGTTCAATATTTGTCCTTCTTACGTAATTCACACTGGAACAATTTTTTTTTGGGGGGGGGGACTGAAATCTAACAATAATTTGGTGTAGCCACCAAATATATCAAACATAAACTAGGTGATAATGACTAGACAGTAAACAAAAACAATGATACTTTTTATTATACAAATAATACAAGATCCTGAAAATGACCTAGTAAATTAAAATAGCATTAGGGTAGTTGTTCCTTATTCACAAAAGATACATACCAAGATTTCCAGTGCTTACCTGAAACTGTTTAGTTCCAAGCCCGATAGTACAGTA
Source organism: Muscardinus avellanarius (assembly GCF_963383645.1). Lineage (NCBI taxonomy): Eukaryota > Metazoa > Chordata > Mammalia > Rodentia > Gliridae > Muscardinus > Muscardinus avellanarius. The sequence goes on from NC_137786.1 coordinate 135,160,887, forward strand.
TGATATACCTATCATATACCATAGGTATACATATAACTATAGTCATCATCACATATAACATATCATATATCCTATTATATATATATCCATAATAAAGTTGAATTTATATAGTAAGCACAATAAGAAATTAACAAGAACTAATAATAAAATGAAACCAAAACACTATAATAAATTTCATGTGAATAGTCTCTCTCTCTCTCTTGCTCTCTTAACTGTACCGTACTCAACCTTCTTACCCAGAACTGGCTACAACTAACTAAAATAGTGAAAAGTGAAACTGTGGGTAAATGGGAACTGCCAAATACATTTATTTATTTATCAATCTATTTATTTATTTATTTATTGGTACTAGAGATTGAACTCAAGGCCTTTGGTATGTTAGGCAAGCATTCTACCACTAAGTTAAATTCTCAGCCTTTTTCAAATTTTATTTTGAGACCGGTCATGCTAAGTTGCCTAGTTTGGCCTTGAACTTGTGATTCTCCTGCTTTAGCCTTCCAAAAAGCAGGAATTACAGGTATGCACCACCATGCCTAGCAGCTATCAAAGGCTTTTAATGTCTTTCATTGTGTGATTTGCCTGTTTTCAGTTTAACTAATAACTAAATCAGATCCTTTTCTCCCTTACCTTATCTCCTCCATGAATTGAGGAGCACAACAAATATAATCCATGATAGGCCAGTCCAGGTATGTACATTGCTTGGTCAAGGTTCCTAAAGGAAAAAAAAGGGCAAAACATCGGTTAATGGATACAATTTTTTTTTTGGTGGTGGTACTGGCTTGGAACCTGTGTGATCCTCCTGTCTCTGCCTCCCAAGTGCAGGGATTGCAAGTGTGCGCCACCACGCACAGCAATGGATACGACTTTAACAGAACTATTCCTTAACCCTACAGGCCTTATAATCATTACCATCATCATCATCATCACCACCATCACCACCACCACCACCATCATCATCATCACTACTGAGATGTAGTCTAGCTCTGTTACTTAGGAGGCCTCAAACTTCTAGACTCAAGCAATCTTCCTGCCTCAGCCTTCTGAGAGGCTGGGACTAGAGTTTACCACTTCAGCATGTCTCTATAATCCTTATTGAAATGAATATATTCTATATAAATGCCAATTAGAATAAAATGACTTGCTGAAGCAGAAATTATTATACTATATTTAAATTGTAACATTGCAAGATTTAATGGCTCACCTGGCTTGTGTAACATTAAATTCATGAAGAACTGGCTCAAAATTAGTTAATGCAACAAAGACCTAGAAGACAAATACAAAGAAAAGGTCTATTTTTCCTACTCAATAAGTATTAGTCATAGTCTATACCATGTGAAATTAAAATTCTTGGAATTTTAATTCTTGGAATTCACTTGCCTCTATACAAGTCTGTACACATTGTGGTTTTTCTTTGAGGGAAAACTTAGACAGAAGCCTTAAAAAACTCTTCAAAACATGAAAAATGGCATTTCGAATTTGAGAAAGGTCCCGGGCAGAAAAACAAATATTTTCTTCATCATCTTCTTCTATGATTTCATCCATCTGTAATATATAAACATGTACAGGTGATTGTGTAGCAATGCCCAACACTTTATTCCGTGGTTTTCAACTTATTCAAACCAAGTCCACTTTAACTCTGGGGAGCAACTGAGCTGCTGAGGTGATGTGACTTTGACTAGGTCTCTTGACTCCTCTATGTCCCCATGGACAAATGATAAATCACTGGCCTAGATCACCATTACATTAGTTTGTATCTTTGTATTTTTTTGTCAGTGAGAACTCTTATATTTCTTAGAAGTTGTAATGTCAGTAAATGTCTACCATTCTACTTTGTTGCACAAAAATTTGGAAGTCATGCTATTCTAGTATGTTCTTATGGATATAAGCTCTCAGGATACCTCAACCACCCTCTCTAAAGATAATAAAGTAATGCAGCAAATATACCACTTATCACACTTCCAAGCACATTTGAGAAAAATCCTAGGGAAAGATGATCAGGAGGGTGCAAAGGTGGCATGGCCTCAGTAGTATACAAAGCCCAAGAGACAATTTCAAGTCCTATTGAATAGCAGATGATAGCTTAAGAGCTTTGGATTACAATCATGATACCCAAAACCACACCTCACAAAAATGCAAACCTTAAAAAAATTATATCCTGTGTTAGTATATTTTATTATTACACTTACTTTTTTGTGTGTGTATGGTACTAAGGATTGAATCCAGGGGTGTGGGGAGAGGGTTCTACTTGTAGCCTATATCCCTGGGCCTTTTTATTTTCAAATAGGGTCTTGATAAATTACTATGCTATTCTGGCAGTCTTTCTGTTTCGGCCTCCCAAATACTGGGATTAGTGGGTATGTGCCACCAGAGCTCCCTATATTCTTATGCCACTTACTTCTTACCTCAATATCCTCTTTTCTGGGTGGCCTCCCTCTTTTCCTATTACCCCTTGGATTAGCCTGAGAGTTCTTAGGATGTTCTTTTTTTCTTTTCTGATTCAAGTTAGATTCCTGAGGCCAGCTCTTCTTCATGATTTGAATGCACTTGTCAAACATCACTGGGTGAAATACTTGATTGGCGACACTGCCTGGTCATAAGGAGTAAAGAGTAAGCAGGTTAGATTTAATTATCTTGAAATACATCATCAACAACAAAGAAATTAAAAAGCAAAAGGCAGGCTTTTCATTAACTGTGAATAATAATCCTTAGCAAAAAAGTATCATTTTTAATTTTAGCCTAGGGATGAGCAATAGTGCTGAATCAGAAATAAATAACAATATTTGTCTCTCTGGGTACCAAAAGTGGCTAGTTTTATACTTGCGCTACCATTGTAAACAACTACAAAAATGGACAAATAGAAGAGAAATGGTGAAACTAAGCAGATTATGATGTTGTAGTTGTAGATTCCAACATTTATGTCTTTTTAAAAAAATTTTATTGGTATATTGTATTCATGCATCTTAATTGGGTACAAGATAGTAGAAGCATATACGCACACATCACTTATTTAGCCCTTCCCCAATTCCTACCCCATTCCCTCTCCCTTCCCTCCTTCTCATATGTTTGGCTTAGTGATTGACTTTGATATATTTATGAATCTACATCATGTACATCAGGAAATTTCCCTCTTTCCCCCTCCCATCCCCCTCAGTTAGGTCATCTCAATTGCTCATCTAAGATTTCTCCTTTCCTAGAGTTCCTCCTATGACCTTTTCTCCCTAGCTTCTACATATTAGGGAGAGCATCAGACTTTTTACTTTTTGTGACTGATTAATCTCACTTATCATAATGTTCTCCAGCTTCAACCATTTCTCCACAAATGATGTAATTTTGTTCTTCATTATGGCTTAGTAAAATTCCACTGTATCCCATGTTTTGTAATCCATTCATCCAACATTTCTTTCTTAGTAATGTGAAGAGTATCAGGAAGAATATAAGATATGGACAACTGGGAGCAGCAGCACATGCCTGTAATCCCAGTGCTTGGAAGGCTGATAGAAGGATGGCAGATTCAAGGCCAACACATTGTATCTTAGTGAGGCTCTGGTTCAAAATTTAAAAAAATCAGGGCGGGCTGGGGGTGTAGTTCAGAAGTAAAACGCCCTGGATTTAATCCTCAGTATCCCACCCCAACACACACAGAAAGAGAAATTTAGACCAATATTAATAATTAAATTGACTTAATTTGACATTTACAGAATAAGATCCAATAAAGATAGACTACACATATGAAATTTAGGACTGATTTTTTTTTTTAGGTCTATAAAGAATGACACTGGTGATTTTGATAGGAGTTGCATTGACTCTGTATATCACTTTTGGTAGAATGGCCATTTTAATACTTATTCCGCCTATCCAAGAACAAAGGAGATCTTTAAATTTCTTTCTTTAGTGTTTAATAATTTTCAGTGTAGAGGTCCTCTACCTCTTTGGTTAGGTATATTCCTAGTATTTTATTGGTTTTGAGGTTACTGTGAATAGATTTGTTTCCTGGATTTCTTTCTCAATGGATTCATGGTTGGCATATAAAAAGCTACTAATTTTTTAAACTTTGTATTCTACTACTTTGCTGAATTTGTAAACAGCTATAGAAATCTTTTGGTTGAGATTTTTTGGGGGGGAATCTTTGAAATATAGGACCATGTCATCTGTAAATAAAGGCAATTTTAATTCTATTCTTATTTGAATTCCTTTGAGATCCTTCTCTTATTACTCTGGCAAGAGTCTCAAGGATTATATTGAAAAGAAGTTGGTGACAGTGGGCATCCTTGTCTTGTTCTTGATTTTAAAAGGAATTCCCACAGATTTTTCCCTGTTAAATATGATATTGACATTGGGTTTATTACATATTGCCTAAATAATGTTGAGGTACTTTCCTTCTATTCCAATATCCTGCAGTATTCATCAATGATACTGATTTTTAATTTTCTTTTCTTGAGGCATCTTTATTTGGTTTTAGTATTAAGGTGATACTGGCCTCCTAACTTCAAATTATACTACAGAGCTATAGTAATAAAAAGAATGAACAGCATGGTATTAGCACAAAAACAGACACATAGAACAATGAAATAGAAGATACAAAACAAATCCACACACTTATAGCCAATTGATTTTCGACAAAGGTGCCAGACACATACATTGGAGAAAAGACAGCCTTTTCAACAAAGTGTTGGGAAAACTGGTTGTCCCATTATAGAAAAATGTAACTAAATTATTACCTCTCACCCTGCACAGGAGTCAACTCGATATGGATCAAAGACCTGAAAGTTAGACCAGAGACTGGGAGGCTACTAGAGGAGGGCATAGGTCCAACACTCCAACATACAGAAACAGGCATAAACTTCTTTAACAAGACCCCAAAAGTTCAGGAAATTAAAGCAAGAATTAATAAGTGGGATGACATTAACCTAAAAAGTTTCTGCTCATTAAAGGGAATGACCAAGAATTTAAAAAGAAAGCCTATAGAATGGGAGAAGATTTTTGCTAGTTATCCCTATGATAGAGGACTAATGTCTAAAATATACAAAGAACTTAAAAGACTTTACACTAAAAATACAAATAACCCAATCGAGAAATGGGCAACTGAATTGAGTAGACACTTCACGAAAGAGATACAAATGGCCAATAAATACATGAAAAAATATTCAACATCATCAGCAAGCAGGGAGATGCAAATCAAAACTACACTGAGATTCCGCCTAAGCCCAATCAAAATGGCAATCATCAAGAAGTCAAAAAACAATAAATACTGGTGAAGATGTAGTTAAACTGAAAGTCTTCTACACTATTGGTGGGATTGCAGATTAGTTTAGCTGCTATGGAGATCAGTGTGGAGATTCCTCAGAAAACTGGAAATGAATCCATCATATGATTTGGCTATTTGACTCCTAGGTATCTTTCCAGATACTAAGGGAATAAAATCAGAGTACTACAGTAATATATGCATACCCATGTTCAAGGTAGCCCAATTCACAATAGCCAAATTATGGAAACAACCTAGGTGTCCATTAACAGATGAATGGATTATAAAATTACAGGAATACACACAAAATAATTCTACTTAGCAATAAAGAACAAAATTATGTCATTTGCAAGAATATGGAAAGACCAGGAGAACATTATGTTAAGTGGGATTAGCCAATCACAGAAAATGAAGGGTCATATGTTTTCTCTAATATGTGGAATCTAGGGAGTAATTGGGATACCAGAGGGGCTCCAGATAATGGAGGAGTAACCTGAGTGGAGACAGAGAGGTGGTCTAAGGGAAGGGGAGAAGGAAGAGTGAGGTCCACTAATGGAATTACTACTATCTACCATGTGTACATATGTGAAAGTATCAATGTCAACCTTAGTATTCTGTATTGGGAAGAGAAGAGATAGGGAGGCGGCGGAGGGAGGAACTACCAAGTGCTGTATGCATGTATGTCACTGTCAACATGGTTTACATTATGATGTGAGACTATAATGCACCAATAAAAGCATATTAAAAATAAAAATAGAAAGCTGGCATGGTGGCACAAGCTTGTAATCTCAGTACTTGGGAGGCTGAGACAGGAGGATCTGGGTTCATGGCCAGCCTCAGTTACTTAGTGAGAACCTCTGAAACTTAGTGAGACCCTGTTTCAAATAAAGAAGAAAAAATAGAGCTGGAGGTGTAGCTCAGAAATAGAATGCCTCTGGGCTCAATCCCTACTACTGCAAAAACATAAAAAAATAAAAATAAAAAATAGGCAAAAAAAAAAGGCTGTACTTAAGATGAAAAGTTACAGTATTAAATACTTGTATTTGAAGTATATGAGAAAAAAGATATAAGCATCTCTTTTTAAAAAGTCAGAATATGAACAAATTAAGCCTTATATATGAAGGAAGGAAATAGTAGAAATAAAACAGGAATCACTGAAATAAGAAATAGCCAAGCAACAGAGTATAATCAATAATATCAAAAGAGGACTCTCTGAGATAATCAGTTAAATTAATAAAATTCAATCTAGACTGATTTAGTAAAAATGCAAAGGGGTAGGAGTTTGGCTCAGTGTTAAGAGTACTTGCTTAGCATACCTAAGGCTCAGCATTCAATCCATAGCACTAAAAAGGAAAATAATGCAAATTACCAATATTAGGATGAAAGATATTACCACAAATTGCACAAGAACTTCTTTTGAAGAAAACTCTAGGCCTAGACAGTTTCATAATGAATTTTACTAAAAATTTAAGGAAGAAATAAAACCAACTCTTCAAAAACTTCTTCCAATATAAAGACATTATTTAATAAGACTGATATTACTCAGATACCGAAACCAGAAGAAAACATTAAACAAAATAAAACAAAATACAAGTGCAAAAATCTTCAATAAAATATTAGCAAACTAAACCTAAAAACACATACCATGACCAAGGTCATGCAAAATTGACTTAATATATAAAAATCAATGTAATAACCTATATAAGTCGAATAAAAAGCAAAAATCATGAGATTTTACAAAACAAAAATTTAGGAGAAGCTGGGCATGGTAGCACACGCTTGTAATTCCAGTATTCAGGAGGCTGAGACAGGAGGATCGAGGTTCATGGACAATCTCAGCTACTTAGTGAGGCCCTTAGCAACTCAGTGATACCCTGTTTCAAAATAAAGAATAAAAAATAGAGCTGGGAGTGTAGCTCAAAGGTAGAATGCCACTGGGTTCCGTCCCCAGTAACACACAAACACACACGCACGCACGCACACACCCAAAAAAAAAAAAAAAAAAAAATCTAGGAGATTATCTCCTAGATGCAGAAAAGCAATGACAGAACCTAACATTCTTTCATTATAAAGCATTCAACAAACTTGTATAATAATCTGATAAGCCCATCTTGAGAAAACACACAGCTAACATTATACTTAAAAAGAAGAAGACTGGATGTTTTCCCCTTAAGATAAAAAACAAAATAAGGATGCCCAAGCTACTTCTTTTCAGCACTGATTTGGAGGTTTTAGCCAGAGCAACTAGGTAAGAAAAATAAAAGGTAACAGGATTGAAAACAAAAAAATAAAAAACTATGTTTATTCACAAATGACATGGTCTTACATAGAGAAATTTCTTTTGGAGCCAATAAGTGAAGTTAGCAAAGCTGCAGTATGTAAGATCAATCATCAAAAATCAATTGCACTTCTATATACATTGCCTTAAATAACCCAAAAGTGAAAAAGAAAACAATTTTATTTAGTAGCACTGAAAATATTTAATAGTAAGTCTAACAAAAAGGTGCGAAAACTGAAAACTATAATACATCACTGAAACAAATTAAAGACCAAAAATAAATGGGAAGACATCCTGTGTTCACAGATTGGAAGATGGCATTAAGATAGAAATACTCCCCAAACCTATTCAATTCAGTCCCTGTCAAAATCCCAGCTGCCATTTCTTGAAGAAATTCACATAGAGATCTTAAAATTCACATAGAAATGCAAGGGACCCAGAACAGCCAACATAATCTTGAGAACTGTGAATGAATATTAAGCATGAACAGCATCTCAGCCATAATCCAGAAACATTTAAAAACAGAAGGTAATTGGCAAGAATTTGACTTGCTGGGAAACTGCATGTGGCCCACACAATTTCTCACAGCCACCTCTTTGCTTTGCCATGAATATCAACCTTAATCAAAAGAAAATACATCTGGCAAGGGAAGAGGAGACAAGTTGGAGTTCTAAAATCACTACATTTCTGAGAGAGAGCCCAGTTACAACTAAGATGTTATAGTACTTAGCAACTAAGTTCTTTAGGGATCTCTTTCAGAAGTCATTTTGGAAGAATTAACAATAAAACCAGTTTTGAAGACTTTATATATCTTTCTACCTGTTCCCAAATCATTCAGACAAAATCCTTAGTGTTAAGTTACAGATACATTTATATGACAAACAGCAAGCTGACTAGTCCTGTGACTGTCTTTTCCCTAAGAACTTCAGTGGGCTGAGAGGGTATAGCTCAGTGGTAGAGTGCTTGCCTAGCTGCACAAAGCCTTGGGTTTCATCCCTACCTCTGCAAAGTAAAAACATATTAAGAATCTCCAGTTCCATCTCTATGTTCCACTCTGTCTTTCCTTGGGTTCAGGGAAGGAAGGAAGGAGAACGAACTTGCTCACTGCCCACAGGAGGAACAGACGCCTAAACACTGTGCCAAGCACAAGGAAAAGGAATGAGGACAGTGCTCATAACAGACTCCTTTTCTTTCAGTGCTTTCCTTCATCAAGTATTACTAGTTGCTCTTATACTTTCTTGATTAGAATAATTTTAGCCCATTTTTCAAATATCCGCATGGGAAAGATGGAGCATAATAATTCTTCACGGCAACTTTTCTCATCTGAGTACAAAGTCAGGAGCAAGTAGGACAGAATCAGAATGTTATGCTAGGGCAAGGCTGGATGGGTGTGAGCTCTTGCAGTTGAGAAGCACTTCTCTTCCAGCCTGATCCCTCTCAGATTATCTACATTAGGTTACAGACACAGCACACTTTGAGAAAACAGACACAAATTAGTGAAAAAAAAAGAGAAAGATGTCTAGAGTTTGCCATGTCCTCGCTCTCCTTTAATCCTCAGCCAAACTCTCGGAGATGGCTTATCACTGCCTCATTTTATGAGAAAAAGTATGAGAATGAAGACTATATATGTATATAAACAGATTTATCCCACCATATCAAATACAGTCGTCCTTGGGTATGCCCCAGGTGATTGGATCCAAGGCCCCATGCAGTAGCCAAAACACAAGAAGGTTCAAGTGCCTCATGTAAAAGTCTTTTACATAAAATAGTGCATTATTTGCATACAATCTACACAAATCCTATCATATATAAAAAAAATTGTCTCTACATTACTATAATACCGAATACAGTGTAAATGCTACAGAATTAGTTGTTAACAGTATTGTTTGGGGAATAACTATAAGAATAGTGTGCCATGTTCAATAAATACAACCATCATAGTTACTACACATCAGTGACTGTAACATTTTTTTTTTCAAACATTTCCCATTCACAGCTGGTTGGACCCACAGATGTCATACTCATAATGAAGACTGAATGTATACATACCTGGTATCTCTAGCAGCAAAAAATAAAGCCCAGCAGCATGAAGGCCATACTCTCGATACTGAACATTGACATTTTTCTTATGGACTGTCTGAACGAAGTGAAAGAATAATGCCACCAATGTGCTATGGGAAATGCTGTTCTCAATGAAGAACGTCCAAATGCTCTGCAGGGGGAGGGGGAATATGAAAACAAGTAATTAAGAGAAATAGAAGGGGAGAAGATGGAAATTCTCTAATGTACATGATGTACTTTAACAAACATATCAAAGCCGATCACTAAGCCAAACATGAGAAGGAGGGAGGGGAAGGGAATGGGGTGGGAACTGGGAAAGAGCTAAATGGGTGATGTGTGCACGTATGTCTCTACCATCTTGTATTCTATTAAGATGTATGACTACAATGCGCCAATAAAAAAAATTTTAAAAAGACAAATAGTATGCCATTTAAAAAAAAAGGAGAAATGGAAAAAGCTCTTATTTCAGTTTTACAAGTATGTACAAGAAGAAAAAGGATGGGATGTAGCTCAGTGCTAGAGTGCATGCTTAGCATGCACAATGCCCTGAGTTTGATCCCTAGCACAAGAAAAATGGACCAGTCTCCTAATGGTGATAAATATTTGTCATCTTCAAAGAAACTGAAATAAACACTCAAAAAAAAAAACTTTTTTTTTTTTTTTTGGTGGTACTAGAAGCCCTTCTACCTCCAGGCTATACTCCCAGACCTATTTTATACTTTTTAATTTTTGGAAACAGAGTCTCTTAAACCAGCGCAGCTGGCTTCGAACCTGCGTGATCCTCCTGTCTCTGCCTCCCATATACGGGGATTCCAAGAGTGTACCACCACACCCAGCATCAAATTTAAAATTTATTATTTAAGGCTAGACATGCTGAGACACACTTGTAGTCCCAGATATTCAGGAGGCCAAGAGAAAGGATTGCTATAGCCCACAAATTTGAGACCAGCCCCAATTAACAAGATTCCTCTGAGGCCAGGATCGGAGCCTGCCAAGGGGTTAGGCTGGTGTGGGTGCCAGCAAGGCCAGAATCAGGGCCTCCCATGAGGCAAGGCTGGTGCTGGAGCCAGCAAGGTTGCGATCAGAGTCCTCCGGGAGGCCAGGCCACTACTGGGGCTGTCAAGAGTGGGATCGGAACTTGCAATGCGGCATGCACAAATAAATATCACAGAAAATAAAAATCAGATGCTTCCCCTAATTAGCAAAAACTAGGAGGAAAGGGGTAACAGGAGGAGGTCGAGTTATAGA